>NW_027040756.1:2400000-3000000 GCF_037179485.1 Ochlerotatus camptorhynchus | reverse complement strand
ATTGTGGGGTATTTGACAGTATTATCCCTAACCGACGGTCGCCATCTTGGATTTTGAAATGGTGGCGGTCTTAAATTGTTGGTATGGGTAAGATGTTTTGAGATAATTTTAAAATAATTATTTGAAATGTAAAAAAAATCTGGCACCACTTGCACGTCCATAAAATATCAACCCGAAAACACAACCCTATCACACCAAAATTCTTAAATTTTGTTCGGTACTTTTTTTTGCTGAATTTGGTCTGTAAAATGTCATTTTTACCGAATGTTTGGTAAAATTTGATGTTTTACCACTTTCCAGCAATAAAAAAAAACTGCATTTCTGTAATTTGCAGAAAATTACCGAAAACTGTATATAAACATTACTGATCGAAACTGTAAATGCCTGAAATCCCGCAATACTGTCAAAAATTGACGAATGTACTGTAAAAAAAGTCTTTTACAAACCAGACTGTACAAAGTACCGAACGGTTTGTAAATTGTCTATACTGCCAAACTCAACATTTTTCCGCCATTTTAAAATTGAATATTGCGCAGTTCTCCGTAGTTAAAGTGCGCAGTTATAGTAAGTGTTAAAAAATGGAAGACATATTAAAACAAATTGGAGCTCTTGATGGAGGAGCAAGAGATCTTTTCCGCAAGTAAAAATAAAAAAACATTTTTTTTTCATTGTACTTTGTAGATGGATCTTCAGAATGATTTCAACACGGTGCCAAACGGTGAAGTCCCACTTTTATACCTAAAAGGAAATTTAATACTTCGGAGGGATGAATTGCATGGAATGGATGGTCTGCATCCATCAAGAAAGATGCCAAGTATTGTTTCCCAGTGCTGTGTGAGTGCTTCGCTGCTTTCAATATAAGCTGCAAGCCAGAAGACAAGCAATTTTTCTTGTTTCTCTCTGCAATTTTTCAAGGCGTAGGAAACCTTACTACCACGGGGGAGAAATTTATGAGAAGCATCAATTGATCGAAACAATGAAGAAATTTTGAAACTAATAAAGTTTAAAAACTGATTAAAATCATCATGGATTAATAAATGTAAAAAAAAACAATTCAAATGAACCATATTATTATTCACCCCAAATTTGAAAAAGAAAAGAAAGGAAAATCGATAAAAACCAGCTACAATTTAATCGGTAGTTTTTGCTGAACAAATTGTAAATTTTAAAATCAAACCAGTAATTTTTTTACTGAATTTCGGTAAAAATCTGACAGAACGCTTTTTTGTTCATTTTACCAATCATTCAGTTAAATTTGCAATGCGTTTCAGTAAATTTTGACAGCTCATATGACCGAAGTCAAATTTACAGAACGCACTGTAAAACAAAAAATACCGAATAGATTACCGAATGTTCAGCTGTTCCATATTCGGTAAAAAATTACAGTATACTGTAAAAAAATCTTAGTGTGTATACACAACCTTGGTTCGGTTTTGAGTTTTTCATTTTTTACATACCAATCTCGTTTACCAGTAAATGAAAACCAAACATAAACCGAAGTGTCGTGTAAACGAAACACGCGTTGGTTTACAAGCTTCGATGGAAACACAACCAGCATCTAAACCAAACACGGTGTGTAGCAGTTGAGAACACGTGTTGTGCTTTGGTGAACCACACCGGTACGCAACCGGTTTTTTCCCCAACTCTGCAGCTCTGCCGAATACGGTAACTTTCTAGCTGATCAGGACCTCGAGATGTTATATATGTAAGAATTTAACGTGTATACTAGTGTCACGTAATGAGAATATTTTGAACTACTGTTCACTAGCGAAAACTTTATGATCTAAGGAACAACTTTGCCGAAGACAGTAACTTTATATCTGGTCAGGATCTCGAGAATTTTTATATGCGAGAATTTCACGTGTTTATAAGCGCCGCGAAGCTAGGAAATTCTGAACTATGGTATACCAAGTAATAGGCTTTGATCTCCTGAACAACTTTACCCAAGACAGTAACTTTCTATCTGGTCAGGATCTCGAGATAATTCACCACCAGCAAAAAGGTTATGATCTCCTGAACAACTTTGCCGAAGACAGTAACTTTCTATCTGGTCAGAATTTCGCAAAATTCCATCTTGTAACCAATTAAGTCAAATCCTGTTTACTGTAATCAAAGTTCAGCTTTTTTTTTAATAATTCGTTTATTTTTCCAGGCTTATTTGCTGTAGCTTTGCGGAGCCGATATTCATTGTTTAGATAACAAAATTACTTAAAACTAACGTTAGTAAAGCGGGGGCCGATTACTCGCGGCTATCTCGAGGTTAGGGGTAACAAATTGTAATAAATGGATGGCAGGGTAGGGATTGTGAACACAAGGTTTGGAGAGCAATGTGCTCTTGATCTCGAACTAGGCGACACTCCGATGAAGCAAAGTTCAGCTTGTTTAGTTTAAAATAAGTTTTTTTTAAGGAATACACGATTTTTTCACATCGATTTAGATCTCAGCATCAAAATGGCAATGGAAGACTCACACAATAAAATACCTTCATTTTGACTAAATTACAATTTTCTTACGTCAAATCAATCACGAGAAACACCTGATGTTATGTGTCCGGATTCTAAGTGGACCAGATTTTACAGTATCCAGGACTACATTGGCCACACCTGCACAAATTATGGGTGGCCAGAATCTTACTTGAACTAAAACCCATTGTGGGACTCATAAAATCAAGTAAGAATACAAAAATAACATTATTGGTACACAGCAAAAAATTAATTTGAATATCACATCAAAGTGGATGCACTTCAATCGTGTCAAAAATATGGTGTAAAATTTCTAGCCAAAAAGGAAAAAATTATCATTAATACAGTGCATGAACTGACATTACGCTGCTTTTACTGCATTCGTTTATTTTTGTGGCCATAAAAATTAAATGAGATTTTCGACATGATTGAAGCACAAACGAAGTGACAGACGACTTACTGGCGAAGAAATCCATTAAAATAATGTGGTTCACTGTAATAGAATTTTCTTGGAAGCTTGTGCCATCATCCACCAGATGGGTTAGTTTTTTTGTTTTGATTTGAACAAAGTTGATTTTGTGTACAATGATTCTTTGACAGTGTGCAAAGAGTGCGTATCCTGTGGCGTATCATTTTGTCAATTTTTTATGCATTTCAGTTTTGAGTAGAGTGAAAGAGATAGAAACAAAATATTCTAGTACATTTGGTGAAAATGCTAGTTCAATCCAATAGTAGTGTTGCCATGTGGTACAATCCAGTAGTAGTGGTGTTGCCATGTGGTACACTGAAAAATTGCAATAGAAGGTTAGTCACCAAAGTTTTCGTTTGTGCTAGTAGGTCCCGAAGAAACGTGCTCAACTTTTTGGCTCAGCTCTGGTACTCTCTTCGGTCCCAAGCTAATCGATTCACCCCTCGAAACATAGGAAAATCCACTAACCCCTCATTTTATCTGTCAAACTTTCATAGCGAATCAAAACAAACAGAGTGTAGTACTAGAATTTTGACTAGAATGGGGTAAGTTAATTGATTTGCTTGGGACCAATAGGCTAGTCAAGTAGTGAGCCAATTTAAAATCGTTAGTTTCGTATTGATTGTTGGTATAACTTTTGTCATATTTTACTGTTTTGCTTGCAGTGCAATCATTTGTATTACCATAAAACCGAGCATAAAACTAAATAAAACGTTCCGATTCAGAATTGTTTTATCTCACTAATAAATGTTGTATTTAATTGAAGTAACAATAAATAAATAAATAACAGATACGGGAAATGGCTCTAATGTTGGCCTATGGATCTAAGATTGGGCCCATCGTTAAAAATCTACTATTTATCAATTTGATCTAGATGAACGTGTCATTGGGACAGTACTAATGAAGATGAATTTAGGTAAGGGCCTAAATTACCCAACAAACATTGAATGTTTAATACGAGCTTATTTAGGCAAAAATAAGCTATAATCTTCAGCTAAAAAATGGCTTATTAAGCTGTTAATCAACTCAAATTTTTTGTTGGGTAGCGGAATATAGGCCGACATTACATCCACTTACATCCATTTCGATCTCAAATATTCCTGGCATCATCATTGTTTTGTGGCGTTTCTCTATTCACCATCAGAGCTCGCATCAGAGGTTGAATCGATCGCATAGTTTCTATTGGCAAATCAAAGTTGGCACTCGTGGAGAATAGAAGAACTATGAGAGTGATGATGGTTTCAAAATTTTACACGGTGAGGTATACGAGTGCAATCTTAAAAAGCTTTTATTTTGCAAATGGAACATTTTATTTAAATCTGGTTGATGCTATGTTAGTAGAAAACTTAAGGACTACTCAATAGACAAATAATACAGAAAAATTAATTTCTTTTCAGATTTTTAGGTGTACACATAGATTTGAACTTTTCTACCACTGTAGCAGCAACCAGATTTAAATAAAATGTTCCATTTGCAAAATAAAAGCATTTTAAGATTGCATTCGTATACTTCCCCGTGGAAAATTTTGAAACCATCATCACTGTTATAGTTCTTCTATTCTCCACGAGTGCCAACTTTGATTTGCCAATTCAAAAGGCGTATAGGCGAATCCAATTGGCAAATCAAAGTTGGCTCTCGTGGAGAATAGAAGAACTATGAAAGTGATGTTGGTTTCAAAAATTTCCACGGGGAAGTATACGAGTGCAATCTTAAAATGCTTTTATTTTGTGAATGGAGCATTTTATTTAAATCTGGTTAGTGCTACGTTAGTAGAAAACTTCAAGACTACTCAATAGACATATAATACAGAAAACATAATTTCTTTTCAGATTTTTAGGTGTAAACATAGACTTCCGCGGTCTCGAACCATCATAAGAACCTTCCACGGCCCCTAAAAACCCCTGTATACAAATTTTCACGCCAATCGGTTCAGTAGTTTCCGAGTCTATAAGGGTCAGACAGACAGACAGACAGACAGACAGAAATTCATTTTTATATATATAGAAGAAGAAGATAGAAGATAGAAGATAGAAGATAGAAGATAGAGATATTACAATAGATATTACAATTTCCATTGGAAGTGGTCTTATTTTACGATTTTCTAAAGATCTGAACTGATTTACAGCTTTACAGCATTTTCAAAATAAAAGCATTTTAAGATTGCACTCGTATCACAAACGAAGTGACAGACGACTAACTGGCGAAGAAATCCATTAAAATAATGTGGTTCACTGTAAGAATTTTCTTGGAAGCTTGTGCCATCATCCACCAGATGGGTTAGTTTTTTTGTTTTGATTTGAACAAAGTTGATTTTGTGTATAATGATTCTTTGACAGTGTGTAAAGAGTGTATCATTTTGTCATTTTTTTATGCATTTCAGGTTTGAGTAGAGTGATAGAGATAGAACTAAAACATTCTAATACATTTGGTGAAAATACTAGTACAATCCAGTAGTAGTGTTGCCATGTGGTACAATCCAGTAGTAGTGGTGTTGCCATGTGGTACACTGAAAAATTGAAATAGCAGGTTAGTCACCAAAGTTTTCGGGGGGGATAAGGGGGGGCCCCCATACAAATGAAACAGAAATTTCTGCATAACTCGAGAACTAATCAAGCAAATGGAACCAAAATAGGCATGTGGGGGCGAGTGTGGGGGTATAAGGAGATAATCATAGGGGGTAGCCCCTTAGATAATAGGGGGGGGGGGGGGCTACGTACAATATAGCATGCTTTTTTTTAAATCGGCGCATAAACTCAAGCTAATATTGAATCCCGAGCAAGACCGGGCACACTCAGCTAGTGTGGAATAAAATATGCAGTATTTTGAGTTTTGAAAATCGTTAATATGATGTAAACCTCGATGTAAGCGAACGGTATGGATAACATTTCCTCTCAACATCACCTAGCGCACTATACATTGCTGCTGCATCAAAAGATAAAAATATCGTTGTATTCATAAATGAAGCTCTTCCTAGTAAAATTGTTATATTCCAAACCATTTGTGGAATAGTTTTATCATTTGGGTTATCGTTCGTTTTAATATAGATTTATTAGGGTTTCAGATGATGTATAAAAACCGGTTTTTTTTCGAAATTAAACAACCCAATTGATGAAATTTTAGATTTCGGTTTCATTTGCGTAACAATGTGTAACAAAAACTGTAACAATTTTTAACAAAAACGAAATACCCCTCTCACAACCTTGAGCGTTATGCAATATTTGAACGAGCCGTGAGTCAAACAGTCCCATTTATGTGCACAATTTATTGTTGCATGCAAGTTATTTAACACTTTCTCATCTTTTCAGTGACGGGCTCGGTGGTTATCATCACTACCGAAATATTTCAATTTATCGTTTTAGTTTAGATTTGTACCGTATTTTTTCATCATACTGTTAACAAGAGTTGTACAGAATACCGCTTCTAGAAAACTTACTTACTTAAAATGATCTTTATTTCTTGTGTTTGTGTGGTTTACATTTATGAATTTTTTACATTTATGAATCTTTCAAGTGACACAGATGCGTCTTTTCAACTTTAGTTCATTTGAGATTTTAATTATTATTTACAGTTACTAGTCCTATCAGGCCTTTTTTAAAGTATGACCACCTTGGTGGGATTGGTTTGCTTCTTCTAGAAAATATATTCTAATATTATTTATAGAAGATGAAGTACATATACCATCAAATTCTCCTTTATATCAATTTCAATCTGATAAACCGTACAAGTTCTAAACGGACCGAGCTTCCACTAAGTAGATCCTGGATCCCGAAACTTACAGTGCGTTCAGAGGTGATATATCATGTAATATAGGCTATCTTCATATCAAATGTCTTATATATGATTTCCGGTGAAAATTTGCCATATGAGTGCTCATTGCTAGACAGCCATATTCTTGTTTTCGTTCGAACCGTATTTTCCATACTAAAACAAATTATTAATAAGAATAAGGGTGTATATTAGGTGAGATTTCAGCGTTAGTCTGAATGTACAATTAACCTACTCATATGTTGAGCTCATATGAAGATACTTTTCATAAATCAAAACAAGTTTATTGACCATCTGTACCTGTTGGTTTTATTTCAAAATATTCCTTGAAATAATCTTACAAAGTAAAATTAATGAAAATTATCTTCTCATTCAGAATGCGTTCGTTAAACCTAAGTGTGTTCAGTTCTACTAGAGGTTAAGTGATATAAATAATCGACATTTTACATTCTAATCGAAAATTATGCCTGATCTGCGTCCACACGCACCCTTCTCCCCCCAAATGCAGAGATTTAGTTGGCGGTTTCGCATGCGTCCACCCAATCGTTGTAGACGTCCACCGGTTCCGATAGGAAGTTGATTGTCGTCTGGTAGTCC
The DNA here is from genome assembly GCF_037179485.1 of Ochlerotatus camptorhynchus. Lineage (NCBI taxonomy): Eukaryota > Metazoa > Arthropoda > Insecta > Diptera > Culicidae > Ochlerotatus > Ochlerotatus camptorhynchus. Next base: position 2,992,707 of record NW_027040756.1, on the reverse strand, counting down.
TCCATGCACACCCGGCAGGTAATCCGCGCCGAATTTCGACTCTTGTCCATCTTGACTTCGCAGGACTTTTCGTGATTGCAGAAGGGGCAGTTGAACTGTTGGTCCAGCGGTTCGATGTTCTTCCGCTTCGGCGGGGGCTTTCTTTTCGATTTTCGACGTCCCATGGTGGCGGTGCGCTAGCTAGGATACTGGAATTCAGCGAGAAGTTAACGATTTCCGGGCAATATTCTGAAGAAAAATATGTTTGTTTATACCTTCGAGACGCGCTTGACGAAAGATATTTTACACTCGATCGATGACGGCTTCCAGTGTTTGACAGATTGATGTGTGGTGGGGTGGTAGTGTCTTTGGCGGTGAACAGGTTGTCCGCGGATTAATTTGACGTTTTGTGGAAGGGAAAACGATAAGCTCGACATTACATTTCTGGAACAACAATAGAAAAGGGCCCATCAGCATTGGGGTACAAACCGTTCTAAAGCCCTTCCCTCACAAATCGAAGGTCGCCCACGCAAACCAACAGCATCATCGTGTAGGGAAAGCTTTTCCCTACCCGATTGTGCTGTTGATTTGCGTGGACAGCTTGCTATTCGTGAGGAAAGTACTTTAGAACGGTTTGTATTCAAATGCTCATGGGCTCTTTTCTATTGTTGCTGCAGAATTTTGTTTTCATTCGGAGTGCAGTGATCAGTAAATTCGCGAAGATTGATAATAAACATTTAAACTAAACAGATTATGAACATAATTTCAAGTGTACGAGGTGAGTTTGGCTAACAGAACGAAAATGGATGTAATGTTTAAAAAGTTCCAAACAGGAAATTTGAATTCTTCTGATCTTTATCAAATACCTCGGATATATAGGGTAATTTGCCAATTGTTGCACACCACCCAATTGAGTTCTTTAAGGGTATTGAGGTAATTGTATATTCATAATCTGCATGTCAAATGGAACCGAAATCCAAAATTCCATCAATTTTGGTACACTGCAACTATTTTTAAAAAAATTACTTTAGCGCCCCTCATTGAAACAAGGACCATAGTTAGGAATACTATTTTGCAGAAAACACTTATTCTCAATATGACCACGCTTATTACCGTTAAATCTACTATGAATTCAGTATAGTTGACTATGAATGTTAATAAATTTACTATGATTTTGGCAAAACTACTATGCTTGCTCAAAATGCATAGTAATTTTGATATAAATAATAGTAAAATGAAAAGAAAATGTTTTCTGCGAAAATCTACTGGTGAGGGTATTTAATTTAAACCAGCAATACAGTATTTTTGCCAATGGATTTTGTTTCAGTACTCGGTGATACTTTGTATGAGGGCGAGGTGCCAATTTGATATTTAAGTGTTCAACAGTGAAGTGATCATTTTGCTTCAAATCTTAATTTAAACATCGAGACAGGCTGCTTCCACTCACTTGCTATAAAAACATGATTTTCTGAATTTTGAAATCATTAGATGTTATAATCATATTTTGTACTTGTTAGATACAAGAAGAGGTTGAAAGGCAAGTGTTTGACACATCAAATCTGTCAAATTCGCTTTCAGATAGTCACAGTCAGCAATTTTACGACTCGCGAGCGCTCACTCTGAGTGAACGCTCACGAATCATAAAATCGCTTATTGTAACACTCTGGTAGCAAAACTGACAGGTTTTATGAGTCAAACACTTGCCTTTTATCCTCTTCTTGAAACAAACAAGTACAACATATTATTATAACAGCGAATGATTTCAAAATTCAGAAAATCATTTTTTATAGCAAGTGAGTGGAAGCAACCCTGCATCGAGATGGAAGTAAATGGGATCGAAAAAAATATCGATCTGTTTTCCGTACTGAGTACCAATGCTACCGACGCCAGGGAGGACACTGGATCCTGGACAAACTCATGGACCGGGTAACAACGGCTTTACTTCCCTTCCGAAAAGGAAGGCGTGATCAGAGATTTTATGCCTCCGAAAATCCCAACGGCGCCGACTGGGATTGAGCACAGGCCCTTTGGGGGTGAGAGGCAGTCACGCTTACCAGTACACCACCGGCACCGCTGATCATTGTTACATGATAATCAGTGTTCAGTTGGAAGCTCTGGAAATACTTCATGACTCACATTCAATGGTTTTTTAAAAAAATGTCTATTTCAAAAACGTTTTCAACCTCGTTAAAACGCAAAATAACAAAAAAGCACGTGCTTAGCTGTGCAACAATTTTTGAATTGAATCTGTTCAACGTCGCTTTCTTCGTTTTGCGTTGCGTAGATTGCCTTGGAACGATCCGTTTCGATTACCAAGCTACGAAAGCCGTTGTCAACTTATCGACCTAGAACTTCTCCGGACTAGAAGAGACACAAACAGAGCCCTTACCGTGGCCGATATCCTACAAGGAAGGACAGATTGTGAGGCTATCCTGAGGCAAATTGACCTGAATGTTCAACCCCGACCGCTTCGTAATAACCTTATGCTAAGACTGCCTCTACGTCGCACAAATTATGGAGCGTACGGTGCGATTTGCGGACTGCAGAGAACATTCAACAGAGTTGCATCTGTTTTTGACTTTCATCTTTCCCGTGATGCGCTTCGTCGAAAGTTTTCTTCTGTTTTTCGCCAACAGGAGTTAAGATATTGACTATAAGATATACGTTTTTTAATGTTTTTTTTTATGTTATGACCATGCTTGAATGTATTTTTTTTTTCCATAGTTGATAAGGTTTAAATCATTGGGGCTTCATCCAGCCTGTTGATGTAAATAAATAAAAAAATAAAATAAAATAAAACGCAAAATGTTGGCTGCGAAAACGTTCTGCCTTACCAACGACCACGAGAAGCCAGAAGAAGAAGCAGTAATCGCGTTGAAGCTGATGTCAGTTCTAGTTTGCAAGACGCTCTAGTAAAACTTCTTGTCATTTTCGAGATGATGCGAGATGCTACAGCAATTGATGACGCGAGCGCAACGAGGGTATTTGAGAGATCAATCATCGAAAGTCCTATTCATTGGTAGGTGGCTGCGTGATGATGATGCTGGATTGAGTCGTAGTTCCCGCGTCTTTCCAAAAACGTATGCTGAAGCTGATTCATGATGGACATCCCAGAACCTAACGAGCGAAAACGATTGCTCAAGGCATCCTTTTCTGGCCATTGCTAATTACGTCCGCCTATGTTCAACCTTTGCCAGCGCTGCTAAGTTTCCACTGTAAGCCAACAAACAAACCCTGGTTGAATGCTGATGGTCAGTGGTCACGCCTTCATCTGGAGTTTGCTGCTGTCCATTAGATGGATTCTATTATCTGGTCGTTGTGGAGTCATACACGAAATGACCAGAAATTGTGTAGCAGCGATCGCCGACCAGCTCAACTACAAGCGCTTTCCTCTGTGAATGTTTCGCCCGCTTCGGTATACCAATGGAAATTGTAACAGGCAACGAAAGCCAATTCGTAAGTGCCGAGTTCTGCAAACTATCAGCGATGAGTTAGGAGTCGTTCATTTCCGCGCATCGCCGTATCATCCGCAATCTAACGATTTGTGGACACCGTCAAGCGTTCATTGAAGAAAATAATTGAGGCATGAGAAACATCAACTGCATAAGCAGCAGCGGTACTCCACATCTATTATATATCAACACCGTCCGCCGTGGTAGGTGGAAAGTCCCTCGAACAAAAGATGTTTGGACATTCCCCTACCGTACCAGCTTGTCAGCAGTCAACACCCAATATTCAACCGAAGTGGATGCCGGGTGTGGTCATCGATCGACAATGTCAACTACAACGTTACATATTTTGAATGTCTTGCAATGAAACCTGTAAACCCCTATAGGCCAACAAATAAATAGAAACTTTATTTCCAGCCTCGTTGAACTCCAACCTTCCCCGGCTAGCAACAACACAGCACACAAACGGCAGAATGGCGAGCACACAGGAGAAACCAATAGAGACAGCCATCCAAGACGGCCTCAACAGCAAACTGTCGCCGGTTCACCTGGAAGTGGTCAACGAGTCCTACATGCACAACGTTCCCAAGGGATCGGAAACGCACTTCAAGGTGCTGGTGGTGTCAGACCAATTCGATGGAGTTCCCTTGATCAAGGTTTGCTGAAGCTCCCATTTTTTATACATTGACGTCGATACCTATACAATTTACTTTCCCAACAGCGCCACCGCTTGGTAAACGAAATCGTCAGGGAGAAACTGGAAGGCAACTTTGTACACGCCCTATCGATTGAAGCGAAAACACCCGCCCAGTGGAACGAATCGTACAAACTGGAACCGAGCCCCAACTGTCGCGGCGGATTCGGAAAGTGAATGTTCGGATCGGAATAAATGGTTGAATTAGCTACTTACAGAAACAGTTGCTTTATTTACATGCCATATGAATCCAGACGAAGTTTCCCGTCGTTCTCGGTGAAATACATCATATCCGCCATGGTTTGCTCGCAAATCATCTCCTCCACGCGTTCGTGCATCTTTGGAAAGTCGAATTCAAACATTAAACTGGTCAAATTACCCACAAATAAAAGTAAATACTTACGGCCTTGCACTTGAATTGTTCCACCACTTCCGGATGCTTAAGATTCGGACCGAAATTCATGCTAACCGTTGCACTCTTGTGAATCGAAATGGCTGGATAGTACGCCCCTCCGTACACGTCCGTAAATGCCTCCCCCTGACAGATGCCATTCTTGAAGAAGTATATCTTGCTACCCGGCAACACCTTCAACGACTTCAACGTTTCCGTCACCTTGTCCTTCTCTTCGTAGTACAGATGGCTCTTGAACTTTACCAATGGTCGATCCTTGAACGTACTAGGAATGTGTCCAGCGGGGTTCGAGTCCGGAAGCACTAACATAAAGCCCAGTGTATCGCCGACTCCATATCCACCATCACAGTAGTGCTTTCCGTGAGATTCATGAAAGCGAGTTCCCTTGCGTGAACGCCATGAGTAGCCAAACTTGTCGTACCCGAGCGGTGCTTGTAGATTGGCGTATTCCTGACCCCACCCTAGCCGGCAGGCAGATCCTTCCGGCATATCCTCCACCGTTGCTTCCCAGTACCAGCAACCACGAGTGACAACTGCAGTAAGTGGGTAAAATTATGAAATAATTTGTAACGAAATAATTCACAACAACTCACAGTGTGTGGCCCGAGCCATGCAGTATCCCTTCTCGCCGGTAACCGATAGGCGATCCTCCGCAATTTTCAACTGCGGTGCCCGATCGTGCAATGCTACCAGAACCGCATTCGGCGATAGGACCCGATACAACCACCCGGGAATTGGCTTTCCGGCCCAGTCGGCACTCTCATCAAACTCCTGCCGAAACGGAGCATGTGGATCCGGTTCGGCTAGTATGTACCGATAGCCATCTTTGTTGAAGGGATGTTCCAGCGGGTATCCGTGAGCAGGAAGTTTCACCAGTGCCAGTTCCGTTCCGACACGACTTTTCTTCCCAAGCGTTCCACCCTGGTCGCTGTTGGGGAACTTTCGCTTCTGCTGACGACCGGCCTTAGCCAAATTTTGAGTACCTGCAATGATGAAAAAGATCGTACTAGAGAGCTTGTAAATTAGTACGTAGTATGCCAACATACTGTCATCCATTTTCCGGTCAGTGAAATGCACGTACACTTGATCAGGGTACTTCCCGTCTTCTTCTGTACCTCCGTATCAACACAGTGGATAATGCAACACCCAGTCTTCCCTTATCAGTCCATCACACACAACAAACAGTCGTGTGCGTGCGTCAAAAAATAACCAGAACCTTCTCTTCCAGAACAATGTTTGTATAATTATTGTATAAACGGATGCACTCTCTTCCGCTGACCAACCACCGGAACGGTATCACCTAGTGCGGTGCGTGCGGACGTGTCTATTTTCCTCACTTCCAATCTCCTCTGCTCACTTTTCGATTATTAACCAACCATTTAAAGCGATTTTCTTCCTTCTTCCCTTATTCTTAGAAACAAACAAAAGCTAGCTTCGAATTAACGATGAAATTGCAAGGCAAAATAATACAACGCAATTAGGAGAAAACCAAATGCAAAATACCCTGCCGTGCCTCTTAACTGAATGCTGTGGCGACTCTCGACTCAATTATTTCAATCTCTTCACAAACAGCAACTAAACGAACTCCCCAAACAGAAACAGCGAAACAGTCGCAAAAGCGCCGAGCGAAGCAATAATAATCGGACGTCGGACGTCGCATGATCGGCTGACTACCACCAGCCAGTGCACAGATGAAAGAGCCGAAAATTATCGACTAACAATTGAAAAGAGCGTATCAACCTTTGTAAACAAACCAAGTAATGTCCATTTCGCGCAAATCAAAGCTCGCCTACGCAAACGAACAACACTATCGGGAAAGGGAGATTTTCCTCAACCCGAGGGTGTTGTTGGTTTGCATACACGAGCGTGAAAATGGCATTACATGTTTTGTTTACAAAAGCTGGTACGCCTCTTTCAAATGATGGTCGAGAATTACTGTTTTCCATCATCAAAACACAAACACGCGACAACGGTGATGACGATAATGATGATGATTATGCCGAGCGTGGAAGAGAGAGTGCTGAATGCATTTCAGAAAAAGAGAGAGTTGAGAGTAACTTACACGCACGGCGAATGAGAACGACTCAAATTTGAGTTTAGTTCACTCATAATCGCCAAAAGTGCAGGAACTCAGCGATGAGTAAATTTGTCTCATGGTTTCCTGTGGAAAACCTAAAAAATCTGCCGGAAAATGAGGAAATTAACGAAAATTTTATTCAGTCTCGGAGTAGAACCAATAGACTGAGTGAACCCAATCTTTACTTTTCTCAAATTCGGGAATTTTTCCCTGGAAAATCCTGGAAAACCTGGGAAAACATGAGACAAATTTTACTCATCCCTGAGTTCCTGCACTGTTGGCGATTATGAGTGAACTAAACTCAAATTTGGGTCGTTCTCATTTCAAAACTACCCAAATTTGGGTAGAATCCTCCCAGATCGATCAAAACTGAACCTACCCAAAAATGGGTAAACTATGTTGGGAGTGACAAGTTGACAATTCGACAGTGAGCATGCATAAGGGCGTATACGCGATGATCGATTCTCTTCATCGTTTTTCTCTTTGCATTGCTACAGCTAAGCGAAACAATTTTGTAGAATTTGTTCAATGTAGAGTTGTAATAGGTTGTATTGGCTTTCAAAAGCAACAACAAACGCACCGAGAAACGTTAAATATAGCGAGTTATTAATAAAAGAGAAAATCGATGAAGAGAATCGATCATCGCGTATACGCCCTTATGAATGCTCACTGTCGAATTGAACAAAGTCGATCGGATTTATGTCAATGTTGTCCATTTGTCAACTTGTCACTGCCAACATAATTTACCCATTTTTGGGTAGGTTCGGTTTAGACCGATCTTGGTGGATTTTACCCAAATTTGGGTAGTTTCGGAATAGCGTGTATTACTAAAATCGTTAACCCTTTCATGTCCAACTTTTTTCAAGTTCAAATTTGATTGATGAGAAATTCAACAGTGAGCATGCATAAAGGCGTAAAAACAAAGATCGATTCTCTTCGACGATTTTCTCTTCAAATTGCTACTGCTAAGGGAAGCAATTTTTTGAAATTTGTCCAATACAGTGCTGTAACAAATTGTATTGGCCATCAAAAGCAACTACAAACGCACCGAGAAATTTTAATCCAAGCGAGTTATTAAGAAAACTTTTGAGTTGTAACTGTAAAGAATAATTTCAATGTCTGCAATGACTAACTCGATATCGAGTTATAGAATCATAGAATAAAATTATTTAATAAGATTTGGCAGGTTGATAGATTTCCTTTATTTAGGAGATTTTCTGCCGAACACTGGTTCATCTCCGGTACAGCTTTGTCAAGGTGTCTACTCATTTTTTCTAAATAATATTCCCTGATTTTTCCTGGTTTTTCCACTCTGCTCGACCCGCATAAACGCGAACCATAAATTGACCTTACCTAAAATGGTTAAAAATTGTTTATAATCCCTGCTAAACTTTAACTGAAATGGTTATGGAACTTTACATGAACGTTTAATGATAAAGTTTCAACCTTATGTATTATGGTTTTTTGGAAATGGACCTTACAAATAATGGGTTGTTAAGAACCATTACCATTCCAAATTCTTGTTTTCTCCATACATTTTCAGAAAGAGAACTATATAAGAACGTTTTTACTTATGATTTGAGAACATTAATGGTAATGGTTATGGTAGTCAGTAAGGTCCATTAATGGTTTTGTATTATCGCTCAACTTTACGTGGAATATATCGTGAATTGGTAATCAGTAAATTACAGGCAACCAATTCGCGATATATTCCACATAAAGTTGATCGATGTTACAAAACCATTCGTGGACCTTACTGACTACCATAACCATTACCATTAAAGTTCTCAAACCATAAGTTAAAAGGTTCTAATATAGTTCTCTTTCCGAAAATGTATGGAGAAAACAAGAATTTGGAACGGTAATGGTTCTTAACAACCCATTATTTGTAAGGTCCAGTTCCAAAAAACCATAATACATAAGGTTGAAACTTTATCATTAAACGTTCATGTAAAGTTCCATAACCATTTCAGTTGAAGTTCAGCAGGGATTATAAACAATTTTTAACCATTTTAGGTAAGGTCAATTTATGGTTCGCGTTTATGCGGGGATCCATGGCTACACTTCAACAGCCTCGTCCGCAGGTTGCCTTCTATTTGATCGATCAACCTTGCCAGCTGCGCGTCTCTTCTACTTGTTCCTGTTGGGTCGCTTTCGAGAACCATTTTCATTGGGTCGTCGTGCGGCATTCTCACGGCGTGCCCAGCCCACCGTAGTCGCCCAATTTTCGCAATGTGGACGATGGATGGTTTTCTCAGATACACGAACCCGTCGACCACCTCGATTTCGTCACCGTCAATCTAAACTCGAGGTGGGAGGCTAACATGCGTCTTCCCTAGAACCTCTTCTTTTCATGTATTTCGTCTTCGATGCGTTGATGGCAAGTCCAATCCGCCTAGCTTCAGCCTTCAACCTGATGAATGTTTCCGCCATCGTCTCAAAGTTCCGTACCATGATGTCGATGTCATCGGCGAAGCTAAGAAGTGTTGCATAGACTTCCTGAAGATCGAACTCTCTTGCAAATGGTGACAGGCAGCGGCATAGAATTTGGGAGAGTGCAGCGCTCTAGCCAGTGCTTCACCATCGTATTTTAATAGCTCACTTGGTAGTTGATCTACACCAATTGTTTTGTTGTTTTCAGCCGATCGATCTCCTCCTCAACTTCTTCAAGATCAGGGGCCGGTAACCTGTTGTCTTCTACGCGTGATCCAAGGTCTGTTTCCGTGCCAATTTTCATTCACCTCACACTCGTTCGCGAGAACGTTACCGTTCAAGTCCTTGCACATATCGGCTTGCGGCACGTAGCCTTTGGGCGAACTATTTAGCTTTTCGTAGAACTTCCGTGTGTCGTTTACGCGGTACAGATTTTCCATCGCCTCGCGATCTCGGTCTTCCTGTTGATGCTTCTTCCTTGTATCGCTCCACATTCAATCTCGTGCGGTGTGGCAGCATTCTTCTCCTCTACTAGCAGTTTGTATTCGCCGTCAAACCAAGCAGTCATTTTTTTGGTCCGTGATCGCAGTATCTAGTGTCGCTGCAGCAGTACTACCTATGGCGGAACGAATGCCCCTACAGCCATCTTCAAGAGTAGCTGCGCCAAGTTGCTCTTCCGTGGGTAGTGCAGCTTCCAGATGCTGCGCGTAATTCTGGGCAACTCCAGCGTCCCGTAATTGCTCAATGTTGGGACGCGGCGTTCGACTTCGACGGGTGTTATGCGCCGTTTAGAGTTTTGGGTGCATACATACTGCAACTAAGTAGTGGTTTGAATATATCAAGCTGAACATTGCATTAGATCCTAAGTAACATTGATCGATTCTCTTCGTCGACTTTCTCTTTCGTTAATATCTCATTGTGAAAAGACATCAGGCTGGCTGCATGTTTTTTTTTAGGTATATCAAGATGCCGTATCACTATGATTAGGAGTGATCGCCATTGTTTGACTAATAGCATTATCCCAGCAAGGCATTACGCTTCGAATAAAGTGCACTGCCGTACTGGGAGTTGTTCTCCAAATGTCAAATGCCCAAATGGTTCTACCAGCCCCTTGTCAAAGAACTTACGCCTTCTATTGAAAATTGCCGGACAGTGGCATAGCAAATGTTCCGAGTCTCCCTTTTCTATGCCACAAAAGCGAATACATCATCTTGAAGTTTTCCAATCAGCTTCCAGTGATAACGACTCGGACTATAACCTGTTATAAGACCTGTATATATGCTAAGATCTATTTTAGAAAGTTCTCTGAATAGGATAGATTAATAGTTCCGATAGAGTACGGAAATTTTAACAGAAGTTTAGGCCATTAATGCGACAATGATTGATAAGTCAGTTCAAATTGCCCTCACAAGGCGGCGCTATAGTGCTTGATTTAATTTGACAGCTCGACTAGATAGAAGGTTGTTGTCTTCGGCAAAATTGTTCAGATGGACAAGACCTCTAATTGCTTGCCTTAACATGACAGCTCGACTTGATAGAAACATAAAAAAAAAAACAATAGCTCACCTTGTGCAGTGGCCTCGTCATAGTTAGGCTTCATTTGGGTTAAATCCGGCGTTACCAGCCCGTACATCTGCCCGTCGCTGGTCTCTTCGTATGCAAACAGCGAGTTGATATCCTTCAGCAGCGTCCTCTGCACCGTCGCGTACCACGATTGCGTTGACCGGCGACTCATGGTCGTCATCGATTCCCAGTAGTGATCCATGAAGGGAATGATGTCCCGATCCTTGCTAAACATTACCTTCGGTTTGCCGTCCTTGATCGACGTTTGCTGCAGGTTGGCGATGGCCGTCATGCACATCTGCGGTATCGTGGCTTGGGTCTTTCGGAAACTCTCCAACCCCGTAACGGAGCAATTTTTACACACGAAAACGTAATTCATTATGAACGGAACCAGCCGACCCAGCTGAAACCCTATGCAGGATTCATGAAACCAACGGTTACACGTTACGCACAACAGCTCCACAATATTGAGATTCCTCTCCTTTGCACTGGATGGTGTAAACAGAGAGAAAAAAGAAAGGTAGTGCAACGGTGAGAGTGAGAGTCTTATGATTGTAAACAACTCGCGATTGAGGTTATGTCACAAATATAATAAGCTTTTTTTTTAATTCTGACTTATTTGCTCAAAACAAGTTCTAAAATTGTATTTTCTGTATTAAATCTAATTGTATCAACTCACCAATAACAGTTGCCGTACTTATCCTCCGTTTTGGGGGAATTTTTACCCGATTTGGCATCACCATCTTCCATCTTGGGTAACACAAAGGAGGGCAACGCAGAAAATCTGCTTTTATTGTATAAAAATTGAATAAACGCAATAAAATATACTTAAACAGGATACACTACACTTTGAACACACAATTGGGACCGGGAAAAGATAAACTTTAATTCAATTTAAATCGATTCCGTGAAATAATCAATGCTCCATTACTGTACGACGCGACGGACGGCAAACCAAGCGGACAGTGGAGAGCATACACATTGTGATTATCGATTATGCTACTCCTGCTGTACTGTCATTTGTGTCATGTTCGCGTTGCACACTGTTAAATGAGACAGATCAACAAAGGAGTGATTGTAACCTATTTTAACATAGTTAAATTTAAGTTCTGGTTTATAATTAACTTTTTAATGTATATAAATTAGGGTGCCAATGAAAATGGCCATCTTGAATTTCCAAAACCGACAATGTGCTAAATGTATTCTGAGTATATGATTTAGAGATGGCGCAGAATCTTTAAAATTTTATTTCTTTTAAATCGAATATTATGTTGATATTAAATTTCTTGAAAATGCATGAATCGACTTTCTGGGACGGGGTATATTACCTTTTAATAATAGCTATTTTGAATTATCAAAAGACAAACTAACATATTTGTTTAATTTATTTAATGTAGAGATATGGCATATTCATGTTCAGCAAAAAAAAAACAAATCATCATAAGTTTTGAATAGTTCTTAAAATACATGTAATTTTACTTATAAATTAGTCTTTTCTCCGTATTGGGGTATTTACATTTTATCCATTACATCAGATTGTGTAGGCCTTTATTTGTTTTTTTTCTATATTCTATGTTGTTATTTGTAGCGACCCCGAGGTGCTGTTGTTTGTTCCCGGTAGGTTTAATGAACGGATGGCTTAAGCGCCACCTCCGAAGAGGACCACCTGTGGTGTTTCGAAATGCTCGGCTAGATACTGGCCAAAAGAGCCAGTTCTAATATTAGTCAACAGAAGGCGAGTAACCAATTCAACGAAAAAATGACTAAACATGACGAAAGAAACGTGAAACAACCTTCAGCTTTGCTTAGGGGTGTAGAGATAACGATGAGAATAATAATAATACATAACATAATAGTAAAACACATCTTTTGAATCATCGTTATCTCTACAAGGGGGTGGAAAATTACATACTACATTTATTCAGTGTTTAGTTTTACCTAGAGTTCTATAATACATATTTACAAACTTTAGTTCCCCCCTATCTCTCTGACTAGTGCGGTCTATTGATTATTCGCCTATCGCGCTATCACTTGCATGCAAGGGTGGGTTCGCTGCTAACATTTTTTGCACGCTTACGTTGGCGAGTTTTGCGGGCTTTCGCCCGACCGATGCTATCGATGCAACGACGGCTGATGTTCTCCTGCTGCGCTTGAAACTTCACGATACGGTGATGGTGACGTGCCCAGACGACTCCTAGTTCATGCACGTGCCGAACTCAGTCAATGGAAGTAAGTCGAAGTGCACCGATGACGTAGGCAACTCCCTACCGATAGGCAACCGGGAAGCTTTGATTCCAGAGCGTGGCAAGGGTTGGCGACGCGAGACAAAGCCGCGGTGCGAGGCCAATTGAGGCAGCACTATTGACGATCGCTTTGTTGGCCGTTGAGCACTCTGAGTTATCTCTGAAACGCTTTCACAAAACTCGCACAATTACTGGACTGCAAATCTATCTAGCTTTGCCAGCCAATCACACCGCGGAACAAACTATAAAATCGCGCCCTTCTTCTACCACAGTCAGGACAGGATTAATGTGCAAGAGGCGATTACTGATTTTCCTTAGAAAAGTCGTGAGAGACCAAATGAAGTATTTCATTCCCTCTTCAGTCGATCTAGGTCTGTCTTTCTTGTTCCCTTCTACTGCTAACAAATTCCAGAACTATCCCATTCGGTTTACTCTATCCGAGTGACGAAAACACGAATACCTAGTGAAACTCTTCGGAGAAGCTACGTAAATACGTTTTCGCTAACCTTTACACGCGTCGGCAACTGACTTGCATACAAACTACAGTTCGTTTCATTTAGCTGAACGACAGTCCATTTCAGTTATAATATAAATTGGTTTAAATAATTGAACGACGATTAATTTAAGAATAAATATTTGAAGATAAATAAGACAACGTAACAAAATATAATTTAACGAAAATGTCTCCCGTTACACATTCACTACTTTCAAAAATTTAGTCCGGCGTTGAGCATTTTTATATTCGGTTGAAGTATTCCACTGCTCCACGTAGATATCCAGCAAGAACTCAGGAATTTCTACAGCATTAAATACACTTTGAATACCTTTGCTGCCTTGTACGAAGGAGTGTAATTCAATCCATACCTTTGTCTGTGTGTCTGTAAAAAAAAATGAATGATTAGATCACAAAAGTTTAGGTTAAGTTGTTATTAATACAATGTAAAATTTGATAATTATCTTGATTATCTTTATCACTGCCGTGAACATCCGAAACAATGCCGACAAGAAATCCGTGATATCATGCTATCCAGTTGGATGGAGTTCCTGGAAGGGATGAACGCAACGCAATCCTTGGTCGACCTCTGGCAGCGAATCAACGCCCTCAGTGGGAAACGACGCACGACACCATTTCACGTTCAGGTTAACGGTTCCACGGTTTCCAATCTGGAAACGGTTACTGATGAACTCGGTACCTACTTCACCGACCTCGCAGCTATCGACAAGTATGACAACAAGTTCAAGCAGAAAGCTGCCATCGACCGCAGCCATCGCAGACTTCATAGTACCCCCCAACACCGCCAGTACCGGTATAAACCAAGCCTTCTCTTCGCTGCAGCACCGGGAAGTCCGCGGGACCCGACGCAATCGGATATCCTCTACTCAAGAGGCTACCAGTACCAGGACAGCTACGGATGCTGGATCTCTTCAACAAGATCTGGCTCACCAACGGGTACCCAGCAGTATGGAAGAAAAGCTTGGTAGTTCCCATCCCGAAAGCCGGAGTAGCCACCCGCGAAGTCAGCAAGTTCCGTCCAATAGCGCTAACATGTTGTATAGCCAAAGTCCTGGAGCGTATGGTCAATCGACGACTGAAGCAATACCTCGAAGTTGGAAATTTCCTTGATCACCGACAGCGCGCTTTCCGACAAGATTTCGGAACGTCCACCAACTAATCGACTGGAGTCTTAACGGACCAATCGTTCACTTCATCCAGAACTTCTTGTCCAACCGCTCATTCCGCGAGCTGCAGTCGGCAACACCAAATCCCGGCTCTTCCCCGAGGAAACGGGTGTTCCACAAGGGTCGGTTATCGTCGTTACCCTGTTCCTCGTGGCGATGAACGGAATCTTCCGTCAACTACCGAAAAACATATATGTGTTCGTCTACGCCGACGACATCCTCATCGTCACCACCGGACCCACGCCACTGCACAATGGTCCCAAAGCCGTATTTAGGAAGACAAAAATGTTTGCGCTAAAACCGTTGGTTTTGGGCATATGGTGTCTTCGGGAAAGTTTCTTCATATTTTTTGGCCATTTTTTTCATGTTAGTGAAATTAGGGTGGTCCATAAAATTGATGAATTGAAAATGTGAACTTTTTTATTGTTTGAGATAGACCAATGCAATGTTGTAAAAAGTTGCAGAACAATCAATTTGCGGCAACTTTGCTCTAGACACCAAATTTCCATCTCTTATGGTTCATGATTTATGTTTTTTTAAACAATCTAGTTAGGGTGGCCCATGAAAAAATGGTTTTCTATGAGTATCTTTTCATACGTTCATTCCTCGTAAAAGCGATGTAGTAGTACTTTCAATGACAAATATTTTTATTGAAGAACCAAGTTGATATTTTTTATTGGAAAGTTAAAGGCGATTTTCTTCAAAAAAAACGGACACTTTTCAATTGTCAACTTCTCTAAAAAGGAGCAAGTCGATTTTCAAACTTTTAATTCCATTCGAAAGATCGTTGTTTTGTTCATTTGTGATGGGAAAACTGCAAGAACGCTTTTTTTAAAGCATTTAATTTAATTTTTAAAATTCATATTTTTATGCAAAAAACTGCCATAACTCTTCAAATGATGGAGATAGTATCTTAATTGCTTCGGCAAAAATGTGCACCATCAAAAGTTCTAAAAGTGTTTAGAACAAAGTTGTTTAAAAAATCATAACTCATGAACCATAAGAGATGGAAATTTGGTGTCTTCAGCAAAGTTGCCGCAAATTGATTGTTCTGCAACTTTTTACAACATTGCATTAGTCTATCTCAAACAATAAAAAAGTTCACATTTTCGATTTTACGGTTTAGCGACTTTGCAGTCAATTTAATTGTTTATAGGAAAGTTTGAAACATACTTACCTCTCAGTATGTTTCAAACTTTCCTAGTTCACATTTTCAATTCATCAATTTTATGGACCACCCTAATTTCACTAACATGAAATACTAAATATGAAGAAACTTTCCCGAAGACACCATATGCCTTAAACCAACGGTTTTAGCGCAAACATTTTTGTCTTCCTAAATACGGCTTTGGGGCCATTGTGCAGTGGATACAAGAATGAGAGCCCAAGCGGCAGTCTAAAAGCATCAGGTGCCACGTCTGCCCTTCTCGACACAGAATTAGCGGACCACCGATCAAAATCGACGACCAGCCCATATTGCTGAAAAAGACCGTCCGAGTTCTGGGAGTTCCCGTTGACCGATTCCTCCACTTTGAACGCAACCGAGTGAATCTCATCCGGACCATTTCCCAACAGCACAGACCGAACAACCGCAACATCCGTTTTCACGTTGCGAGTGCAATTATCGACAGCCGCCTTCTATACGGGCTGGAGATGACCTGCATCGCAACGGATAAGCTTTTAGCTACGTTAGCACACCTACGTCCGGATTGTCTCTGGCTTGCTGCCATCCACGCCCGTTAACACTGCGGGCATCCTGCCTTTCCGCTTCCGTATAACGGCAGCTATCGCAACCAAAGCCGCTGCTTTCACAGGGATCTTCCTTCTCGACGAGGGGAATAGACTACTCCGCACGGCTGCCAACGAAGACCTCCCTCCAGTGGCCGGGGTCCACTGGCATGGAGACAAATGCTGGCAAACACCATTACCGAAAATCGAAACCTGATGAATGTGGGTGTCTTAATGGAATACCTGTATGAAGAGAGAGAAGAATTAGTAATTTCCATTTATTTCCACTACCTTATTTGCTTATCCTTGACAGATACGTGTATTTCGTCTACAATGTGCAGACTTAACACAGGTACATTTTCACTTAGAAACTAGGTAAACTTAAATTTAATTCAGTGTCCTAGGTAGTAACTTGAAAAACCATGTGTGTCCCTTTCCTTGATCCCTGTTGAGTAAAGTTGAATTCCGTTGTTTGTTGATCTCGAGACTCTCTACAACATTCAATTTCCTTGGTGTAGATACGGTTCGTAAAATAGTGATGTTCTCCGACGATAGTTGGTGGTCCTCTGTGAAGATGTATTCTGCAACCTTTGATTTGAAATCATATGTTAGGCCTTTTTCCTCTTGCTTTTTGGCCTTATCGAAAGCCGGATTAAGAACAGGTTCAAAGCCGGAGACAATTCCGTGACCATGAAAAGGACTGTAACTGAAATGTTGCTACAATGCCGTCGGACGGACCGATCCTGATCCTAACGATTTGGCACAGCGTCATACAAGCCCTGACATCCGAGGTCCCGACTCATCCCTGGGTACAGGCGACGATGAAGTCCGCGCCACCAAACACGGTATTCTGCTGGGTTCCGGGGCACTGCGGAATACAGGCAACTCTGAAGCTGACTTTTTGGCTGGGGCAGAACCATCTGCCCCTCGCTATACCAACGAAGTACCGTTACACGATTTCAAGCGCTGGATCGTGAGCAAAGTATAGTGAAGCTTGGGACGCGGAGTATGTGTGTGTATTCCCTCTAACCCCCACTGCACTGGCCGGCAATGTTATTATGGAAGAACTATCTTTACAATGTCGCATTTATGGTAATTGTAGACAGCTTTAGTCCGGGAGTTATAAGGTGATAGCTCTATTGCAGACCAGCAACCCATTTCAGAATGTCTGGAGAGTCACGACCATTCCTAGGTTACTTTTGCTCACAATAAGCCCGCATATATGCATCACCGTTATCAAATGGATATTGGTACTTCTAGGTTAGAAAATATTTTTTTCAAACCCGGCATGTAAATACTTAGTTTAATTTTGGTATTTTTTTTTTTTTTTTAATAATTAGAAAGCTCTCACCATATTCTGCTCTTCCGCCGTGGTTAATTGCTTATTTTGAAAACCCTTTTTCTCTAACGCTTCGTATTTCATTCCGTGCTTCATCGGAAATTTCCTTCCGTAGATCGTCCTTGGTTGCTTCTAATATGATTCCGACTTTTTTGGTCGGTTTCATGTCCACCATCTGTCATTGAATTGCCATGGTGATCTGGGACGAGGCTCACGTCCAAAGTCGCTGGTCCACCGAGCGCTCCGTATGCGAAAAGAGAATGAAAGAAATACGAAAGGGATCAGTATCAATAAGTGAAAGTTTCATCAGATTCCCCAACTAACCTAGGGTTACCATATGGTATCCTAAAGGAGGACATGTCCTCCTTTTTCAATATTTTTTCTACATCCTCCTTTTGCCCGAAAATGTCCTCCTTTTTAATCCTTGCATTTTTTCAGTAACAAATTCATACAAATGTTTTCAAAGAGCGTTATTTGCAGAGCTTATTTATTTAATTATGTCGCAACCTCATCTTATCTTGCAAATGCCATTCGATGGTGGGACTAGGAGTATACTACAGCTGTCAACCACCCTACATTTGGTGGCGATCCATTTGGTGTATTTTAACTTACAGTGTATCTCAAAATTGAGCGAACAGCTGTCCGTACATTTCAGAAAAACAGCTGTACGAGCACAACTTAAAAAGATAGATTTCTAAAGTTCCGGCCGCTGGCTCATCAACCATTAATTGGTCATCGGTATAGTATTGGGCTTATTTGAATGAGTGTGTAAGAAGTTAGAGTTATTTTAGAAAAACTAGATTTCCTAACAAAAACACATTTTCTTGAAATACAATGAGTCAAACATATTGAAATTTTGCTCATCTGTAGTCATAATAAAGATCTTTAAAATGCCGCTAATTTTACTAAAATCCGCCTACAACTGAAATTATGAATTTACTAAAATTACTCAAACTTCATACACACTCTGCCAATAAAGTCCAAAGCTATACCGAAAAATCAATAAATAGTTGTTCAACCACCAGCCAAGATTTCAAAAATCTATCTGCTCACAGTCTTTCAAAAAATTGCCCATACGCTCAATTTTGAGACACACTGATTATTTGACAGATGGAAAATTTTCAAATAAACCTGCTATGCTACCAGACTTATTTCAGACAAACCAGGAATCAATTTTTACAAACAATTACTCGAAAATCGGACGATCAACAACAGAGGGGTTTTCGAAAATTTTAATTTATTTTCGAACTGTCAGTGAAAAATTATCAAATGGAACACACTACTGACATCTGGCTCCGTGTTCGTGTGAAATATTTAGCTAAACCATGAACCCGCATGCAAAAATTATGACTTGGTTTGGGTCTGATCTATTCAGGACAAATTATTTTTATCTAGATCAAAAAATCGTATGGTTTTGACAGTTCGGATCACTGCACATTTAAATTGGACGTTTACTATTTTTGGACATAAGTCAGAATTAAGTGTCATGTCGGTTTGTCGGTGGTCTAGGCTGTGATCCATTTATCTGAATTTTATATAAATTTTACATTTCGAAAATAAATTATATTGTTCGAAAATCTCTCTGTTGTTGATCGTGTAATTTTCGAGGTGTTTGTCAAAATTGATTACTAGAAATAAGTCTGGTACAATAGCTGGTTTATATGAAAATTTTCTATCTGTCAAATTGGTGGTGTTTGTCGAAATTGATTCCTGGGCTGCCATAAATAAGACTGGTACAATAGCAGGTGCATTTGAAAAATTTATATCTGTAAAATTTAAGTTAAAATTCACTAAATGGAACACAGCCACACAGATTGAATCCAACATGTGTTCGATTTTGACGCTCTGGTTCTATGGGATTTTAGGTACTTCTGGGGCCACATTGCGAATCTCGAAGCGAAAGACTTTTTGTACAAACGCTTGTATACGAAAAAGCTTTTCGTTTCGAGATGCCCAATGTG
This sequence comes from Ochlerotatus camptorhynchus, assembly GCF_037179485.1. NCBI lineage: Eukaryota > Metazoa > Arthropoda > Insecta > Diptera > Culicidae > Ochlerotatus > Ochlerotatus camptorhynchus. The sequence goes on along the minus strand of NW_027040756.1, from coordinate 2,973,149 downwards.
GCCCCTGTTTAGGCCGCTACCATACTGAGAGCGAAGAGGCACACGAATCGTGAAATCGAATGTAAGGAATAATATCAATAATAGAACGCTAAGTGCGCCGCTTCGCTACCAATATGGCAGGGCTTTTGAGTCCTATGCTGAATCAATGGTAAAATTAACAGGTTGCTTAGATGACATGTTTCCTGATTTTTTAACATGATAAAAGTTGGGATGGTTTTAAGGCTGTAAAGCTGTAGTTTTCATCAGATCTAGATAATCTAGATCAGAGCTAGATCATTTCCAAGTATCAAAAATGAATTATGAAGGCTAGTTTGATGCATTTTTCAGAAGTCCTCCTTCAATGTTAAGAAAGGGAATAATTGCCCTCCTTAATCTCCAAACCTCAAATGAAATGTCCTCCTTTTCAAGTTTTTAATATGGTAACCCTAAACTAACCACACTCAAGAAAAGTAAGAATATACAAGCTATATTGCGACTATATGGTTAGTTGACTACTCCTGTGGCCGTCAGAATGGTTCATCGGTTGCGAAGTGTAGTATTCCTGAAAGTGATGCGTTATATTTCTCAATGTTTTGATTTTATCCTAACGTTACCTCAATGTTATATCACAGACAAGCAGACACAACACATTGACCATTTATCATTGTGAACCCTACCGCCATCTGTCGTATATACTATGATGGGCAATGCACTCAACAGATGGTTGTAGTATGTAAACGTCAAACGCTAGGGAATTGATTATGTGCACCACAAGTGGCGGTACTATCAACTAAGAAACATTTAAATTGACTGTTAAAAACGATGTCGATGAACGTTTTAAGAGTGTTTGCTTGTCTGTGATCATACCTTCACTATAGCAACTTCGGGTAATCTGCGAAAGTACTTGCATTTTTCTAAGGCACTTTTGATCTAACTGCAATTACTCTCTCAAACTCGAAATGTGCCACGACCAAATTGACACAACGATACCCTATACGCTATCTGACCGAAGCGCAGGGAGTGAAACTTGGGACGCGAAGTGGGCCCAAAACCGCTCCCTCTTTATCAGACGGATCAAAGGAACAGAACCGTTGAAACAGCGGGATCAGAAGATAGCGTCGCGTTTGAGAACCGGTCACAGCAAGATCACGCACAATTTTGGAGGAACGCTGTTCCACAGAACTTGCGTCGGTTGTAGAATCGCAGTTTCAATCGAGCACATTCTATGCGTATGCCCTCAGCATCAGAACCTGCGGGAAATCCACGGAACACCAAACAGCATACGGGACATGCTTGGTGTGATACCTGTAATTTTAAAAGTTTGTTTGTGACATTAAATTCTGAATGAGGATTTACTACTTACCTATACCAGTAGGCCGGTGGTATAAGAAATAGGTGATGAATACTTTACATCTAAGATATGTAGCGCAAAGGCCGTGAGTTGTCGGAACAAACGTGTTTGCTCATAGTTCTTTTAATTATACGAAATTTTGTAGTTGAATAGTAACAATTATTATTACATTGCTAGTAGTGTAACATTTGAGGGTTGCAACTTCTTAGCGGTGGTCTGAAAAGAGACGGTCTAAAATTGCTTCACGACGCCGATGATGGTGACGATGTAACGCGCAACGCTAATATGATGGTCCACAGCGGTGGATCTCATGACACATTTGTGGCCGATCAGAGTTGATGCAACGTTTTTGCTACAGGCTGGAGCCTTCCTGGTTGCAAGTATATGGCAGCATTCACACTGAGACGTGCTCCGGCCAGCATTGAATTGGATTGTTGTGAAAGAACAACTAGCGCTACTTGACTCTTTCACACCAGTGCAAGTCGATGCCAGTCTTGCTGCCTATTGCGGGAAGTCTTTCCTCCGGTCGATATGAGTACATTCGCAGTCGTCTTCGTATTGATTTGATAGTTATTTGTGTCGGGAATCTTGGAATCGGTTGACGGATGAGCCCAAATCGGCCACCACTGGATAGTGGTCCGCACTCAGCTCCTGGTGGGTCACAGGTTGCGAGATGTTGTTTCGCATGTTACTGGCGAAGATGTCGATGGTGGAGTGAACGCCAGACCGGCTCAAGCGGGTGGGAGTGTCTGGCGCTATTATAGTGTAGTGAACCTCTTGCAGGTCGTCGTTCAGGATTGTGCAGTTTTGGTTGCGTCGACTGTTGCCCCAAACCTGGTGTTTGGCGTTCAGGTCGCCAGCGATGATGTACTTCTCACGGCGTCGAGTTAGTTTGATGATTCCTCTCCGCAGGTCTGCTGCCGACCCGTCCCTGATGGTGACTTGTTTGGGACAGTATGCCGCAATGATGGTAATAGCATAGAGGTAACTCTAAGACCAGAAGGTCCCGAAATAACGTGCTCAACTTTTTGGCTCAGCTCTGGCACTCTCTTCGGTCCCAAGCTAATCGATTCACCCCTCGAAACATAGGAAAAACCAATAACCCCTCATTTTATCTGTCAAACTTTCATAGAAAATCAAAACAAACATTGCGTAGTACTAGAATTTCGACTAGAATGGGATACGTTAATCGTTTGCTTGGGACCAATAGGCTAGTCAAGTAGTGAGCCAATTTAAAATCGTTAGTTGCGTATTGATTGTTGGTAATAGGGCCGACAGGAGTGGAGACTTCTACACCCACCGCTTCTATCATCATCAGTAGGAAACTCGGTAGCAGTCGACAGCCAATATTTCTCCTTAATGCGATAGCCACTCCTCCTCCGCAGGAGCTGGTCCGGTCTAGCCTTACGAGCCGAAAATCGGGAAGGTAAACATTTATCTCCGGCTTCAGGTGTGTTTCGGTGATTACTCTGAAGCAACCTTTCCGAGTGGTTGCTGGCACCAGCTTGCTTGCCAGGCCTTTCGGGGCATCTTGATCGAATGCGATTGCATCCACACTTTGGCGACCCATCACCTTTTGTTTTTTCAACGGGTGAGTGGAGGCATTCAATTGTTGCTCCACTACCGCCGATTTAGCGACTGCCACAAGAGAGGCGAGAACTGACGAGACGTTGCTAGCCAAAGCGAAAACTCTCGACGTGTACCACGACCAAACGACCGACTTAAAACACCAAACTACTCGAGAGAGCGAGCGAAAAGATGACCACAGTCCACTTGATAATCAAGCAGAGAATGAGGACGAAGAAAACGATTTGGCAAGCGTTTTTTTTACAGCTGCTTTTCTCCTCCCTTCCTTTCATGGGTGAACTGGTGAGTGGTCAACCGAGCATTGAACTCGCTCATGTGTCGTGTGTTCGATTTGCGCTCTATCGTTACGTCCGTGTTTGGGATTTTTTCGTTAAATGCCTAAATTTTGATTGTTTTTAATGTGACCCCCAGTATAGAAATTAAAGACGTAGTCCTCCTTCTGAGGCCCCACCATTCATGGATGAAATAAGCTAGCCTAAAAAACAGTAATTCGGACAAAAAGCCAGTTGTACCCTAGGTATGCAATTTTAAAAATGGCTTACTCGGCAGTGTTTCCGGAAAATGGTATTCCGATAAATATCTCATTCTGGGAAATAAAATTTCGGAGAATGTGTCATTCCGGAAAACGGCATTACGAAAAATATGTATGTCATTCCGGGAAATATCACAATCCGAGACATGTCATTCCGCCGGGAAATGTGATACCAACCTTTCACTCGTATGCGGCCAGTTAATAAAAAAAATCTGAATCTAATGAAGGATTTTTCTTTTTGTTCTACCAAATGCAAACTGTTAACACTTTCGAATCCACTGTCTAATAGTTACGCTTTGTTTATCGTATATATGTATAATATTCGTGTCGTGTTGTGTTGTGTATGTATGGGTAATACAGTATGTGTGAAAAGTAAATTCTTTGCAATACAATTTACCTGTTTGAGACTTTCTAACATCATCGTAACACTACTACTATATAGGTATTCAAAGTCAAAAGAGGGATGGCATTCTTCCCCGCAATTTTGAGGTGCCTCCCCCTGTTATAGGTATGATTAATTTGAGCTTTCATAAATCTGTTCCGTTTCAAATATCAATAATTTACGTTTTTTCTCTCTCTGTCGTTTGTCAGAAGATAAATTCGGCAAATGTTCAACGGTAAAATTTATCCATTTTAAATCGTAATAGTCATTTATGCCTTCCATTGAATATTATTTGTTCATACACATTTATATATCATGTCTTTTTCTTGTGTCTAAAATACTGATCATCGCTTGCGAAATGCGCCAATTAGAAAAATGCTTAAGTTCGTTTATGTGTATATATTTTGATTGTTAAATAAATATGAACCGACGATGAACATCTATAAAAAAAATCATAAAATAGATATAACTCACGTACATCGATAAAATGGGGTTTCAATTTCAAATTTGAGAGTGCCAAAAAGATGCGTGTTTCACTTCGTTACCTTACCACCTCAATATGCGATATTTTTTTCAGTCATTTTGCGTCCATCCTTTCCTCGTCATTCGATAAAATATAAGTTTTCATATATGTGACATAAAAATAAATAAAACATTTATTTGGAATAAATTTCTACCCTATATGACTTCCGCTTTTTCCCTTTGCCGATAGAAGCACAAAAAAAAAAACATAGACGTGTAAACTCATACAAATCCACTACATAATAGGTAGGTGTGTCTTTTAGGTCTAAAGTGTTGCACAGTAGCTTCGGCGAGCTACCATCACGAGCTGCTGGAATAGAGGAATTAGATTGCGCTGTGCGTTAGGATTTACCTGGCCTAAACGGCATCCGTTGGGCTCTGGAACTCCGAGAGAGCATGCACCGGATTTTGCGCCTTTTTCTGCGAGGCTCGTCGAACCTTGGCACGGACCTCTTCCGGCTTTTCCGGGCGCACGAGGGGCTTCTTTTCCGGTGCCTTCATCTTCCAAACCACGATCGGTGACTGTTGAATGGACAACGGAAAAAGAAAAACGGGAAAGCACACGATGAAATCAGGTGGTTCCAGCGAGTCATGAGGTTTGTTGGTAGTGAATGTGGTATGTTACATACGGGGTTTGTTGAAATGACCATGAAGCTTACTACTATAACCCTACAGGGCCGATGAGACTAATTCAGAGAGAGAAAGAGTCACTTCTACTCAGTTATATGAGAAATTTTTAATAACTTAAGTTAGCTAGTCTCATCGGCCGTGTAGGTATGATTCGAAATAATTAGACCAACCAGCGTTCATCAGCTGGCGGTTTGAAGGGTGTGTGTGTGATTCGGTGTAAATAGAAGCGACTTGTTACGAAGTAATTCCACATCTTCTTCTTCTAGGCTTTTTACGCTTCTGTAGCGAATGTTTTGCTGGCTCTCAATTTAGTGTTCTAGATGCACTCCCACAGTTATTAATTGAGACCTTTCTATGCCAACCAATGCATGAAATTATATATTATGTGGCAAGCACAATAATACTTAATGCCCAGGAAAGCCGAGAAAATTTCCAACCCTAAATGTTTTCTCGACCGGACCGAGAGTCGAACCCGCCGTCTCCTGATTGGTAATACCGAACCTGCAAGCTGGGAAAAACACTTCAATTGAAAAAAAAAATCTGATTTTTTAAGACCGAAATTTGATGTTTCGGATGAATCTCAGAATTTTGAAATTAGTCTATGTTAGGGTTAAATACCCCATTTCCGGCCTATTAAGCACAACCCGCACTTAATCTTTCTTAATCTAGCGCAGTTTAGCACCAAATGGAATGTTATTATTACTGATGGCTTCCAAATTTATTTACCTTTCCGTATGTACCATGATATTTGATAAAGAGAAACCAATCGTTGAGATATTGTCAAAAGTCTAACACTGCTTCTTGACGCCAAACTCGGCCTACGAATTCTCCTAACGCATTGAAACGCCAATGAAATCACTTCGGCCTATCGGATGACGATGAAAATTGATTCGGTCGGGGCGCTTCTTTTGTGTTTGGGAATAATGGGTGCAAACCTCCATATCACGCGTTCTAATTGACTTCGTTCCGTAGCTTATTAACTAAAGCATCGTACCAAACGCATAATTGATTTGTTAACTCTGAAATCATAGATTTATTTGAAGATTTCTGCTCGATAGGCCCAAAATGGGCGATTAGGCTGAAGTAGTTCTCTACCCTACATGTAAATTTTTCACAGTTTTTCACATTAAAGAAATTTTTGAGATGCAAATGTATTTTTTTTTTTTCATTTTTAATATTGCGCATTTCACACCAAATTGGACTAATAAGCGCGTTTTACTTATTAAAAAGTGTGATAAAATTGTTATTGTTATTGTTCAGTTCACACCCTGGCTGGCTGCTGCCTACCGATCTGCACTTAAGCCAGGCATGAACCTACGGTGGCCTATGCTAGACCGTATAGCATAACGACTTTCCTTTCACTAGCAGGCTTTTTGGTCCCACTAGCGTCCGATTAGGGTATAGTAAGAGATTAAAAGAATAAAGAAGAGAGATAGAGGATTTTCTTGTTTTGCTAAAACGAAAAAAAAAAACAAACAAAACACGCCGGCTTGTTGTGCAACATCAGGTTTGTTCGCTTTCATTCCGTTCCAAGGGGCAACGTCCATCGTCGTCGTACTCAAATACCTGGGAACCTCCAGTGGTGCACAGGGCCAACGTGAAAGACTTCCATTCTGGGCAGCTGCTTGACCTGGGCCCAGGTCAAATTCCTATCGGCTTGCTTAATTTCCTTGTTGAAGCTCCGCCGCCTTAGTATTTGCCTTTGCTGCGATGTTCTGGCGGATTTAATTCATAATCAAACGCTTGCCTGCAGACTTCGTTTCTATTGCTATCGGCTTCTGATGACATTTACATCTGAGATCCATTTGTGAGGCCACCAGCCACAAGTTATATACCGCAGGTAGCGGTTGATGACACCTGCGGCTTTCGAAAGTTCTCCACTGGTGCTGCACAGATTCCACGTGTTAATCGAAGTTTCGAATTTTGGTACGTTGACCAATCTGATTTGATGTCCGCTTTTGTGTAAATGTCATATTATCACCGACCTTATTACCATCACCTTAGTGTGTGACATCAGGTGTACGCTCCTCTGTGTTTTCGTTACCAATGCAGTTAATTTGACACGTTTGTTGCATTTCCGTATGTCTCAATATTATTCTTGCTGAAACACCGTCAAACCCACTATCCAGAGGCAGCGAACCACCTTAACACCTGAAATTATAAAAACAAACTAAACATTAGCACCAACCCCCCCTTTCCCGATTGCAACAGCTCCAAGCCATGCAACAGGATCATTTCGTGCCCCATGACAACTTGATCCAGTTGCTTCCAGGTTCATTGTTTTGGCGCCAGTCGGGAGAGACTTGGTCCTGTACCAAATGCTTTCCTTGTCTCCATTCCGCTCAGCTACTCGCAATTGATTGTGATATAGTGGGCGGAATATTACAAAGTGAGACAATTCAATGCAGACGTCTTTCAAATTTGGCCGATCGTCAGGTTATCAGTGGGTTACCACCTGGCACCTCTTAGCAAGCACTATGCTACGAAGCGGACCGGAAGTTTCAATGAACAACCTCTCCCCCCTTATTAAAAAGTGTGATAAAATTGCAAGTTTACGTCTAATCGTCTTGGTGTCTTCGGTGCACTTATTCCTTATGATGCAAGCAATAAGTGCTCCGGGGAGACGAACCAGCCCAGGGCTGAAAATCTCCTTAATAAAGATATAAAAAAATAATAAGTGCTCCGAAGACATCAAAACGATTTGACGGAAACGTGCATTTTTGGGACAGTCCAGTTTCAGATGCAATCAGCAATATCTATAATAATAATGTTCAAGATCTCAAATACATTGAATTCTCTATAACTCGATATAGAAGGGACTATCGAATTATAGAGCAAAAATCTTATAAACTTCTCTGACGTTTGTGAAATGCACAAGTATTAGTGCAGAACTCGGGGTAAATTATAAGTATTAGTGCAAGAAAACCTTTGAATTTACCCAAAGTTCTGCACTAATACTTGTGCAATTCACAAACGCCAGAGAAGTCTATAGGAAATCATAATCACAGTAGCCATGCAATTAAATTTTACTGTGGTTCTACACGGTAAGAATAAAATACCCAAAAGTAAGTTCTTTCCACTCATCTCGGCACTATAGTGCAGGAACCCAAAAGTAGGTAGAGCAGGTCAAAGTCGTTTTCATTTACTTGTGTGCAATTCGCATGGAATTTTCCACTAGCATTCTACCCAAAAGTAGGTAAATATGATTATACTCAACGTTGGGCTCCCACACTTTATTACCCCTGTTGGGTGGTTTTGCTCCTCTATTATTGACAACATTAGAAGGAGAAAAGTAGACAAACTATTCAAAAGTAGGTAAAAGTTAACTAGCCGTTGAGTACTTTTTTCTTACCGTGTATACTTTTTTTTTATTAAAAAGACTTTCAGCCTTGGGCTGGTTCGTCTCTGGGAATTCCAGATGGGCAATCCCCTATTTGAGGGGGGTGGGAATTGTAGAGGGAAATTACCCTAACAACATAGTTTGGATCCCAGAGGGGATTTCCGAAAAAGGGCGTGGGGCCCACCGTGTATACTAGATATAGAGTTAGTTTGCATCGAGTTCCCGCATAAACGCGAACCGTAAAACTTAACCTTACCGAAAATGGTTAAAAATTGTTTAAAATCCCTGCTAAACTTTAACTGAAATGCTTATGGAACTTTACATGAACGTTTGTATTATAAAGTTTTAACCTTATCCTATTAGGGTTTTTTGGAAGAATTTTTGTAAACACATACAAATGATACAGAATTAAATTTTTCTACTTTGGATAAGTGTTGGAGCATCTCAGTGTTCCGCTTCCTATTCACCACCAGAGGTTGAATCAATCGCTAACTTTCTATTAAAAAGGCGTATGGAGCTAGAACTTTCAGAAAAGTGTAGCAGTAAGGTATGTGAGAAAAATCCTCTATGGACGTGCATTCAATATCCCAGAAATGGAGAAATATTTCAAAATTTGTAGCATGAAAAGTTTTCAAGGTTCTAAAATTATAAAAATATTAAAAATTTCAGACTTTGGAACATTTCACAGTGGTCCAGAATGCAGATTTAGCTGGAAGAATATGTTTTGTGTCTGAAATTGAAACTATAGACTAAAAATCTCTTCTACAAAGTAGTTCCTTATAGCTAGGCCAACATTTTTACGACAGTGAATTCTAGGTCGGTTCTTATGACAATGTTTTTTATGAAATCAAAAATCTAACTTTTTTGCTTGAAAAAGTTAAGGTATTCATTCTTCTGCAAATTTATAGCTGACCTAATTTCAAGCAACTTTGTTTGTCTTTTAAATTGACCGATTTAGAGCTATGTTCTTAAATTGAGTTAGAGTGCCTCTAAAAAAAAGTTGTTTTGCTCTAGTTTTCTAATTTCAAATTTCTCAGCAAAGGTGTCTTCAAATAAATTTTAGATCTTTAGAAGGCGCAAATTTTTGCTGCACAGAGCTTGTCGCTAATCAAGAGTTATTGAAGTTTTTCTACTAAAATTATGCCCTTTTAAAATGTTAATATCTCTGGTTGAGGCAAAAAAAAATCTTCATTCTGGACCACTGTGGATTGCTGTTTTTTATATCTTAGACCTAATTTTTGGTACTTTAGTACTATTCAAGATTTTAAGAGATTTGGCTAAATTCAAAATTCCCCTTTATCCCGGGATTCATTTCAAAATATTATTTGAGTTCTCTAGAAGTTTAAGTAGATAATTTTCAGCAATCTAACTTACCAATTTGAAGAACATTTGTTCGCCGTTAAGCTTTACCAGGGAGATTGAATTCAGGATCAACAAGAGAAATTTCAAGCGTAAGGTGCCATGCTTTGTTGTCGATGCGAGGTGACGGAATGAGTACAGGTCCTCGGAAGTTCTGATCCGTTGATGGTGTCGATTATGTCCCTGATCTGATCCCGTCACATCGCATTGACAACATTCAAAAGTTTCATGACTTCGTATAACATTCATTGCGAGTGGGAAAAATACAGGAAAGGCATCCCAGTAAAAGGCTGAAACATGAATGACTGAAAGCGCAGAAGCTGAATTTGAAAGGTTGAAATGATGAAAATATATCGTAAGGCTGAAATGACGAAAGGCTGAAAATCGGATTAGCTGAAAATTGAAAAATATATATTTAAGAATATTATCAAAATGATTACAAACTAAAAGGAAAAAAAATGCCAAGTACCTACCTATAAATAATTCGCAAGAGGGGAGAATATTATCTTCTTTGGGTATTTTAATAAAGATGGAAAAATCTCCTTCTTTGAGAATTGGAGAAGAAGAGGGATAGTGAGGTGGGGCATAATGACCATCCTGTACTTTAGCCTTAACTGTCTAATTGTTCAAAACAAATTAATTGAGCAGCTCCACGCCAACTGACAAATCAATCAGGCTCGACCATTTCCGATTTGCATGAAACTTTACATAATTGTTTGTTATAGTCAATAATTAACATTTCAGCAAAAATTCAGCTATTTCGAAGCTTTAAACAACATAAAATGGTGTAATGGTGTTGTTGGTGTTGCTGTTTTTAATATTCCACTACCCGAGTAGAGGGGGAATAACAAAACAAGAGCAAAATAATATCCAATCAATATCTTATTATGTTAAGGTTAAGTTGTGTGCTATAACATGTTAATAGCTTATTCTGTTATCAGAGCATAATTTGCTATTGTTATAATATTTTTAAAACAAGCAAGCTTTCATATTATTTTGCTATATACCCCCACCCAGACCCAATTTTCGTCTGGCTGTGAATGACGGGACGGTGGAAGCGATTTGGCAGGCAATTACATGAACGCTGCTTTTCCTTTCTCCTTATTCCTTTCCACAAGCACCAGTCGATTTGCGTTTGGTCTATATTTCGTGGAAGCCATTGGATTACGTTGTTCACGCTGCGAACACGTTCAATGTTCGAAGGGAAATGCGACTTCGCCTTTTATCGTTAGGTACCACCTTTTTGATGTCTATGATAGTGATGCATTTTCGTCACACTTTCGTAAAGTGTATTCCCATATTGAAAACAAAGACGTAGTCCTACGTCAATAAAAATTCACGTATGACGTAACAAAAAACACTTTGAATGTAACAACTAAAGGTGGGAGTAATTGCCAACAATGCTGATGATGGTAGAGCACGCAACACCACCTTTCTCTCTGAGATGACTACGTTGGTCATGACGAGAAGAGCAACACAATTGGCGTTGACGGCACCGTCTCTTCTAATAAAAATTGACAGGATCTTATGGGTATTTTCGGTGGAGTGACCACGAAGATTCGACCGTTTCTCCCTTTCGATAGCAACTTCGCACGAACACTGGAACTCCAGCATAAATGGTTTGCCCGATGCTGTCGCGGCTTGTACTGTTGAAGGACAGGCTTTCGGTTGTCCGATCTGCCTCTATGGCTGCTCGGAAATGACGCTGATATCCGACGCAGTGTCGAGTTGTAGAAGGATCTGCCATCCATCTGCTTCGCATTCAGGCGTTCATCACCTACGCGCTTCTGGACACCATCGGCTTCGTCGAATATAAAGTGAGAGAGAAGGATTAGTAATTTCGATTTAATAATTCCACTACCTTATTTCCTTATCCTTGCCCAGGTAGTGGAATTAAATGGAAATTACTAATCCTTCCCTCTCTCTCTCTTTCTTTATACAAGTATTCCACTAAGACGCCCACATTCATCGGAATTCGACGAATACCTTTTTGGTTCTTGAGCAATACCCGTTTTTTTTGGTCCACTTGACCACATTTCTCTGATTTGGGGATTTTGACCCGGGCGATCCTCTTCCGGAGCGGAAATGTTTCCCAATGAACTGCTTTCGCTTTACTACTTGCACTGCTGCTGACACCTGAAATTCAGAAGCCGCTGATATTCGACCGAGATCTGCTCCAGTGTGGTGTCGTTCCACTCCTCGATTCTGCTCAGCAGCCTCTTTCAGACCTCTGTTTCCACTTTCAGTACACAGAAGAACACTATGCATTTGAACTGATCTTCCGAAAGCGAGTTCCATCTGTATTTTTGAAGAGACATATTGCTAGCTTGTTAATTCCGCTTCTTCACCTGTTCCGAATGTCTCTATCCAGTGGCATATTTCCATCTTGCTGGAAATTTGCGCACATGTTTCCCGTCCACAAAAAAGGAAGGAAACGAGCTGTGGATAACTATCGAGGAATTACATCGTTAAGAGCCGTTTCGAAGCTATTCGAACTAGTGATTATGGAACCGTTGCTGTCCCATTGCAATCAGTATTTGAATGCTGATCAACATGGGTTTACTGTCGGCCGCTCTACAACCACCAATCTGCTGTGTTTCACATCGTATATAACCGAAAGCATGTCGGATCGGGTTCAAACGGGCGTTATTTATTCAGACTTATCCGCAGCATTCGACAAGTTGCTCGGTGTATGCGGTAATCTTCTGAGTTGGTTTCGATCATATCTTACCGGTTGCCATAGGAGATTGCAGATCACCTAGCTTCTTCGCCACATCCGGTATACCTCAGGGAAGCCACATGGGACCGTTAATTTTTATACTGTACTTCAATGACGTGCATCTGGTCATCGAAGCTCCTCGGTTATCATATGCAGATGACATCAAAATCTTCCTACGAATTTGCTCCATTGCTGACTGTCACTTTCTTCAACGTCAACTGAATGTATTCGCTAGTTGGTGCAGGTTAAACAGAATGGTAGTGAACCCAGCCAAATGCTCCGCTATTACGCAGGGCTATTCTGCGCGGCGTGTGAGGTGAAGTGACAGTGAAGTGATGGTGAAGTGACAATTGTCACCTCGGGTGAGGTGACTCTCCATTTGATTTGCACGGAGAGTTACCTCACTCGAGATGACAATTGTCACTTCACAAGTGAGAGCGTGTCACCTCACCTCACACGCCACGCAGAATAGGCCTGACGTTCTCACGAAAACAACAACCGATAATATTTAGCTATGACCTGCTTGGCTCGACAATCGAACGCGTTAATCAGGTGAAAGACTTGGGTGTGATCTTGGATTCGCAACTTTCATTCAAGCAACATATTGCATATGTTGTTGATAAGGTGTCAAGAACTTTAGGGTTCATTTTTAGGATAGCTAAAAACTTCACTGATATCTACTGTCTAAAATCTCTCTATTGTTCACTTGTTCGATCGACGCTTGAGTATTGTCACAGCGGTTCGGAACCCAAACTACAACAACGGTGCCGAGAGAATTGAATATGTTCAACGTCGCTTTCTTCGTTTTGCGTTGCGTAGATTGCCTTGGAATGATCCGTTTCGATTACCCAGTTACGAAAGCCGTTGTCAACTTATCGACCTAGAACTTCTCCGGACTAGAAGAGACACAAGCAGAACCCTAACCGTGGCCGATATCCTGCAAGGTAGGACAGATTGCGAGGCAAATTGACCTGAATATTCAACCCCGACCGCTTCGTAATAACTAGAAACACTGAAATAAGAGACCAGCGGAGAAAAAAAAACATGAATTTGGCAACAAGATAAACATCAAGGCAGTCCTGGCATCACTTGCATTTGTAACTGCTTGCGAATGACTTCGCCAATGCTTCTACGAGCGAGTTCATTAGAAATTGTTAAACGATTTTAATACTCCTCCCTAATTGAAGCAAACCATTTGTAAACATTGCAGATTGGAACCGCTTTTGACAGTTCGATTGGAATCATAACAGTGTCTCCGCTGGTCTCTTATTCCAGTGTTTCTAGTAATAACCTTATGCTAAGACTGCCTCTACGTCGCACAAATTAGGGAGCATACGGTGTGATTTGCGGACCATTCAACAGAGTTGCATCTGTTTTCGACTTTCATCTCTCCCGTGATGCGCTTCGTCGAAAGTTTTCTTCTGTTTTTCGCCGGCAGGAGTAACTGACTATAAGATATATGTTTTTTAATGTTTTTTATGTTATGATCATGCTTGAATTTTTTTTTACCATAGTTGATAAGGTTAACATCATTGGGGCTTCATCCAGCCTGTTGATGTAAAACAACAATAAAACCATCAAACGTCATCTTCTTGCAATGCATGCTCTGGCGACGACAGTTGGACACAAAACGATACATTATTGCTACTGTCCGCACCATTATCGTCCATCGAGAAATATGGACAGGCAACAGAATGTGATACAACAGTACACTTGCGCGTTGCTCTTTTTGAACCTCCACCACAGAACGTTGCTGCTGCGGCCACTCTAACACGTCTTTATGTAGGAACTCCGGGCCCAGATACCACCAACGCTTCAATTTGATTTCCGTTCCTTTACCCCATTTTGTTAGGTCGTCTGCTGGATTATCCTTTGTATCCACCCAGCGCAAGTTTTCAGGGTTTATAATACTAAAAAACTCTTCAATTCGGTGTGCAACGGACGGTTTGTACCTTCCTTGGTCGAACTTCACCCACTACAACACGGTATCCTCGTTGATGATCTTCCTTAACTCCATACTCCGTGCGAGCGCTACCACTGAAGTACCAAGATTTTCCATTAGTTGTTGTTCTTCTCAAGTTCATCCGACCTGTTTTTCTCCTCCAGCTCGCGAAGTTGGTATGATTGGCCGTGTAGGCAGACTTTGCCCAACCTGGTCTATACAAGGTGAGGAATTGATGGCCTGTACGTATTGGTGCAGTTCGTTTTTCACTCGGCTTTCAGTCGGCTTCGCACGATTTGCTTCTTTCGTGAGCTCAAACACGCTCGTAGTTACGTCATAACGTTTGTTTCAATCAGCGTTTGCATTGGAAATTGAATATGAATTATAGAATTTCTGTATGAAGCCAACATTTATGATTTTTTTTCCACTGAATGTTGAGATAATGTATAGATTATTTTATTAGCACACTGTATACCAGGAAAAAGCAGCCTCCTGGTGAGTTTTTGTCCGTTTTCAAGTAAGTAAAAATACAAAATGGGTGCTGATATTTCCCGGATACTTTACAAAAGCATACAAGCAAAAGCAATCATCATGCAAACATATAGAATTTGCTGTACTTCATACTTCACAAATTTGCTTTCGACTGTTATGACGTCGTGGTCATCCTCTCCCGCAATGTTTACCTTTTTCCCTCTACCAACACATACGTGAGGGCTAGATCTCCACACCTTGTATAGACCAGGTTGGACTTTGCCGACGGTAAACTACACGGCGAATGAGAACGACCCAAATTTGAGTTTAGTTCACTCATAATCGCCAAAAGTGCAGGAACTCAGCAATGAGTAAATTTGCCTCATGGTTTGCTGTGGAAAACCTCAAAAATCGGCCGGAAAATAAGTAAAATTGACGAAAATTTTGCTCAGTCTAGGAGTAGGTACTACATTGGGTTCGTTCTCATTCGTCGTGTAATACTTTTCCGAAGTCTACTTTTACCGCTACCACTCAATTTACTCGACTCTACGCGCACGGGTTTACTATGACAACGATTCAACGAATTCAAAAACTCACTCAAGAACTGTGCGTGGTTTTCTAATTTTTCAGTTGCGAGGTCTGATGTTCATCTTCTGCTTCTGAAATTTCCTGCTCCTGAGTTGGTTTATCTGATTTATTATCATCATCATCATCCTGTGCTGCCCTAATTATGCGACGTTTAGTCGAAGATTTGCTCTTATTAGTTACCTTTCCGATCTCTTTAACGGTGCCGCTACCTTTAGGTGGTTGGATAATCAATCACCACTGTATGAATCCTGGTCCATACCGGCGCCGGTGGTGTAGTGGTAAGCGTGACTACTTTCTCACCCCAATGGGTTTGAGTTCAATCCCAGCCGAGGTCGGTGGTATTTTTCTGAGGCAAGTAAAGCCGTTGGTCCCGGCCCATGTGTGTTGAATGGGTGCGATATCCGCAGGTGTGGAAGCTGCCTTCCTGCACATTCGATTGCCGTCAATCGATGGCAATCGATTTCCGTCGGTGATTGGCACTAGATTGCGGAACAGATACCGATGTTAAATAAAGGAATGAAGAATCCTGGTCCGTCTTGGTGAACCCAATGACTCACCGATACTTGTCGAGCAGAACCAGATAACCTCCGCTACGGACTCGTCGACACATGGTATCACTCGAAGTGATACCATTATTGACACTTCTCGCACTGGACACTGACATCGTACTTCTCATCGCAGTCGCAACATGGATACAGGAGCATTCCGTTTGTCCACAATTGGCAAATCAAAGTTGACTCCCGTGGAGAACAGAAGAACTACTATGAAAGTGATGATTTAGCATTAGCATCGAACAAGTTGCACAGTATCGTAGGTGGTACGAATGCAAAACTATTAAGTGCAAGACGGACATCTATTACTGGACGGATAGTAAGTAGGAAATAATTACCATCTCCCAGATAAAGACATATGCCGCTCCAACAGTTAAGGATTGTCTGCACGATTGCACTCGTATATACCTCACCGTGTAAAATTTTGAAACCATCATCACTTTCATAGATCTTCTATTCTCCACGAGTGCCAACTTTGATTTGTCAATTCAATTTGTCAAACGAGCAATTCGAACTGTCAAACGGGCGATCAGATCTTTCAAACCTGGGGTAGGACGTGCTGTCAAATCAGCCTACTGATCGTTCTTGTATGAAATTGGTTCCAAACGTAAACAAACCCTGTAGGTTTCTTATGGCTTCTGTACGTTTGGAACCAGTTATGCGAGGTAGGCGACAATTGTTCGTATTTGACAGCCACCTCCCCCCTTGTTTCAAACGAGGTGAGACTCAAATCAACGCAATATAAATTATTTATATGTTCGTGTCCTTGCTCATGATACGACGCGATTGGATGAGTAGATGGCGGTAGTGTTTAACGTATTTTAAACAGGGCGTCTTGGGCTAGAATATAAATGTAACTGCCACGTCGGTTCGTCTGTGGTTGTAGGTCACCATCGGTGAATTTTGAGAATGTTACTCGCAGTCTCTCGGATCGAGCTCAGAAAACGATTTTCAAACTATGCTTTTTTCGGCAATACTCCTACACATGTATCTTAGGACGATAAGCAGCAGAAAACACTACCGGAAAAAATAACGTCTATTTGTTGAAACTATTAACATTCCCCGCAAACCAACAAAACCATCTTGTTTGGGAAACATATCATTTCTGATGGTGGTGTTAGTTTGCGTGGGAGTGCTAAGAGTTTCGACAAATTGACATTTGAATCTCATTATTTCACTCTTCTTCCGACAACAATAAACAAAGCGCGCAGCAGTAAGAAACGTCAAACAACAGAAACGCGTTCACGGCCTCTTAGGTTCACGGCAGTTATGCCAACCGGTGGCAACAAACGATTTTAAATTGGCTCACTACTTGACTAGCCTATTGGTCCCAAGCAAACGATTAACGTATCCCATTCTAGACGAAATTCTAGTACTACGCAATGTTTGTTTTGATTTGCTATGAAAGTTTGACAGATAAAATGAGGGGTTCAAGGATTTTCCTATGTTTCGAGGGGTGCATCGATTAGCTTGGGACCGAAGAGAGGACCAGAGCTGAGCCAAAAAGTTGAGCACGTTTCTTCGGGACCTTCTGGTCTTAGGGTTACCTCTATGGTTATGCCACCGACGAACCGACGTGACAGCTCATACAAATTATTGTGCCCAAGACCCCATATTTAGGTTCTGAACCATTTGGTGGATTAACTTTTGGTTAAAGTTTGACAGATGGAAAGTTATCGATTAACCCTGCTATCCGAGCGTGGTTACTTCTGACAGACAAGAAGTTAATTTTGTCGACCTTGACTAAGTTCTTCTCGAAAACCGGTCGATCGACAGCACAGGGATTTTCGAACATAGAAAATAACTATCGAAATGTAAATTTAACTCGGCAAATGGTTCACAACCTTAAAAAACGTTAAAACCGCCATCTACTCATCCTATCGCGTCATACCATGATCAAGGTCACGAACCCACGCATAATTTATATTGCCTTGGTTTGCGTCTCACCTCGTTTGACAGATGATCTGATCGACCGTTAATCGCTCGTTTGACAATTCGAATTGTGGACAAAAAAAAAGCTCTTGTGGCATGTCGGTTCGTCGGTGGTGTTAATGTCTATGCTGAAATCAGCTTCCTGATCAGAATTGATCTTCCTGTTTAATTCTTTGCAAAAGTATCTTCTAGACTTTTCCGAGGGGGGCGACTCTATCTACGATGCAGGAAAAATTATGTTTTGCTGTGGTTAGCTGCGCGAAAGCTGAGTAGATAGAAAGAAGATTGATGACGATTCTGAAGATTTCCTGCAAAAAGATGATGCGCGATCTAGATGAAAGAAGATCTTCCGAATATTGATTCGCTAGTGTGAGCATCTAGGAATGAGATTTAGATGTGTCGCCCCCCTCGGACTTTTCCATGCTGCCATCGACGACCTGGAAACATAAGTCCTCAGAATTTACCCTGGAGATACTAATCTGTGTCCAGATCGGTACTCAGTGTACAATGCGTGCAAACTGCCTCAAGTTTTATGGACATTACCGAGGTCGGTGGGATTATCCTGAGGCATAAAAATCTCTGATCACGTCTTCCTCCGGAAGGGAAGTAACGCCATTGGTCCCGGCCCAAGTGTGTTTGAATGGGTGCCTAACAGAGACCGCCGTTAAATAAAGGAATGAATTACTATTCAACGAACGATGAACCAGCCTACAGCTTGAAAGCTCTAACTAACTACATAGTCATCATATGACCCATGAAAGCATGGCACATTATTAAGAAAGTCCCAATTGAAATTGACTCCCATTGACTTTCCTTACACCGAATCAACAACACCTTCTTGAACTAGAATACGAAGAAACGAACAACTTTGGGGAAAGGAAAAACAAATAGATACTGGAAAAAGCTAACAACTATAACGGGATACTTCAGTGTCTTGTAGTGATATTGTTATGACTGTTGTTTGTTGCTGCTGTCTGTTCGGTGTCATGTTTGTAAGAATCAACTTAGGAATGAGAGCTTTTCGAGAAATACACATCCAGATTCGGAAAAATTACAGGCGAATGTACAGAGACGAATTTCGTAAAGTAACACCGAGAGAGCACAACTTACGTAATTCTGGAGGAACGGGGTTTAACGATTCCGATTGGTTATTTTTTTTGTTCCAGAGGGGAGGAAATAGAAGAAGGTTAGTTGGTTAGCTTGTCACCCGATTACGACGATTTGGATTTGTTGGTTTGGTGCTAGGAGATATGAAACACTGTAACCCAGCAGACCAACCCGCAGCGCGACACTTACCGAGACGGTTCCCTGGCGAGTATATTTGGTAGATGCAACGTACGAGTATTTTACCGTATAAACAACGGCATTCATTAGATTCTTAGCCGCCTGAATAAGCGAGGTGGCACTGTCCAGCTGCAATGAAAAGAAAAGGAAAAGCAAGAGTCAACGGTAGATTAAAACGTCCAACTAAGGAAAATGGAACAAATTTTACAATTACCCCTGACACAATCAGCTCACCGCTGATGTTTTGCACGTCGGCCTTTACTTTCGACGTGATTTGGATTTGGTGGCAGTAGAGCGCAATGCGCTGCAAATAAGCCAACAGATCCTTCTTGGTGGAACTTTCCGGACACTGGTCGGCGATCTCACGGGTCAGCTTGTCCAGCTTGGTGCCCGCCTCGGAGATCTTTTTGGCAGCGTTGATCACGTCCATGGTGGTCTTCAGCGGACCACGACCGCTGAAAATTTTCGGGAAATTTTTGGGTAACAAATCAGAAGCGAATCGAAACACACTGATCAAACAAACCGGGTAAAGTCCGTCATCTCCATCATGATCATACACATGTGCTTGGCCAGATAGATGATATCGTTACCAGTGTCGTCCCATTTGGCCACTTCCGAATCGAACGTCAGCTTCTCGCGACGGAACAGCTCGACCTGTTGCATAATCTTCTGCTTGTCCTCTTCGTTCATCTTACGCATAGCTTCCTGCAATTAGCTCGTTAGGTTCAATCTGTACAATGGTGCTGAAGATCCGTAAAAGGAAACTTACTCTAGCAGTCGTAATTCCACTGATATCCGGATACTCATCGATGGTCTGATCACCAGTATGTGCGCTCGCTAAATACGAGAAAGTTAAATTAATGGAAACAATTCACAGTCTTGAAAGATTCTAGCACTAAGATACACAGATAGCATGCAACCAAAGCAAACAAAAACCAAACACCCAAATCAAAACAAACATCCTTACATCTACTTCGGGTTTCTACGGTCATATCTTCAACGGGTTCAAACTCGGTATCGGTGTCCAGCTCGTCCGAGCTCTGATGGGGGATTGAATCCGATGATGATGGTGATAATGGTGATGGTGTGGGTTTGGATGGACAGAAGAGGGACGTGCATAATAACATTTACGAACGAATACCGGTGGGGAGTAATTGACGATGGACGATGATGATGGTTGGGCGGGACAAATGATACAGAAAACGAAAAAAAAAAATACAGATAGTTTAATAACAATGAAGTAGAAATGGGTACGAAATTAAGGCACGAATTTACACACTACCAATACAGTGGGGGAAAAGAAGAAGGGCGAGCAAGACACACACACATAAACAGCAAAACGGGAATTTGACCGGAAGGCTTACATTTGCTTCTGGTTTCCAGTGTGTACTGCTCATCTTCAATGTCCTCCGGGTCGAGATCTTCTTCGTCCTTCGGAGGGGGCGATTTGGGGGGGAAATTCGTGTTATTTCGTAGGTTTTCTCAGAGTATTGGCCATTAACAGGTCGGATTTGGATTGTTGCATTTTGTTTGGAGGACAAAGCGAGCGAGTTTTATTTTAATGGAAGGTACAATTGACGAGAAGTTAGGAGAACTTCGGAAGAGAATTTTCTGAAACGCCAGTTCGGGAAAATTCAGGAAAGAAGTTTTGGGAAAATCAGGAGAGAAATTCTGGGAACAGGAACAGCAAGAGAGCAGTTCTTAAAACTTTAAAAGAGAAGAGAAGAATCATGGGAAATTTAGGAGAGAAGGTCTAAGCACTTCAGAAGATAATTTCGAGGAAATTCAGAAAAGAAATATTCGAAACATCAGCAGATAACTTCTGGGAAGTTCTTGAGAGAAAATCTGAGAACTTCTGGGAAGCTTCAACAGAGAAGTTCTGGTAGCTTTAAGAAGGATAAATACAGGAGAAAAGTGAATTGAACTCCAGGAAAGCACATCTGAGAACTTCAGGAGAACATTCTGACAATTTAAAGTGAGACGTTTTGGGAACCTTAGCATAAGAATTCGGGTAAATTTAAAGGAAAAGGATTGGGTACGTTGGGAATAAAGTTCTTGGAAACATTAGTGGAGAAGTTCTGGAAACTACAGAACTTCAGAATATAAGCTCTGGCAAATTCAAAACACAATTCTGGGAACTTCAAGAATTTAAGAAACTTTTGGAGATAACTTCAGGTAATAAGTTCTGGTAACTTCAGGGGAGACGTTCTGGGAACTTCAAGAAAGAAATTCTGGTAAGCTAAGGTAATTTTTTTGGATACTTTAGGGTAGACATTCTGGAAACATTAGTGGAGAAGTGCTGAATAGTTCGGAAGAGAAGTATTGGGAACTACAGTGGAAGAGTTCTGAAACATTCAGGAAGGAAGCTCTGCGAATATCACAAGAGAAGTTCCGATATCTCCAGGAACTTTGATAGCGATGTTTAGAGAACTCCAGTTCGAGTTTGAGAAGTTCAGAGGAGAAATTTTGAAAATGTAATAAGTGAACTTTGAAAGAGAAATTCTGGAAGATTCAGCAGCGAAAACCTTCAGAAGATATGTCAGAAAACTTCAGGAGAGAAGTTCAGGAAACTTCAAGAAAAAATCTGAGAATCTCTGAAGAAAAGTGCCGAAAACTTCATGGGAGATGTTCTGGGAACTCCATCTCCACCTTCAGGTGAGGAAACATTGAACAAGTGCTCGGGAGACTCCAAAGCTCTGAGGCAAATAATTATATAGAGAAGTTGAACAGATTCCAAGGAACTTCAAAGAAGTTTTCAAGAAGCTTCTGAGAGGATCTGAAAGAACTACAGATAAGTTGCTTCAGAGCAGTTCTCAAAGAACTTCAGAGAATAATCAAGGAAGAAAGGAGAAGTAATCAATGAACTTCAGAGCAGTTTTCAAGGAGGTTCAAGGAAATTCTCAAGAAATTTTAGAAATAGTTCTCAAGAAACGGCACAGAAGTTCTCAATGAACTTTAGGGACGTTCTCAAGGAACTTCAAAGAAGTTCTCAAAGAACATCGTAAAAGTTCTCCATGAACTTCAGAGAAGTTCTCAATGCCCTTCAGCCAGAAGTTCCTAACGGTCTTCATCAATCTTCGGAAAAAGTGCATTGGGAACTTCAAAAAAGATATCAAAGAACTTCAGTAAAGTTTGCATGGAACTTCAGAGAAGAACACAGGCAGCTTCAAAAAAGTTCGGAGAAAGTTTCTCAGGCAACTTCAGAGAACTGCGGAAATTTTTAGAAGTATTACAGAATAAACCCTTAAAACAATTTGCTCGCTTTGTCCCCCTCCGCTGAAACCCCGCCACTTACCCTATTCATCAACACAGCCCGACGAATCTCCCGGACTCCATCGTACACCAGCCGACTGGCATCGATGAAGTCATTCTCGTCGACATCCTTGGCCGAATTGGACGACAACGCATCCACCGCTACGTCGACGCGCTGTGCAAATTTGGACATGACCTGATCGCGTAGTACCTTGACCGCCTCCAGCACACGCTTAGTGTAGATGCACGGTTCGTAGTTGTCCATTTCCGCTTCCACAACGTTGCAAACCCGAGCTGAGCGACCCTGAATGGCGCCGGCCGTGTTTCGCAAATCCAACGCGTCGCCCTCCTGCAGTGCCAGAACGCACTTGTTCACGTCCTCCAAGATGTGATTCTCCGACACGGCCAGGAAGTCATCGATCGTGGTAATGTCATCGACTGCTTCCGTCAAAATGCGGACCTGATTCTCCCAAGCCTGCCGGTAGGCTTCCATGTTTTCCTGGGCCACTTTCGAGTTGGGACGTGCGCAGAGGATCAGAGCGGCATTGATGACCTGCGGGCAAAGGGTTTCAATCTGAGCCGCAGCGTAGCGAACCATTTTCACGCCATCTTCATTGTTGGACATGCTGCACACAAGGTTGGCAACTTCGACCAACTTCTCGGCATGTTTGGTGAACGTTTCAGCACGTTCGTGCACTTTTTTCTCGTTTCCAGAACGAGCGGCATCGATCAAATCTAGCAGCGGCATATTCGTTTCCAGGAACGAATCGGAAACGTGATCCACAACGGCTTTACGCAACTGACGGCGAAGGTCCTTCGTCTTACGGTACATCTGACCGATGGCGCGTTCCAATTCCGGAGTGCGATCCTTGGTTCCCATCTGAAATACAAGGGACAAATTAGATCAATCAAGAGAAAATTTTTAAAAACCATACTCACATTCGACATATATTCCGAGAGTAGATCCTGCAGCGCCTGTCGGACGGCATTGCATTCGGCAACGATCCTCTCACGACGTTCATCTCTAGTACAATCCGCATCGGCCATCAGCGCAGCAGCACTGATGATACTCTCCAAACGCTCTTCCAACGACGGTCTCGAGCGGACCTCATTATACGCCAATGGATCCATTATAATCCCCTCGTCGAAATCATCCAACGCAGCAGCCAATTCTCCTGCTCCGACGTAGATATCCTGCGGGGACGTTGCTTTGCCCTGAGCAACATCACTGATCGTATTGACCGCTTCGCAGACCTGTTTCAAAATGTGATCCCGATTGACCTTGGCCAAATCTAGCTCCGGATGGCGAACGTACACCTTGGAAGCAGTCAACAGCATCGTGGAGTGCTTCTTTAGTACAGCACGCGCAGCAGCCAAGTCATCTCGCAGTTGAGGATCTTTCAGTTCCTGCTGCCTTTTGGCTGCCTGTTTGATTAGCTCATTCGCATTCCTTCCGAACTGACGCATATTATTCATCAACTCGTCCTGCGAGGATGCATTCCTCAACTTGTCCAAATCGTCTTCTACGACGTGCAGAGACTTCAACAGTAAATGTACATCGACCATATCAGCAAGAATCAGCAAGCGAGTAACGGCCGATAGGAGATTTCTCGCAGCGCGAACCATGTTTCCTCGCTTCAGTGAACTACACGGATCCTCAGAAAACTCTCTAGCAGCAATACTCATCGCAGAACCAGTCTTGCGTACCTCATCCACCGCCGACAGCATTTCCTGTGTAATATCCGGATTCTCGTAAGCAATCTGCTCTCCACGTTCGATAAAAATATCCGTTGCTTTTTCCACGGCCGCTACCAGCGCACTGGCACGCTTCGATTTTCCTACAAAATCAGAACAAAATTTAGAGCCTTTGTGTTTCCTAATCCCCAAGGCCGTCAACACTCACCTTTCTTCTTCTTGCTAGGCCCCTTGGTGTTGACCAGTGTCGTCACTTGCAGCACCAACGGTTCCAGCGTTTTCTCCACCGACATTGTGCGGATCTCGAGATTTTTCGGATCCCACTTTAGGGCCACTTGGCCGAAATCCGACAGAGTTCCCATTGTTCAGCACCCACCTAGACTGACGGTGTGATGAGTCACCAAATCGAAATTCTCACGAAGAGGGAATCGATCCAGTCGTTGCGTCGTCGACTGTTTTGGTAAACAAATCACCAACACACTGACACTTTCAAGCCTTCTTTGCAACTTTGCCACAAGGGTCTCCCGTCCGTCCAGTTAGCACAGCGGAAAAAAGAAGACCAAAAAGTAAGACTGCTTCTGATGGGAATCGACCTGAACTGGAATTTTTAATTCACTTTTTCTCTTCGGAAAAACACTTTTCCCACCCAAACTTCAACTTCACTTTGTGGCACAGCACCCAATCTACTCTTTGATGGTATTTTTGTATACTTTTGAAAGTAAATTTTCAGGAAATTTAGCACAAATTGTATGGGTGTGACAGTTTTGCTGCCTGGATTTTTGATGACTTCCTCGATTTCGATTGTTTTCTCACGGGCGGCTGGAATCTCGTTCAATGGAGGCGAATGGGCGGCTGGAAAAATATCAACAACAAAAATGACGGCGCATCAGACGGTATACCCGGTGACGAAAATAAAACACGTTTATTACGAATTCTTAAATCATAAATGAATATTACTCATTTTCCTGATTACTCTGAAAAAGTCGTTTTTTGAGTATTTTTAGGCAAAATAGAGAATAGAGATTGCTAAAGTATGATTGTGTCAGTGATTTGTTTTCATCGGGAAAATTTTTCTCTATGAAGTTTTTTTTTTCCCGATGAAAACATTTTGCGTATACGTATACGTGACGTACACGCAGAAAAAAATATTATCGAAATAAAAATATTTGAGGTAAATATAAACATAAACTCAGTTTGTTCTGGCCACAAAAATAAATTAGATTGATTTCAAACGTATTTAATGTTTAAAGTCATGTGACATCAATGTTTAAAATAAAAGTCATGCTATGTTTATTTTAAAAATATTCGTGTTGAAAATAAACGTGAAAGCTTTATAATCAAAAATTGGAGATTGCCGTTAAAGCTCGACGCAGATGTCGTTACAGCATGATGATGATAATGTTGACAGACTGCATAAAAATTCGTGAAAATTAGCATTAAGTCATAATTTTCATCAAGCCTGCGTAAAATCCTTCCAATATAACATTCGAATTGAAGAAGAAAATGTTTTTACGATCAAACTGATGTGCAGCTATGACTTTTCCAGATGAACTTTCATAAGATATATTCATTTCATTTCACAGCTCCATCAATGCTGCATCGTAAATATGATGTAAACAGAAGTAAATTGCTCAATTACTCAAAATAAAAATGATTTGTCTTCTTGTTATCACTGTATAAGCCATCGAGCACCAGTTTATAGTAGGGTGCGTGTTGAGTAAATCAAGTTCCGTTGCGTTTTCCGTCGAAAATTGTGAGTATCAATATGTTTACCTAAAAAAGGCCAAAATGAACATTTATTGAATATGGGCATCATGTACAATCATTTCTCCATTATCACCAGCATGATACAATTTTTCTTTAGTAAATTAACTTAATTTCCACTTTCATCCTAGTGGAAATCGCACATATAAGTATGTGGTGTAACCACTCATACTATTTATTTGACTCATAAGATTCATGTGTGCTTTTGGGTGGATTATGTTTATGTGTGGTCACATGAAAATCATGTGGAATTTCACATGGAAATTCGACAATAAAAATGTGTGGAATTTTATTAGTGTATGATCCGGATGCAATCACATCAGTCCTACATCCAGAGACCAGTCCTTCACCACGAATGATGGGTGATCTTCCGGAAAACCCCTGGTAACAACTAATGTTCTGTGAAGATTCACCAGCTCCAGAATCCATCTTAGCGCTCCTTGGTGAGACTTTGAATGGGAGCGAGCTGTCAACGAACAGATTTAGTGTCAACGATCAAAAATTTAAATATTGAGATGAATGTCTACAAGATCGATAAAAATATCGTTGTGCTCAGAAAACAAAGCTCTATCAAATGATGTATAAAAATCGGTATATTTTTCGAAGTTAAACAACCCAATTGATGAAATTTTGGATTTCGGTTCCATTTTTAATGCAGATACCGAATATGTATTTACCTCAATATCCCTAAACAACCTGATTGGAACCATTGTTAATCATTGAATAATTTGGTTGTTGAATTTTGAAAAACATGGTTTTTATAAATCATCTGAAGAAGCTTCGTTTTCTGAGCACAAATATATTTTTATCAATCCCATAAACCTTCATCTTGACTTGTAAACCAAGTTTTAAATTGTCAATAAATTGCATACGATGGCATTAATATCCATTAAATGACAGTTCAATCCAGGGCGAGGGGTGCTAAAATGGTGATGCTTGAAAATGTAATCGCACTGATTTAACATAGTTTTTGTGCACCAAAATTGATGAAATTTTGGATTTAGGTTCCATTTTTAATGGATATTACGAATATGCAAAAACATCAATACCCCTAAACAACCCCATTGAGTACTTCCAAAGTAGTTCCTAAAATTATTCAAGTAATCGTAGTAATTTCGGCAATCGAGAGTAATAAAAGTAATTTAAAAGTAATAAAGTAATTTTAATTAACTTATAAGTAATCAGAGTAATTTTTGGTAATCTGACTGGCACAGACCGGTAATTGGGTTCTTTAATTTTGAAAAATGTATCGGTTTTATACATCATCTTAAAGAGCTTCGTTTTCTGAACAAAGCTATATTTTTTTTCGAACCCACACACATTCATCTTGATTTTTAAATAAAGATCGAAAACAAAATAATAACTTCACTGTTGGACACTGAACTAACAAACTGACAGCTCGCTCCCATACAAAGTGACACCGAGGGGCGCTAATAAGGTGATTTTTTCCGAATGTAATCTTACTAATTTAATATAGTTCCAGTGTACCAAAATTAATGAAATATTGGGTTTAGGTTCGACTTTTAATGCAGATTACGAAAGCATTTAGAGCAACCATACCAATGAGTAAACAAGGCACATTTACCAACCTCTACCATAACGCTACTTGCGTACCGGGGGTTGCTATTCAGGTGGGGGAAATAGCAATCCACACCTTGGGAAGTAGTGAGTTCCCAAATTTAGCAACCCGATAGCAACGCATCAGACGGTTTGTTTTGTCGGTGTGGAAAACGGTAACTTAAATTATGACAACATCAATTATGCAACGACCGGTTTGGAGAAGAGTAATTAAGCCAAAATGGAAACGCTGTGCGTAAGTAAAATAGTGCCACAAATGGCAACGACTGGTATGGTTGCTCTTACCTCAATACTCTTAAAGAACCCAATTAACGCTAGTACAAATCTAATAGTATGTTCAGACTACAGAGTTATAACACGTTTGTGGTTATGTGTGACATAATTAAGGGACGATCCCAAATGTGTATTTTTTTACACATTTTAAGATCTCCAAATTTACACATTTTTTGACAGCTGCATATAAATATAAAAAATGTGTATTTTTTTACTCATTTATGTGTTTACGCTGATTACCGTGTTAAGTACAAACTAAAGAGCCTGAATTTATAAAGAGACGGCATGTCAAAATTGGAACAATCCATTATCTGTCAAAGTCATATAGTCATTCCAATCGAGCAGAAGACCTGTCAAATGCAAAAGATGTCGCCTCTTTATTGGAAGATTGCCGTAAAAGCTCAACGCAGATGTCGCCACTGCATGATGATGATAATGTTGACAGACTGCATGTTGTGCGAGCAACCGACAGGAAGAAAAATATTTCCAATTCTCTAACATTTATTTCACGGGATGTTAAAAAATCCCTTCGGGAAGAATTAATAAGAAATACATACATTAGTTTGGGCTTGGGCTATAAGCTACAATTCGTGTGTATCTTTATGTTTAGGATACTTGTTAGATGTGTTTGTTTTCCTTAATATACGAGTTTATGTTGATGGCTACTTACGTTTACTGTTCTTCTAGTAATAAATCTGTCCGTACTCGCAACAATCCGTACTATTTATGTGTAGCTGTGGGAAATTTTTATGGTTAGGTTAAACTGTGCATGATTTGCCTTTTGATTTTTTACCTGCCTTTTGTCTTTTGTGTAGTTAGTAGTATAGTTTGTAAGTAGTTCATAAGTTTGCAAAACACCGCCCTAGTATTTAATCTAGATTTATGTAGGAGTAATTAATTTTTAAACAAAGTTGTTCCTCTTTCACAAAAAACCTCACCTATCCACATGGAAGTTGTTCACTCTTTTGCCCTACCAAGAAAAAACTTCCACATCATCGCGTTTGACAGCTGGAAACCACGGTCGGAGTTGGATTCTGGTGGCGAGGTTTTTGTGGTGGATTCTGCCACCGAGGTTGTTGTGGTAGGAGAGGTGCGTCACAAGGCACAGGGTTGTGACACTCCCCCTCGGTACGCCGCTGTTGTTCGAGTGGCTTACCACCGTTTGCACCGACGTCTAGCACCGCAATCTTGGTCGCTGGTCTCTCCAGAAGTCCGCTCGACGTCTGAACGGTCACGCGCCGAACCTGTCCGTCGGTTGCCTGAACTGCCTTGACCACGCGTCCTCGCGGCCAACAGTTTCTCGGAAGCTTGGAGTCAGCTATCAACACCAGATCACCTTCCTGGATAGGTTTTACGGGTTGAAACCACTTTGTCTTGCGTGTCAACGTAGGCAAGTACTCGTCAATCCACTTCTTCCAGAAGTTGTCGGCGTATACCTGGGCCATCTTCCACGATCGCTTCAGCACAGTGGGACTGTCGTCGAAAATGATTGGGGGCTTACTCCCATCCGAAGAACCTAACAGAAAGTGGTTCGGTGTTAAGGGGGGGGTCAGTGTCATTATCTAGAGGTATGTCAGTGAGCGGTCTTGTGTTCAATATCATCTCGATCTCCATTAACATGGAACGAAGAATTTCATCCGAAGGCAAACGCGGGGGGTCGAAATCGTTCATGGTCTTCTTGACAGACTGGATCAGGCGCTCCCAGCATCCACCAAAATGTGGAGCGGTCGGAGGGTTGAACGTCCACTTGGTGTTAAGACCGACGAACTCGACCATCAGTTTCTTCTCGTCGACGAGTTTCAGAGCTTCGCGCAGCTCCCTCGAGGCTCCGATGAAGTTCGTTCCTCGATCGCTAATCATCTCGAGCGGTGGACCCCTTCTAGCAATAAAATTGCGTAGCGCTAGGATGCAAGAGTCTGTCGTCAGCGAATGTGCTATTTCAATGTGCACGCCTCTGCTTGTCATACAGGTGAGAAGTACTCCCCATCTTTTCTCGGTACGTCTGCCGACTATCACTGGCATCGGCCCGAAATAGTCGACTCCGGTGTAAGAAAACGGTCGCTGGAATGGTGCCAACCGGGCAGCTGGGAGGTTCCCCATTGCTGGAGGCCTGGGACTCGCTTGCCGAATTTTGCAACGCTGACAATTTCTGCGAACTCGTTCGAACTCTGTACGGAGACGGGGAATGTTGTACTTTAGTCGAATCTGGTTCAGCGCAGTGTGGTGATTCTGGTGACGGTATCTAGCGTGGTAGTCGCCGAGCACTAGATCGGATACGTAGTTGCGCCTGGGCAGAAGGATCGGATTCTTGGTAGATTCATCTACATACTCGCAAGCATCGATACGTCCACGCATCCGTAGAACACCGTGCTCATCGATGACTGGGCTGAGCTTATATAGCGGGCTAGTCTTCGGCAAGGTACGCTCCCATGGCTGCACCCCTGGGTTACTGCTGCAGATCAGTTGGATTTCGTCCGGGTAAGCTTGCTGTTGAACTTGTCGATAGATGATGCTCTCGGCACGATTCAACTCCTCCTGCGTTAGCGGACCAAGTTCTGTGGCCGTTCTATTGATATGCTTACGAAGATTCACCACAAAGCGATGAACGTATGCAACTGTCCTCAACAGCCGTTTCCATTTGGAGAAGCGTTCAAAATATAACAAAGGTTCGGTAATTGTATGATGAAGAACGCTGAGACGGATTTCTTCCGTGGTTGATCCTTGATCTCCGCCGTCGCCAGGCCATTCACTTTCAGGCTCCCACAAAAAATCGGGACCACGGAACCAACGACTGTTTGGCTGAAAGTCTGGCAACCGTGCCCACTTCGTCCCATCGTCAGCTACGTTCTTTCTGGTCGGAATCCATCTCCACTCGTTTACTTGTGTTGTATCTAGTAGCTCGCTGATCCTGAATGCCACAAATTGGCTGTAGCGTCGGTGATCAGAACGGAGCCAACATACCACATCCCTGGAGTCGGTCCAGAAAACCCGTCGCGATATTTTCATTCGGTGTGAGTTAGTGATACATTCAGCTAGACGAGCGCCTATTACGGCCGCTTGCAATTCAAGTCGCGGAATCGAGAGGAATTTCAAAGGGGCCACCTTTGTTTTTGAGCCAACCAGCGCGCACTCCGTATTTCCTTTTTCTTCGAACCTGAAGTAAGCCACGGCAGCCATTCCGTTTTCGCTCGCATCGCAGAAAATATGCAATTCCACGGTATTCGTAGATTCAGCAGACGTCGCATTGCGGTAACAGCGAGGTACGCTCACTTGTCGGACGTTCGGCAACGCTTCTACCCAGGTTATCCATCTTTCGGCTAGCTTCCCGTTGATTTCATCATCCCAGCCGCTTCCGGCACGCCAGATTTCCTGCAGTAGGATCTTCAAGTAGATGAGGAAATTGGAGATGAGTCCCATAGGATCGTAAATCGCCATCAACATACGCAGGACTTCTCGTTTGGTAGGCATCCTGCTTCCGGAAAGCAACTCCACGTTGTGCTTCGGTGAGATTCGGAACGTAAACGAATCGGTGGCAGTATCCCACCACATGCCTAGCACCTTTTCTGTTGCCATGTCCGCACAAAGGCTCATGTCCTTCTCTGTGGTACTGGTTTCGTGTAAACGCTTGACGACTGCTGATGAATTCGACAACCAGTTACGTATTTCGAAGCCACCCTGTGAGTGAATGGATCGGACTTCGCTCGCTAATTTCACCGCTTCCTCTTCAGTCTCAACGCTGGCCAACATGTCATCGACGTAGTGTTCGTGTTTGATGCACTCGACTGCCCTTGGATAATCTTCCACGAATCTGTCCGCATTCTGGTTCTTAACGTAGTGCGCGCAACTCGGTGAACATGCTGCACCGAACGTCATTACTTGCACCACGTACACCTCCGGTTCTTCATCAGGATCTCCGCTGATCCACAATATCATCTGGCTTCGTTGGTCTTGCTTTTTCATCCTGACTTGAAAGAACATTTCTCGGATGTCTCCCACAACTGCGACGCGGAATTCTCGGAACTTGAAGAGAACGCTAAGCAACGACACCAACTGATCTGGTCCCGTAAGGAGAAATGAGTTCAAAGAGACACCGTTAACTCTCGCTGCCGCATCGAACACGATACGTATCTTCCCTGGTTTGTTCGGGTTGATTACCGGGAAAATTGGCAAGTACCAGTCATTCGAATGCTTCTGCGATTTCTCCGCCGTTGAAAGCCGCCGAATGTAGCCCTTCTCTTCATATTCAGCCATCTTCGTTCGCACTGCCGCACCCAGCTCGAGGTCTCGCTTCATCCGCTTCTGCAGACAGTCCAACCGCTTCAGCGCCATTGCCTTATTGTTTGGCAACTGCACTTGATCGTACCGCCACAATAATCCGGTTTCGTAGCGCTCTCCAGTGAAACGCGTTTCGGATGATAGGATCTGCATCGCTCGTTCCTCGTCCTTTGAGAGTAACGGTTTAGATGATCCGGAGATTCCCAAGGAATCGATCGAGAAGTATTTCTTAAGAGCCACGTTCAATTGCGTTTCCTCGTCCTTAACGCATGGACAAATGTGGAAACTATGATAGCCACTATAGTCAGCGGTCGATGCACCGGATGCCATCTCACACCGTCCGTAAACCAGCCATCCGAGTCGGGTTTTGGATACTATCGGTTCGTTTTCACCTCCTTCGATGCTTCTCAAGGCGTGTCCTAGCCGACAGTTGTTCATTCCGATTAGGATTCTGGGGGAAACTCTGTCGTAAGATTCCAGGGGTAACCCAGTCAGGTAGTTGTACTTAGTTGTCAACTGTGACACTAGCATCGACTGCTTTGGTAGAGAAAGATCCCGAACCGTGTGAACCTCAGGGAGCTCGAAGACTTGTTTGGCGCCGTGCGTACCAGAAATCTTCAGCGCTAGGACAACCGACTCTTCTTCCTTCCGCTGATGGCCACCTGTCCAGCTGAGACACAACGGATGAGATGTGCCTTTGAGCCCGAGTTCTTTCATGAGACTATGCTCCATTAACGTTGCCGACGATCCGTCGTCAAGGAAAGCAAAGGTTGTCAGCTGCTTCTCCTTGCCATAAATTGTCACAGGCACGTATCTGAAAAGAATCTTTGCTGCCGGCTTCGAATGTGTGTTGCAGCTCTCCGGTGGACTTCCGCTTGGTGACGATTCAGGAACGGTGGGTTTGCTGTAACGTTTATCATCGTGTAGTAATTTACTGTGCATGAACGAGCAGCCGTTCCTCCCGCATGGTGATTTGATCTGGCAGGCGCCGAAATGCTTCCGTAGACATTTTCTACAAAGCTTCTGCTCCTTGACGATAGTCCACCGAGATCCGACATCCATATCGAGGAACTTCTGACACGTTTCAGGACCGCTACATTGTTCCGAACAAACAGCACACCTCTTCAGTGCAACTGCTGGGCGATCTTTCGAAGCGGCATCCTTGACTGCGTAGCTATCGGTATGAACGTTGACGTAATTCTCTTCTTTCCGGTTGCGTCTTTCAGGTTTGGGACCACTGATGGAAGGTATCGTGACAATGCTCGCTGCTTCGACTAAATTCCCCAGCCAATCTCCAAAATCCGACAGTGTGACTCCGTTCAACTGCTGACGGTGGTACGCCCAGTTCAATCTGATAGCGGGTGGCAATTTCTCTGTTAACTCTTGGAGCAGGGCTACGTTACACAGATACTCGTCCAGACCTGACGCAGTAATGGCGGCACAGACATTTTGCACTGCTACTCCGAAGTCTATAAGTGTATTAAGCTTCTCCGCCTTCGGTGCTGGCATTTCACGAACCTTGTTGACCAATGAGTGGATGATGATCTCTGGCCTTCCGAATAGGGTTTTCAGCGTCGAGATCACACCTGGTAAATTCGTAGGATGAAGCAACCGGCAGCGCACCGCTTCCAATGCTCTTCCCTTCAAGCTTTTCTGAAGACGCAGAAGATTTTCCTCATCGCTGAACCCACATATTCTAGTCGAGTTCTCGTAACTTGCTAGGAAGAGCGGCCACTCCTCTGGATTCCCGGAAAAGTTTGGAAGTTCCTTGGTTACCGCTTGACGTGCTGAAACTTGGCTTTGGCTAAGCGATGGGATGCCGAAGAGACTGCTCCTAGTTGGTTGGTACGCCGTCGTCTGAGGATTCAAACCGAAACCTCCAGCTGCTCCTCCGTCGACATTCGCGTACCGTTGTAGTAGTACACTTCGTTCATCTAGATGCTTCCTTTCCAATGCCTGCCTCTCTTGTAGTAGCTGCAACTCTTGCGCTAGATCGGTGCCTTCCTGGTTCACGGTGATTTGTGGAGGAGGATTCCCAGTCGAACTCGCTCTCGGCACTCCATCAAGTTGATTAACGGACGTACTTGAACCTCCAGCCTGCAGGGATTGATTGCCAGTCGAACTCGCTGTTGAACCGCTACCACTTACACCAGTTGATCGCAGTTGGTTTCTCATCAAATCTCGCACACGTTGCTCCGTATTTTTCAGCTCCTGGTCGTATTTCTTCTGTTGATCTCTGAGCTCCTTCAGACGCTGGTCGTCTTTGTCCTTCATCATACGTTCGAACTCCTTCAGCCTTTTCTGCATCGCCGCTAACTGCTTCTGCAACAGATCATCCCGACTAGTCTCCGGCAGCTTGTTGACATTCGACTTTGGTATCGCTCCCCCCGTGGCCACTGGTGTAGATGTGCCGGTTGGGACTTCAGCTGCTGTAACTAGACATTTTTCGCAGCTCCAATCCCGTTCCTCAACATTCGAATCCACACTGACACACGCGAAATGGTACCACTGTTCACAGGTATCACAAGCAACCATTCGACTATCGTCTGGCTTCTTACAGATACCGCAGCTCGTTCCTACCGGCGGATTATTTACCGGAGAAGTTCCCCGCTTCTGACTTTCTGACCGTTTTGACATACTGACCACCGCCCAAAGCCCCCGATCGATAAACGGATTTTTTAATTTGTTGTGCGAGCAACCGACAGGAAGAAAAATATTTCCAATTCTCTAACATTTATTTCACGGGATGTTAAAAAATCCCTTCGGGAAGAATTAATAAGAAATACATACATTAGTTTGGGCTTGGGCTATAAGCTACAATTCGTGTGTATCTTTATGTTTAGGATACTTGTTAGATGTGTTTGTTTTCCTTAATATACGAGTTTATGTTGATGGCTACTTACGTTTACTGTTCTTCTAGTAATAAATCTGTCCGTACTCGCAACAATCCGTACTATTTATGTGTAGCTGTGGGAAATTTTTATGGTTAGGTTAAACTGTGCATGATTTGCCTTTTGATTTTTTACCTGCCTTTTGTCTTTTGTGTAGTTAGTAGTATAGTTTGTAAGTAGTTCATAAGTTTGCAAAACACCGCCCTAGTATTTAATCTAGATTTATGTAGGAGTAATTAATTTTTAAACAAAGTTGTTCCTCTTTCACAAAAAACCTCACCTATCCACATGGAAGTTGTTCACTCTTTTGCCCTACCAAGAAAAAACTTCCACATCATCGCGTTTGACAGCTGGAAACCACGGTCGGAGTTGGATTCTGGTGGCGAGGTTTTTGTGGTGGATTCTGCCACCGAGGTTGTTGTGGTAGGAGAGGTGCGTCACAAGGCACAGGGTTGTGACACTGCATATAAAATTCGTGAAAATTAGCGTTAAATCATAATTTTCATCAAGCCTGTGTAAAATCCTTAGAATATAACATTTGAATTGAAGAAGAAAACGTTTTTACGATCAGACTGATGTGCATCTTTGACTTTTCCAGTTGAACTTTTATAAGATATATTAATTTCATTTCGCGGCTCCATCAATGCTGCATCGTAAATATGATGTAAACAGAAGTAAATTGCTCAATTACTCAAAATAAAGATGATTTGTCATCTTGTTATCACTTTGAATACCATCTAGCACCATTTTATAGTATGGTACGTGTTGAGTAAAGCAAGTTCCGGTGCGTTTTCCGTCGAAAATTGTGAGTACCAATATGTTTGCTTAAAAACGGCCAAAATGAACATTTATTGAATATTGGCGTCCTATACAACCAATTCTCTATTATCACCAGCATGATACAACCTTTCCTAAGTAAATTCACTTAATTTCCACTTTCATCTTAGTGGAAATCGCACATATTCGCCTTTTTTCGAAAAATGCAGCTGCGCAGGAGGTAACCTCTCCCTGTGGGTGCAAACTTGTTATGGATAATGTGCCATGAAAACATCTCCGATCCGTAACGAAATAATAATAAATAGTTTTCAAACACGTTTTCTTACACGATTCAAGCAAATGTTTCCACGGGAAATTATTAGTTTTTCTTTATGGACCGATTTGCCCCAAAAAGCATCTGTTTTACTTGGAAAATTTGGAAACTATCCTCCTTCTAGTAGTTCTCACTTCGAAATGTAGGTGGCGAAAGCTTGGAAAAGTTTCACTGCAAGACGCCAATAAATTCAGGCTCTTTAGTACAAACCCCTCGCGGATACGTTACACAGCAAAAAAAAAATGTAATAGCGATCAATGTAATTCAAGCTGATCTATGAAATAATGATGTAATAGCAAAAAGCAGATACAATATTACATCAATGGATGTAATTTTGTTCGCAAAATCGATGTACATCGTACAACGTTATATTACACAACCGATGGATTGGCGTTAACGGCGACTCTGTAGCTCTTTACTCCTATGGTAAAATCCATCAGCAAACGTCAGACTGTGCGTGAAACATGGCGGACTTCGTAGTATCCTTTCACTCCACCGAAAAATCCCATAAGAAACTGTCAATCTTTTTAAAAAGAGTCGATTTTTCGACGGTGCTGTTAACGCGAATTATTGACCTGGTTGCAGCAGTTTGGATGTAATATTCAACAACTTTTTTTTTTCTGTGTAGATGACATTACTACCCACGTCAATTGACAGTACGCTTCAAACAGACTGTGTTCATCACTCAATTTTATTATCACCGGGACACATCATGACTCATTTTCAGTGCTCCCAGTGCGATGTTTAAGGTTGAGAAAACTGAAATTTAATTAAACGGTTAAACTTATTTGAGCCCGTGTATTGTATGCATCATGCTTTGTTCAAGCTATTGCAATGGATTGTTGTATTTGTTTCTTCATTCAAACATATTGAATTGTCTGTTATTGATCCAGGAAGTAGTAATATAAAATAATTTAAATTTATTAGATTTCATAACTATGTAAACTATGGCAGCACTGCACCTGCCAAACAGTGGTCATCCCACAAAAAGAGCGAGCCAGGCAACCGATTACAGTCCACAGAGCCGACATTTTGTTTCTCATCGTAGCCAACAACCGCAACGTCGTCGTCTCTTCGCGAATTGCTGGAACGAAGAAACCCTTGGCCTCTTCCTTTGCGCTGCTGCTGGTTCTGGTGGCTCTCTTGGTGCAGCGACGTCGAAAATCTTCCCCGTCTTGCGAACCACTCGATTTGTCGGTCGTGTAAAGTAATCAGATCCGGATTCTTAGTGAACGGCAAAAACCCCTTTTTTTTTCTTGCTGCGGACGTGTCCAGAGCGTTTTTGTGTGCAGTGTGAGAAAGAAAGGAAAACGCAAACAGCCACACAAGGTGGACAGTGTTTCCGGAGTGTGCGGACGAAGAAGAGCTAGTTCCAGTTTCTTCGGAAGGACGGTTTTTTTTTTTCTTTGCTGCGTTGGAACCAGCCCTCGGAAGAAAGAGAAAAGTGATATGTATTGAAAGGATCGGGTCGTGTTCTAAGTAGAGCAAGAAGAAAATCATTGTTCTGGATTTTGTTCATCCCGCAGTAGGTGGAATCGGCGAGCCGGGGGAAATCCCGAGAAGGAATATAATAAGTGAGTGCAATTTTCCTGACCACAGGCTGGTTTGGATGTTCTGGAAACGACCAGAGATTGTGGCCTTGTGTGTAGTTTCTGTCCAGTTCGTCCCGTGAAGATGGGAGAAAAATATCGTCTCATCATCATCGTCATCATAATCGTTCGCCAGTCACTCCTTGTCCCTTCGGTTGCTTGCGAAAGTATGTGTGCATGCATGTGACAGTCAATGTATTTGTGTGTATGCGTGTAATGCATCAGAACAATAGGGTTGGCTACTAGACGGGACTTGAGTCTAGATGTTCAAGAGCGATTGTTTTTCGAATATCAAGTAAAGTAGTCTTTTCGGTTCTTCATCTGATGTAATTATGATGGACGTTGTTAACAACTAGAAGGAATCACTGTCCATCATTGTGATTTTGTAATTGATAGCTTCTCAGGTACGAGTTAAGAGAAATCTATAGAAGTATTGTATAATTTTTAGATAAATTTAATGAATAATTTTAAAATAATTCTTTTGAAAAATTGATTTCGAAATTTTGACATATTCCAAATCAATTCTATGGAAAATTTGAAATGTGTCATATTTTTGAAAAAAATAACTGGACTGAGAATGTTTTTTAGATCTTCTATACAGAAATGGGAATATCCCATTTGGCTAAATCTCGCGTAACATTTCAAAACGGTCCAGCAGCTTTTGTAGCCAAACTTGTAAGTCCCTTTACACGCGAACCGAAGTACACCCACGTAAACAAACAGCATCATCGTGTAGGGGAAATTCGCCCCTTTCCGATAGTGGTATTGGTTTGCGTAGAAAGGGCCTTCCAACTTTTGTTTACAAAGCATTTGTTACATCTGAAATAGTACTATTGCTTTCTTTTTTCATGCACTGTGCTGCAATTCAACGGAATACGAAAGGACAGCTCAACTTAGTGTTCTAGATGCACTTCCACAGTTATTAACTGCGAGCTTTCTATGCCCACAATGCATGAATTTGTATTTTGTGTGCCAAAGCACAACGATACTCTATGTCCAGGGAAGTCGAGACAATTTTCAACACGAATTTCCACGATCGGACCGGGAATCAAACCCAACGCCTCCTGCATGTTAAAACCGTGCTTTTGTCTATGCGGGGAAAAGAGGAGATCTGAAACCTCTCAATAACCTGTCTATTTGCCCATAAACTACGTACCTAAGCAGTTTTTGAGAGATTCCCCTGAGCAGTTTCACGTCAACTACTGACGAATCGATCAAATTTACCCTCTTCGAATTCCATGAAACTTGCATAATTGTTCGCTATGGGCAATAAACATAGTTTGTTGAAAGTTGTTAGAATTTGGTTATTTTGACTAGCGTCTATTTTTTTTTTCAAAAGGGTGTGTTCGCTATTTTCCAATTAATAATAGCACGGATACGGCTCTCCCAATCGATCTGGTAAAAAAAATTAAAATTTCTAATAAGACTACAATATTAAACTTATTTGTATATGAAAGCTTATCAACAAAGCTAACTTTTCCAACACAATGGGAACTTCAAAATTGAAAAAAAAAATCGTAGGACATTACTCAGTTGAATCCTCAAGAATACATATGGACGAGAATAATGAACACACGAATAAGCTTAAATAAGTACTGGCTTGGCTAATGGTAAACTCACCAACAAACCGACATGAAACTGAAACTTAACTCTTGATCGAGAATCCATAACGGCCGATTCAAATGTACAGCGATCCCATCTGTCAAAACCATAGAAAGGTTTCATCTAGATAAAAATAAGTTGTCCGGAATAGATTAGACACGAACCAACTCATATATTTTGTACGCGTGTTCGTGGCTAGGATAAATATTTTCCGCGAACACGGCGACAGATGTCAGTTTTGAGCTTTGTTCAGAAATTTCTTTGTAATTTGTATGATCATTCATGTCGGTTTGTCGGTGGTAAACTCACAAACATAAGACGAACCGAAAAGTTGTGGATCACCCCTGTGCTACTAAGGGAAGGAGAGGGTTAAATGTGTTAGTAATTATTTAAAAAATAACTCTAGATAGAGCTGGAATTAGGGCGTAACAGCCTTTGTAAACAATGACTTCTCTTGTTGATTTCTCGTAATTCAAGGCACGCCTACACAAACCAACATATCCATCGGGTAGGAGAAGTCTTCCTCTACTCGATGGTGATGTCGATTTGCCAGGGAGAGCCATGACTTCCGAGAAATCATCGAGAGAAGTCATTCTCTCTCTCAGCTGATACGCCCTAATTCCAGCTCTATCTAGAACTTATCGTAGGCAAATTTTGACCACTAGAAAACAACTGATAGTTTATATTCGATAAGTTTTCCCTGACCCTCTTGGGTAGTTTTAGTAAGCTATTAATTGGCAATCTTTTAAATTATATTTATACCAAGGCTATCTTGTTATGATTACATTTATCTTGTTGATAATTAATATTATAACATGTTACAATGGCGGTAGTGCAAACAAGACTTAAGGTACTACAATGTAGTCAACTCTACCTTACTGGATATTCTCCTTGACTCATTGTATATTATTTCCTGAATTTAACCTTCGTAAACCGACATCCTCCTTAAAACTCTGATATCCGTTAGTTAGAGAGAGTTACATTAAATTCGGCTGTTTCAAAATCAATGCCAGGTTTGGATGTTAGATGATAACGTCGAATAAACAAAATTTCTAGACCAACGATTGAAATAGGCGGAACAACCAAACGTAAACGATGGCTTTAAACGCAAATTTCTCGAGAATCAAACCACTCCCACGCAAACTAACCATGCCATCAAATAAAGGAAGTTTGCTCTATCAGATGGTGGTGTTAGATTGCATCGATGTGTTTTGATTATCGAGGAATTTTCGTTTAAAGCCCTTGGTTACGTTTGGTTGTTCCGCCTATTTCAATTGTTGGTCTAGATTTCTTCTCGGAAAGTTGCACTCAATGTTACTTTTGGAACAGAATTTTGATCCCAATCTTGGTCCTGAAACGTCAACCCTATTCAGTCATTATTGTACGATTCTTTCCCCCATTATCCGCGTATCCATGGCATGACCCGTGAGCCGAGTATATGTGAATCATTATGATTTAATAAATGTTAGTTGCCTGTGTATGGTTTGCTTCCCGTGTGCGTGAATCTTTCACCTCGTGTGCCTGTGTATAGTTACTAGAAATGATTAACAGACAAAAGCAGCGTAACAACACAACGGACGACGACCGATCGACAACGACGATCAACATCAACAACAAAAGCTGCACACATCGATTCGCTATAGTAAAAGAAAAGAGTGTTCAGTGTTATGCTCTTGTTATTACTGATGTCCCGTTTTTCGTCGTAGCCCCGAGGTCACAGTTTCTGGTCAAGTTCCAGCCAAAATGAAAACAAGTGCCAAAAGAGCTTGTAGCTAGCAAAAAAAAAAAGACTAAGAATATCCGCGCTACATTATTATTCTTGTCCTATTTTGCTTCTCGGTGGCCGAAAATCAGTTGCTGTGTTTTTTTAAGAAGAAATCGTAACCAAATACCTGGATCATTTGGATTAATAGCAT
This sequence comes from Ochlerotatus camptorhynchus, assembly GCF_037179485.1. Classification (NCBI taxonomy): domain Eukaryota; kingdom Metazoa; phylum Arthropoda; class Insecta; order Diptera; family Culicidae; genus Ochlerotatus; species Ochlerotatus camptorhynchus. The sequence goes on along the minus strand of NW_027040756.1, from coordinate 2,932,055 downwards.
TAGAGGAAAGCAACAGGAACCATGGGTACCCGCGATGATGAATATGATTACTTATTCAAAGGTAAGTGTCCAATTGTTACCGTAAGATCTTTGTGTTAATTAAATTAAATTGAGTACAAGTCCCTAGCAGAGATATGCGTACCACTCTTTGCTGTTAGGTTGTCATTAAAACTATTGATTGCACCCAAAATCTCCGTGGAAAAATAGAAATTATTATCTAGCAAACTAACACAACTCAATACTGAATTCCAAACAATCCACTTTTATCAGTAAACATTCCTAGTAATTGCGTGTGCAATCTGCAGTGTACACTGTGGCCAACTCTGATGCCCAGAGTAAGCACGCATTAGTCGGATAAAGTATAAAACAAAACTGAAAATGTCGGGCGTTGGCATGGTGTATGTTTTTTTTCTGCCCTGTTGGTACGTTCAAATGTAATACATCCCTACTGATTATTACCCCCATATGGTCAGTGGGAGGAAACATGGCACAAGCCGATTGTGATAATAGTATTCGATGGTCGTATTCAAGGCTGACCTTGGCGTGGTTATTTTGAATCAGCTGATAAATATCTGGTAAACATACGGGAAAGATCATATATACTCATCACAAGTAACAACTTTGAATTAATCATGTTCTTGTTACAGTAGGCCAGAATTAGGTCGTGAAGAATCCTTTAAACCTTTTTTAAAACTTGAAATGTTACTTGAAATCAATTATTTATATTTATATCAAACTTTTATATCACACTAGCTGAGTGTGCCCGGCTTTGCTCGGGATTCAATATTAGCTTGAGTTTTTGCGCCAATTAAAAAAAACATGCTATATTGTACGTAGCCCCCCCCCCTCCCCCCCTCTTATCTACGGGGTTACCCCCTATGACTTCAACATGCCAAATTTGGTTCCATTTGCTTGATTAGTGCTCGAGTTATGCAGAAATTTCTGTTTCATTTGTATGAAATTTGCATACAAATTTTCACGCCGATCGGTTCAGTAGTTTCCGAGTCTATAAGGGTCAGACAGACAGAAATTCATTTATATATGTATAGATAATCTATTATCAGGGTGGCCAGCGAACTGGGAATTTTGAAAAATAACCGGGGAAAACCCGACGACAGAACCAGGAAAAATAGATTAACCATACATAGGAACAACTTTCACACCAGAATTTCAGAATCTTCTATCTAGTTATACATATAAAAATGAATTTCTGTCTGTCTGTTGTCTGACCCTTATAGACTAGGAAACTACTGAACCGATCGGCGTGAAAATTTGAATGCAGAGACAGGGAAAGGTTCTTATGATGGTTCGAGACCCCTCCCCCATCTGTAAAGGAGTAAAGTAAATATAGAATGCTTTTTTAATTAGCGCATAAACTCAAGCTAATATTGAATCCCGAGCAAGGCCGGGCACAAGCTGAGTGTGCCATAAAAACAGAGCTCTATTTGCTGCATAATTTTCGACAGTTTCGCGTCTTATTTGTTTTTAGAAATTAATCACTTAGCAATATTTTAAATTGATTTTCGTCGTTTCAATTTCAGATGTAAAGTTCATGGGCCTGTAAAGCCATGGGTTTTGGTCACCAGTCAAAATAATATACTGGAGATACTGGACTTTGGATACAAATCTCGATTACTTTTTCAAAGGCACGTATCAGCTTTTGTAAACAATGCATTTGATCGTCGATTTGGCGTAACTGGTAGCTCGCACACGCTTACTAACACCACTATAAGGTAGGGGAAAATTTCCCCTATCTGATGGTAGTGTTAGCATGCGTGGGCAAGCTACCAGTTACGCCAAATCGACGATCAAATGCATTGTTTACAAAAGCGGATACGTCCCTTTGAAAAAGTTATCGAGAAATATTTGATAAAACCGAAACCGAACTATTTTTTTCCTGAGTTTTATTTTTCGTTATTTAAAATTCTCATGATATGAATTCCAGAATTAACTTGGCATTCTGCTCTGAATTCTGGAATTAACCAGAAAACACTCCGCGTAATAATTACCGTTGATTTTTTTTTTAATTTCCTTGAAACCCATCTAAGAATCTGATTGGAATCTTTCTTAGAATTCCCTTGATCCTATTGGGAGACTCTGAAATTCTTTTCAAACTTTTCTTTTAACCAGTGGCGTTGCGTCCACATGTGCAACACACAGAGGTAAATAATTAAAAAAAAAGCATGTAGATTTTTATAGATTTTATGGTCACATTATAGGTGTACTTCTTCACAAGTGACCATGAATACACTATTTTAAAGTGTGGTTCAATTAAATCTTCGACCTTGGTTTGCTTCAAAAAGGATTAAATTCAGTTCGGATGGTCTGCCTAATGCATTGATTTCTAAGCATGTCGATAACACTATCATGACAAAACTCGTTAAATAGTGCACCTAAAAGCGAGCTTTTTTGGGTGGCGGGTGGCAAGTTTGTGAATGGTCAAATGCCTGATGTTAAGCCAAGCAGACCTCTTATCACCTGTTGAAACATACCACAAATTTTCCACAATACATGGCGGTTTGCATCACAATCATTAGTTGTAATTGAAGCTTTTACGCGTCAAACGGGAGCAACACGGAAACAGCTGTCTGGTACGCTTTGGACGTTATCATACTTGCAGACCGTTTTGAATGTGTGAGTTTAAATTAGAAGAACATTTGTGATGTATGGGTGCCCAAAGCGTGCATTTCTCGCTGTGCACATGGATATCTGATTGCAGACAAAGAGAGTAAAGCTGGGTTTAGACTAGGCAAGTCAAATGATCAACTCAGTTGAATTCAATTGGCTTGAAAAGTTGAGCCTGGTTTAACTTTTTTTCAATTCAAGTGAGTTGATCAAGTCAGTTGAATGGCATCCCTAATAGAAATAACCATAAAAAGGAGCGACGTGTTCGAGGTATCGTCCAAACCATTTGTGGAATAGTTTACGCATCCGAGTTATCGTTCGTTTATAGTATTTGTTTATTAGGGATGGTTTACACGTTCAATTCGCGTTCAAGTCAGTTGAATTCAAGTGACTTGATCAATTGACTTGCCCTGCCTAAACTCAGCTTAATGGAGAAAGAGAGCGCAAAAGCTCGTTCTCAATCTTTTGTCAGTTGTGAATCCCTCAATTCAAGCTGAACATTACATTAGGTCCTAAGTAACATTGACAGATTCTCTTCGTCGACTTTCTCTTTGCATCCTCACGGCCATGTTAAGACATTCTCAGCTATTTTCAGCTCACAGATCGACGAAAGAAGCCAGTATCTATCTTCTAATACGAAAAACATGACAAGGAACGGTTCTTATTTCGTCTTCTTCTTCCTCGCATTTCAAGCTTATTGCGTATGGCATATTAGCTTATTGCCTGCTCTCAACTAAGTGTTCTATAGATGCACTTCCACAGTTATTAATTGAGAGCTTTCGATGCCTGTACCATTTTTGCATTAATATAATTGTGTGACAAGTACAATCATACTCTATATGCCCAGGGAAGTCGAGAAATTTTCCAACCCGAAAAATTCCTGGACCGGCCGGGAATCGAACCCAGCCACCTCCAACATGGTCTTGCTTTGTAGCTGTGCCTTTACCGACTGAGCTAAGGGAGGAACGTTTCTATACCCAAGTTATTAACAAAAGAGAAAGTCGATGAAGAGAATCGATCAATGTTACTTAGGACCTAATGCAATGTTCAGCTTGAATTTCCGATAGTTGCGCTGGTGCGCCTGTCAAAACTTATGAGCTTCTCCTGGTTCATTCTGATAGTGCCGTTCTGATGAATAAAGAGTTGATTAATTCAAGTTTCCTACCCAGTTTCCTATGAATTTTCTTTAGATTTTGACACTGTTTTGTATCAAAAATGGTTTCGGAAGTGTTTGACGGATATTCTTTATACACTTCGGTCGAAGGAGATAGTCTTTTGATACAAACGAGAATTCAAGCTGAACATTGCATTAGGTCCTAAGTAACATTCACAGATTCTCTCCGTCTACATTCTCTGTGTATCTCCATGGCCATGTACAGACATTCCCATGTACTTTAAGCAAACAGATCGATAATAATAAGCTTTTATCTAGCATCTAATACAATTGTAGAGAGTAATTGAAACACGTCTTTATCGGTTGACGTTGAACAGTGGAATGAAAATTTTATTCAGAAACTTAGCAACTAACAACAAGTGCATATAGCGACGCGAATTACTGGGTTGCTACGATCACAATACTCCTCCCTAATCCGCGACGCCAGTTAGCTTCCGAAACTTCTGCTGCTTCTGAACGGTCATCGGCTTCGTGAACCCATCGGCTGGCTGTTCCGTTGTCGACGTGTAGCTCAGTTGGACGACACCATGCTGCAGGCTATCATGCACGAAATGGTACCGTATACTGACGTGCTTGGTCCGGGGGTTATACGAACCGTTGTTGGCGATGCTGATTGCCGATTGATTATCGCAGCACGGAAATCGGTTTGGCCTCGCAAAACTGCGACTGCAGATTACTCCACCACATAGCTTCCTGGATCGTGCGAGACATGGCCATGTATTCCGCTTCACAGGACGAAAGGGCTACGGTAGGCTGCTTCTTGGATTTCCGGTCGTCCGCATCTCCTCCCCAATCGGCATCGCTGTACCCAACTATGTCCGCTGGACCGCTTGTCGAGTACTCTAGCTTCTTGGTTATTGTACCTTTCAGGTACCGGATTATCCTCTTCACCGCTTCCCAGTGAGGACGGCCAGGGTTAGCACTGTACTGGCTCACAACGTTGACGGCAAAAGCAATATCCGGTCGGGTGACTTGAGCTGCAAACGACAAACACCCGACTGCTTCCTTGTATGGCACTGACTTCATTTCTTCCATTTCAGATTTCGTCTTCGGTGCCATCGACTTGTCCTACTTGATGCTTGGATCTGCTGGTGTTGCAACTGGGTGGGCATCGGCCATACCGAAGCGATTGACAATGTCTTCGATGTAGGCTTGTTGATCCAACCACAGCTTGCCTTCTTCACGCTTCCTCGTGATTCTGATGCCAAGACATTGTTGCGCCTCCCCGAGGTCTTTCATTTGGAACCGCTTGTGCAGATGGGCCTTCAGCTTCTTCTTTTGCTTCCGATCGTTTGTGAAAATCAAGAGATCGTCGACGTAGATAGTCACAAACATCATCTTTCCTCCACGGATGCACCAGTACAAACAGGGATCAACGCTCGACCGTTTCAGTCCGAACTCCTGCAGCACCACATCCAACTGCGCGTTCCATACGCGACTGGACTGCTTGAGACCGTAGAGGGCCTTCTTCAGTCTGCACACCTTTCCATTCGACGCATCGAACCCTTCTGGCTGCAGCATGTAGATCTCCTCGTCCTTCAGCTCGCTCTGCAGGAATGCAGTGACCGCGTCCATTTGGTCAATATCCAAGTTGTACCGCACCGCCAGTGCCATCAGATACCGGACGGTCGCGTACCGCACGACCGGGGAGTACACCTCGTCGTAGTCCAGACCAGGTCTTTGAGAGCAGCCCTTCACCACGAGGCGGGCCTTGTACCTCTGGATGGTTCCGTCGAGACCTCGCTTCGTTCGGTACACCCACTTGTTCCGAATCGCTTTCCGCCCTTCAGGCAGATCGGTGAGCACCCACGTGCTATTCTCGCTGAGGGATGCAATTTCCTCACGCATAGCCGCAATCCAATGATCTCGGTCCGGCCGCCGCAGAACCTCATCGTAGCTCGTCGGATCATCCATCGTATCATCGTCGCTCGTCGTGTTGAAGGATAACTGAGGGTAATGAACACCACCAGAAAAGGAACCGTAACTAATAAAGTCATTATACTTGCCTGGATTACGGCGCTCCCGACCGCTGCGCCTTAACCCTTGCTGCAACTCAGCTGGTCTAATCAGTTGCGGTGGGAGCGCAAAATCGGCACAGGCATCCTCGAATTCGTCTGCATCACTGGACGAACTGTCGACAACGACGATGTCTTCCTCCGTTGTTTCGGTTTCACCAGGATTGCCACCCGGTTGATCGATAACAACAGCAGGCCCGGCTGCACCAGGTACGACGATGCCATTCGGTTGTTCGCCTAGAGGAAGCACAGTTGACCATCTTCAGGAGTATCAGCTGCACCGGACTCAGGATGATCATGGATTTCATCCGAACAAAGCTCCATGAACTCCACCGGCTGCACTCGTTGTTCTGCCATACAGATAGCGACGCCTTCTTCCAGTACCATGACATCTCGGCTAACGTGGAAACGGTCATTCTCTGGATCATACACCCGGTAACCTTTCGTGTCTTCACAATAGCCGACGAAAATGCCTTTCTCGGATTTGGGATCAAACTTCTTCCTTTTCGCTTTCGGTACCAGAGTCATCACGCTCGAGCCAAAAATCTTGAGGTGCTTCAAATTCGGCTTCTTTCCGGTCCACGCCTCTACGGCGTTTTCTCTTCCAGGGAACGAGTAGGATATCGATTCACCACGTGAGCCGCGGTCGAAATAGCTTCTGCCCAAAACTCTTTTCCCAGCTTCGCATCGTTGAGCATGCACCGCGCCTTTTCAACCAGCGTGCGGTTCATGCGTTCTGCCGCCCCGTTCTGCTCAGGCGTATACGGGCACGTGGTTTGATGTCGAATCCCATCGGACTCCAACACCTTGCGGAAATCTGCATTCACGTACTCCTTTCCGTTGTCTGAACGCAAGATTTTTAGCTTCTTGCCCGTCTGTCTTTCCGCTTTGGCCTTGAACGACTTGAACGCTTCGAGTGCTTGATTTTTCTGCTTCAAGAAGTAAACCACCACCCGCTTGCTTGCATCGTCCAGGAACGTCATGAAATAACGGCTTTCACCTAACGACGAAATCTCCACTGGTCCGCAGAGGTCGGAGTGTACCAACTCCAACAGTTCTTCAGCTCTTGACTCGCTGCTTGGGAATGAACGCCTCGTATGCTTGCCCTCCAGACAGGCAACACATCCTTCTAACGACCCATCTTGGAAATCTATTCCGTTGGCGATTCGCTTGAGCTTCTTCAAACCACCTTCGTGAAGATGCCCCAGACGTCGATGCCAGAGCTCCATGCCGCTTGCCAAAAACGATTTCTCTGGCCAATTTACTCTGTATATTCCACCTTCCTCGACGCCGGTGACAACCAGATCACCGTCTTCGTCCCGAACTTCGCATCTGTCTTTGGTGAAAATAACAGTTTTGCCCTTTTTGCAGATCGTACTTACGGATAACAAGTTGGTGGCTAGGTCGGGAATCTTCAGAACACCGCTGACATCGATTCGACCATCGTTGCTGTCCAACACGACTGAACCCTTCGCTACGACCTTCATTGTGGCATTGTTCGCCGTTCCGACGTTGTGGTCCATCTTGACTTCATCGAGAAATTTCTGATCCGGCCGTGCCATGTGGCAAGTGGCACCCGAATCGAAATACCATTCACTGGTGCTGACGTCTCCCATGGCAAAAATGGAACATAGACCCTTGTGTTTGTTCGCCTTTGCTTGCTGCTGCTTCTCCGGACACTTGGCAGCAAAATGACCCGGCTTCTTGCAGGTGTAACATAACTTTTCGCCTTTGCTACCGTCCTTGGATTCGCTTGGCTTCTTCCGTTTCGCTTTACTGTACAGGGCACCTTCCGCGCCGCTGCTGACCGGACCACGATCCAGCTTAACGTCCTGTAGAATTTTGGATTTCACTGCATCCGCTGTCAAAGCCGCTCCAGAGGCTTCGAGTCCCATTATCATGGGCTCGTACTGATCAGCAAGACCCATCAGCAACATCGCCGCGAGCCAGGAATCGTCCACCTTAAAGCCCACGGATGCAAGCTTGTGGCTTGTGCTCATTAATTCGTCCACGTACGCCTCAACGCTAGCACAGTTGATCAGCCGTACCGACGTAAATTTTCTGAGCAGTCCAATCTTCCTGGTTAGTCCACTGTCCTGGAATGCAGATTGCAGCTTCGTCCAGGCTTTCTTTGCTGTAACCGCATCCTGCACCAAACTGTAATTGTAGCTCTCGAGGCTTAAGCAAATCGTAGCCAGAGCCTGCAACTTCAAATCCTCAGGAACACCTTCTCCGTCTCCGTCGATGGCAGACCAGCTTCCTTCACGGATTAGGATCATCCGCATCGCAAATGCCCACGTCGTGTAGTTCTCCCGGCCTCTTAGCTTGTCAATGGCTGGCAGTGCCACGGAACTTCTGGTGACTCGAACGCTTCCAGCTTCAGTCCTGCCGTTTCCGTTGGCGCCTCCATCTCCTTGACCTTGCTGTCCGGATCCTAAACTTCCGCCTGTGGACATACTTCTTCTGGTCTTGAAATTTTAGAGTCTTCCGGTTAGGTATCCTGGGCCCATAACCAATTGTAGAGAGTAATTGAAACACGTCTTTATCGGTTGACGTTGAACAGTGGAATGAAAATTTTATTCAGAAACTTAGCAACTAATAACAAGTGCATATAGCGACGCGAATTACTAGGTTGCTACGATCACAATAAATACGACAAACACAACAAGAAATGGTTATGTGCTCAAGTTATTAACGAAATAGAAAGTCGACGAAGAGAATCGATCAATATTACTTAGGACCTAATGCAATGTTCAGCTTGAATTAGTTAATTTTTGCAATCCCTCCTACTTCGGTTAGCGCGAAAAGGGCCATACAAGTTCTGTTTACACAAGATTATAGGCCCTTCAAATGTTACGTTAGATAGTGATTAATATACCGTATGCGTGATAATGTTTGCACATTCGTACAAATAAGGTTCCCGTTTCACTTGTGCATACAATGCCTTGGTTTGCATGCACGTGACCTATAGCTCATACCGTAGTAGCATAGAGGTAACTCTAAGACTAGTAGCATAGAGGTAACTCTAAGACTAGTAGGTCCCGAAGAAACGTGCTCAACTTTTTGGCTCACCTCTGGTACTATCTTCGGTCCCTAGCTAATCGATTCACCCCTTGAAACATAGGAAAATCCACTAACCCCTCATTTTATCTGTCAAACTTTCATAGCGAATCAAAACAAACATTGTGTAGTACTAGAATTTCGACTAGAATGAAGTACGTTAATCGTTTGCTTGGGACCAATAGGCTAGTCAAGTAGTGAGCCAATTTAAATCGTTAGTTTCGTATTGATTGTTAGTAGTAGGATGTGTATAAAAGAAAATGATTTACTTAGTTTGACAGTGATTTGTTCCACGCGCAAATGTCGCAAAAAGACATTCCAATCGCCGTGGGACTGTCCCGGTGGACCGTCAAAAGGGTTTTAGACCGAGAAAAGAAAGGACAACTATCCGCGAAGGTGGCCACAGGTAGTCCGAGGTCAGCTCGGGTTCTGAGGGTTATTGCTGCCATCAAAAGGAAGCTTCAAGTGAATCCAGTGCGTTCAATAAGGAAAATGGCAAAGGAACACGGGATCAGCAACTTTACGGCACGGAAGATCGTAAAGGAAGATTGCGGGGCGAAGTCGAGGGCACGGGAAAAAACTTACATGATTACCAACCGCATCCGGGAGCTACGAGTCGAACGATGCAAGAAAATCTTGAACTTCCGTAAGCGAAAAAATCCGGTAATCCTGTTCACCGACGAGAGCATGTTCACCGTCGATCCCGTATCAAATTCCAGAACCGACCGGTATATTAGTTCTCTTCCGGTAAAAGACGTGGCCGACGAGCACAAGAACGTGTATCTGACCAAGCATCCTGCTAGCGTTATGGTGTTTGGATTGGTGGCTTCCGATGGCAAAAAAATGGACCCGGTGTTCATTCCAGAAGGCGACAAGGTCAACACGGAGGTCTACATCGGGATTTTAAGTAAGCATGTTCTTTCGTGGATCAAAGAACTGTACGGTCCGAACCGTCTGGACCGTTTATTCAATCACCGCGTGGTCAGTGGTGGTGTTCTCCAGCACACAACGAAAGGCTCCCCGAAAGTAGTTAGCTACCAAGGCTGGCCTCAAACGCTGAACATTGTTCTCCAGCACACAACAGGTGAGCTGCAGCCCACATGAGCATCCATAGAAGGAGGAAGAATCAGCACCGCTATTGATCGGAATCAGCAGCTCTTCGTGAGTCGCTGTGGACCATCTATGCCAAGCGCGTCACCCTTATTCCAAACATCATACAGCTCACCAGCCTCATCTGTGTTTAACACTCTAATAGCTTAGCCTGTGACGAACAGCTCCACCCATACCTGTTTGACAGAAGTGCAGTTGGGAGATTGCAATAACCGACATTTGTAGTTGGAATGAACAGCCAAAAGCACACCTCCACGGAAATGGAAGGTACCTCAGCAATATCTTAAGAGGCAACTTTAAAAAAATCGAGCTAGAAATTTGAGAGTTCTGTTTGTGATGTGCTCTCTAGATGTCCATGTAAAACAAGCCAATCCTGAACGATACGTCTTGGATACAAGCTCTTACTCTTTAGTTTGAGTTAACTCTTTTATCAGTCAGTATCTGTGGTACTGAAAAAGACCGATGGGTTGGAAGCTTGGAAGTCAGTTTAAAACAATGGTGTGGAAATTTGTCCTTGATTTTCTTGGAGATGATAGCGGTGCGGATATGAAATATGTAGGGGAAATGGATCTAAGATTGGGCGATTGCTGAATTTATGTATGGGCCCAAATTAGGGGCATTTAGGCCGACATTACATCCATTTCGCCTATTGAAAAAATTAGCATGGCAGATATTGGTAGTTTTATATTTTTATTAAATAGTTTATCGCTAGTAGCTTCAAAACTTTTCCAGCATTTAGTTGAAATTATGTTCTGCTTAACTGCGCAGAAATACGGCGGTTTAGGTAGATCATATTTAAAAATCAGTCTAAGTTCAAATCTTCAAGAGGCACGTAACCTCTTGGAGAGCAGTACTGCCGGACTTTTATTGCATCTCTTTCTCCGATTATCGAATGGCCTCCGTCGGAACTGAATTCGAGAAATCTTCGACTACTGGACGAAGCTCTGGTCAAACAAACTTGCGATTATTTTCGAAGGAGATCTTTGAGAACGTGAAGTCTTCTGGAATGGAAACAGGTTCAGCACACTTCGAGCGCAGATCCTGGGAATTTCAGGAGCTCAGATATCTTTGTGCCTAGAACGCGTGAGATTGAGCTTTGATATACAGTCAACTTACGCTCGTTGGGCTAAACATGTAGCCCATTTAGTGAAAGACTTTCGTTAGTTGGGCTGAGCTGAAAATTGATTGAGGGATATACCGATTGTTTATTATCATCACAATCCTTTAGCAACTATCCAAATTGTTCATTCATAAGCCCCTCGAAAAAGAAATAGCCCTGTCAAAAATGACGTTTGTCTTCGATTTAGGTGGGCTACAGTCCAACTAACGGGAGCCTAACTAAAACGTAGCCCAACTATACATAGTCCAACGAGCGAAATTTGACTGCACTTACCTTAGTAAAAAATGTGTTCACTGTCCTCGACGAAGTGAATGTGGATTTACTGATCTAGGTCTTAAGGTCTTGTACACTTTTATGCTTTTTACCGGCCTTTGGATTTTTCTTTTATGTCAACTTCTTGTTTTGTTCTTATATAATTGTGTCATCACCTGAACTTCTACCCAATTTTATTAAACTGTTTCGTGAAGTTAGCTAAATTTACGTTGAAGCAACTGTTTTTAGGCTATCCTAGAATCCTTTGGATATACAATTATAGTTTACTGGAGACTTGAAGTTCTCGGGCTAAGTGAGTTACCAAGTATCAAACATCGGTAGCTGTACCCACATCATCATACACTCAGGTCTTTTTTTACACGGGGGATACGTACCGTGTAAAAAAAAAACCGTGTAAAAAAAAACCTACGAGATTTTAATTTTTCGCATGCTTAAATGTTTTTAAAAAATCGGATTTTGATGCCATTTGTAATTAAAGCATGATATGGTCCATATAGACATATTTTTAAAATTTCTGTATTTACACCAAAAATTGTGATTTTTTTTTAAGTATGCCATTCGATTACCTATAGCTTGAAACGGATAATGTGATTGGAATCAAGTCGATAGGTTTTTATCGTTGTCGAGAAATCGTTAAAAAAGTACCGTGTAAATCGTGGAAAACCGTGTAAAAAAAACCGCGTAAAAAAAAAACCGTGTAAAAAAAGACTTCAGTGTACTAAGAGGATGATCTTAATCCATATCTTCGAACAATGCTCCATTCTGTGCGGATCAGACCACATCAGTCAATACCAGTAAAGAACTATCATTGTCACTCACAAAGAGATCATCTGTTTATCTCGCGAGACTACTGCGCCCTCAATTCTTCCTCAAGTGCACTGCATACTAGCAGAACGGAATTGCCAAGAGTGGGAAATCCAAAGCTACTATCGTCGGTCTGGCTTCGCTTGCTTAACATAAACCGAATGCGACCGAATACAGATGACCGACCGTAATGGTCTTCTAGAAACGGGCAAAAAATGCGAACCGTCATGGAAAAAGTAATGCGATAAGCGACCCGGAGGGACGTGATGTGGACGATAATCAGTCTGATGTATTGGTTTACCAGCGGAATGGTGGCACTACAACATAGTGGCGACAAGAGCGCAACAAATTTTGCCATCATGCCATACTTAGGTATACTACAAACAAACAGCACCGCGGCGGGATGCCTGCTGCAGGAGAAGAACTGTGTGTGTCTACGAGATGGAATGTGTGTAGGTAACGTAAATTGTTGTTACCACAAGTATACTAGAAGGGTAGGGGGAGGGGGGACAGCTATGTTGTTAGTGAACAACAAAGAGGGTACGAGTTCAAAGAGGACGCGATGATTTCATCCACCCTCATATCTGGGTAAAGATGTGGGCTCGAATATATTTTATTGAGACGATTGAGAAGGAATTTCGACAAGTTCAAGCGTATAAAAGAGGACGGTGTCAGATCGGATCATACTAACACATTAATTTTAATAGATAACAACTGGAGATAGCGTTTGGAGCATTCTTCTTCTTCTAGGCTTTTTAGGTTCTTTTGTGAGCGCTTTGTCAGAATTCACAACTTAGTGTTCCTGATGCACTTCTACAGTTTGAGCGCTTTCTATGCCAACCATATCATGAATTTGTGTATTGTGTGCAAGCTTTTACTGACAAAGCTATCTAAGGATTCATATTTTGTATGGTTAACTCCAGGGTTTTTGTTTTTAGGCGAGAAATCACACTGTGAAATTTTCAGCTCATTTGGTTGTATTTGTTGGTGTTTTTGGTTTAAGGTTTATATTTAGTCATTGGTTACAATGTATGTTCACATACATTCAAAGACAAATATCTAAATAAATCTAACTTGAATGGTGATTCAATCTTCAGCCAAAGTTGTTTCTAGAGTTGTTTACCGGTAATTTCGGTACTGACAGTATTTCTGTTTTAAAATCAAATTTAAAAAGGCTTGAACATAAAATGTAAATTGAGTTGAAGTAATACATAAAGTAAAATGAGTTTATCAATTGAATCTGTTTTGTTTCGAATTCGGGAGCTCACGGACTCCATTTAACTTAACTTTTTAAATTTGATTTTAAAACAAAAATACTGCCAGTAAACAACCCTAATTATACCTTGTTGTTTGAGCTGCAAGCTCTGAAATTTTGAGCAAAATCGAGTGCTGTCAACTTTCGCTCGTTGGGCTAAACCTGTAGCCCACTTAGTGAAAAATTTTCGTTAGTTGGGCTGAGCTGTCGAAAAAGAAATAGCACTGTCAAAAATGACGTTTTATTTCGATTTAGGTGGGCTACAGCCCAACTAACGGGAGCCCAACTAAAACATAGCCCACCTAAACATAGCCCTATCTTATGATTGAAAGAATTAAGGAATCATGAAAACTCCTTCACAATCCATAGATACAGATGTTTTAATAAGACCGATCTGGTTACTGCGAACTCACTCAAAATACTTGTCAGCTAGGAGCCAGAATGAAACCAGCTGCCGCAGCGAAGCTAGCTAAACAACCAGCACAGTTTTGCTTACTCAGCTGGGTAAAATTTCCAATAAAACATACTCTGGTGAATTAGGAATGTAACTTTATTTCAGGCATGAGGGTTGAGCACTCCTGGCTCAGAGTTTTTGGTGGTATTCAAGTGAAGAAGAGCACCACAATTGGGTTGTTTAATTTCGAAAAACATACCGGTTTTATACATCATCTGAAAAAGCTTGGTTTTTTAGCACAACCCCGGGATGGGGCACCCCTCACCATCCCTCATCGACGGATGAGTATGGCAAGAGGGATGATCAACCCGATTCGTACCTTCCTCAAAATTGAACTTTGCTCGCTTTCTACTCTCTATATACAATTTCCACACTGGCGTACTCTAATGGATATATCAAGAGCAAATTTTCATTATGTCGTAAGTAACATTCGCACCAATCCGAGAAAAATAAAGTTTTGTTTTGATGACCGAAAATTTATTCCTATTTCCAAGAAAACACATATAATCTCATAGTGATAGCAATGTTTAACATATTAAGCAGGGTTTTAATCATACAAATGCAAATCGCTAGCTTTCATGCTAAAAAATACTGGTTTTTGAGTCAAAAGTTATTATACGTCGTTTGGTGGCCCCTATTGTTACTTAAGTCAAAGTGTATTTACCAGGATATTCAGGAGAATTATCAATTACGTCTCCTTACGTGCAGCCCATTCATCATTTTAGGACCACCGAAATCATCTTAGCAACAAACAGTTCGATTTATTCACTTTAATAATGAGAAAGCGAAACGACGAACGTACACTTTTCAAGGGTTTCTCAGCGCTGTTACTTAAGTCAAACGGCATCTCCATAGAAATCGGGTGACTTAAGTAACATCGAAAACTATTTTGATCGGAAGGTGATTACGTCAAAAAGCAATTTTACTGGTAAATAAATTTGAAAATGGGATTTGATCCTATATTCGGACAGTATATAGTGTAATAGCAGGAGAATCGATTGACACTGATAGCTCGACTTTGTTTACCTTTGCTACATTCGACGTAATGAAAATTTGCTCTTGATATCAACTCTATCCATTCAACTCCTCATCTATCGTATAAAATGTCCACTTTAAGTCTGATACTTGATGGCATCTTCAACTGTATAAATTTATCTAGGTCTGGAATTTTTTAAATTTTGTCATGGCTCAAGATCTTGATGATTTTTTTTTAATTGATTGAATTCTGCAATGTTTTGATCTGTTCAGGATCTTAAGAACACGTCCGTCAAAATCAGAGATCTCATGGATATGAAAATTGGAATAGGGGAAATGGCTCTAATGTTGGCCTATGGATCTAAGATTGAGCCCATCCCTAAAAATCTGCTATTTATCAATTGTATCTATATGAACGCGTCATTGGGACGGTAGTAATGAATATTTTTGGTCGCCATTGAAAATTTAATCGATTGCTGAATTTATGTATGGGCCCAAATTAGGGACATTTAGGTCGACATTACATCCATTTCCCCTACTTGAGGTCATAGAATCTTGAAAAATAATTTCTATGCCTAGGATCTTCCTCATTTTTCCAAGTTCAAGATTTGCAACATTATTTTTAAAATTTTCGGCATTTTGTCAACTATTCTAATCTTTTTTTAATATTCATGGGTTTTCAATATTTTATTAAGCCCCAGAGCTTTGAAAGTGTTGTAAAGGGTGATACGGTCAAAATTTGGTCAATATCAACTTGACGTATTTCTTTCAATTTTGCATTTAAAAAACCTGAACACCCCTCATTTTGAAGGTGTGTGTGTGTAGAATGTTGCTCCTATTTTGATTTTGGAATTCACTCTTCAGTTGTCAAAATGCCGTCCAAGCAAGAAGAGCAGCGTATCAAAATTTTGCTCGCGCATCGCGAAAATCCGAGCTACTCGCACGCAAAGTTGGCAAAATCGCTAAAAGTTGCCAAATCAACCGTTACAAATGTAATTAAAGTGTTTGGGGAACGTTTGTCGACAGCCAGGAAGTCTGGATCGGGGGGGAATCGAAAACCGGAAGCCGCTGAGACGACAAAGAGAGTTGCCGGTAGTTTCAAGCGAAACCCTAACCTCTCTCTCCGAGATGCCGCAAATAAGCTGGGTGTATCGTCTACAACCGTGCATCGAGCCAAAACACGAGCCGGACTATCGACTTACAAGAAGGTAGTGACTCCAAATCGCGATGATAAACAAAATACGACGGCCAAAGCGCGATCCCGGAGGCTGTACACGACGATGCTGACGAAGTTTGACTGCGTGGTAATGGACGACGAAACCTACGTCAAAGCCGACTACAAGCAGCTTCCGGGACAGGAGTTTTATACGGCAAAAAGAAGGGGAAGGGTAGCAGATGTTTTCAAGCACATGAAACTGTCAAAGTTCGCAAAGAAATATCTGGTTTGGCAAGCCATCTGTACCTGTGGCTTGAAAAGCAGCATTTTCATAGCTTCCGGGACTGTCAACCAAGAAATTTACGTGAAAGAGTGTTTGAATAAACGTCTGCTGCCTTTCCTGAAGAAACACGGTTGTTCCGTACTGTTTTGGCCGGATTTGGCATCTTGCAATTACGGTAAAAAGGCCATGGAGTGGTACGCCGCCAACAACGTGCAGGTGGTTCCCAAGGACAAGAACCCTCCCAACACGCCAGAGCTCCGCCCAATTGAGAAATACTGGGCTATTGTCAAGCGGAACCTAAAGAAGACCAAACAAACTGCTAAGGGCGAGCAGCAGTTCAAGGCAAACTGGCTTTCTGCGGCGAAGAAGGTGGACAAGGTGGCTGTACAAAATCTGATGGCAGGGGTCAAGCGTAAGGCCCGGCAATTCGGATTTGGAAAAGCGGAAGCCTAACTGAATATTTTTCCTGAATTTTATACTAATTGAACTTGAAAAAGAAATTTAATTTGATTTTTTAAATAAACGATTTCACCGATTTACACGCGTTTTCCCTTGACCAAATGTTGACCGTATCACCCTTTAATGCATTTATATTTAGTAATTACTTTTACCCTAGCGTAGACCATTCTTCAGCACTTTGGCGAAGGTGATAGAGCTTAATCTCATGTTGTAGGCCTGCATGGAAAACCACCTGCAGTGATGGTATCACATATTCTTTTGATTCATTTCTTAGCCCCGTAGTAGTACGTTTATATAAAGGCACTGACATCAGGTGTGATACCAGCGGGTTGTACCGCAATTCACTCTTAAATTCAACGATTCTAGTTAGATTAAATAATGTACATTCTACCGCTATTACAAATACTTTAGAAAAAACGACTAAAAAGTGAATTTTTCAATTGCATGAAGTACACGCAAACCAAACATTTATTACATTGAATGATAGTTGCATTTCATATCATCCTATAAATAATAAATAATAATAAATAATAATAATAAATAAGTTGCAGACCTGGCAGACGATGTAATGATTGTTTATCTTTTGACGTAGAACTACGTCTTTGTGGACTATACTGGGTGCAAAAAAATGTGGTGAAATAGTGTTAGGTTTTGAACGCTTGTAACTTTGTCATTTATAAATGAAATTCAAATACGCCAATCGAAAGGAAATAAATCTACAAATGTGCTGCAATAAATAAATACCAATTTTTAAATAAAAATCTTTTGAAAATGTAAAAAATATAATTTTATCACTGTTTTCATGAAATAAACGTTTTCCCCAAACCCAGTCGTCATAATAGAGTACCACTTGGATGCACATCGCTCTACTTTAAGCTGAAAAAGTTATAAAACAGCGCTGCTGTCGTGCCTCTGCTCATTCCGCTTCGGACGGCGTGGCAAGCAGTAAGAGGTGGATTTTCTCCCTCTCTCTCTGCTGTCAACAACATTCTCGCAGGCGCTGCGAACCGGTTGATATCAGGCAGGTGTGGGATGTACGATGTCATACCGAAGCTCATTTTTGTATCGGACAACGTAGTTGAGATGAGCAATCGGTCCTTCTCAGGACCACATTTTTTACTAAACGAGTTATATTCCTGAGATAAATCGGCGGTATTGACCGATTTTCAGTGAGACTACAATATTATGTCCCTCTTCGGTGACGAAACAATTTTTTTTTATTTTTTACCGAAACACCAATTAGTGCAATGTTACCATAATGGTAACTGAGGCCAGAAGGTCCCGAAGAATCGTGCTCAACTTTTTGGCTCAGCTCTGGTACTCTCTTCGGTCCCAAGCTAACCGATGCACCCCTCGAAACATAGGTAAATCCACGAACCCCTCATTTTATCTGTCAAACTTTCATAGCGAATCAAAACAAACATAGTGTAGTACTAGAATTTTGACTAGAATGGGATACGCTTATAGATGGACTTTTGATATTACTCAGGAGTGCTTGTGTGATTACGAACAAGCGTTCTAAATTAGTTGCTGCGAAATTGTAATCCGTAAATGCAAATTTTGTACATAGGAGAAATGTATGTAATTTCGGCCTAAATGTCCCTAATTTGGGCCCATACATAAATTCAGCAATCGACTAAATTTTCAATACCGACCGAAAATATCCAATAGTACTGTCCTAATGACGCGTTCATCTAGATAAAATTGATAAATAGCAGATTTTTAGCGATGAGCCCAATCTTAGATCCATAGGCCAACATTAGAGCCATTTCCCCTATATTGCGCTTTTTAAAAGAAAAAGATGAGTGAATTTTTCATATTTTGCGATTTCTACTGTGTTACCTGACTTATAACAAATATACGTTATATATGAGTAGGTAAACCGAATACAACGTATAGTTCGTCTAATTTTTCATTGCAAATGCTATACAAAATTAGACGAGTCATACGTTGTATTCGGGGTACTCGTATACAACGTATATTCGTTATAAGTCAGGTAACACAGTAAGCGCCATGATATTGCCGTATTGCTGCTCTAACGAAAATCTACACTGCGGTGGCCACAAAAACCTAATAATTGAATGAATTTAATGGACTTACCTTTTAGTAACATGCTAGCGTAATAAATAAATATCGCAGTTTTCGCTGCAATTGTGCATTTAGATGATTCAACGCTATTTCTGCTTTATAATTATGGGCCGAACATTAGGGACGTACGTCATATTGAGACGTGTTCTTAATTATGGCCTACTAATAAAAATAACCACAAAAGAGAGCTTAACGGTGTGTTCGGGGTATCATCCAAACAATTTGTGAGATAGTTTACCCATCCATGATGCAGTTCGTTTATGGCATTTGTTTATTAGGGTAGCGGATCGTTTCTATTTTCTTCTTTATAACGGACAGATCGAAATGGTACACATGCTATTTCTAAACAACCCAAATTTGAGTAGGATCTACCAGGGTGTTAATTCAAAATTTTCAAAATTCTATAAAAAATCTTCTTATTAGAACTCTGAACATTTTTCCAACACCACACAATTTTCCAGGGACTGTATTTTTTTTTTCCAAATTTGGAATGTTGAAAATATTTCTACATAAGGTGAAACATTTTCTAAATAAGGGGTCGAGAAAAATTTTCAAAATCCTACATTTTGATTATTTTTCTCCGTTTCATATTGTTGGAAAAAAATCCAAACCTGTTTTTTTTTCTAAATCTAGGATAGATTTTCATAAGTCACAAATCTCCAAAAAAATACATTTTCTAAACTCTAAACACATGTCAAAGCCTCAGAATCATAGAAATTAAAATTGTTTTTAAGAATTAATTTGTTTTTAAGACTTATATTAGTACAGATCACTATACTTTAAAAAATTTTCTTGCTCCGTATCAAGTTCAAGATTTTTAAAACAATTTATTAATTTGATCTCTCCCTCTAAAATTCCCTCCGATAGCGTTCGGCTATGCGACCTTAAAGAAATCCATGACTCTGGTACTTTGTTGCTTTATAATCATAAGAGGACTCGAGTCTATTCAAATTGATTCTAAGAATTCGAAAATAACGTGATATTATCATCATTATGTTTACTAAATATTAAAAACCGGGAATATTTTGGGACTTAAACCGGGAAAAAAACCGGGAATTTTAAAATGAAAATTCACTTGTTACCCTGATCTACTCATATCCGTCAAGAGTAGAGTTAGGTAAACAAACTTGGGACTGCATAGATGACGAATGGACAGCATCGACCTGCATCCGAACGTAGTTAGTTATCTTGTCAGTTCCAACCAGGCTTGATGGAGCCTCGCTCGCGAGTTTGAAATGAGCCGAGCGTAGCATTTTTCTGAGGAGTAGAATGCCTACTGCAAATCATTCCGCTGAGCTTCAGAGCTTGTGAGCGAAGGGGGATAAAATGTGAATGTGAGGTTTGCTGCCATTCATGTTCATGTCTTCTATCACACGCTCTTACTCTCACTCTGGGTGAACTCTGAGCTTCTTGCGTCGAACCAAAAAGTCATCCGGAGCAGGGCGTCACAATATCAGCTTCAATTGACCAAATCGATGCGACGAAGAGACTGCTGGCTTTCTTTTTCTGTTAAAGTCGAACAGCTTCGCAGCATTCTAGAACCAATGAGCTGGATTACCGAGGTGAAGCAATCGGTTAAGTTGTGTGAGTAAAACCCCTGTACGATACAAGCAATTAGTGACGTCACTACTTGCGTTTACGTTGATTTTTTGGTTTACTAATACAACCATATTTCACGATCTGCTTCACCTCTCTCTGTACCTCATTGTTCTAGAATCTCAGTCGGCGTGCACAAACAAAAATGTTCAATCGCTTGTCTCTCTTTCTCCCGTCGCTCCATTGGTCTTCCTTTCAAGCTTCGGTGAAACGGATGAGCGAAAGAGCGCTCGACTTTATAGTTTTCTCTTTCATGAAACAGATCAACAGAGGTTTCATGACGTATATGACGGAAAATGAAATTACACATTTAAAGCATTACTCACGTGAAAACACTTGAAGATTACTCGTAATCAGCGAATCCAAACACATAAAGCAACCAACGATACAGACAAAACGGTTGCTACGACTACCATGAAAAACTCGCTCTGTAACAAAGCTCGATCCGAGTGGTAGAAGGATAATGATATATTGCTTGCCTGCTTTGTTGCAATATACACGGATGAGGACATAGCTTGATATGAATCGGGAAAAGACATAACAAAAAAATTCCCATTAACACACGTGTATCATCTTCGGCTTTACTTCGTGAAGCAGCTTGCCAACAATTTGCTCGTTTCCTTCTACCGCCCCGAATGAGTCGGGTCGCACGAGCTGCTTGTCATGAAAAAGAACGGTGAAGATTATATCATTATTGTTTTCCACTTCTGACATAGCGTTATTATTCGGTTCGTTGATCGCTTGTTATTTTGTCATTTGGAGATATTTTTGATTCCTTGCTCAGAATCATAGAAATTAAAATTGTTTTTAAGAATTAATTTGTTTTTAAGACTTATATTAGTACAGATCACGATACTTTAAAAATTCAAGATTTTTAAAACAATTTATTAATTTAATCTCTCCCTCTAAAATTCCCTCCGATAGCGTTCGGCTATGCGACCTTAAAGACATCCATGACTCTGGTACTTTGTTGCTTTACAATCATAAGAGGACTCGAGTCTATTCAAATTGATTCTAAGAATTCGAAAATAACGTGATATTATCATTATTATATTCACTAAATATTAAAAACCGGGAATATTTTGGGAAAAAACGGGAATTTTAAAATGAAAATTCACTTGTTACCCTGATCTACTCATATCCGTCAAGAGTAGAGTTAGGTAAACAAACTTGGGACTGCATAGATGACGAATGGACAGCAACGACCTGAATCCGAACGTAGTCATCTTGTCAGTTCCAGCCAGGCTTGATGGAGCCTCGCTCGCGAGTTTGAAAGTGCCGAGCATAGCATTTTTCTGAGGAGTAGAATGCCTACTGCAAATCATTCCGCTGAGCTTCAGAGCTTGTGAGCGAAGGGCGATAAAATGTGAATGTGAGGTTTGCTGCCATTCATGTTCATGTCTTCTATCACACGCTCTTACTCTCACTCTGGGTGAACTCTGAGCTTCTTGCGTCGAACCAAAAAGTCATCCGGAGCAGGGCGTCACAATATCAGCTTCAATTGACCAAATCGATGCGACGAAGAGACTGCTGGCTTTCTTTTTCTGTTAAAGTCGAACAGCTTCGCAGCATTCTAGAACCTCAGTCGGCACAAACAAATGTTCAATCGCTTGTCTCTCTTTCTCCCGTCGCTCCATTGGTCTTCCTTTCAAGCTTCGGTGAAACGGATGAGCGAAAGAGCGCTCGACTTTGATAGTTTTCTCTTTCATGAAACACATCAACAGAGGTTTCATGACGTATATGACGGAAAATGAAATAACACATTTAAAGCATTTCTCACATGAAAACACTTGAAGATTACACGTAATATGTTTAATTTATCTTCCATCCAAATATTTATCTAAAAAAAAATAACGAAAACGGGACATAACGCATTTTATACAAATTGAAAGAGCGGTGATAGAGTGTTCGTGAAAGGGGATTGAAAGCCATAATGAGGTTTCGTTTAACTAGAAAATCGACATTACTTACATTGAAAGCGATGAGCAAAACAACGACGAGAAGATCCACAGCCAGCGTTTCCTTCTAAGCGTGCTTCTTTTTCATTATCATTTCTTGCTGATAGTCTAGCTAGGCGTTATAGAAATAAAGCGTTGAACACGTGTGTATGAGAGAAACAAAACTCGAGTTCATTTTAGAGCTTCGAAAATGTAGAGCCCTGATACGGAGTCAATGACGTTTATATAAGGTCTGGGCCAAAGGGCTTATTGGTGTTAGTGAAATGTGCAAATGGTTAGTGGTGTTTGTATTATATTGCAATGTTTATCTTTTTACACGAAACAGCTGTTGGCAGTGACGTATTTCTATCTGTTCGCAGATGTTTTGCAATGTTTACAACATTTTTGCTTCTAACACCAGCAAGCTGCCTGTTGGCCCAGACCTTATATAAATGTCATTGATCCGGAGTCTCGAAAAGCGCACCTCACGTTAAATCATCCTCTCGCTGAAGTTCACGCTTCCTCTCTCTCTCTCGATGAGTTTTTGTTTACTTCTTCCATATTCCTGCCGCCACTCACTCGAGGTGAGGGCTGGCTAAACTCACAGGACAAGAAAATTTTAAAACCTCTAGTGAGTTTGAGGAGTTTTAGCAAGCCTGGTTCCAACTAGAGTCGGTGTATAATGAGTCACGCCAAGAGAAAAACAATTGAACTCGCATCACGGTTTTCGAAAGATTCCCTTTCTTTTCACTTGGCAACAGAGGACTGCTACATCAACTTCAAATGACTTCTAGCGAGCAAAAAAAAGTAGCGCCTGTTGTAAATCATTATATCAGTGATTTTGTCCAATCATCTTAACAAAAAATAGTAGAAATTCTCATTACTGATCGTTACCAAACGTATCATATGACGATTCAATGCTCACTGCGTGTATATGATCATTTCTTCGATCATATTTTATATTTTATTGCAATACCTTTCGTGGACCTTTCATAGCATCGTAATGTTTGTTTACTTTGCACGATAGGTAGCTGGTTTGACAGTTCAATAGGTAGACTTGGCTTCACTCTTGGCGTGACTCATTATACACCGACTCTAGTTCCAACATTGTTTTCTCAAAATAGCGTGCAATCAATCCTACCGTCAAAACAAACTTCACGGCAAATAAAGCCAACTCATATTTGAGTAGGGTTTTTGATCTAATTTCCGTCGTACTAAGCACAACCCGCGCTTTACTTCTCTTTACTGAACGAGTTTAAACAAAAAGCGGAATATTTCTGTCAGAGATGACTTCTAAATTTATTCACCTTTCCATACGTATCGTTAGATTTGAAAAAAAGAGTCACAAATTGTTGAGATATTGTTTACAATCTAATACTGCTTCTTGATTCTAAATTCGTTCTACGAGTTTCAATTCCGTCCTAACGCATTGAAACGCCATTAGATTTTCTTCGTCCTACGGATAAACGTAGAAAAAGGGGATTCGCTTGGAGCGCTTCTTTTGTTTTGAGAACAATGAGCGCAAATATTCATGTAATGCGCTCTAACAGGATTTATGTTGAAGCTAATGAACTAACGCATAGGAACAAACCAATTACTGATTTGTGCACGATGAAATCATTGATATTATTCATCTTTTCTGTTCGATAGAACGGAAATGGGCGATTACGACGAAGTAGCGCTCTACCCTACCATTCACTCTCATTCGCAAGAGTGTGTACGCGTATCAAATATGAGCAAATGTCACTCATATTTTAGAAAAAAATTACTCATTCTATGAGTGACCTACGTTTTTACGAATTTTTGCCGTGAAAAAATATCAAGCCAAACAATGTATTAGTTTCTTTGATCGATTCTCTTCGTCGACTTTCTCTTTCGTTAATAACTTGGCTACAAAACCGTTCCTTGCCGTGTTTGCCGTATTAGATGCTAGATAATAGCTTCTTTTATCGAACTATGTATTGAAAATAGCTGGAAGGAAGTTTATATACGAAGACAATCTGTCAATGTTACTTAGGAGCTAATGCATTGTTCAGCCTGCAACATTTGAAATGGGCCTATGTCCAAAACGTAAACAAATCGGGTTTTGATACCAGTCTATAGCACCGCTTGATAGCTACTAATCGCGTAAGAAAAAAATATTATTAAAAAAAACTCGATTTTCGAAACGGTCGATCAAAGAAATTTTTCGATTCATTCATAGGCCCGCATGCTAAAACGGCCAACAACTCTTTTTTTTCATTTCTTTGATAAGCCTATCATTCATTTTTTTTTTTCATTTCATTGATAAGCCTAGTGACGTAGAAGTTCGTCGGTCTTAAAGGGTGTCCACGATGAAATTGCCACACACAAAATTGATTCGCAAAATTCGAGTTTTCATCCGATTGCCATCAAATTTGCAGGGATTGAGAAATAACTATTAAACTTCATTTTACCATTTTACTCGTATTTTATTTACAGTCCATACGCAAATGCCCGCACCTTGGCCTTAACCCCGGCCATAAGATTCTGCACAACCTGTGAATCAACCGTTTTTTGCATGTAAACCCATACTTTCTTCAGTTCCTCGACTGTCTTCACTACATTAGGTCGTTTAAGAAGGTGCTGCTTCATAATCGCCCAGTACTTCTCGATGGGGCGGAGCTCCGGAGTGTTGGGAGGGTTGAACATTTTCGGCACGAAATTGACCTTATTGTCCGCATACCACTTCAGCACGTCCTTGGAGTAGTGGCATGAGGCCAAATCCGGCCAGAAGATTGTTGGGACGTTGTTGGCCTTCAGGAGAGGAAGCAGCCGCTTCTGGAGGCACTCTTTTATGTACACCTGTCCGTTCATCGAGTCCTGGGTCACGAAAGGTGCACTCCGCTTCAGGCACGTGCAGATGGCTTGCCAAACCAGGAATTTCTTCGCAAATTTGGACATCTTCTGAGTGCGGACATGTTCCGGAACGCTGAACTTATCCTTGGCCGTGAAAAACAGGTTGCCGGGGATCTGTTTGAAGTCGGCATTCACATATGTTTCGTCGTCCATGATGCAGCATTCAACTTTCGTCAGCATGTTGAGGTACAACTTCCTGGCACGGGTTTTGGCGGACTTGTTCTGCTTCTCGTCGCGATTAGAGGCCTTTTGTACCTTGAACGTTCGAAGCCCAGCCTTAGTTTTGGCCTTCTGGACAAAACTTCGGCTTAGGTGCAGCTTCTTAGCCACATCCCTAACGGAGGCGTTCGGATTTCGGTTGAAGGCCCCAACTACGCGGTTGTGATTTTTGGTGTTGTACGGAATACTTTTTCCTTCACTTCTGGGTTTCCGATCGGTGGTCAACCGTTCCTCGAACCGCTTAATCACTCGCGACACCGTGGAATTCGCGATTCCCAACGTTTTAGCGATGGAACGATGCGAGAGATCCTTGTTCTCGTGATGAATGCGCAAGATTTTATCACACACGAGCTGTTCTTTCGACTCCATTTCCGCGAGTTTTGATCACAGGACTTTAAAACTTGCAGGATGTAAATAATGCACTATGAACTAAATCCACCCAAATTTTCATTAAATTCTACCCAACGGTTAAAAAGTTAGAGCAATTTCATAGTGTGGCAATTTCATCGTGGACACCCTTTAGAAGGGCCGATGATTGCAAATTTTCAAACAAAAGCTAAGTACCCGAGCTAAGCTGAACATCAAATTGAAATTAAAAATTTGCTGTTACGATGTAACTTATTTTGAATACTACAGTTGATCTCATTTTGGTTTACTTTTCGATTAACACAGCAAAAATGAGAGCAACATGTTACACAGTTGAATCAAACGGAAAACTAATCCTGCTTTCAATTAAATCAATTTGATTTCTGATTTTGCATTCATAATGTTTAACTGAATACGGGCCTGGCGTGTTAGTATCCATGCTTCTCACGCTGAAAGATTTGGCTCAAATCTCACCCCGGGCAAGTCATGAATGACCTAAAATGTATTGAACAATAATCGATAGTTCAACGACAGATGCACTTAAATTAAATTTGAAACAATTCGCAAACAGCAGAACTGCAAGTTAAGTTGCTTTCATTTAAAATGTCTTGACTACATAATGAAAGCACAATATGATATCAGACTTCTGTCGCGACAATTGAAACCAAAATAAATTTTCATTATGATAGGAACTGCATAGCATAGAGTTGCTAGTTCCGTTAGAGTACAGTAGTGTGAAAATTGTTTATAGAGAGTAGAAAGCGAGCAAGGACAACTTGTATTAGGAAGGTACAAATCGGGTTTGATCATCTCCTTTACCAAACTCCCCCGTTGGAGAGGGATGGTGGGGGGTCGTACCTGGAAAGTATTCATGTTAAAATAGTGAGTTATACAATTTTCCATTGTGCCTAATTAATATCCGAATAATAAGAATATCTAAACTTGCATGTTCACAGTGAAATATCGACCGCAGCTCAATTATTACATAAGATACGGTATAAGATGTAATTGAAGGTTTCATATTAGATCGAGGTTAGGGACATATACCCTATATACAGGGTGGCAAGTGAACCAGGAAAACCGGGAAAAAGTCGGGAATTTATTTTCACCAGGAAAAACCGTGAAAAAACCAGGACTTTTTTAAGTCCACCAGGAAAATAATCTTGTTAGTATAATTTAACTAGGTTTTAAATTTTATGTAGGGGAAATGACGGCTTCGGCATGACAGACTATTTTCGGCAACCTAAATTGAAACACTATTTTCACTGGATTTTCTTTCGAAAACACTTCGCTGAATGCATGCAAACGATTCTTTATGCTTTCAGCTTCAATTTGACTATATTTTTACCACTGAGAAAAAGCAATCTAGCAGGGTTTTCTTGAAATGAAACACACGCACTACAAATTTTAGCTGATTTCGAGTTGCCGATAATAGAACAGCAGATTTACATGCAGTTCAAATAAATCGGTTGCCGAAGAAAAACTGGTTGCCGACAATACTCGCACTCACTAGAGAAGATTGGAGCTTTGTAAAAGCGTTTCAAAACAGTTTTTGACAATTCTTTCGACTGAAATTGTTAGAGCAGCTGGCAGCAAAAGATTGTAAACAAACCAATACTGCATATGTGTGCGTTCCATAGAGAAAAACGCTATAGAAAGAAGGTCGCTGCTTAGGTTGCCGAGAATACGTAAATTCCCCTATGTCAAAGTTTCTTTTTATAATCAGGTCAAAACTAACCATTTTGTTCAAGCAAAATCTTTCACACAGCTAAACATTGATGAACAAAATTTACCCTGAGAATTTAGTAAATATATTTTGTATTTATTGTTAATTTTTTTTTTTTCGAATCAATTGCATGTATGATTTGTGCTTAATTGATAGCAGACTTAAGCAGTGCCGACGCGTAACTACTTTGAAGTACCTGTTCAACATGTTCAATAAAAAGTTCTATTTCTAAAAATTTCAGATAAAA
Organism: Ochlerotatus camptorhynchus; assembly: GCF_037179485.1. Lineage (NCBI taxonomy): Eukaryota > Metazoa > Arthropoda > Insecta > Diptera > Culicidae > Ochlerotatus > Ochlerotatus camptorhynchus. The sequence goes on along the minus strand of NW_027040756.1, from coordinate 2,904,236 downwards.
CCTTCGAACTTCATGCAAGTGCTACAAAATTCAGGAAAGTCTTACAAGTTTCAGGAAAATCCTGTGAACTACTGTGATGACCTACGACGGTCAGGAAATCTCTCTGAACCTTCAGAGAAGTTCTACAAATTTCAGAGAAGTCTTACGAACTTCTTTGGGGAATAGGGTTAACTACCCCATTTCCGGCCTATTAAGAACAACCCGCACTTAGTCTTTCTTAATCTAGCGCAGTTTAGCACCAAACGGAAAGTTATTATTACTTATAGCTTCCAAATTTATTTACCTTTCCGTATGTACCGTAAGATTTGATAAAGAGAAACCAATCGTTGAAATATTGTCAAAAGTCTAACACTGCTTCTTGACGCCAAACTCGGCCTACAGATTCTAAACTCGGCCTAACGCATTGAAACGCCATTGAAACGTCAATGAATTCACTTCGGCCTATCGGATGAAGATAAAAATTGATTCGGTCGGAGCGCTTCTTTTGTTTTTGTTCCGTAGCTTATTAACTAAAGTATCGTACCAAACGCATAATTGACTTGTTAACTCTAAAATCATGGATTCATTTGAAGTTTTCTGCTCGATAGGCCCAAAATGGGCGATTAAGCCGAAGTAGTTCTCTACCCTAACTACGAATTTTACAGAATTTTCAACAGATTTAATGTAACTTCTGCGACATTTAGGCATTGCTTAAAACTTAAGGATAATCCTATGACACCTATGAATTTTTTCCGAGTAATTCTTCAAGCTCAAAAAAGGTCCTAGAACTTCCGAGAAGTCGATTGATCTACAGGTACTCCTACGAAATTCATGGGAGCTCTCCAAACTTCAGGAAATTTCCAAGAAATTAAGGAAAGACCCACAAACTTTTGGAAAACCCTTCGATATTTAAAGCCTTATGAACTTCAGGGAAGCTCTTCTAAATTTAGGGTCCTCATATATTCAGTTAAGTCCTTCAAACTTCAGGGAAGTCCTCAGATCTTCGAAAAAGTTCTTCGAACTTGAAGGAAGTCTTACGAACTTCTGAGAATTTCTACGAACTTCGTGGTACTTCTACAATATTTAAGAAATTCCTATGAATTTCAAAACACTCCGAACTTCAGGGAAGTCCCAAGATCCTAAAAAAAAAGTCCTTCTAACTTCGAGGAAGTCCAATAAAATTCAGGCAATACAAACTTCAATGAACCCTTCAGGAAAGACCTTAACGCTTCTGGGAAGTTCTACGAACTTTAGGGAGTTTCTATGAACTTCAGCAGTCAGTCTTTTTAATAATAAACCAGCGTTGTTTATGAAATCTTTTAATCATATGATTTTGAAATCATGTTGTAATCAAAATTCCGCTAAATAAGATCCTTAATCGTTGAAAATTTGCGGAAAATTTAAACCAACTGGAAATCCGTAAATTTGTTTGAAGCAAAGGTTTGTTTAAAGAATCCTCATTCATATCACAGTTCGTTTTTTTTCGTTGGCTAAAAATCTCAATAATAAAGTTAAAAAATCGCAGTTTCAAAAACAGAAATCTCAAAATTTAGGAGCTTATAGATCTCTAAATTTCAGAGTTTAGATAGGGCTCCGCGCTAGTCCGTCGTATCTCAGCTTTTCTTCGTCATACACCCCTAAAATCGCTTATCGGTTCCCTACTAGCTTCTTTACAGCAAACAATCAGATAAAGATTTCACGGGCATTCACAAGAACCTTAATACCTATTTTGGTTTGTGAAATTCCGCATTGCGCAAAGAATGATGGTACAAGGATTCACTTTATTTTTTTTTTATTAATAATTGTTTTTTAAATACATGGTTTTTAAAACCAGGAAATTTTTAAAATCATTGACCAGGAAAACCAGGAAAAACCAGGAATTTCAAAATGGAAATTCACTTGCCACCCTGTATATATCCATTCTATTGGGTGTTTAATATGCTTCAATGAAAAAATCAAATTGACATTCCATTTATTCTATTACAACGTTTGCAATTTCATAGAATTTTAATTGAACAAAGGTAAAGATAAACTGAATTTAAGTTAACTTAAATAAGTTTTAGTTGAAAGCCACTTGTATGTCATAGTTCTGCAACACAAAAAGATTTGTGATGTCAGGTGCACTTTGATTTCTAAAGTTGTTTTGTCATGACCCAAGAGAGAGGAGCCAGCTCAAATGACAGATGCTTTGTTTTGGTTGCCTTCTTCTTCTTCCTTTTTGTTGAAAAAATTGTTGATGGAAAGAATCATTCAAGCGAGGATGCGCGTTTGTCACTCGGTTTGTTGATATAGTTTTGCCGTCGGAGTGTTCAAACTTGTCGTGAACTGTATGTTGTGAGCCAAGAGTTGTGAGCAAGCATCTTACTGCATATTGCTTAGAGCTATCGGGTTCGTATTAAACGGGTTTGATTTTGTGAATTCTGGTGATTAGGAGGAGGTTAAAAGTGATACACAGGAGGTAAAATGCGTTGTCAAGTGAAGCGTTGCGGCCGGAACAAGAAAACCCACCCGGATGTGTTGTTTCACCGGTTACCAAACGATCCATTGCTTCAAGCACGGTGGGTTGAGTTTTGTAATGTAGGAGCTGATTTTATTGTCACAGATGCAATGAGAGTATGCAACGTACGCAAATAATACAAATGCAAATAATCATGAAACGTGAAAAATTAGAAATGATTTCAAGAGCAAATTTTCATTACGTCGAATGTAACAAAGGTAAACAAAGTCGAGCTATCAGCGTCAATTAATTATTTTAACTTTATTAGGGAGGCTTTCAGCCTTGGGCTGGTTCGCCTCGTATCAGTGTCAATCGATTCTCCTGCTATTACACTATATACTGTCCGAATATAGGATCAAATCCCATCTTTAAATTTATTTACCAGTCAAATTGCTTTTTGACGTAATCACCTTCCGATCAAAATAGTTTTCGATGTTACTTAAGTCACCCAATTTCTATGGAGATGCCGTTTGACTTAAGTAACAGCGCTGAGAAACCCGTGAAAAGTGTACGTTCGTCGTTTCGCTTTCTCATTATTAAAGTGAATAAATCGAATTGTTTGTTGCTAATGCCCCGTTCACATTACAGCGTATATCACGTGATATACGCTGTCTTGCAATGAGCACTCATACATCTAGTTTTCACTGGAAATCATATGTATGAGTGCTCATTGCAAGACAGTCTATATTACGTGATATAGGCTGTAATGTGAACGGGGTATAAGATGATTTCGGTGGTCCTAAAATGGTGAATGGGCTGCACGTAAGGAGACGTAATATTGATAATTCTCCCGAATATCCTGGTAAATTCACTTTGACTTAAGTAACAATAGGGGCCGCCAAACGACGTATAATAACTTTTGACTCAAAAACCAGTATTTTTTAGCATGAAAGCTAGCGATTTGCATTTGTATGATTAAAACCCTGCTAAATATGTTAAACATTGCTATCACTATGAGATTATATGTGTTTACTTGGAAATAGGAATAACTTTTCGGTCATCAAAACAAAACTTTATTTTTCTCGGATTGGTGCAAATGTTACTTACGACATAATGAAAATTTGCTCTTGATTTACTGTTTTGCAGATGCATTTTGATGCGATCTGTTATGCTAAGGCTGGCAAAAGCACCAGATTGAGCAAAACTGCAATCCCTACATTGTGTGCTTATTTGATCAATGACGATAACGATACAAACGACGAAGACGACGGGTACCCAGCGATCCTATCGACATCCTTACCACTCTATTCCTGCCCGTCGCTTCTGGATCACACATACGCTGATTTCAAAGCAATCCCGCCGGATTTTCAATTTGATGACATTGAAAACGCGGGTCAAGAAATCATTATCGCCACGGAGAATGCGTCGACAAAGTCAAAAGCAACCAAGATTAAAATTTCTGATTGTTGCAAAACGAAAAAGCAAATCAAAAGCTATGACAGGTACTTAAATATGATTTACAAGATTTTGTTTCAATAAATATTCTACCCAACTACCTATATATATTCTAAATATGCAAAAAAAAAAAAAATGAAAAAAAGGGTGATGAAATGGAAGAAAGAAGCGCTTTTGTGGAAGACTTCTAGCTTTTTCGGCATCAAAATGATTGTTGCTTGCTCCGATTTTCATACTTCTAGTGGATAGACGATAATCAATTTTTAATTACGTAACGATTGTTCACTTCAATCCCTACAAGTTGTCTCTATTTCAATGGAAAATAACTCCTTTGCGTGAAAACTACTTATAACACCCTCTCCCTGGTTCACAATAAGTAACAGAAACGCCGAACGTCCAAAAACATTTGTATTCTGCACCGTCATTAACTGCCATTTCAAAAAAACTATCTTGAAAAAAAAAACAATACGCAGATTTTTTCCGATTAACAATACTTCCCCCACTTTATTGAATCAAAATTTCGGTTCGCAGTGACAGATCATGACTGGTTCGCATTGACGTTTACGCGATCGGCTTCAGAGCTAGCTGGCGCCTCTCTCTTGGGTCATGACCAAGTAAGTTTCCGAAAGTTGATTGAATGTTTGGAACCTAATTTTGAATAATAAAGGAACTGATTTTCTAATTTCAAAAATTGAATCAACAACCGCCTAATTTAAACATGAATGAATTGTGCATTTTAAAGTTAAATTTCTTTATTATTTATTTTTTTATAATTAATAATATATTTATATTATTGAATGAAGCAGCAAAAATAATCTCGTAGTTCTACGTCAAAAACATTTCAAGCCATAGGTAATCAAATTACATACTTAAAAAATGCTATACTTACGAACGGCATCAAGATCATTTTTGTTTAAACATTTTAGCACAGACAAACAGACGTAACTCTTTGAAAAACTTGTTCTTGAAAACATAGTATCTCAAAACATATAACCTCAGTAACGACATCTCTCTGGCTTCTCGCGGAAAACAAGCTTGCTCGCTAACTCGTAAACAATATTGCATAAAAGTTCTATAGAATGTATAGAAACGTCCAAGTGATCTGATGCCAGCGCTGCGGCGAGTAGTTCGCGCAACTGATAATATTCAAATCAACCGTTAAATGCATGAACGAAGATACACAATGAAGAGTTACGTCTGTTTGTCTGTGATTTTAGCATGTGAAATTTCAAAATCTTGGTAGGCTTTTTTTTACACGGTACATATCTCCGTAAAAAGGCCCGATTGTCCGTAAAGTATTATCTGATCGTAAAGCAAAAATTGAAAAAAAAAATCAATCGTAAAGTATCTAAATACTAAATAAATGAAACATTGGGCAATTTTCGATGCATTTAATGAAAATAATTGAGTGAATTGGCGTCTTGCAGTGAAACTTTTCCAAGATTTCGCCACCTACATTTCGAAGTGAGAACTACTAGAAGGAGGATAGTTTCCAAATAATTCCAAAACTTGATTAACTCAACACGCACCATACCATAAAATGGTGCTAGATGGTCTTCAAAGTGATAACAAGATGACAAATCATCTTTATTTTGAGTAATTGAGCAATTTACCATCATATTTACGATGCAGCATTGATGGAGCCGTGAAATGAAATGAATATATCTTATGAAAGTTCACCTGGAAAAGTCAAAGATGCACATCAGTCTGATCGTAAAAACGTTTTCTTCTTCATTTCGAATGTTATATTGGAAGGATTTCACGTAGGCTTGATGAAAATTATGATTTAATGCTAATTTTCACGAATTTTATATGCAGTCTGTCAACATTATTGGCTACAAATCTCTTTAATAAAGAATTAAAAAAAAAAAAAAATGTCAACATTATCATCATCATGCAGTGGCGACATCTGCGTTCACGGAAACCGCAAAATACGCAAAAATGACTATAAAGGACTCAATTTTGACTATAAAGTATGCATATTCGGCTAAAACGGGACTACACCTACAATGTGTGTATTTTTTACACATTTTATGAGTATCTGGAACTCATAAATGCATAAAATTTATTCATTTTTGTACTAGTAATTACTCATAAATGTGTAAAATTTTACTTATTTTTTGGGTAGTCTCGTTTTCATTCAAATATGTGTACTTTATAGTCATAAAAGAGTTTTTTGCGATTACCGTGTTGAGCTTTTGCGGCAATCATCCAATTGATCAGTTCACGAAGATTTGCCGCACTCTTCTCTCACCCGTAAGTTTTGACAGTTTTGGGTGGTTTGTTTTGGCTCCCATTCGTTGCTATCTCTTTTACTCAGAAGCAAAATGATAGGGAGCAAAAAGTGAGGTTAGGGACCGTGCACTGATCTATTGGCGAATCAAAGCAAAGCCAAAACTGGCCATGCGACACCTAGTTTTCAGATCCGCATTTAAAAAAATGATGATGTACTAAAAAATGTCATGCAATTTGACAGATATCAAAACGTCATTACCATTTTCACTCATTCGCCATCTGTGAGTCAATCGTCACTTTGATTCTTCAATTAGTAATCGTCAAATTTTGAGATTTATATTTATCAATGTGCAGATTGTGCAGGGTAATTTTTTGGTATTATCACGATGAGAAACAGCTAGTTAAATGAAAGATGTCCAATATTACATAATCACTCAATTTCAGAAGGTTGTTATTAAAATTGTGTGAAATTTCGTAGAATGATAGAAGTACAACGGTTTTAGTGACGGTATGATTGGTATGATTTTAGCTGATTCTATTATTCTAACACGCACTGTATATCGAGCCCCATATGTAACTATGTTTTCGACTCTAAATTAGGACATTTTCAGTGTGGCACTGCCAACATTAGATAGTGTTCTAAAATCAGACCAGTTAAACCATCAATGGTGAATTTGATAACCAGTGGCGTTTCCTTAACCTCAATCTACCTGTGCACCAACTCTCAAAACATAAACAATAATTATCAAAATATTGCTTGCAATGGATAGATATCGAGTTAACTAGAAGATTAAGTGTATTTTTCAACCGATTCGAGAATGAATCTGGTTTTGAAAGTTGGTGCACAATACGGGACGCCACTGTTGACAACTAAAAGAAATTCGAATCGATGTCTTTTCTGAAGATCTAAAAAAAAACAGCTGTTTTGAAACGATTTTATAAAGTGGATTATTGAGCTTTAATTCCGTCAATCGACCCCCGTTCGCGAGTAAGCACGTAAAGTAAAAGTCCATTTTCCTTATCAATCAGCTCTTGAAGTTCTTTCTATTCTCGTTCGTAGATACTTGATGTTCGTCCTACGCGAGATAACTCATCGACAAGCTGCTAGTTAGTAGTGCATGTTCCTATACTATGTAATATTTACAGTTTCCTGCTGTATGCTGCGAGCGTAGCGAAGAAAGATTAGCTTCGCTGTCGAAGCTAAGTGATATGTAAATGAAATACCGTACTATCTCGCGAAAAACCACCCCCTCGGTCTTGCAGCCTCATTTCTTCCATAATGGGGGTGTTTTTAAACGTTGCAGGGTGTTTAGTCAGGCCTCCCAATAGCCTATTCTGTAAAGGCATACCATACCGGTGCGGTGGGTTCGGAAATTCCTCTGCTTCCCTGGGCATAGAGTATCATCGTGCTTGCCACAAATTATAAAAATGCAAAAATTATAAAAGCCGAGGAAGCTTTCAAGCAAAACAACAGTTTTGAGAGCAGGCGTGAAGTGCCAGTTGGAACTAAATAATCAAGAAGAAGAAGGATCATCATCCTAATGTCCCTTTAGTTTCACATATAGTTACACTTTACGATGCTGCTTCTGCATACAACACATGGAATCGTAGCAGAGTCGTCGTCTACCCGAATAATTACATTAAGCTGACTAACATGCAGCATTATACTCATTATAGTGGTGTTACCTCATTGTGTTGCTCACTGTAACAGCTCCATCTGCGAGTGCAGACATTGCAAAATAATACCGGCATCGATTTCTACTTTACATATCTGGCACCGTTGCTTCAGAGCTCGTCCCGTAGGTGATAACAATTCGGTCACGGGTAGCAAAATCTGACGATTTCGGTGTCTCAGCCTGAGGTCATCTGACATAATGTCAATGTTCTTGTCTTCGTAATTGAATCAATTGAAACCTGCAGCTGGTTCCAGGGTTTCGCTTTTTTGAGCCACGATCTTCCAATGCTCATGACTTATGAGTAATCATACAAACGTTTCTTCTTTATCTTATCACATAAAACCGTGCTCATTGTATTGTGTTATGTGTCGTCGTAAAACATTCCACGTTGCGCTCACGACAGATGACGACACTGTGTGACCACGACGACAGCGACGACTGATTCAGCAATCAATTTCCGAAGCAGACCGTTAGTCATTCTGTACAAGCGCCAAATACGGCGCTGACTTAAGCCAATTATCACCAAACTCCCACCCACGCACATCACTATGATCATCCAATCCGCCCCAAACAACTTCAATGCAGGCAAACGTTTAAATATGTTTGTTTTTCTCTTTCTCTTTCTTACAGTTGTACTGATTGGAGACTCCGGCGTCGGTAAAAGTAATCTGTTATCGCGATTCACTAGGAATGAATTCAACTTGGAATCGAAATCAACCATAGGAGTAGAGTTTGCTACTAGAAGTATAGAGGTAGGTGCTGGTGGTTCATTCCGTGTGCTCTAAAATCCCAACATGAATCCTTACTTGCAGGTCGATGGCAAAACAATCAAAGCCCAGATATGGGACACGGCCGGCCAGGAACGCTACCGAGCGATTACGTCCGCGTATTATCGGGGCGCGGTCGGGGCACTGCTCGTATACGACATAGCTAAGCACCTAACGTACGAGAATGTGGAACGGTGGCTGCGTGAACTGCGCGACCATGCCGATCAGAACATTGTGATCATGCTGGTCGGCAACAAGAGCGATCTGCGGCATCTACGTGCGGTGCCTACGGATGAGGCGAAGGGATTCGCCGAACGGAACGGCCTCAGCTTCATCGAAACGTCGGCGCTGGATTCGACCAATGTTGAAACTGCATTCCAGAACATACTCACAGGTAGGTTTGGAGGGTTAATGTTAACGTTCGGTTTTCAGACGAAGAATAGGGGTTTTGATTTTGTAAAGTTAGTTCAACGAGTCTTCCTGAGGCGATATTTACAATAAGCATGTTGAGCAGCGGCATAGCTCTGATTTGACGTCCCCGGATTCTAAGAAGAACAGTGGAGAGGAAGTATACGATGTTCTGCATTGGGGTCTTTTTTGACCCGGCATCACTTTAAAAAAGCTGTAGTTTTGTAACGAAATATGATAGAGACCTAAAATTTCCTGACTATTTCTAACGTTAGGAAACGCTGTCTTATTGTTTTATTGTTGTTTTACATCAACAGGCTGGATGAAGCCCCAATGATGTTAACTTTATCAACTATAGTAAAAAAAGTACATTCAAGCATGGTCATAACATAAAAAATATATATATCTTATAGTCAGTTACTCCTGCCGGCGAAAAACAGAAGAAAACTTTCGACGAAGCGCATCACGGGAGAGATGAAAGTCGAAAACAGATGCGACTCTGTTGAATGTTCTCTGCAGTCCGCAAATCGCACCGTATGCTCCATAATTTGTGCAACGTAGAGGCAGTCTTAGCATAAGGTTATAACGAAACGGGCGGGGTTGAACATTCAGGTCAATTTGCCTCAGGATAGCCTCGCAATCTGTCCTTCCTTGCAGGATATCGGCCACGATTAGGGCTATGCTTGTGTCTCTTCTAGTCCGGAGAAGTTCTAGGTCGATAAGTTGACAACGGCTTTCGTAACTGGGTAATCGAAACGGATCATTCCAAGGCAATTTACGCAACGCAAAACGAAGAAAACGACGTTGAACGGATTCAATTCTCTCGGCACCGTTGTTGTAGTTTGGGTTCCAAACCGCTGCACAATACTCAAGCGTCGATCGAACAAACGAACAATAGAGATATTTTAGACAGTAGATATCAGTGAAGTTTTTAGCTATCCTAAAAATGAACCCTAAAGTTCTTGACGCTTTATCAACAACAACATATGCAATATGTTGCTTGAATGAAAGCTGCGAATCCAAGATCACACCCAAGTCTTTCACCTGATTCACGCGTTCGATTGTCGAGCCAAGCAGGTCATTTTTTTTTTTGCTTTATTAGAGAGATTTTTAGCCTTAGGCTGCGAGGGGTGGAGACTTCAGATGGGTGTCCCTTCTTCTTTCTTCTTTTTCGCATATCAAGCTTATTGCTTATCGCATATTAGCTTATCGCGTGCTCTCAACTTAGTGTTCTAAATGCACTTCCACAGTTATTAATTGAGAGCTGTCGATGCCTGGTACCAATGTATGAATTTGTATATTGCGTGGCAAGCACAATGATACTCTATGCCCAGGGAAGTCGAGAAAATTTCCAACCCGAAAGATCCCTCGACCGGACCGGGAACCGAACCCGCCGCCTCCGGCTTGATAAAACCGTGCCTGTACTGACTAGGCTATGAGGCCCCAGACGGGAGTCCCCCTAATTAACTAATAAGAAGGGGAGGTGAGGTTCCAGAAGAGAACCCCGAGGATACGGAGTTAGAATATGGGCGGGAGCTCCAGAAGGGAGTCCCCATAATAACAGAGTTTTAATATTTCAGAGTTGGGAATTTTCCTTTAATGCTACCGATGTTACTGTCCTTTCGAATAATCGTGGTCCGTGTCCTGTTCCTTTGTAGTCGCTGTGTTTAATTTTAGTGCTCTCATTCGTCCATTTCCGTGTCCTTGTACGTGCGTTGCCAAGCAGGTCATAGCTAAATATTATCGGTTGTTGTTTTCGTGAGACCGTAATAGCGGAGCATTTGGCTGGGCTCATTACAATTCTGTTTAACCTGCACCCACTAGCGAATACATTCAGTTGACGTTGATGAAAGTGACAGTCAGCAATGGAGCAGATTCGTAGGAAGATTTTGAGGTCATCTGCATATGATAACCGAGGACCTTCGATGACCAGATGCACGTCGTTGAAGTACAGTATAAAAATTAACGGTCCCATGTGGCTTCCCTGAGGTATACCTGATGTGGCGAAGGAGCTAGCTGATCTGCAATCTCCTATGGCAACTTTTAGTTGCCGACCGGTAAGATATGAACGTCGAAAGAAGCTTTCATTGGCTTCTAGGAGTGGCGCTACAAAACAAGTGACACATTGGCATTAGCGGGTCAAATCAGACCTAGACTGCAACTCGCTCCCAAAAATCAATGTTTGAACCGAACCGATTGACCTCAAATGAAAGATGAAGCACTGACAGACATAACGCATTGTGTATTTTTCACTGTAAATCATCGTCCCTAAAACACTACCGACTCCTGCTGTGTACACTGTCATGGGCAGTACATGTAATCGTCAAACTCATGGAGTTGACTATGCCCGCCACAGGCGGCGGGAACCAGTTCCGATAGGGTCCTAAAAATGACACTTCCCAAACCTTATGCACTAGTACCGTCCTACGGCTCAAATTTTATGATTTTTCATGCAGAAGAAAATAGACATCATACCATGGACCAACCGGGGGATATAATCACTTCTGAATACCCGGAACCGGTTCCGGTAGGACCCCAAAAAGGACACTTTCAAAACCTCATGTACTGGTACTGTCAGACGGCTTAAAATTTATGACTTTTCATCCAGAAGTAAATAGACATCATGCCATGGACCAACAAGTGGAGCGGGCCACATCAGGATACCCGGAAACAGTTCTGATAGGGCCCCATACAGGACACTTCCAAAATGTAACTGGTATCGTCCGACGGCTTAAAATTTATGATTTTTCATGCAGAAGCAAATAGACATCATGGCATGGAGCTACCTACGTTGAACAGACGAAAGGTTGAAGGTACAAATGGTCGAATGATAAGAAGGGGCTCAAAAGGTCGAATGATGCAAAGGAGGACAAAAGGTAGAAAAAAAGAACATAAGATCGAATGGACAAAAGGTTGAATGACATCCATATTTGACGCAGTTAAGGAATTATCAAATTCAATCAACACTCGATGAATGTCTTTGTAATTTTGCGTCCCACTATTTAAAATATCGACGAAAATGAAATAATGTAAAACTTGACGAACTTGTTAAAAATGTTGTGAAAAATGGCTTTCTTTTGATATCGTACGTCGTGTTTATTTATTTTCCATATGTTCCGTCGTGTTCCAAATTTTCCTATGTTCCTAGTTTGACGCACTATAAAAATGTTACACATTCGATCAATAAGCTTCGTTAAATACGTAGCAAGTACTTAACACTATAATATTTCATTAATGAGTTCGGCCTTTCCGGAACAGATTTAGAACATGTCGTAGACATAGATTTATCATCCAAGAATAGCTTATCTCTGCACGCTAGCACACACGTGATGAACGGTTATCATCGGCCGTTTAGTGGAGGAACCAAAACTAAAGCCCTACAGTAAAAGTATGGACGACTGAAACCAGAAAACTGAAAAGAAGTTGTTCCAATCGAGCAAAGCAGTGCATTTTGAGAGTTTGATTGGAACAGCTTTTGGCAGACGTCCTTACTTTTAATAAAGGGCTTTACTGTGAACGAGTGCTTCCCATTGAGAGCGTTGCTGGCTGCTTGCAGAACTAACACTTGATCACTTTATTTTGTAGTATTGACCACTAGGAAAATTCCCCTAATTTGGGCCCATACACAAATTCAGCAATCGACTAAATTTTCAATAGCGACCAAAAATATCCATTAGTACCATACCAATAACGCGTTAATCTAGATAAAATTGATAAATAGCAGATTTTTAGCGATGGGCCCAATCTTAGATGCATAGGCCAACATTAGAGGTTTTTCCCCTTTATAAACCGTTTTTACTGAGATGAGCGAACTGCGAACTGAAAGTCCTTGGTCAGATGCTCGACTGAGAATCGAATATGGTGACTTCACGGTACCGCTTAGATTTTCAAGATTCCTGCGTTGGATTTTATTGAATTCGTCTTCGACATGCATCATTGGATAGGTTGTCAAGCCATTTATGGAGGAATGCTTCATAATTCGGATTAAATTTGATTGCCAACCCTGTATACTGCCGGTGGATGCACAACTGGACCAGGGGAATCCCTTAGCACATCTACACAATTTTGCGTGTAGATTTGTAGTAAATAAGTGGGAGTCGAGCAAAGTATGGTGCTGGCATTTTGTGATCATTCTTTCATGCTAAAAATTCTCTCTTGCTTCATTCTCATTATTCTACGCAGAAATCTATCGGATTGTCTCGCAGAAGCAAATCCGAGATCCCCCGGAAGGAAGCGTAATCAGACCGAACCTGGAAAACATCGACGTGAAGCCGACCAATCCAGCGACCGACTCGGTGCGAAAACAATGTTGCCAGTGACCGCCACAAGCAGAAACAACGCGATCTGTTTTTAGTTCTGCTACAACAACAACAACAACTAGAACTACTACTGCAATTGCACCTACTACTACTACTACTACTATTACTACTATTATTATTACTGCTGCAGCGACAGCGTCGTCAACAACAACAACATCAAAGAAGCTCTTTCTCGATAGTAATAATAGACCCGGTAATACGCTTTTGATTTGAACATGAAACCCAAAAACTAAGCAACATGAAATGAAATGTTATTGATTAACAACCCTCCCCATTACCTACTAAAGATACAAAGCAGAATAAAGTAGTCAAATTGGGAAATAAACTAAGAGGAATACCAGCTAATTAATTAACACATACTACTATTATCCCTCCTTAAAACGAAAAATCAAATGACAAAAAAAAACCTTTTCAGCAGTACTAGATGTCAAATTTTCCATCGAGTAATCATCGTTGGACACACGATACTTGTTGTTTGAGAGAAACCGAAGAGTGCTAATCCCCATTTTTGTATTCTCAATTATGACTGTTCCCTTTAAAATGAAAACCTAGAGCGCATGAATCGCCAACAAAAATCGTTAAGTTATTTTGTTCATGATTGGAAAATAATTGATGTTTCCACGCCTATGAAAAATTGCACACACCTTAGAGATACTACAACTCTGATTCACAGACACACTCGATGGGCTGATTAAGACAAGCAAAAATGATTCACTTTTTCCCGTTTTCTGTTACAAATTATTTTCTAGTGATAGATATTCAAGCCGGTTTGACATATTTCTTACAAAAAGTATACATACACACACACACACACACACACACACACACACACACACTGCAGTAAAGCAACGCAAACCAGCTAGTAGAAATTTCGCTTTAGTGAATTTAAAAGCTGCTTTGATGCAACACAGAAGACGTAAGATTGAGAGTGTCCTGGATCGGGACACTCGCATGCGATGGATGGAAAGAAGGCACGCAAATAATGAAAAAAAAAACAGCAAAACTGGGCTAGAAAAAATGCAGTAAAAGTCGTATAAGAACATTAATAGGTGATATGCTGAGAAGAATGAAGTTTATTTTAAATTAATTATGATCAAAATGGTAATACAAATAAAATTCACTTGGAGAGTAAACAAAGTGATGGCGAACGGAGTTTTCTTTATTCCAATAAATTCTGCTTTCCCTCATTGCGCCCGAGGAGTTGCGAAACGTTGGCAAACGAAGAGGTGAGTACCCAAGAAACTAATCCAGTCGAAAGTGTTCGAATATTCCCGAAAATATGTGTCTCTAGAGAAACGAAATGTGCTTTACCTACTATCAGTTCAATATTAAATTGATTATGATTTTATTATAACTTTATGTTCATCACGCACCGTACCATTTCTGTTGTCGCTTTCCACATCTACGTAAACATCTTATCCACGTGTTACTGTACTCTTTAATTGTTAACCCTGGGACGTAGGAACATGTTCTTCAAATTTTAAATTGGTCGCAAAAAAACAGCAGCGAGCAGTAATTGTAGTAGTCAATAAGTCGAAGGAAGGGCGAAAAACAAAGATCGGCAATTATTTATATAGAAGAAAGAAGATGAAAGGTAATAGATAATAGGTAAAAACAAAAACATTCAAAAAATATATATAATAAAACGAACTAATAAATAAATAAAGTAAACAGAAAAGAAGCAAAACAAAGGTAAAACAGTAATGATGAGAAAATCACATTAACGGCAGAAGATTTGACAGAAAATTGCACCAATTTTATGTTGAATTATAATTGATTTAAAATTTACTATTATTAACTATTATATACTATTAAACAATATACTCTATTATTATTACAAAGGAAACGTAATAAAAGAACGGCTTTTGTGCTTTCCTCATCTGTGTAGCATAATATCGCATCCCTCTGCTTCAAGTTTTACCAGCTTTTCTTTGTATCGCTTTTATTTTTTTTTTGTGTCGCAAAAGCATATACAGTCATTTTAGGCCATACATGAGATGTAAACCTTAATTCATCCACCTTCGGTGAGAACTGACCATTCTTACATATTTATATTCAAACATCAATGCAAAATTTCTGGCCTCCTTCAATCCAAGCCAGCGTGTGGTCTTGGGCTGACCACGACAGTATCGGGGAACTTCTTTCGAATTTGAACTGGCACAGGATACTCGTCCCTGCCGATCTCAATGCAGCTGCCCAAACGCTCTCGCATATTTTGGCTTACGTCATTGAGCGACACGTTCCGAAAAAAGTTCCTAAACAAAATAATCATCTCCCTTGGCAAACAAGTGAACTCCGTATGTTAAAGATATTCAACGGAAGCTTCGATCTCACCCGAAAAATTATGTGAATGAGCAACGAAAGGAGTCTGGCCTTCCATCGACTATGGTACTGAACGACGAAGAAGCTTCATCCCCTCAGGACATTTGCCTTCTGTTCTCAACCAAGTTTGCGAGTGTATTCTCGGATGAGAACCTACCTGAAAAGCACGTTTCTCTAGCAGCCAGTAATGTTCCAATGTCTGGTCAATCTTTGGCAGCTATCAACATCGACCTCGCTATGATAACTAGGGCGGCTTCGCAACTGAAGCCTTCATTTAAGCCTGGACCTGACGGAGTTCCTTCCGCCTTTCTCAAACAACACATCGATAGCCTGGTGGTTCCTCTCTGCCTTCTGTTCGAAATGTCCCTCTCCAGTAGGGTGTTTCCTTCCTGCTGGAAATCAGCTGAGATGTTTCCAGTGCATAAGAAGGGATGCAAATCTAAACTGTTCGAGTTGGTCGTTATGGAACCATTAGGTGGTGGCCAGGGTAGACGCGATTCGCGATGCGACGCGACCAATTCAAAGGAATCTTATTATTTATTATTATTTCTTGCGTGTCGCGTCTACCCTGGCCGCCACCTTAGTCTCTCACTTCAAGCAGCACTTGAGCGAAGACCAGCATCCTATAGCGATCGCCAAACTCGATAGGCTCGGTATAAACGGCAGTCGCCTACGATGGTTCGCATCCTATCTATCTGATCGACAGTTGCAATCGACGACTGCCGATCTCCTTCGTTCCCTGCCACTATTTCAACGACGTCAATTTCGTCCTCGACGGTCCACGAGTGTCGTTCGCAGACGACATGCCAACTGAACCGCATGGTTGTAAATCCAACAAAATATTCAGTAATCACGTTCACACGGAAGAAACATCCAATTACATTCAGTTATATCCTAGAAGGCGTTTGCCTTGGAGGTATCCTCATCGCCTTCCAAGCTACGAAAGTCGGTGCCAGTTAATACACGTGGATCCTTTGTGGAGTCGAAGAGATACGACAAGGGCCCTGTTTGTGGCAGACATTCTACAGGGCAGAATCGATTGTCCTTCTATTCTACAACAAATCGACGTTCAACCACGAGCACTCCGCAACAACGATACCTTTTCGTCGTAAAAACTATGGTGCTTTCAATGGGCTACAAAGGGTTTTCAATCGTGTTGCTTCCTTATTTGATTTTCACTTGGCACGCGAGACGCTGCGTCAGAGATTCCGTGATATACATACATACATTTATTTGTACAACATCACATTTAAGATAAGACATAATCAACAATAGTACGCCACAATACTCGGTTTGCGGCTGCCGCTCTCCATCCTCGGTCATGCCCAATGCTCGCTAGATCGCGCTCTACCTGGTCCGCCCATCGTGCTCTCTGCGCTCCACGCCTCCTTGTGCCAACCGGATCAGTAGCGAACACCAACTTTGCAGGGTTGTTGTCCGGCATTCTTGCAACATGTCCAGCCCACCGCATCCTTCCGGCTTTGGCCACCTTCTGGATGCTGGGTTCGCCGTAGAGTGCAGCGAGCTCGTTGTTCATTCTTCGCCGCCACTCACCGTTCTCCTGCACACCGCCGAAGATCGTCCTTAGCACACGTCGCTCGAAAACTCCGAGTGCTTGCAGGTCCTCCTCGAGCATAGTCCATGTTTCGTGTCCATAGAGGACCACCGGTCTTATTAGCGTTCTGTACATGGTACATTTGGTGCGGGGTGAATCTTTTTTGACCGTAGTTTCTTCTGGAGCCCGTAGTAGGCACGACTTGGATCGTGTCGTCCGCAAAACACACAAATTGACCGGATTTCGTGAAAATCGTACCCCGGCTGTTGAGCCCGGCTCGTCGCATTACACCTTCTAGAGCAATGTTGAAGAGTAGGCATGAGAGTCCGTCACCTTGTCGCAGTACCCGGCGAGATTCGAATGAACTGGATAGTTTACCCGAAACCCTTACGTAGTTTTGCACACCGTCCATCGTTGCTTTGATCAGTCTGATCAGCTTCCCAGGAAAGCCGTTCTCGTCCATGATTTTCCATAGCTCTGTGCGGTCGATACTGTCGTATGCCGCCTTAAAGTCGATGAACAAATGATGCGTTGGGACCTGGTATTCACGGCATTTCTGGAGGATTTGCCGTACGGTGAAGATCTGGTCCGTTGTCGATCGGCCGTCAATAAAGCCGGCTTGATAACTTCCCACGAACTCGGTCATTTTAGGTGATAGACGACGGAAGATGATCTGGGATAGCACTTTGTAGGCGGCATTCAAAATGGTGATCGCTCTGAAGTTCTCACATTCCAAATGGTCGCCTTTCTTGTGAATGGGGAAGATTACCCCCTCCTTCCACTCCTCCGGTAGCTGTTCTGTTTCCCAGATCCTGACTATCATCCGATGCAGGCAGGTGGCCAACTTTTCTGGGCCCATCTTGATGAGTTCGGCTGCGATACCATCCTTACCAGCTGCTTTGTTGTTTTTGAGCTGCTGAATGGAGTCATTAACTTCCCTCAGCGTTTGAGTTGGGTCAGTTCTGTCCTCTGCTGCACTGACGTAGTCGTTTCCTCCATTGCGCTGGTCTCCCGTGCCTACGTTCTCCTTGCCATTCAGGTGCGCATCGAAGTGCTGCTTCCACCTTTCAATCACCTCACGTCCGTCCGTCAAGAGGCTCATGTCCTTATCCTTGCACATTTCGGCTCGCGGCACGAAGCCGTTGCGGGATGCGTTGAGCTTCTGGTAGAACTTCCGTGTTTCGTGGGAACGGCACAGCAGTTCCATTTCCTCGCACTCCGCTTCTTCCAGGCGACGTTTTTTCTCCCGAAAGATGCGGGTCTGCTGTTTCCGCTTCTGTTTATACCGTTCCACGTTCTGCCGTCGACTTCTTTCCACGTACCCGATGGTGCTCTCGGCTGCGTCGGTGATGGCTGCTTTTACTGTACTCCAGCAGTCCTCTAGAGGGGGCACATCGAGCTCACCCTCCTCTGGCAACGCTGCCTCGAGATTCTGCGCGTATGCTAAGGCGACATCCGGTTGCTTCAGTCGCTCTAGGTTGTACCGTGGCAGGCGTCGGTACCGTACATTGTTGATGACGGAAAGTTTTGGGCGCAGTTTGACCATTACCAGGTAGTGGTCAGAGTCGCTGTTAGCGACACGATAGGTCCTGACGTCGATAATGTCGGAGAAGTGCCGTCCATCAATCAGAACGTGGTCGATTTGCGATTCCGTCTGCTGTGGTGATCTCCAGGTGTAACGATAGGGGAGGTGGTGTTGGAAGAAGGTGCTACGTATGGCCATGTTCTTGGAGGCGGCGAAATCGATGAGTCGTAGGCCGTTCCCGTTCGTCAGCCGGTGGGCGCTGAACTGAACCGTGATATATTTTTAAGAATTAAGAATTAAGTTGGACTTCACGGCCTTTGCAGCTTATTACTTCTTGACTATATTGTAATTCCTAGTATTGCTTAATCCATCATTAGGACTAAACCCAGTCTGTTGATGTAGAACCAAATAAACAAATGATCTTATTTTTGTATTTTAATGTGATTTGATGTGCCGCATTGAAGCACCTTGATCATGTCCAGGTGTGGCCAATGAGATCGGACACTTAATATCACATTTTTCTCCAATAATAATGATGACTTTTGGATCTAGCCAGATATGTATTGTACTCCCCAGAATAAGGGGGAGATTATTTTGCGTCGCGAGTAAGGTGAGGTGACAAAAGTCAACGCGAGTGAGGTGACTCTCCGTGCAAATCAAATGGAGTCACCTAACTCGCGGTGAATATTAACTCCTCAGTAAGTCCTCACTAGTGACAGCGAGTTACCTCACGTCACTCGCGGCGCAGAATAGGCCTCTCGGGGCTTTCTGGAGTGCCTGGCGGATGATTTTTTTTTTCAAAAGTAGCAAATGAGGCTCGGGAAGCCACAGCCTAAAGAATTATTGGCCGATGAAAAAAAAACGTGAAATTTCATACCTAAGATTTTTCCTTTTTTGAAAAATTTCGTGATTGTGGCACTTGAAGATAACCCTTTTTTGCTGTTTTATTTAAGCATTCCGCTAACAACCCAATTTCATTACTTCATTATGATGGCTACCAAGCCTTTGGGATTTTCCTTATTTGAGAGTTGTATAGATTTTTTCTCCTTTACTTTACTTAAATCTTTGGTTTTTATCCGTTAGGTACCCAACAAACAATTCAAAGTCACAAATAAGCATACATATTGAATAAAGGCTGTATAACAGTGTACAGTGCTGAATAAAACAGGATGTCGAATTATGTGCTGAAAAAAGCTCATTGAGATCGATAGATGCGCCTTTATTCCGCCGTTTGCTCTGATATGATTAATTTCCTTATTAAAAGCTTTATAAACGTTGACTGTCTTTCTTATTCAGAACCAGATGTTTGATCTAATAACAAACTGAATAAGTGTAATTTGCATATACATAGTCGCTTTTATTCGACTGTTTTCAATTGATTGAATAAAATGCTTTATTAAACGTCTTATAAATGTTTTCTAGTTCTATTATTAGATTTCATTGCATTGCTTTACAATATTGCTGTATAAAGGTGAATACACTCAGCAAAATAGCTCTTATACCACCCAACAAACAATTCAAAGTCACAAATAAGCATATATATTGAATAAATGCTGTGTGCAATGCTGAATAAAAAGAGTTGTAAAATTATGTGCTGAAAAAGCTCATTGAGATCGATAGATGCACATTTATTCCACTGTTTGCTCTGATCTGATTAATTTACTTATGAACAGCTGTAAAAGTGTTAAATGTCTTCCCAATTCAACACCAGAAGTTCGATCTAATAACAAACTGAATTAGTGTAATATTTACATACATTGACTCTTTAATTCGACTGTTTTTAATTGATTTATTAACATGCTTTATTAGACGTCTAATAAATGTTCTCCGGCTCCTTTATTAGATATCATTGCATTACTTTACAATATTGTCGAATAAAGGTGAATACAGTCAGCATAATTGCTCTTATCTTATACCACTATGCGTCCATGTTGTAATCACATGATTTGTAAATGCTTTATAAACGACGTATTAGATTCATTATTCGACAACACTGATTCAGTCTTACACCTATCGAAATCAGTAGAGTAGTGGTTACCGTTTCCGCTTTCCAATTAGAAGGTCATGAGTTCAATCCCAAGCTCTACCATTTATTTATTTGTGTAGAACATAATTAATTTAAATAGTAATCATCGATGACATGACTCAACGATAATGAATGCATTGATCTAGTTTAAAATATAACCGAGCATCCTTTCTTTCGACTTGGAGATGTGAAGAGACAACATTGGTCTCATTTAAAACAACAGTTAATGAATTAATCATTCCCACAGGGCCTTGAAGGAGCTAGAGTTGCGATCGGGAGTGCTGATAAGTATTTACTTTCATTAAGAGATGAACTAGCCTATGGCTAAAAATCTCTATTATAAAGAAAAAAAAAATTACTTTCATGCAAGCTTTTATAGATTATTGAGTTGCCCATATGATGAATTCTAGGATAGCTCAGATGACAAGGCAAGCGGCTGGTGATCGGAAGGTACATTGTTCGAATCACATACCATACAACGACATGTATTTAATAAATTTTCTAAATCTGTGTGGTGCGAGCCACGTCAGAAATCATGAAATACAATACACTTAAGAAACACACCCTTCCCTGTCTCCGTCCATCTTATTTTCGGGTTAATTTTCCCACAGTTGAATAATCGTTTAATAAATGTATAATAATGTCTAATTAAACGTTACTTCACATGAGAATCAAGCGTATACAGAGCATCACTGTTTTTAAGGAGAAGCAGTGATGTCTAATAAACGTTGAATAGTCAAAAATTTAATCGTATAAACTTCTGTTACAACTCATATAAGTCGAATAAAAGCTTCTCGACATACCTTATACAACACCCAGTAGTTCAATGTTGTGGTTGAATAAATTCTCCGGATTTGTGTGAACAAAGTCTGAACAGAAGTTATTATTAAAAATAGTACAAGTATTATTAAGCATGCAGTTGAATAAAATGGCTAAGAAGTCGTTTCTTCAATAGACGATTGTTTGTTGGGTAGGTTCCGATTCAACACATTGTAGCTTCATTTTTATACCTGTGATCTGGACTTTTTTACCTATGTGATAAGTACTTAAGGGGGTTAGATTTTGATAAGTTCTTTAGTGGGAATGACACGATGAAGACTGCACATTGTTGTCGAAATACGTATCTGTCATGGATACCAAAATTAATTAAGTGGAATTAAATGGAAGATAACCCTTTTTTGCTGTTTTATTTAAGCATTCCGCGTAGAACCCAATTTCTTTACTTCATTACTTCACTGAATGTATTCAAACGATTCTTTAGGCTTGCAGTTTCAATCTGATTAGATTTTTATGACTGAGCAATCGCATTTTACCAGGGCTGGAAACATGTAACTTCGACATCGACGCAAGTTATGTCTTTCTCATAGGTGACGACGGGGTAAGACGGCCACCCTAAGCTTGAAGTAAAATTTAACCAAAATTGTGAGGCCTATTCTGCGCCCCGATAAGATGAAGTGACTCGCTGTCACTAGTGAGGCGAGTTGATTTGCACGGAAGTTTCGAGAATTCCTTAGATTTTCAGCGAAGTTTCGAGAAGTCATTTTATGCCTAGAGCTTTAGAGATGTGTCAAAAAATTAGAAAAGTTTCAAGAGCTTCAGCGGAGTTCCATATATTTGAGGAATGTTACGGAAACTTGAGATAAGCTACGGAGACTTTAGTGGAATTTTCCGAGAACTTCAGGGGCGTTCGAGAAACCTTTAAGAGTTCAAATACGACCAAGATTTTTAAAGAACTTAAAAAGAGTTTTCTAGAGAGCGTTTTTTGATTTTTTTTCTCCCGGACCAGAAATTTGTGGCATCGCGAATGATAATTTTAATTTCTGTTTATTTACGCGGTGATGATGTTGGTTCGCTCGCAACTATTTTTGAAAAAAATTAAGTGCGAGCGTGATCGATAGGGGAAAGTGCTTATAATGTGTCCGTCCCTAGAGGAAACCTTTAAAAGGCCATCATGCCACCGCTTGACGACCGGGCGCACGGTCGCGGTGACACGGTGTGTGGGATTCTTACAGCACTAAAACCAACAATCAATACGAAACTAACGATTTTAAATTGGCTCACCACTTTAGTAGCCTATTGGTCCCAAGCAAACGATTAACGTACCCTATTCTAGTTGAAATTCTATTACTACACTATGTTTGTTTTGATTCGCTATGAAAGTTTGACAGATAACATAAGGGGTGTGTGGATTCATGCAGAACATGCAGGGGTGAGTGAAATAGCTTGGGACTGCTTGGGACCGTTGTTCTGGTACTGAGTGAGCCAAAAATAATAATGATTTTCTTCGGGACCCAGTGGTCTTAGAGTTACCTCTATGCTAAAACCTCCTTGGATGCTTTGCCCTTTTCCCCCCGGAACCACTTGTCGTATTGCTTCGGAGGGGGCCGTGCATTAGCACCTCACTTTACCTCAGCTAACTGGCGCTTGCACTTCGCTTATCGTCTCTCCAATTTGTGAGCCATTTAGCTCCCAGCGTCGCGTTCTACTCGGTTAACCCCGGTGGTGGATTCAGCCTACTCTGACGGAGTACTCTCCCCGAGGTTCTCTCGGCTTTGGCTTTCACTTCGAACTTGTGTGAGCACATTACTACTTTCTAGCTTGTCTTCTCGCCATTTTCGCTGCAGCGCTGACATGATCTGCGTTACTGCTCTGCTGAAGGCGTTAAAGGTGCCCTCCTTTCGACACATTTCTTCGGCGACATTCTCCGTGCTAAAGTGGACCCTACACGATTGCACGAATAATCGTATCGACAATACATTCAATATTGGCGTCAATACAATGAGATTGACCATATCTCTGTATTCACATCATCAATATTATTGTCAATAATTCCCCTTCGCGTCAATATATTGATACGTGTGGGGTTCGCTTAAGGGTGAGCATATCCTCTCGCACAGCATCAAATCTAGGACATTCGAAGACCACGTGCTCTGGTGATTCTTCCACATTCCCACACTCCGGACAGAAGGGTGACGTTGTGTGTCCGAACCGATCCAGGTACACAGCAAAAAAAAAAATGTAATATCGATCAACGTAATTCATGCTGATGTATGAAATAATGATGTAATAGCAAAAAGCAGATACAATATTACATCAATGGATGTAATTTTGTTCGCAACATCGATGTACATCGTACAATGTGTGATATTACACAACCGATGGATTGACCTGGTTGCAGCAGTTTCGATGTAATATTCAACAACTTTTTTGCTGTGTACTTCCTGAAGCAGCCATGACCAGACAAGAACTGCTTCAAGTGGAAGTTGACTTCTCCGTGCTTCCTGTTCACCCAGGTCGAAAGAATCGGTATTAGCAACAATCAATACGAAACTAACGATTTTAATTTGGCTCACTACTTGACTAGCCTATTGGTCCCAAGCAAACGATTAACGTATCCCATTCTAGTCGAAATTCTAGTACTACGCAATGTTTGTTTTGATTCGCTATGAAAGTTTGACAGATAAAATGAGGGGTTATTGGTTTTTCCTATGTTTCGAGGAGTGAATCGATTAGCTTGGGACCGAAGAGAGTACCAGAGCTGAGCCAAAAAGTTGAGCACGTTATTTCAGTCTAGTCTTAGAGTTACCTCTATGGTATTAGTGTGTCCATCCACCGTTCTCTGCTGCATCCCACTCCTGCTGCCACTTAGCCATCGACACCGTTCTCACCATTTTTCGTACTCATCTGGTTTCTCTCGTCATATAGCACTCGTAGTCCTCCGCCAAGGTGATGCCGATTGGGATCATACCGGTGATAACGCATACTGCCTTCATCGAATTGGTTCTGTACGCACCCACGACTCGCATGGCCATGAGCCGGAACGTACTGCTCAATTTCCTTTGGTTCTACTTCGTTTTCAGCGCTTCAATCCAGACTGGACCTCCGTACCTTAGTATCGATGAGGTCACACTAGCCAGAAGACGCCTCTTGCTGCTGCTTGGACCAGAATTGGGTTCTTTAATTTTGAAAAATATGTCGGTTTTTATATAGGGGAAATGACGGCTTCGGCATGCCAGACTATTTTCGGCAACCCAAATTGAAACACTATTTTCACTGGATTTTCTTACAAAAACACTTCGCTGAATGCATGCAAACGATTCTTTATGCTTTCAGCTTCAATTTGGCTATATTTTTACCACTGAGAAAAAGCAATCTAGCAAGGTTTTCTTGAAATGAAACACACGCACTACAAATTGTAGCTGATTTCGAGTTGCCGATAATAGAACAGCAGATTTACACGCAGTTCAAATGGAACGGTTGCCGAAGAAAAACTGATTGCCGACAATACTCGCTCTCACTAGAGAAGATTGGAGCTTTGTAAAAGCGTTTCAAAACAGTTTTTGACAATTGTTTCGACTGAAATTGTTAGAGCAGCTAGCAGTAAAAGATTGTAAACAAACCAATACTGCATATGTGTGCGTTCCTTAGAGAAAAAGGCTATAGAAAGAAGGTCGCTGCTTAGGTTGCCGAGAATACGTAAATTCCCCTATCATCTGAAAGAGCTTCGTTTTCTGAGCACAGCGATATTTTTTTCGAACCCACACACTTTCATCTCGATTTTTAAATCAAGATTTAAAGCAAAATAATAACTTCACTGTTTGACACTAAACTGACAAACTGACAGCTCGCTCCCATGATGACTGTTAGGTCGTCGATCATCACTCCCAGATACTTCAGCACGCGCTTCGAAACAATGGTGTGCTCTCCAACGGTGATTTCTGCCCGCTGCACTGCTTTGCAGTTACTGACCAACATCACTTCTGTTTTGTCGTGGGCTATCTGCAGCTTCGCTCCTTGCATACAGTTACCAATCGAATCTATCACCTCGGCCGCCAGCATTTCCACTTCTTCCAGTGTCTCACCGGTCATCGTCAAAACGACATCGTCCGCAAAGCCAACGATCTGAACTCCTTTGGGAAGCTTGTGTGTCAGCACGCCATTGTACATTCCACAGCGTGGGACCTAGAATGGAGCGTTGTGGAACTCCCGCCGTGATTCTAAGCGATTTCTGCCCCGTGTCAGTGTATAGGCTCTGCCAACCGCTAAGTTGGCTTATCTAGGGTCTAACCCTCTAGTCTACACACCTACCAACAATCAATACGAAACTAACGATTTTAAATTGGCTCACCACTTTAGTAGCCTATTGGTCCCAAGCAAACGATTAACGTACCCTATTCTAGTTGAAATTCTATTACTACACTATGTTTGTTTTGATTCGCTATGAAAGTTTGACAGATAACATCAGGGGTGTGTGGATTCATGCAGAACATGCAGGGGTGAGTGAAATAGCTTGGGACTGCTTGGGACCGTTGTTCTGGTACTGAGTGAGCCAAAAATAATAATGATTTTCTTCGGGACACAGTGGTCTTAGAGTTACCTCCATTCGGAAAATTTACGCCTTGATGAACGGTTGATTTCAAGCAGTTCTCTGAAGTTCTTTTCCAATTGTGTTGAAAGGTGAAAAGTTTGTGATTGAACTTAGTTTTTATTTTTTTTACGAACTATAATATTTTCTTCGAATATCACCGGGAGTGTAAAAAAGAAAAAATCGTTTTCGAAGTTGTAACGAGAAGGAGCAGATAAGATGGCGGAAGGCGGCGGCACGGATCCGCCTGATCCAGGAGCACGAGGAGTATCCAAAATGGAGACAGAAAATGGAAGACAAAATGGCAGCATACAAACAAATCAGAAGAGAGATACGTACCTCTACACGGTTCGTGATGAAGCACCATACCGTGTGTTCGTTGAATGCATTGGCCAGGATAAGATCAACAAGTTCGCAGTGGGTTCGATGATCAAGAAGTTGGAAAATTACCGGAACTTCATTACGGAGCTGAAGTATCTAGGACGTAACAAGATCATCGCATTTTTCACCAGTTACATCAAGGCAAACCTGTTCGCAGGAGATGAACGTGTCAAGGAAAAGGGATACAAAACATATGTACCCCGTCATCTAATCAGTGTACGAGGTGTACTTTCCGGAATACCGGTTGACATTACGGAAGAAGAAATCAAAATGGAAATCGAGTGTGATTATCCAGTGCTTGATGTTTATCGTCTGAACAGATTCATCGATGGAAGGCCAAAGCCAACAAACCGCGTTAGTGTAACATTCAGAGCTAACCAGCTACCTGAGAAAGTGAAATTGTTCTGCTGCACGAATCGAGTGCAACCATTTGTACAGAAATTACTATTCTGTGACAAATGCCATCGGTTCAATCATAAGACCGACAATTGTAAAGGTAGACGGCGGTGTCCCAAATGTTCAGGAATTCACGACGAAGACGATGAAAACTACATCAACTGCACAAATCAAGTGAAGTGTTTCTACTGCAAGTCTGCACATCGTACAACTGACCAGGATTGCCCGGAAAGGGAGAAGCAACAACGGATTAAAACGATGATGGCAAAACGAAGTCTTATCTACATTGAAGCTCGTGAATTGCTGGTTCCTCGGTTAACTAGCAACATCTATGAATCATTGGCTGATGGCAAGGAGTACCCTACACCAGCTGAAAGTTTCGCGAAGATGACAGCAGGGAAATACTCAAAAAAAACAACATCACCCACAGGTGCAATCCCGAAGCGTCGGGTGGATGGAATCCAACAGAATACCATAAGTCAAACGGTAATAGCAACAGAGCACAAAACGGATCGACAAGAAAAACGAAAGAAAGTCGATGCTGAGAGGAACAGGATCGTTAATGAGCACAGGATTGATATGTCGCCAATAACTGGAACAGGGCTTAATAATAGACAAGCAGCAACCGACAAAGAGCGATGGGACAGCTTCACAGCACAAGCCAACAAGAATGCCATCGAGATTGCGGAGCGAAACATGCACGGAGCATTAATGAATTTCTATTCGGACTTAGTGCAGAAGAAAGATCTACCTCAGGAGTGGCAAAAAGTCATAAAAGAGTTAACAAAACAACATTTCAAGCTAAGTAATACTATTTTCTAATTTTATTTATTGTTTTTCTAAAATGGATGCGTTCAAATTGATACAAGTAAACATTCAAAGTTTAGCTAAAAATAAAGAAGAGCTTCAAAGGTCATTGCTCGGCGGTGGCTATTCAGCAGCTTTGCTATCTGAGACGTGGACAAATTCAGAATTAGAATCTACAAATAAGTATAACATATCACGGTATCACAGGTTTTTTAATTCAAGAGAAGATAACTATGGGGGAGTTGGAATATACTTAAAACAAGATTGGGCATACTTAGAAATTGCTTTTCCTCAGTTAAATAGAGCTACACAGGTTGTTGGAGTTGAAGTAGTACGCTTGGACTTGGCCATCATTTCCGTTTACGTGGCCCCTTCGATAATACGTCAGGAATTGGAGGAAGATTTAACAAAAATATTCGAATCTGTCAAAAAATATAAAAAAGTTATTATTGGCGGCGATTTTAATGGGCATCATTTTACATGGGGAAATGATTTTAATGATTTTAGGGGGAACATTTTAATGGAAAAGGTAGATGAATATAATGTGATTATTCTAAATGATGGCTCTAAAACATATTTTCCGGTAGAGCTCAATAAAAAATCTACTGCTATAGATGTTTCACTTTGCTCACCTGTTCTCTACAACGATGTTGTATGGAAAACGTTAGATTATAACATTGGAAGTAATCATGTAGCTATTGAAATATCTTACACTATTCAGAACCAGTATAAGAGAGAAAAATATGTTTTTAATTATAAGAAAATTAAAGATGAAATTAGTAAGTTAGATTTATCAAATTTAACAGACATTAATGAGTTTCAAATGAAAATTGAAAAAATTTTCAAACAATGTAGAATTAAAAATAAATATACCCCAAAATTTTGGTGGTCATGTAAAGTAGAAGAAGCCTGGAAAAATAAAAAGAAAAATAGAGCAGAATTCAATAAACAATCATCTTTAGAAAATTTAATTAAGTTTAAAAGAGCACAAGCAATTTTTGATAAAATTAAAAGAGAGGAAAAAATCAATAATTTTCGTGAGTTTGTTGATAGTATAGATCCATCATCAAATTCATCACAACTTTGGAATAAAATTAACAAGCTGACAGGTAAACACAGAAAACAGATAAGTAACAATATTTTAATGGAAGATGAAAATCTAGCGAACCAATTTTTAGATAAGCATTTTGGAATAAATGATTTCACAGCTTTGGAAGGCCATTATGGCAGCGTTAATTATAACTTATTGAATCTTCAAAAGTTCAATAAAATAGTTGAAAGTAAAAATAAAACTTCATCTCCTGGGGAAGACAAAATTTCATATGATATGTTGAGTGTGTTATCAGATGATTCCAAAATCGCAATTGTTAAAGAAATAAACAACAATTGGAGGAATTGTTTCTTACCGTTATCGCTAAAAACTATTAAAATTGTCGCTATACCGAAACATGGGAAAGTTCAATCTAACATCGATGGCAAGAGACCAATTTCTCTTGTTCCCACTTTAACAAAAGTAACAAATTGTGCAGTTTTAGATAAACTACATTTATTTTTGGATAATAACAACATTATTCCAGCAACTTCTTTTGGCTTTCGTAAACATAATTCTACAATAGCTTGTTTAAATTTTGTAATCAATTCAGTATTACATAATAAAAGAGATGGATTTTTGACAGCAATAATTTTTTTAGATCTATCGAACGCTTTCAACAAAATTAATACAGATATTCTGGAACAAATTCTTTTAAAATATTCAACTCCTTTTGAGATAGTTAATTGGATAACAAATTTTCTTAAAAATAGGAAAATAATATTTAAAACTGAAAATCGCGTTATTGAAAGATTTGTTTCGAACGGTCTTCCCCAGGGTGATGTAATGTCGCCAACTCTGTTTAACATTTATACTGCACAATTGCATGAACTGTCAAATGGAGATGTAGTTTTAGTCCAATTTGCTGACGACTTTGGTGTAATTATCAAAGCTAAAAATTTGGAGCATTTGAATCACAAAGCACAGTCATTTATGAATAATTTGAGTATAGAAATGGGAAAGTTAAAATTTACAATAAATCATGAGAAAACAAAAGCAATCATTTTCCAAAATAGCAACAATATTCTTAACGTGAAACTTAACAACCAATTAATAGAAACAGTTAATCATCATATGTATTTAGGAATAACTTTAGATAAATTTCTTAGTTTTGGAGCTCATATAAAACAAATAAAAAGTAAAATTTCTGATAGATTGAATATGATTAAGGTAATTAGTGGTATAAAAACTGGTAGTCATCCTCAAACTTTAATAAATGTTTATCAATCTCTTATTAGAAGTGCAGTTGAGTATGGTTCTTCAATTTATAATAATTCTAAAAAAACGAACAAACAAATTTTACAAACAGTTAATAATATTGCGTTGAGGAAAGTTACAGGCTGCACACGTTCAACTCCTTTAAATACACTTATGGCAATAGCGGGACAAGAACCAGTTGAATTAAGACATCAGTTTTGTACAGCAAAAGAAATTGGTCGTTACTTTTTCACAAATAATATTGTTTCTGAACAACTTAAATCTACAGACTTGAATACAATTTCTCAGGACAAGTGGTCATACTTAGAAAGTATATATTTTAAATATAAGCTTGTAATTGACAATATATCGCCGCTAGAAAAGTTGCTTGAGAAACCAAATAATTTAAAAATTGAAAGTGATATAAAATGTTTAGTAAGCAACAAATCTAATACAAATCCAATTCAGCTAAAACAAGCAGTATTGTGTCTAATGAATGGTAAATATAAATTTAGACCTCGAATTTTTACGGACGCATCAAAATGTGGTAATGTATGTGGAATAGGTATTTTTAACGATTATCTCAGATCAAGACAATCAATTCGTTTAGAAAATGAAACGTGCATAACGACAGCGGAAGTCATTGCAATTGATATAGCCTTAAATAATATTTGTGACAATCAAATAGAAAATGCAGTTATTTACACTGACTCTAGATCATCATGCCAAATTTTAAATGCGGCATCTAATAGTTCTCAAAACAATAAATTTTTAAATGAGATGATCCGTAAGGCTTCACGTTGGTCGGTTACCATTCAGTGGATTCCTAGCCATGTAAATATTAATGGCAATGAAATTGCAGATGCACTAGCAAAACACGCTATTAACGGACCGGTGGTCATGTCCAACGTACTATTTATCAAAGATGCTTTTCTGATTTTAAAGAACAAACTATTGGAAAATGTAAACCTGTGGTATCGTGATTATGCAGAAATTCAAAGCAAGGGTCTCAAATTTTTCGGATTTCAGAATCAATTTGAGAAAATTCCTTGGTTTTATGATAGAAGTTTGAGTAATACTGAAGTGAGACTGTTGAATAGGTTGCTGTCAGGCCATGACTATTCAAAGTATTGGCTCGCCAAAATGAAACTCGTGGATGACCCGGATTGCGAAATTTGCCAAGAACCCGAAACGGCAGAGCATGTTATTTTGTTATGTTGTAGATTTGGACACATCAGATCAAAATATACTTTCGAGTGTAAATTTAAAACTTTGCTTGAACTGTTCCAATCAAAGGACATTGATACATTCAAAGAGGTAGTGATGTTCTTAAAAGAATGTAAATTAGATTTATAAATTTGATATTCATAAATGTGAAATGCACAAAACGTAAAGCAGTCGACTGCCCAAAAGCTGTCCATGCGACATAAAAAGATGCATAGGGCAATATAGTCTTCGTCACTCAGCCCTCCTTTTTGAGTTGTCAAACTCACACAGCTCACACAGAAGAAGAAGAAGAAGAAGAGTTACCTCTATGCACCTACTGTCCTTCCCGTTGCACTCGTCAGCTCATGCGATATTCTAGACACACATAGTTTTGATATTTTGATCGGTAATCAGCCTTGCTGGCCCCTCCAGCATTAGTTGCAGGCAGTGGTTGTTAGATCATGCGACATTGTAACTACTACTAAGTTAGATGTATTATTCGTCAAGTTTAAACAGCTCAATGTTTCAATTGAGGTAAACTATTTATCTTATCATTACAAAAGCAAACTTAAAATTACAATTATATGCAAATGCAAAATAAAACTTAACAAACCATCGTCAATCCCCTTATTCTTGGGCTGGGTCTGACAATGTGAATCTGATTTTGATCAGTGAACGGGCACCATATGGTACATTCCCTCACTATGAACCGGTAATTTCTAGCCTATCTGACCTATTTAATAAATGGAAATTATAACATGGGTTACGCACCCCTTAAGCGGACCCTCCGCATCCTATCTCAAATACCACTGGTTCGAATGTATCAATATATAAATTGGAAATGACGTTCAATCAAATTAACCCACATCCCACTCACTTGGCCAGGCTTCAGAATCGTCCAGTAGGCAGTGCGCTCTACACTTCAAGTTCCCTTTCTTTCAAATTCACCCCAAATTTGATATTTTACCCCTTTGAGTGTTGATTAATCACAATGAAACATTGTGACAGAGCACGAACTATAATCCTATTTAGGATTATATCTGAAAAACCCAAATCTGGTCAACGCCCACCAATATATTGTAGGTAGATAACGGTGGAATACATCAGGACCAAAACATTCAGCTGGCAGATTCCCCTCACTATCGTCATTTCACATGGCAAGAGAGTTGCATAAAACCTTCGCATATCATCCTGCTCCATTCTTTCTTGTACATCAACATTCAATCGTTCTTCGATTGTTTTTTCTTTTCTATCTGGCAGTCTTTTATTATATTTGTTGATTTAAGGCGATTTTTGCAACCTTTCAGTAAATATAGGTACATATCAGAAGCATAACTGGCACTATTTTAACAATAGTATTTATCTAAATAGGCGATATTCCAAAATATTCTGATTTTTATCTTTTCAAAAGCATTAACTTGTTCGAAAGCGCAGATTTGCTAGCTCATTGTAGACGCTCCTGAGTCTATATTATCGATATGTCCGCGCCGAAAGACACCGCCCATCCCGAGGTTCGCACGCGGTATCTTCATTCATTGGCTACCATATTTCCAGCTCTCCGTATTTTTTTCGCCGCGTTGATCAAACGCTCCAGCGTTCTGTTCAGATTTTCCAGCATGTAGTGTGCTCCCATCATTTGCATTAACACACTGCGGATCAACGATTGGACCTGCTCCGAGTCCCGCCGTAGATTTTGTACCAGCTCCAAAAAGGCGTCGGCGATGGTGCCTGACAGAGCCACTAGGACCTGCAACGTTGGAAAGAATTGGTTAGGTTTTTTTTTTTTCGAACAGCATAACAGCAACTGTTGACGTACATTATGCTGAAGATGCCATTCCTGCAGCAGTGCCATATCCTGTATGGGGCTTTGTTCTAAGCTTTCCCATACAGAACGTGTAGTTGTCTCAATTTTGCTTAGCAAACAATTCAACATTGTTCCTTGGGCTCGTTGACGCTGCCAGGTTTGCCCGATGGGGAACATTACCACCCACACCAGTAGGTTCAGCTCTTGCAGATAGTAGCGCGAAAAATAACATCTAGTAGAAAAAATAGCAAACCGTGTAATTAGCTTCGGAATAATCTGTCCGATTCGCAATCTCCAGTGGAACGAATATCGGTAATTCCTTGCCTCGGCGTAGCCTTGCAGACGGTTCCTCACGTACGAGCGAAACTCTTTCTGCTCGAATCTGCGGCCGAAAACGGTGAATACTTCGGGTCCTTGTACCATAATTTCCGGTGCGTCCAACAGCAGCAGTCGTGTCACTGTTCTCAGATGAACGTGCGACTGATCTATGTCATCTTCGTTTTCATTCAGAAGGGCCAGCAAAGTGCGCATGATTTCATCGTCCAGCGAAGGATTTTTATCACACATTGATCTGGCAGAATAATAGATAACATTCCACAAATTCTTCGCTGATGTGTTGGAAGCTGTTTCTTTCCAAATCAAGGGTAGAACCAATTCCAATATCACCTCATTATCGTGCCTAAAATACCTATGATTCTTGCACGTATGTTTCATGAGCGTGTTCATCAACATAAGGCCCATCATCTGATAATCCGTGACTTGCCGACAGGTCAGCAGCTGTTTTCCAAACATTTCCACGAAAGATAGTACCCTCGGAGCGAATTGCACGTCCATCACCCGATCGTACTCCACCAAAAAGTGGAATAATCGAACGAAACTGTAGACCTCTCCCGCTCGATGCTGCCACCCCTCCATTCCCAACACACTTCCGTAATAGTGGAACAACCAGCACCGGATGCCCGAGTTTGCATCTCTAGTGAGGATGTTATCTACTGACATGCAGAATTTTGACAAGCGATATTCGATACCATCGTCGTCCTCACCATTCATTTGGAACCAACCGTATTCGTATGTCAGACTGATCTGTTCAAAATAAACCAACAGGAAGTACTTTCGAAATTCCCAAGTTACCGGGCCACATTCCTCGTAGAACAGCGTTTTCCGGTGCCGTTCGATAAAGTTTAAGAACTGGGGAAGCACATCTAACAATCCCTCGGACCATCTTCGCTGCATCTGGGCCCGATCATCCGGATCCTGTTGGGAGCTGAAATCAGGCACCTTACATTCCATCAGCAGCCGCAGCCCTTCGTTGAAGATGAGAGATTGTCTCCGCAATCTCCAGTTAGTTTGCATGATGTCTTTCAAATCCTGTTTCAGAGCTCCTGGTGTAAAACACAATGACCTTGTCAGGCTTTATGATCAGTTGATTTATTACACAGTTACCTTTCTTTGATGGATGTCCTCGGATTTTTTACCTCGTTCACCGACCACTCGCAATATTTCCGAGAATCCTCCGCAAGAGTCAGTGACTATTCGCCTTGACACCAGTCCCGAAGTGACGTTTCTTCGCACACATTTTGAC
This sequence comes from Ochlerotatus camptorhynchus, assembly GCF_037179485.1. Taxonomy (NCBI): domain Eukaryota; kingdom Metazoa; phylum Arthropoda; class Insecta; order Diptera; family Culicidae; genus Ochlerotatus; species Ochlerotatus camptorhynchus. The sequence goes on along the minus strand of NW_027040756.1, from coordinate 2,869,704 downwards.
AGTACCTTATGGGGTTTTGCGTTGGAGTGAGAGAGTAAGACAAAGTCCGCCATGTTTCACACATAGACTGACAGTTACATATGAGATTTCTCCATAGGAGTAAAGAGTTACAGAGCTCTCATCAATGCCAAAACGTCAGAGGCGAACGACGCGCAGAAAAAAAATGAAAAACAAAAACCGCATGCACGCTAACTTGAAAGTTTCCATAAATGCGTAAAAATACCCATTTTGAAGAAAAGTGGCTTAAATCATTAAATGAGTAAAAATTTTACTTATCAATGGGTATCTGTTAGCTAATTAATGAGCAACCGAACTGTTTCTACGACGTAATTACACTGACAAACCGACATTAAACTAAAACTCAAGTTTTACTCGAAAATTTATAACGGCCGATTCAAATTCTTCGATGCAATCGTTGTAAATATTTACATTATTTGACAAATCTTCTTTCATTTCTCGCATCTACTTGCATCGCACATCATCTTTTTGCAGGAAATCTTCAAAATCGTCATCATTCTTCTGTCTATCTACCCACACGGTAACCGCAAAATACCCAATAATGACTACAACCCGCATAAACGCGAACCATAACTTGACCTTACCGATAATAATTATAAATTGTTTATAATCCCTCCTAAACTTTAACTGAAATGGTTATGGAACTTTACATGAATCACACAAACGGATAAAGTTTTAACCTTATGCATTATTGTTTTTTGAAAGCGGACCTCACAAATAATGGGTTGTTAAGAACCATTACCATTCAAAATTCTTGTTTTCTCCATACATTTTCGAAAAGAGAACTATATTTGAACGTTTTTACTTATGGTTTGAGAACATTAATGGTTATGGTTATGATAGTCAGTAAGGTCCATTAATGGTTTTGTATTATCGCTCCACTTTACGTGGAATATATCGTGAATTGGTAATCAGTAATTTACAGGCAACCAATTCGCGATATATTCCACATAAAGTTGATCGATGTTACAAAACAATTCATGGACCTTACTGACTACCATAATGTTCTCAAACCATAAGTTTAAAGGTTCTAATATAGTCCTCCTCCCGAAAATATATGGAGAAAACAAAAATTTTGAATGGTAATGGTTTTTAACAACTCATTATTTGTAAGGTCCGCTTCCAAAAAACCATAATACATAAGGTTAAAACTTTATCATTAAACGTTCATGTAAAGTTCCATAACCATTTCAGTTGAAGTTTAGCAGGGATTATAAACAATTTTTAACCATTTTCGGTAAGGTCAATTTATGGTTCGCGTTTATGCGGGAAACTCGGCGGGAAAGTAAGCATTTTCGAGGGAAACTGGGACTACCCATTAAATGAGTAAAATGTTACCCATTTATGAGTAATTTAACTACAAAAACAAATAGTAAGTATTCATTTTTGAATAACAAATACTCATAAATGGGTAATATTTTTACTCGTTTAATGGGTAGTCCCAGTCTTCCTCAGCACAGTTTACCCATTTTTGGGTACACTAAAAGAAAATGTGTGGTATTAATTAGAGTCGGTGTATAATGAGTCACGCCAAGAGAAAAACAGTTGAACTCACATCACGGTTTTCGAAGGATTCCCTTTCTTTTCACTTGGCAACAGAGGACTTCTACATCAACTTCAAATGACTTCTAGCGAGAGAAAAAATATTGCGACGGTAGTAAATCATTATATCAGTGATTTTGTCCAATTATCTTAACAAAAAATAGTAGAAATTCTCATTACTAATCATTACCGAGCGTATCCCATGACAATTTAACGCTCACTGCGTGTTTATGCTCATTTCTTCGATTATATTTTATATTTTATTGCAATACCTTTCGTGGACCTTTCATAGCATCGTAATGTTTATTTACTTTGCACGATAGGTAGCCGGTTTGACAGTTCAATAGGTAGACTTGGCTTCACTCTTGGCGTGACTCATTATACACCGACTCTAGTATTAATTACCATATGGAGGGGTTAAATTAAGCGCAAGGCACCTATGTTTTTTTTCTGATAATATAAATTGCTTACATTGACCACGAGCATAGTAAATTGTACCATTTTGCAAAAAATTGTATGGCGTAGTAGTTTTAACCATATATTTTACCGTGCAGTATTTTTAACCATTCAGAAGGGCAAATGCAATAGTACTTTCCACTATCAATATTTTCCCACTGAGAATACATGTAATCATCTGTTTCTTTGGTTAATAGTAGTACTAACCATATTGTATTGTGTTTGTACCATGCTGACTACGTTTTTTTTACCATGGTTTCTTCCATTCTATTTTTGGTGAATTAAAACGTCATGTTTTTGTTTATTTGCGTATTTATACAAAAAGTTTCTTCAGTCTAATGAACTTTCTTAATCCTACATTATATACATGTATCGGTGGTCCATCAAATTGATCCACAATCAGAATCTGAAATTCTGGGACGCTATCAAAAATTTCAAACGATGCAAAATGGTACGAATAGTCTCCTACTTCCCATGTCTGGCATGCTATAAATAACTGATTGTTGTAAGCAAGCAAGTCTTTAATTTCAAATAATTTGACACTTCGCACGTTATTTTCAGATTTTGTAACAAAATGACCAATTTTGTATTCTGTGCCTTTGTACGATATTTCTCTACGGGCATGGAAAAAAGTAGATGGCAAGTTTACTGGTGATTTTATTGAAGTGTAGTATGGCAATTCCGAAACATTCAAACGTATAGCGTTCTTAAATGAAATGTGTTGTTCAGACCAGTTTTTCATATTCTGCATGAAGAAGAGATTAGCTTTAATACATAAAGTCAAGCATATATTTCGGCGTGATGTTATGTTTCGACAGTACTGTTTGAATAACTGATGCATAGCCTCGAACCGAAAACTCCAAGTATATCTAGGAGGTCCTACTTTCTTGATTACTTCGATGTAATGTAATAGTATATGATATTTTGGTTTCAAGGTCGTGTTAAATAGCTTCTGATATAGTGTATGGTGATATTTAATTTGCTCTGCTAATACATCCAACATCTCAAAATCATAGCTTGGAAATGTAACCATATCAGCCAATTCTACTAATGACAACATAAAATTCCAGACTCTATCATTTTGTGGAACTAAATCTCCAAATATTAAAGGGAAATAGCGAACAAGGAGCATCATTTCTCTAGCAGTAATTTTAAATGATGATGATTTTAGTTGATGTTTAGTAATAGCCTTAAAAGTATTTCGTTTCTCAGTGTTCCCGTAATTGAACATTTTTAAACGATAATTAATTAAATCCAAAGAAATTTTTAGCGTTAGAATCATATAATCAAAAACAAAGGAAAAGGTCGTAGGCGCAGATACCATGAGAATAAAAATCATGCATCACATCAACTATAGCAAACTCTCCAGCATGGTAGTTCTGTAATCTATTAAAACCACATGCTTCTTTAATTCCCGTATCTTTACAACTTTTAGTTAAATCTTTTTCATACGTTTCCTTTGTTCGATTCAAATTTGAGTTTAATTTGATGGATTTCTGACAATCGTACTTATTTAGGCTGGCAAAATCGGCAGTAGAAAAGGGCACTGAATGACGTTACGTATCCCATCAACATGTTGATTCCTAAATTATCTCCCAGAATTCCCATCAGCACAAAATAGACTCTTACTACACGATTTTCTACGTTCAAATCCACGCCATTTTGTTCAAGATCAATTAAAACATTAATTAGTTCAACCAAAGCCTCTGATGGTCCTCGTTCTAGAATGTCGGACGCTTTTATAAATCCTGCGATGAATATGCAACTCAAACGTGACAGATAATGAGAAGGAATAGTCGGAAAACTGTAGTAAAGTCCACATACTTTGTGTGTTCCTGAATGAGCACCAATTGCGTCGTTCATTTCTGCTTCATCAGAAAATAAAAAAAATATGGAATAACTATTTGATTGGCGTACATTGGTTTTACTGTTTGCCACAGGGTGCCATTAATAACATTTGATATCTCATCGTTCTGTTCTAATCTGGTCATATTCTGCATTGTTTCCTTAAAAATTGTTCCAGTTTCAAAAAACGTTTTGATTTGAAATTTGATAGGTGTAAGACACCCTTTCGATACAATATTGGAGTCATTGTCCTTAAAAGTTATAACTTGAGGAGCCTGTCTAAGATTCAAATGTTGAAGCTGACTATTGAATCTTTGCTCAGTGCATATGAAATTAAATGGATCACGGATGTCGTTGACTAAATCTAGATACTGTGGATCATCGGGTATACATGCTATTTTGCATAGAGTGTTAATGATTGGCATAACAATATGTTCAGTAATATTATGCTGTAATTCAATTACATCTTTCCTGCTCAAATTTTTCTTACTGTATTTGAATACTATGAATATATCATAGTAAAGCTTAGAAAATCTTCTCTTAACCTACTTCTTATATCTAAAATGTCTTCTTCTCTACAACTAGCTTTCTCAAGTTTTTCGATACTGCTACCCGCATCATTGAATGTATCTTCAGTTGTTTCTCTTTGAAAACAACGTTCCTCTGGAATCGTGCTGGATTCGTTGTTATGGATTTCCTCGTGTGTTTCAATTGGTGTGCTGGGGCTTTCAAATAAGGCAGAATGTCGAAATTTGACATGCCGTTTGAACCGGTAGATATCCTTGAACTGAGCGGCTGGTTTGCATGCTGTACACTTGAAATTAGAAATGGAAGGAGCCCCATGCTCTATCCGAATGTGGTGTAATAGGATATTGAGTGCGGGAAACGAGTTACGGCACAAATGACAATCCATTATCTCCAGTTTCCAGATAGGCGATCAATTGTAGAAGTTGATTGTTTTTCGATTTTCTTTTGTAGTCGATATTGTAAAAGAATCTGGTCACGAAGCACCAGAATAACTCACAGCTCTCAGGAAATTGGTAGTTCAGCACGTACTTCAGCTTAACAATGACATCCAGGCAACGAAGAAACGTTGGAAGTTTGTACTCAATTTTTCCTGTCACAACGTAGAATCCTTCAATTTCGTCGAAACTTCCAACAATGAAGATACGAGGTGGGAGTTGAAGTTTTGCTGTCTCAAACTCTTGACGTAGTGAACGCCACTCACTTAAGTATTCCTCGTGGGTTGCGCATATACAACAGACATCAGTTTGCGCCTGCAATATTGTGGGTAATTTACGTGTAGAAGTCCGTGTTGGTTTGATGAGTGCTTGGAATACCATACATACGATGAAATCCCGGCCGTCTATAATGAAACAATATTATTAGTTATTTTCGTCCTATGTACGTTGCTAAGTTACTTCATACCTTGAATAATAGCGGATTCGTCCAGTGCAGTTAGTAATTGTCTTGAAAAATCGTCTTTGATGTCGTTGTTTCGAACGTAGTCAAGGAATTTTTGTGAAAAAAAATCCCAGTTGTTGAATAACTTATCTGGATTACCAAACAGTTCAGCAAAATCCGAATCGATCTGTAGACATATAATAAGACGAGGTATACTATCTCGCGAATACAAGACCTATTTGTTATGAGACAGGTAACAAAATAATGTAATTTAAAACTGGTGCAGTATAATTTTCCTTACCAACAAGTACCCAGTATCGTCCAGGATTCTTGGCCACTCGCTAAGCACACCACCTTTGTCGACATCAATCTCATTTAAAATTGATCGCAGTCGCAATGAAATTGTTTCTTTCCACTTGTGTTGAACTTCTTCTGCTGGGGCAGAATTGTTACGAAGCCAGTTTTTTACTGAAGTAAGCTTTTCGATTTCTGTAATTTAAAATATCAAGTGTTTAAGATTTTGCTGATATCACTAAAATCTTTTAAACCCGAAACAAACATGTGAAATGGGAAATCGGCATTTGAAGCGGATGTCTACATGTGGCTCCTTGGCCCTTTTCACTTGCTTGTCGAGAAATATGGTTTACTTACCATCGTGAGAAAGTTTTAGAGCTACCGATTGTGCATAAAAAAACGTTGTTTCCTTGTCACTTGATGATCTGGATTGGACGAACTTCTTCTTGTTACGATTGTGGAAGCGGTCATAAATTAAACCAGTAGGGTGTTTCTTATGTACCTTCACGTCTCTGGGATTAAAGTACGTTTCCTGCACGAAAGATGAAAAAACGTATAAGAAGTGTGTTGAAATGGTTGGAGCAACGAAGTTAATTTACGATTAGCTCGTTTGGAAATCTTTCCGCAATTAGTTGAGCAAATTTTGACATATCCGGAAGAGGAAAATATAAGTCGTTGGCTATATAATAGTCGACGACCGTATGGGCCAAGTATTTCCGGTGAGCAGCATCGAGTTTCTTATTCTGTAAAAAATGTTTCACGACAATTTTTCCTTTTTCGTTCCGCTTGAGGATGTCATCCAGTAACGCAGCTGTCACGGAGGTGGGAAGCAATCGATGCTTGAGTGGATTCTGTTTGCATAGCACCGTAGCTGGAGGAGCTGTAACTTCGGTCGGAATAGAATTGATGGTTTTCGATGTTGTTGCTGTATGATATAGAACACTTTCCGGCCACGAAACTAATTTTTGCCGCAGTGCATATTTGTGGCCAGTCCATCTCGCTACGGAAAAAATATCATCCAAGGCTCTGTCTTCCACTAGCTTGAGATATTGGACACAAATTCCATGCTCTAAATTAAGATTTTGCACATTCAATATAGTATTATTTGTTCACACATACACAGCAAAAAAAGTTGTTGAATATTACATCGAAACTGCTGCAACCAGGTCAATCCATCGATTGGGTAATATTACATTGTACGATGTACATCGATTTTGCGAACAAAATTACACCCATTGATGTAATATTGTATCTGCTTTTTGCTATTACATCATTATTTCATACATCAGCTTGAATTACGTTGATCGATATTACATTTTTTTTTGCTGTGTACTCATACTTACGGACAAGGATAGCATAAATGGCCGGATCAAGTTTCCATTCAGAAATGATTTCTTCCAGTTCCGGAATGTGATCTCTTTCTGCAAAGAAAAAAAAAAGCATCGCGGATATCCCAATCGGAAACGTTTTAGATTAACGCTTTACCGTCAATATTGTTTGGGTCATCCAGTCTGTCATCCACGATAATACTTATTTCCTCGATCGGATTATCATTTATCATTATGAAACACTTTTAATTTTCCACAAAAACAAGCAAAACTGAAAAAAATCTCAACCACGCGCGGAGCTCTTCGGAATAAATTTGATGCTATCAAAATGGCGAAGTGCAAGTTTTCGATGTACACTGAAAATTACTATGCAGATGGTAATCCTTACATAAAATGTAGTTGGTAAAAAATTGTCGGTGACATGTTTTTATTTTAACTGCGTGTATGGTAAAATGAGATGTTGGATGAAAATTGTGCATCCACTATGTTTAAATAATGTTGTTGAAGTTACCATATCAATAGAAATTTGACCATAATAATTTATTTGTGAGGACTACAAAAAATGCTGAAATCTACTGTGACATTTTTGCTATTGGCTTAAGATTTTCTAATATAATACGATTATAATAACAGTATGGTCAGTGGATTTTACCATTATATGGCATGGTAGAAATAAACGCTGGATTTAAGATCAATTTACTACATAATTTATTTCAGTGTAGGTTCAGTTTCGACCAGCCCATCAGTGGCAGGCGCGTACACACAAAAAATTATCGTTAGTAAAACTGAAAAAACCATTGGTAGAATTAAATGTTTTCGTTGGTTCTTTTTGGTAGAAAGTCTTTAGCTTTCAAAACAAAAGTCAGCTAACTGTAAATTCAAAAGTTGCGCGCATGCTACTTTTAAAAGTTGAAACTTTCAAAACAAATTGTAGTTCTGTCAATTGAAAAGCATGATATTATCATGTCGTTATAATTAAAAGTGGATAATTTTTGTATCGAATCAAACTTTTGTCATGAAAGTTTGGTATAGTTGAAATAACATGTGCCGTTTTAAATCTATAATATAAATATTTTCAATTTAAATTCAAGCATTTTCAACATTACAATATCAGTTTTGCTCATGTTTCGCTCTGGACGATGGTTTTTCAAAAAATGTACTGTTGCCACCTCTGGCTGTTAGTATAGGTCTTGTCATTAGCCTGGTTTTGACCGATCTGGGTGGATTGTACTCAAATTTGGGTAGTTTTGAAATACCGTATAGTTGTTGTCTCCTCTTCACGCTTATGCCTTGTTCAGACTGGAGAGTTATAACATGTTATAACGGTTGTCAAATAATTGCAACACAGAAACCACCATCAAGATAGCGCTACAACATGTTATAACTCTGTAGTCTGAACGAACTTAAACGCTGTACAGACTGGAGAGTTATAACATGTTATAACGGTTGTCAAATAATTGCAACACAGAAACAACAATCAAGATAGCGCTATAACATGTTATAACTCTGTAGTCTGAACGTACTATTACGTTCAAACGCTGTCCAGACTGGAGAGTTCCCGCATAAACAATAACCATAAGAGGCGCCTAACCACCAATTCGGGATATCATCCCAATTTTATGTGGTATGGTCGCACCATCTAAGATATCGTCAGTATATGGTACACGTTTATTAGGGTTATAACATGTTATAACGGTTGTCAAATAATTGCAACACAGAAACCACCATCAAGATAGCCCTATAACATGTTATAACTCTGTAGTTGAACGTACGGCCAGACTGGAGAGTTATAACATGTTATAACGGTTGTCAAATAATTGCAACATAGAAAGCACCATCAAGATAGCGCTATAACACAGAGAACAGACGTTGAAGTTCGGTCAGAAACTTGTGTAAAATAAGTGGGAACGTCGCCGTTACGTGGTGTTAGCATCTCCTGATTTCCCTAATAAAATTGTTATGGTTATTTTGCTTAACGACGTGTTCTGGGTATCATCCAAACCATTTGTGGAATAGTTCTATTATTTGGGTTGTCGTTCGTTTATGCACTGAAACAAATCGACATGTATCGTTTATTGGGTCCATCTTATAACATAGCAATGTCAGCAGATTTATCCATTCTATGTGATGATTGATAGATTCCATCGGATTATCACTTAAAAACTATGACTGCGATATGGAATGATTTATATCGTAATTTCACATACTTAGTACTTGATAAAACTTTGCTTCGAACAGTGTTAGCGATAGGTAAGATGTATATGAATATTGTCTGATATATTTCATGGTGAAAAACTGTTGATATGTCATGGGTAGGAACAGACATCTAGAAACTAATGGAAAATCATATAAGTTTGCACTATGAGAAAATTCAGTATACCTGTTTTCATGATGAATATTGCTCACTAAAAAATATATCTTATAAGATAATCATGTATATTTTATTGGAGTTGCTTTTAACGATTTTTGACGTTTGTTGATATGTCACGTGCAAACAGACATGTAGAAACTATTGGACTGTCATTTAACTTTGCAGTATAGGAAAACATGTATATCTAATTGAAATAGCTTCCTTTGATTTTTGAGGTTTAAAGATTGTAAACAGATCTATCCCAATCATTATATAGTCATATAGATGTGCCTTTTAAGAAATCCAACAGCAAACATTTGTTTTGGCCGAGGTTTTGGCATGGCTTTCCGGGATGAATATCGCTCCCAATAAAAAAAACATCTTACATGATTGTTCTTTGTGAATTATTGAAACAATTTTCAACGATGTTATCATACACTCATTAAAATGATTAGTCGAACTAAATATTGCTAGCAAAAATGATACTGTATTGAATAATCTTTGTTTGTCATTGTTCCATAAGATAAGGGGTTCCGGAAAAGAATGTATTGAGATTGAAAAAATGGGCATGATTCTACTGCAATATTTACTTTGCTAAAATTCTAATTGTAAGCCTTCTACACGGCTAATTCAGATTTCAGCACTAGTACTCGAACTCCATGAACCAGTTCCATGAACTCATATAATGTAGTCGTTGTTTTATTGCACACAGGAGCATTAAGCAAGATTTGAATACACGACACCACCGAAACGGAGCATAAATTTGTCAGTGCTATTTTTCTTCACTCTAGCAAAACGAGCATTACGTTGCACTACATTCCATGTCGGGAGAGCTGTTCTTACTTCATGCTAATTGAACGAGCTCAATCTTGAAGTCAGCCGTGTCCCAGTGGAATCGAGCGCAAACACCGGAAGCATCACACTTCAACAGTTCTTGATCGAATCCCAAATCAGCTACAATAAAAAAAGACACAGCTGTGAAAGCTCCCCACTGCGTGATGTTTATTTTTCGATTTATTTTTAGAAATCGTTTAAATATATGTGTCAAAAGAAGAAGTAAATTTCATGTGATTTTCACATAAACTTTACTTCGATTGATTTATGACACATATATTATGTTGTGGTGAAAAGTAAAGCTTATGCTTATGGGTTTCAAATCCATTTCAGTTAATTATTATAATTTGACCGATTTTCATTTATCATATGACGATCATATAAAAGTTACCAAATTATCAGCATTGTAAATGTATCAGATATTCATATAGAATTTACCTGACACATTTTCAATCATATAATTTTCATTGGATTATCTTATAGCGCAAATTTATTAGACTTCCACATAACAGGAATATGTCATATTGGCTCAGTGTGGTTATTTTTTATTAGGGTTTCTCTATAAATTTTCCACTTTCGACCAATTTGGCGCTAGTATCGATAATTTTTTTGTTGAAGTCGCCGTTAGTGGCGCTTAAGTCGAATAGGAATCTTTACACAAGTTTTTAGAGAAATTTTGTTCGAGCCTCCATGTCTGTTCTCTGATGTGGTATTAGCACAGACAAACAGACATAACACATTGAATATTTCTCACTGTAAAACATCGTCGCTAAAACATTACCGCCATCTGTAGAGTACACTGTGGTGGGTAGTACGCTGAACAGATGGCGGTAGTGTGTAAACGCGCCACAGGTGGTGACTATGCGCGCCACAGGTGGTGGTACTACCAATTACGATACTTTTAAATTGACCGTTAAATGCTTGTTCGATGAACATTTTGCGAGTGTTATGTCTGTTTGTCTGTGGTATTAGTATCAAAACCTAATTTTAGGTAAAATTAAAACCTAATTTTTGGGAATCTTATCTTAGCGTGTTCCTCGTAGTTTTTAACGAAACTGAGTGGAATTTTACTCACTTTAGAGTAAATTTGTGCGAGCGTATACTTTAGTGACAGAACATTGGCGTTGACGGCACTGTCGAAAAATTTGCTCTTCCAGCAAATGTAGACAGTTTCTTATTGGAATTTTCGATGGAGTGAAAGGATAGTACGAAGTCCGCGATGTTTCACGCACAGTCTGACGTTTGCTTATGGATTTTCTCATAGGAGTAAAGAGCTACATAGTCGCCGTCAACGCCAATTGATCACTCATCGCGAACCGCATCTGAGCGAAAGCAATGGAAAAGAGAGTCAGGCAACATCCAACAACAAACGGTCGAACTCAAGAAAGAAAAACTTCAATCCGCCATCTTGCTTCTCTTGGCCATTCGTGAGAGAAAGGCGAGTGAAGCTGAAGACTGGATTGAAGAAGAAAAAGTCGAGTGTTTTCGGTCGGGTGTTGCGCCGAGGACGCGTATGATTTTGTTCAAAAATCGTGTTAAAAATGTGAATTTCCAAATGAAAACTGTGAAAAACTCAACTTAAATGCACACTGTACATGTAGAATCCGAATTTGTCTGAGAAGGAATCGCTCTAAATGGAATATGAAGTGTTTTTGATGTCGCGGGCGCCAAGCGTCCTAATTCGCCAAAAAGAGTGACTAAAGAGAGAAGATTCCCTGGGAAAATAGTGTTAAAGTTCGAAAGGAGGACAGATTTATCAGAATAATAGTGAATCCAGGAGGAAAAGTCCGAAAAATAGGTAAAATTTAGTGAAAATAAGTTTGTCTTGTTGGCGTCATTGAAAGGTTTCCGTTCGCAGTTTCGTTGCCACCCACCCCTCCCTTTGAGGGAGACAGAGCAAGAGAGCGAGCGAGAGGAGGCAAAAGATTCCATCAAAAGTGAGAGCATGAGTGCCAGTGAGTGTGCATTCGTTTAGATTTTTCTGCGAGAGTGAGTGCAGGTGGGAGGAAGTAGAAATGGAGTGAAAAATAATCAAGCTGGCTGGTGATGCTGGCGACGTTTGACGAGGACCGATCATGATCAAAACAAAACTACACTCAACGTTCGATAAGTTGCTGTCGTTTATAGGTGAAAGTTCACTCACAGAAACAAGATCTAGTTGAAATACCCTCGCAAAATATGGTTTGATGTAGTAACCACCTTTTTATTATGGTGAACGCTGCTATAGTTGCGGTACTGGGATTTATGCTGATTTTGAAGATACATTGAGTAACATGCATTTTTGATCGATTATTTATGCTTTTATAACACGTTTCAATCGTTAAGATAGCTAAAATTGCAGAATAATAAAAAGATTAATTTGATATTACGTAGCCTTTGCACCTATAGTTGCAGGTTCAACACATTTTAATTGTGCTGGTGGCAGCGTAATATTAACCAGTCGATACCGCAACTATAGAAACAAGAAGTATCAAATACCGCAGCTATGGGTACACGGTTCCTATAGAGGTAGGAGAACTTATCATTTTTTTCCTATCTTGTTTTCCGTGCTGACCACCAATGCTACCGACGCCAGGGAGGCGCAGCTTCCACACCTGGACCCTACCTATCGACCCATCAACTCATGAACCGGGGACCAACGGCTTTACTTCCCTTCCGAAGGAAGGCATGATCAGAGATGTTATGCCTTAGAACATCCCGGCGGCACTGACTGGGATTGAACTCAGGCCTGCTGGGGGGGAGCCGCTTCTTAGAATTTTCCTTAAAACTATTTTCAGCTTCGAATTTGGTAATTATATTCCGTATTAGATTATATTGGAATTGAGTTGTTTAATTTCTAAAAACATACCGGTTTTTATACATCATCTGCGAGAGCTTCAATTTCTGAGCACAACGATATTTTTATCGATCCCACAGACATTTAAACCAAGATTTAAATTTTTAATTTTTGACGCTTAATCTATTAGGTGACAGTTCGCTCCCACCAAATACAACTATCATCAAGCACGATACACCGACGGATCCCGAAGCGGTGGTAGAGTCGGTATTGGTATTTCCGATTCGGAGCTGTGCACCTTTTACTGACTACCAGACCCCTGCAGCGTCTTCACTGCCGAAGCAGCCGCCATTCTCGTAGATGCCACCCTGCCCTCCAACATACCCTTCGTCATATTCTTCGATTGTGCCAGTGGTTTAGCAGCTCTTCTGTCTGAAACGGCTAAACATCCCTGGATCCAGAGCATCCAGCAGTTTGCTCCTAAAGAAACAACCTTCGTCTGGGTCCCGGACACTGTGGGATCAGAGGTACGGTGGAAGCCGATCCCAGTCCAAGACAAAGAGCGGTGGATCATAATCACGATATGGGACTGATGAGACTTATTTATAAGGAAGGTAAAAGGGGATACCAGGAAATGGGAGGATCCACCTGAACACCGACTCCAATCACCCTATTCCGGTTGAGAACTGGCCATACTAAAGTCTCCCACAACATGGGAGGCGGAGGCGGATTTAGAAGGCAATGCGACACATACATTGTTTCACATACAGCATTTCTTATGAGAATGCCCGCAGTACTACGGACCCCGTTCCCTATACGGGAGCTCAGGTGGCATCAGAGATACCCTGAAGGATGACCCATACAGCATCGCTGCGCTTTTTTGCTTCCTTCAGAAGGCAGGTCTGTTTCAATTCTCTGGCATGGCCATTGGTTCCTGAAGCTGCCGTCAGTGATAGCGGTGGCGTTGATGTTGGCATGATTCACAGTGGCCTTTCGTTAACCTCACATCTACCTGTGCACCAACTCTCAAAACATAAACAATTATCAAAAAATTGCTGAATATGGCATTAAATATGGTTTTGAGAGTTTGTGCACAGGTAAAAAGTAAGGTTACGGGACGCCACTGATCGTTCATACGTTACCATCATCATGGTTTGCCGATGAGATCCACCATCTGAGTATGACCAATCAATAGCATGGTCATTGGTTCTTGATGCTACCATGAATTCATTTCTTATAGTTTCACCGAGCGATACAAAACTAGCTGAAATACACCAAAACAACCTTCTATATTCTATACCGTAACGTTACCATGGTCGTTCACACATATGCATAAACGAAGCTGAAACTCGTAATTTTACATCATCTGTCTATAACTGACGTATAATCGAGCCAAAAAAAAAAAACGGCTTCAAGCAAAGTGTTCTTGGATGACTGTTATGCCACCGAAGCTGTCTGATTAACCAAATTTGATCTACGAACACCCAAGCAACGACAACGGACAATGATTCGAACCAATACCAGTACTCAAAACAATACCTTGGCACCGACTACTGACTCGAAAACGGATGAACGAAGATATTGCTGATTCACAGAAATCTCGCGTCGCGTTTCAAAAAGCCCTAAGTAACAAAAGTAAACGAGCTAAGCGATACAAACTATTACTCTTCTATGATACATCTATGTGATACAAAAGCCCCCATCCAAATTTACTTTCATTTATTTAACATAATCATAGGTAAAAATTGTCCAATGTACAGTTTGAAATGATGGGTACATGATTGTTACTTCGGTCATTTGCACTGCCTAACATGATTGGTGCTCATTTTCTAAAGGCGCGGCCAATCTTAAGTTAGGTACTCTACTCTGAAATCTGTGAAAGGGAATCTAGTATCATGTAGAACGAAACGTCCATTGTAACACTCATTGATTATGTCATTGAGAAAAATCGTCCAATGTAACATGTCCGATGTACAACTTGACTAGTCAAAACGTCCTATAAGTTTTTTTTCTATATTGTAGAATGAAATTAAAATTAAAATTGTGATATTACCGTTTCTACTGAATTTACAACGTTATTATTTACTGACTACATTAAAAATAGTATTGCAAAATGTATTGTTTCTAAACAGTTAAAATAATAATCTGTCGAACTTTAACTTCGATTTTCTGAAAATGGCGGATATGACATTGGTCTATTTGAAAAGTGACGCGAGAAATCATCGACATTTCACAAATAAGAAGAAGCAAAATCTGCAGCTGTCAAACATAAACACAACCGGATAATAACCTAAGAGGAAGAGGAGACAATAGGGGGACTTTTATGAACCAATTTTCGATTAAACGCGAACCAGCACCTGATTGGTCGGGCGAACGTATAGAAACGCGAGAATTTTTACAACAGGGAAAAATGTTTGTTGACAGTCGACTGCGTCGCCCATAATGAAATAGTTTTTGCACGCTCATTTTCGCGAGAGAAGAAGAACACGTCACAGACAAAAAGAAGCCAGTTGTCTCCTCTTCCTCTTAGATAATAACTATCATAACGCTGTCTTGCGCGTGTAGAGCACATAAAGGATCTCGGCGTTACCTTGGACTGCAGACTCACTTTCAGAATCCACTACAATGACATCATTGCCGACGAGTTTCGTGAACCGCTATGCCTCAGGTCACTTTACTGATCGCTTGTGCGATCCTTATTGGAGTCAAGTTCAGTTGTTTGGTGCCCTTTCCATGCTAGCTGGATCACTAGAATTGAATCCGTTCAACGCAAGTTTGTGAGATATGCTCTTCGTTTCATCAACTGGCGTGACCCAACGAACCTGCCACCTTACGAGGAGCGTTGTCGTCTCCTGGGAATCGAGCCATTAGAGGTGAGACGGACGGTCGCTCAAGCTATGTTCGCTGGAAAGCTGTTTACAGGTTACATTGACTGTCCAACACTGCTGTCACAGCTAAATATGTATGCCCCTGAGAGATCTCTTCGTCAACGCGACTTTCTGTTTTTGGAACCACGGAGCCGGAATTATACACAACACGAGCCAATTCGAGCAGCCAGCCGACAATTCAACAACTGTTTTTATATGTTCGACTTCAATGTATCAGCTGACGTGTTTCGTCATCGGCTACTTGGCCTTTTCCGTACCGTTGACCGTAACTATTTAGTTTAAGTTTTATTCATTTAGACAATAATTGTCAGTTGAATTTTTAAATAAATAAACAAATAAATAAACAAATCATGCTTCGAAGCCTCGCTTGAAGACAGATCGAACCCTCTTGATGCAATCGACCCGATCCGCTGGATTATCAATTGTATCAATCAGGCTATACTGGAACCACATATAAACCTAGAATCTACTAAAAAATTGTGGAGACGGGTGTCCTCATGAAATGAAGTAGTGTAGTAGTCCATAAGTATGTTGGAGGATCTTCTTGTGCCAATGCGCTGAAATGCAGTTTTAATTAACGTTTCTATTCAAGTAGCTTCAGATTATCAGATTTCTTCAATTTACAGTTCCAAGCGAAGTGAAATTTTTGTCAAATACATTTTTCACGCGGATGAAAAATCGAGTATTTTTTAAAGGAATTTCACTCCGATTCGATATACAGTCCTTGAACTGGCAATATCGAACCAAGCAAAGCACGTAGAACAACACGGAAACGGACGAAGGACGGAACAACAATTAAACACAGCGACTACAAAGGAACAAAACACGGAACTTGATCACATGACCACGATTATTCAAAACGACAGCAACATCGGTAGCATTAAAGGAAAAATCCCAACTCTGAAATATTAAAACTATGTTATTAAGGGGAGCTCCCGCCCATCCTATCCCCAGCTCCGTATCCTCGAGGTTCTCTTCTGGAACCTCACCTGGCCCCTCCTATTAGCTCTGTAATTAGGGGGACTCCTATTTTTTTTATATTTTCTCATTAGGGTGACCATTTCCATGTTAGGGTGGTTCAAAAAATGGGTTCTTATTTTTTTTTTCCAAAATGACTTGTTTTTAAGTCATAACTTTTGAACCACTGGGCCGATTCGAATGATCAAAAATATCAAATGAAAGGTTATTAAAAATACTTTTTAGAAAAAAAATATAAAAAGTTTTAAAACTTGGAGTTTTGTATTGAAGAACTTTGATTGTATTTGTTTTTTTTTTATGGTTTTTATGGTTTGTAGATAATGGGCGCAACACGGTTTTCCTTTTTTTCTTTGAAAATTTTTGTGGTTTTTCTACACAACCTCTAAAAAAAAACAGCAAAGTATTTTTCTTCGGTTTTGAGTTATGATTTTTTTGAATTATCATGTTAAGAAATCTCGCTCATTACTCCAATACAACTAGACTACCTTGCGTCTCCATTGGTACATAGCAGACATAGTCACATAATCCATATCAATTTTCTGCTTCTGCTGGTATAGGCTTGTTTATTCAAAGTGAATACTTCAACAAGTAAATAGCTACCCACCCGCATAAAGAATGACCAAAAGAAGCGCCTAACCACCAATTCGGGATATCATCCCAACTTTATGTGGTATGGTCGTACCATATATGATAATCATACGGAAAACTTGGTACGTAAGGTGTTCGTTCGTAGGTACAATGCATGGTGGTATATTTAAGGATGAACTTAGAAGTGAAATAATCAGTAAGGACAAAAACTCTGTTAGAGGCTGTTTATTAAATACGTAGACAATTGTCCATACAAAAAAAAATTTGTATGGGTCGTGGATGATTGCCAACCCCCACTCTAAGCTGTCTACGTAGTTTATGAACAGCCCCTTAATCCAAAGATATCCTGTACAGCCAGTGTTTTATAAACGATGAATTTTAAGTGTTCTTGTTGTAGTTTGTGGGTTTCAAATGCGTTAAAGAGGAATCTTACCCAAGCCCTTCAAGTTCATGCGGTGAAGAAAAAAGTGAAATTAGATGGCAGTTCCTTCATATGCAGAAATTGCTACTTCAAACTGTATAAACCCGCACCCAAAGAGCACACCGCTGGACCATCCGGAGTTTCTGCTGTACTTAAAAAAATGTATTTACATTGGTATCCATGAGTCAAACGAGCATGGCGTCACATTATAGCACTCTGAAAACATTGTAACGTCAGGCTCGATTGGATCTAGATTTCAGTAGGCTTTTTGAGTATCTTCACCGAAATTAGTGTAGCGTTTACAGTAATGTCAAATATATTTTTTTGACTTAATTTTCAGAGTCACGAGAAGCACCCAGTTTACAATCGATCAGAAGTACTGACAGTGTGCCTAGTACAAACGATGATGAAATCATTCAGCAACTCAAGGAAAAGTTTCTAGAAACTGATGATAATAATGAGAAGTATCGCATTCTCACGACTTTACCTAGAAGCTGGTCAGCATATAAAATAACGAAGGAATTCGGTGTTTCTCAATATATGGCGGATCGGACCAAAACACTACAGGAGGACAAGGGAATAATGACGACACCAAAAAGAAAGCTGAGCAGGGCGTCTTAAGCAGAATAAACTTTATCACTGGTGCGTGATTTCTATACCAGTGACGAAATCAGCCGATGTTGTCTAGGAAAACGCGACTTTGTTATTACAAAAAATGTTGATGGTAAGGTTCATATACAGCGAAGATTAGTATCAACAATCAATACGAAACTAACGATTTTAAATTGGCTCACTACTTGACTAGCCTATTGGTCCCAAGCAAATCTATTAGCGTACCCCAAAATTCTAGTACTACACTATGTTTGTTTTGATTTGCTATGAAAGTTTGACAGATAAAATGAGGGGTTAGTGGATTTTCCTATGTTTCGAGGGGTGCATAGATTAGCTTGGGACCGAAGAGAGTACCAGAGCTTAGCCAAAAAGTTGAGCACTTTTCTTCGGGACCCTCTGGTCTTAGAGTTACCTCTATGTTAGTATTGTGTAATTTGCAAGAGGTTTATGCCATTTTCATGGATCAATATCCCGCAACTAAAATATGGTTTTCAATGTTTGCAAGTAACCGCCCTAAGCATTGCATTCTGGCAGGAACGAGTGGCACACATACTGTTTGTGTGTGTGTGTGTGTGTTTGCCACCAAAAAATCTTCAAGATAGAAAGTCACTTCCAGTTGATGTGTAATCATATCATGACTTTTAAAATTCTTTGCACCAACCCCACAGAACAGTGTTGGTTAAAAATGTGTGAACATTGCCCAGGTATGCAAAATTTGACTTCAGAAATGGTTTCTATCCTGACCGATGGAAATGTGGAATCCTTAAAATTCTGACCGTTGTATCATGGATTTAGTGGAGTTGCAAACTCAGGAGTTTATAGACATGTTTTTGGAAGTTATCCGATTTATCATCACGAAATGCTGCTAAAGCAAGTTTGCAGGGGCATCATATTACATCTGCTAAAGAGCTTTATACATGGGCAATTTCTAAAATTGATTAAGAAATGCACTATGGCTTTTTTTCAGACGCAGATCGGTATGATTTGAACGTAGCGCTTCTCGACTTTTCTCCGGAAAATGTGCTGAGCAAACTCCAAGGGATAGACGAATCCAAAAGCGCCGGACCAGATCGTCTTTCACCACTGTTTATCAAGAACTGCGCCGTTTCGCTTTCCGTTCCCGTCACAATTCTTTTTAATCGTTCCATGGCGGAAGGCGTTTTTCCGAGTGCTTGGAAAACTGCTGCCATTACTCCCATACATAAAGCTGGTAGTATCCACAACATAGAGAACTACCGTGGCATATCAATTTTGAACTGCTTGCCAAAGAATTTTGAAAGCCTCGTCTTCGATTCGTTTTATCCACACGTTCATCATATTATTTCCGAATTCCAGCACGGATTCGTGAAAAACGCTCTACCACTACCAACCTGATAGCATATGTTTCCTCGTTGGTCATCACACTGGAAATGAGACAACAAATCGATGCCATCTATATCGACTTCTCTAAAACGTTCGATAGAGTGCCGCACTCTTTGGCGGTGGACAAATTGGACAGAATGGGCCTCCCTAATAAAAAATAACCATAAACGAACGATAACCCAAATAATAGAACTATACAACAAATGGTATGGATGATGCCAAGAACACGTCGTTAAGCAAAATAACCATAACAATTTTATTAGGGCTTCCCGCCTGGTTGACTCGCTGGATATTTTCCTACCTAACGAGCTCTAACCCATTCGATATCACATCTGGTGTGCCTCAAGGGAGGCCCACTTCATTTAGGCCCACTTCTTTTTGTGCTATTTGTCAACGATCTTTGCGAAACGATTAAATCTCCGAAGGTAATGTTTGTCGATGATTTGAAGTTCTTTCGGGTAGTTTCATCGTTAGTTGATTGCTGTGCCCATACAAGCTGACATCGACGCGTTACTACACTGGAGCAGGCTGAACGGAATGGATGTAAATGCCCGAAAATGTAATGTAATTTCTTTCTATCGAACAAGGATTGCGACCATTTTCGATTATAGAATGTTGACAACTAGTATCGACAGAGTAAGCACTGTTAAAGATCTGGGTGTGCTACTTGACAGTAAGCTGAGGTTTACCCAACACATAGCTGCAACGACCGCCAAGGCGTACGCAGTGCTTGGATTCTTCAAACGAAACACGCAGCAGTTTGAAGACATTCATTGCTTGAAAAGTCTCTACTGCGCGCTGGTACGCAGCATACTTGAATATGGAGTGCTAGTGTGGGCGCCATACCATGTCGTTCAGATTAACTGGATCGAGCGCATTCAAAGGACCTTTCTTCGATTTGGTTTACTTCCGTGGAATGATCCGGTTCGATTACCACCGTACGAGCATCGCTGCGCCTTGATACATCTACCGACCTTGGCTAGTAGGAGGATCCTGTTGCAGCGGCTTTTTATATTCGACATCCTGAAGAGCAATGTAGACTGCTCAGTACTGCTGAGCAATATAAATGTAAACATTTCGGCCAGAACTATCCGGCGTGCAGATTATCTCCGCCTTTCTGTGCACCGCACTCTTTATGGACAGAACCATCCGTTTGTTGTCGTCGTTTTAATGAAGTATTTGTCCTTTTTGATTTTAATATATCTAAGACAATGTTTAGAAATAGGATTAGTGAATAGCAATATCTGTCTGTACGATCAGTTCGAAGACTAGTAAAATAAAATAAATATATAAATAAATAAAAAGGGATGGAAAGAAAACTTTCAACCCGTTATAATTAAAGCCCTACAGTAAAAGTATGGACGTCTATCAAACGTTCCAATCGAACCGTCAAAATGCACCGCTTTGCTCGATTGGAACAGTTTTTTTTCTTTCAATTTTGTGGTGACAGTCGTCCTTTAGTTTAGTGGGCTTTAGTTATAATCGTGTCAAACAAATTTCCCAAAACGCCCATACAAAAAATATTTTTTTGTATGAGAATTTCGTTTCGAACGAAATACAGAATAGGGGTGATTATTGTGAAACGATTCTCGTTCTCGGAAGAAGAAGAACATTCTGTGAAACTTTGAAAGTATCTTTAAGCATGTTTTATGTCTACAAATAAAAAAATATATGACAAATTAATGAATTTTATTTTAAATCTGCCATGTGCATAGTTTGTAGAACTGGCATAACTGAGGCATAACTTCTCTGATCACGCCTTCCTTGGGAAGGGAAGTAAAGCCGTTGGTCCCCGGTTCGTGAGTTGATGGGTCGATAGGTAGGGTCCAGGTATGGGAGCTGCCTCCCTGGCGTTGGTAGCATTAATGCTCAGCACGGAAAACACGATCGACGGAAAACAAATCAAGGAATTTTAATACGTTAGGTAATGCTCAGTAATGAGAATTTGTAATATTTGTTGTTAAGATAATTCAAATATTTGTTGTTAAGATAAAAGCAAATTAACGCTTGTAGTAAATCATTGTATCAATGTTTTGATGTAATGATTTACTACAACCGCTAATTTGCTTTCTCGCTAGAAGTCATTTGAAGTTGATGCAGAAAGTCCTTTTGTTCAGCAGCGCCGGTGGTGTAGTGGTGAGCGTGACTGCATCTCACTCTAAAGGGCATACAATCTCTGATCACGCCTTTCTTCGAAAATAAAGTAAAGCCGTTGGTCCCCGGTCTATAAGTTAGTGGGTCGTTTGGGAGCCTTCCCGGCGTCGGTAGCATTGGTACTCAGTACGGAAAACAAGATCGACGGGAAACAAATCAAAGAAAAAAGAGTCCTCTGTTACCAAGTTGAAGGGAAAGTTCCACTGTTTTTCTCTTGACGTGCTGATGTAGGATTACAAATATTGTTATTCAAAATTAAGGAACACAATTAAGTACTTTTCTCAACATTAGGGTAAGTGAACCAGTTTTTGGCCCAAGAAGTTCCCTGATTGACGCTCTTAATTCTAAATTTTCACAATTTTTACCAAATTTATTTCAATGCAGGATTAGAACATGGATTTTGTCATATGTCTACGAAAATAAAGCCTTGAACATTTATTTCAAATTTAAGTTAGATCCTATAGGGCCAAAAACTGGAGCATTAGTGCCATAACTGACTCACTTACCCCAACACAGTGAAAATATCAAAACTAGGTTGTCCCATCCACAGGAGCCTATGGACAAATACATTTTCAATAGCGTTTTTATCAGCTTCCAGATTGAATTGATTTGCCTTTTAAAGGCAGTGCAGGAATTGGAAATTCAGACATCCTTATTGTTGGATGTCTAATTATTATAATAATTTTCGATTTTCAAAGCATCACCAGAAAATATTTTTTTGAATTTTTTCACGTCTTCTAAACAGACAGAACTTTCTATAATGCTTCAAATGAACACGAAGTTTCACGGGTGAGATGTATTTATTTACAAATTTATTTGGGGTGTACTCTTGCCCCTAGTCTCTCTATTACGATCCTTTCATTGTCACTATGTAAACAAACTTACGCAACTATTCATAATAATCTTTTTCGATTTTTTTTGGCAGGATCGTGACATCAACACTCGCGGAAAGTGAAAACATCAAAACATTCATAGCAAGAAAACGAACATTTGAAGTAGCTGGTGAGATTTAGCAGGATCCACCATGTTCTACGCCCACATTGTGCTGGCCAAGAAGGGCCCGCTGGCCCGTATCTGGCTGGCGGCCCATTGGGATAAGAAGATTACCAAGGCGCACGTGTTCGAAACCAACATCGAGCAGTCCGTCGATGGCATTATGCAGCCGAAGGTTAAGCTGGCCCTCCGTACTTCAGGTCATCTGTTGCTCGGTGTCGTACGAATCTACGCCCGTAAGGCAAAGTACCTGCTGGCGGATTGTAACGAAGCTTTCGTTAAGATTAAGGTGAGTTGCATTTAGGGCGTTAGGCCAAGTGGAGGCGGTATATTGAATCGCAAATCGATTTCTTAATTTTAGATGGCCTTCCGGCCGGGAATGGTCGATCTGCCGGAGGAGCACCGTGAAGCCGCAGTCAATGCGATCACATTGCCGGAGGTGTTTCACGACTTTGATACACCGCTGCCGGAGCTGAATGATGTGGACATTGAAGCTCACTTCTCGATCAACCAATCGCGAGCCGACGAGATTACCATGCGCGAGGACTACGGCACGCTCCCGTTGAACATCCACGACGATGGGTTCGGTGATATGGGATTCGACGATACGCCGGACATTGTTCGTGACCGGATCGACGAACCGATGGAGGTGAGTGTTGTGTGTTCTCTAATTGATGAGGTTCTAACTGTGTTGTTAGATGTACAGTCTATCTCTCTGTATATGTATGTTGAGTCCACACCTAGCTGTAAGATCTTCGGTTAAGTTTATTTTCCGTTTCGTTTGATGAAAAACCATTTGGAAAATAAATTCGGAAAAGCGCACAAACTGAGCACACTCGAAACCAAAAATTTTCCTATATCGTCCCAGATACTTTCCTATCTCTCTCAGACCTTAAATGAAAGGAATTAATCCTTAAAGAAGACACCAAATAAGCTTAAAGACAAAATCATGTGGCCAAAAAACCTTTTTTTCGCATATATTTTGTACTGTTTTGTTGTGTTGACGCGGATCAAAACTGCATAAAAAAGAACAGTCATTTGTTTCTCAAGTTGTTCCCAATTTATTTTCCCTCGTAGAGTATGCATTTTTTTTCTCGAAACAATCAATTTGCTTGGACATTCGATTTCGTTCCGATTTTTGATGGAAGAGCTCTCTCATAATCGATTCCCCCTGTTTCTTCTCTCTCTGTCTGTTGTTTATATTACTCTTCTTTTCACTTGCGACAAATCACCAACCATCATCACCAACCACCACCAACCGACACACACAAAAAAACCTCTCAAAACCAAAACCAAAATCAAAACCCAAACCTGCCGGCAACAACGGGGGGCTTACTTCTTCGCGATGCATCCAGGATTTGGAGGATGAACCGGCGGTGGTAGGCTCTTTGGAAGTAACGACGGACACGACGGCAACGGAGGTAGCGGACAGTGGTGGCACGGCGGCCGATGCAACCAGTGGAGCCGATGGGAAAGATAAGCCCATCGATAAGAAGGGTCTCCGTGCTCGTGCCAAAAGCTTGTATGAAGAGCTGAGCGAGCAGCCACCGCAGGATACCCGGTGGAACGAGTATCTTGTAAGTAGAGTTTTTTTTTGCTTCCTCTGAGAGAGATTTTCCCTGACGAAATCATTTCGCGAATAAAAATCGAAAATTGAGAAGAAGAAAGTCAATCCTATATGAAAGAGCTTGTCCTGCTTTGATTTCCTTTGGAGAAGAACGAGCAATGATTAACTCCCGATGCGTCCTGATTGCGAGTTTTATTTTGTTCGCGAAGAGGATTCCGGGTCGGGTTTGTCCAAATTTTTATTTTTCAAAGGGAGGAAGTCCTGCTCTAATGTTCTGCTCTTTACTATCCTTTTGCTTATCTTCTATCTGCGGCATTGCGTGCTTTTCCTGAATTGTTTTTCTAAATGGTTTGCGATTGTCGTTTGTGGGTAATACTAGACTGTAATATGAACTACATAGGATTAAGCTTCCGGGGGTTTGGTCGTTGTGGGGCTTAGTGGCTATGTAAAGTGTTTCGGAGATGCACACTTTGCAGAAATTGTTTCCGAATATGTGTTTTGTTGAAATTGGATTGAAAACCACCCCTGGAGGCAGCATTTTGAAACGTTGAAGCGAACATCTAAAATGACTTACATTCGTGGGAAATAATACATTTGGATGTGTAAAATTAATGGTTGCGACACAATGGAAAAGACGTTTAATCTGTTTCTCTATCTGCATTTCCCGTCCTGTCGAAACAGTTGTAGCCGGGATTTAAACCACGGCAAGCCCAGCGGACTTCCAGAGTAAGCCTAATAATGGACATTGTCAATATGGGCATTGAACTTGGGTTGATGACAAGATAGTTAATTTCTCGCACGCGATTAATTGTCTCAATATCAATTTCTACAGAGACGTGTACATTTTATGTATTCCGCAAAATTATCATAAATTTGATTTTACTAATAATAAATTTATGTTGTTTGAATGTCAATCATCTACTCGAAGAACTCAAATCTTCATTCAAATGTGTTGCCAAATTGCCAAAATATAAATATCACAAAATCGTAAAACTTGTTGCATGTCATTGATACATCTAGTGGGTCCTAATACACTTCCCTGGGGAGTACCCAGATTATTTTTCACGGAACTAGAAACAGTATCATTAAAAAGAATTCTTCGAGTTCTATCACACAAATAGCTCCTAAACCATTTGTATGCAGAGCCCGGGATTTCGTAACAACAAGGTCCTAGAAATAGTTTCGAATGCGCGTTTTAGATAAAATAGAAAAATACAATAATTGAATGTATATGCACCATGTTCTCGTAACATTTTAATTTCAAAAATAAATCACATGGAATTCAACAAAAAATATTGTAGACTCAGGCCCTATGCAGATTTTTTCTTTGAATCAAAAATAGTTGTTGCATTTCAGATAAAAATCATTAATTTTGTTATTGAAAAAATATCATGTGCGTTCCCAATGGAATCTATATGAACACTTTTTTTCAGTTTATCATTTAAATATTTTATAAATGTCAACTTTACCGTAACCAAATGCTGACTATTGTTAAATATTGGTCAGCCCATGAACAAAAATGAAAAAAGTTCCCTTTCTGTTAGCGAACCATAAATTACTCTATAATCGTTACAATTTGTGACATATGGGTTAGGGGTTTGAAGAAACGTCACAATATGTGACATATGGGGGAGGGGAGTCTCGGTAGAAAAGTCACCACGTTGTTTCTCCGATCCTATCAAATAGATAGCAAATCGATCCTGACCGATCATTTCGAATTACGCTGAAACTTTGCACAGTTGTTCCTTTTTAGTAAAGGCGCCATTTTGTGCTCTCAGTTTTTCATATTGAATCACGACTACTTTTTGAAAAGGGCCTGTGTAATAATAGTACTAACGAGTTTAAAAATATATATTGCTGAAACGCTTTGTTCGATTGATTTGGTGTCTTCAGCAAAGTTGTAGATATTATTATGGCAATTGTGTAAAAAATATACACTGTAAAAAATTTCGTTTGTATCAATGAAAAAAAAAAATATTTATTGTTAAAAAAGTTAATTTCTTAAAAAGTTATTGAAGCTAACTGGCAAAGTTTGGTGATGGTAAACTCAAAAACAAAAAAGTTATGGTTTTTTGAAAATATCACGATTTTTACATTTTCATTAAAAACACATGTTTTTTTATTTTTTTATTAATTACTTTATTTGTACAGGCTCAATCGAATAAACTTTACAGAGCCGAGTTATCATTTTTGTTATACTTTATTGATTTCTTATATTTAAAGTTAAAGGTGCTGGACCGGATAACATTTTTTTTAACCGTGTATATTTTTTCAAGAATCGCATTTTAATTTTGCACAACTTTCCCGAATACACCATAGCAATCAAGCAAGCCGTTTTTGCAATGTATTAAAATGTTTATTTTATAAGCGCTTTTCTACACAGGCCCTATTGGAAAAGTAGTCAGGGTTCGCTATTACAATTTGTAACAGCGAATCCCGACTACTTTTTAGTTTTCAAATTTCAACTTAAATCCACAAAATACATTTTTCTGCTCTTTTTTACTTTTTTTTTATTCGGAAACCTTATGGACAGATGATACATAATTTATTTTCATTGTAATACACTTACTTTCTATTTTCTTAAATACATCGAATATTTTGGCATCATTATCATTACAGTTTGAGTAACGTTTGGCTTTAATTTTATTTTCTGAAACAGGAATGAAAGAATGAAACTTTTGAGTTCCTTGAATTATGTTTGCATTATTATATTGCTCGTTGAGGTGTGAAGCCATACTTTCGTATTCCTCTGTTGTGGCAAAACTAAATGCTAATTTTGTTAATTATTCTTCTTTTCGATTATTTGCTCAATAATAAAGCTCTCTTGCATTGTTTTATTGGATGTTCACGTTCTTTGGCCAAACTTGCTCTAGTAGTCATGCGTTTTATTGTACCTCCAATAGCGTCACAAGGACCTTTCCTATGTGATGTTGCAAAAAAAAATGCCATTCGGCTTCAATTCCATACTTTGATTTAAATTTAAAAAGGCTAGCAAAATTTTTGACACTGAACTTGACAAGCATCTGACAGCTAAGATAACGTGTGCGAACGCTCGCTCTTCGCTGATTTGTATGTGGAGGATCAAAATCGTCGTAAAAAGGAAATAGCCGAAAAAGAGAGACTGGCAACCGTCAAAAGGAAGCATACGAAGCATGTGTATTGTATAATAATAAGCATACCAGACAGCAGGTCTGAGACCCAACATAGAATTTTTTGAGCTTCAGAGAGGGTCGGAGATCTACTGAGAAATTTGTTGAGCTACAGGGTAGTTCGTAGATCTTGAGAACAGAACTACAAACAAATTAAAAGCTGTTAACAGAAATTTATAAAAACAAAATCACAATAGAAGTCGTAGATCTTCAGATAAATGTTCAAATAAATTTTCAAAACTTCAAGCAAGCAAAAATGATTTCAAATCAATTTGTAAAACTATAAGCAACATTTTGCAAATCTTCAGGGAAATTCGCATAACTTCAGGCAAGTCCAGGAATCTACAGTGAAATATAAAGTATTTCACAGAAGTTTGAAGATCCTCGAAACATTATGCAACATCAGAAAAGTTCGTACATCTTCAGAACAAAGCTACATAACTTTGAAAAAAATTACAGGACTTCAGAAAAAATCACATGAATCTCAGAAATGTTAATGGATGTTCAGTAAAAATTACAGAACTTCAGGGATTAAAAAAAATATTTACACGATTTCAGGAAAATTTGTAGATCTTGAGAGAGACATTTAAAACTTCAAAGAAGCTCAAATATTTTCAGATCAATTTTGACAACTTTAGGTAATCTTCAAGGAAATTTTCAAATCTTCAGGGTAACCCTAGAGGAATTTACAAAACATCAGAGAAGTTTGCAGATCTACTGAGAAATTTATTGAGCCTCAAGTTTTTTTTTGTAGATCTTGGGAATAGAGCTACGGAGCTTAAGACAACTTTACAGAACTTTAAAGATATTTGCAGTAATTTTACAGAAAGTTTCACAGTTTCACACAAATGTGATATCTTCAGAAAAATTCGTTAAATGTCAGAAAAGCACCTCAATTCCAAAAACAAATCGCAGCGAAGTACAAAAGTACAATATTTTACAGAACTCCATGGAAGTCGGAAATAGATAGATCTAAAGAACTTCAGAGAAGTCCGTAGACCTTAAGAGAAGTCTGTAGAACGTCAGAAAGTTCGTACGTTTTTAGAAAAATTTGCAAAACTTTAGCAAAACTCACAGATTTTCGGGAAAGTTCGCCGATCTTTAGATCAAGAATCCACAAAGAAATTTAAAGAACTTTAGAAAAGTTCGGAGATCTACTGTGAAATTTATTGAACTTCAGGGCAGTTCGTAGATCTTTAGAGCAGAAATACAGTACTTCAGAAAACTTTACAGAATTTGAAATGAATTTTAGAAACTTCAGAAAAGTTCAGAGGGTAGGTCGTAAATCTACTCAAACATTAGCAGATGTTTAAATAAATTTTCAGAATTTTACTGCGTTTCTTGGATTTTGAAAGACATTTACAGAACTTCAGGTAAGTTCGCTGATCTTTAGAGATATTTGTAAAATTAGAAAATCTTCAGAATACTTCCTAAAACTTCCGGAAAGCTCAAAAATTTCTGGATAATCTTTTAATTCTTTAGAAAATTGTATAGATGTTCAGAGATATTTGCAGATATTCATTGAATCATGAAAATCTGCAGAGAAAATTACAGAACTTTCGAGAAGTTTGTAGATTATTTGAAATTTTGTGAACATCAGAGATTATTGTTGATCTTCAAGGATCCTCAATCTCCAGGGATTCAGGAACTTTGTAGGTTTTTAGGAAAATTTGCTGAACTTCTTAAGAACACACAGAACTTCAAAGAAATCTGTAGAACTACCGAGACATTTGCAGATTGTCAGGAAAGATTGTTGATTTTTAAGAAAATTTTACCGGAAAACAGAAACAAAACTTCAGGGACGTCAGAAGGTTTGAAGACCTTGCAGAATTGAGCTATTAACAGAAATTTTCAGAACTAAAGGAATCATGTATATCTAGTGAGAACTTTTCCCACTAGCTTGTCTAAAGTTGGTATCGACATCCTGGCGAAGTTTTGAAATCCATTTTCATCTTCATATCGCAGCTCTTGACGGACAAGATGAGCCAAATCCCTGCCGGTGTTCCTCCTGACCAACCATTTCCTACTCCACAAAGTTCACCTTCTCTTTCTCATTTTATTTAAAATAATAAAAGCAAATACGTCTGCCGAAACTAGAGCAATTTTCCGGTAATTCATGATGGAAGTATTTACTTTTGATTCCTGATACAGTTTTGTTTTGAAATCTAAATTGACATTTCTTTCGACATGTGCAAGCAGTGTGAACACCAGCAAACAGGGGGGTTCGATAAAATAATAATGTGTATAATTTGTATGCACCTGGAATTTTTTTCATCCGACCTGGAAAAACCTGGAAAACCAGGGAATTTGATTCCTTGGATTGAGTAGACACCCTGTGTTTTAATAAAATGTTTTCTAATGCGGAAGAGTCTGGACAATCTTCACAACACCGTAGATAGCAATATGTTGTCTATGACTGCCAATTTTATTTCATCACTTAAGGCTGTGCCATATTTTGCGGTTTTTGACGAATGACCTTCCTTTATCAACTTAGCCTCGGTTGCAATATATCTACTAGCATTAAATTGATCCATAACTTTTTGTGTTGACCATGAATAAGGCAATAACGATAAAATTAATAATTTTTCACTTCTTGCAGTGGATGCATTGGAAAACTTTTCCTTCATGTTTTCTAAAACTTCGTTGAGTTCATTCACTTCGTCAGCCTCAGGCTCGAAGTTGAAAAGATTCTTTCTAATACCTACGTTGATTTCACGGTGCTTCTTTTCGGGGTAGTGGATGTAGTTGAGTTTTCCCACGTCTATCGGTGATACCTGGATTCCTGCAATGCCTCGGTTGAATATCTCGATGTTGACTGGTTGAGTGAATTCTTGGTACGATTGAACTGAAGTAACTGATGTCATTGGTGGTACAGTTGTAAGGCTTTCATAGCTCGGTACGACTGTAGTTGGCATCTTTGAGCTTCCGGCAACATGCTGTTCCTCGTTTGATATGAAAAGAGCTTGTTTATCATCACGAAGACGGCAGGACGTGCAAATGCGATAACCAGTATTCAATCCTGATGCTTCAGAATATCCAATCGATTCTAATTTCTGGATGGTAATATTCGAAATATTCCTCAGCTCTTTCGAGCACTTGACTTCCTCGAACGGCCGAATGCACCTGATAAAACATGCTCGTTCACTCATGTTGCTTCCTGTATTAAAATAAAAATAAAAATAATAATCTTTAAAAATGATTTCATTGAAATACAACTGAAGGTTATGCTTACCTTTTAACCAAATGGTGTTACACTTATTTCCTATGATAACTTTTTAAGATGTATGCGGTAAAAAGCAATCTTTGTGATCAACTGCTTGTTTTAGCTTGAGCTTGATTGACCGCCCACGGTTGCTACTCTGTTATTGCCAGATCAGCTGTAATTACACAGAGAACCAATAGACGATGCTTGGGACTAGCAATCATCCTCAATATGTAAAAACTGGTGATCTTAAATTAGGCAATACCAGCGCCGACCGCGCCCGTACACAGGTCAAGAAAGGAATGGGAAGGATTGTGTTGACATGACACTCGCTTTGATGGAAGCCGAGAACACCTCTGCACTTCCACGAGGAATCACTGGGATGTTGGATAAGAGGGTTGGGTTTGCAGCAGGGTTCGTTTTGGTAAACGATAAGCTGAATTGATGTCCTAGCGATCATATAACGCGAAGGAGCTTGGGACTAAACCCACGGTCTTCTGCTCAGTAAGCAAAAACGTTTTCCACTAGGCAGACGAGCACCTTTTTAATCACCGAGTTGCTGTTATTACCATGTAGTCATATTAACAAATAAAACGATTGCCGAATCTTGAATGTGGAAGGGCCTGAGATTAGACTCATGATGTTAGGCTCAGTAAGCAAAAACGGTCGCTCTAAGGCCACCGAGCCCCTCATATCACATAATACCGTTGCTCAAATTTTTGTATCCATTCAAACCCGGAACCAACGACAACAACGAGTTTCGCAAAATACACGATACACAAGCGATTTTACCATAAATCTCTTTGATATGTAAGGACCTGGGACCGCATTTTTCTGCTCAGTAAGCAGGCCACTGTAACCAACGATCTTTCAAATCCGAAAACTAAAAACTACGAAAAAGTACTTAGGCCTTCATTAAGTTCCACTTTCACGCGACGTTCAATGACAGGGTCCTATCCAGGATTACATCTGAAAAATCCAAATCTGGGCAACGCCCATCTAAACCTGGTCTAATCTACCTGAACTGACTAACGAATGGAATACTTTGACAACCCAGCCATGCAATAGTCTCATTCCGTGCCTTATGGCAACTTGATGATTCTATTGCGCTCATCTTTTGGCACCACCCAGAGGAGACTTGGTCCTGTACGCAATGCTTAACTTATCTCCATTCCACTCAGCTACTCGCAATTTCTTGTGATATAGTGGGCGGAATATTATTATATGAGACAATTCAATGCAGACGTCTTTCCAAATTTGGCAGATCGACAGGTAATCGGTGAGTTACCACGATAGCTGCTATTCAACAACTCTACAACGTCCCATCGTCAACGCCTGCTATGAGAATTTCCCATTGCAGACGCCAACGAAATGACGTCATCGAGCTATCGGTCAACTACCCTGGTTATCGCCTGGTACCTTATAGCACAATGCTAGGAGGCGAACCGGAAGAATCGATGAGCTACCTCTCCCCCTTTGTGATCACCGGCTTGTTTTCACCATTCAAACTCATTTAAGTATCAGCTCGATATGTACAATTTCTACATTAGGTACAGACAGATGTTTTTGGTGTTCATTACTACAGTGTTGAGTATTTGACTTATTACCGTTAAGATCACTGATACAACTATGCAAAATTGAAGACAATGAATAAAAAAGAAAATTAAAAAATCATCAATTTGAATGGAATTGCTCCTTCAGTAAGGGTCGCTAGTTTGAACATCATATCACTTTTATTTAGTTCTAGCTCAATATTCATCAAATGAATTTTTTAGTTTTGTTAGTAACGATACCTTTTCATGGTATCAGATGTATAATGAATCCTAACTTTTCAATAAGGCCTGTGTAGAAAAACATTAATGAAATAAACATACCTATATTGCAAAAACCGACTTGCTTGATTGCTACGGTGTCTTCGGGAAAGTTGTGCAAAATTAAAATGCGATTCTTGAAAAAATATACACGGTTGAAAAACATGTGTTTTTAATAAATATGTAAAAATCGTGAAATTTTCAAAAAAAATCAACTTTTTTGTTTTTAAGTTTACCATCACCAAACTTTGCCAGTTTGTAGCAAACATTATGAGCTTCAATCAGGCAGTTTTTGAGAAATTAACTATTTTAATAACAAATATAATTTTTCTCATTGAAACAAACGAAATTTTTTACAGTGTATATTTTTAATATTATTGCCAAAATAATATCTACAACTTTGCTGAAGACACCAAATCAATCCAACAAACCGTTTCAGCAATATATATTTTTTAACTCATTTGTACTATTTTTACACAGGCCCTGTTAAAAAAGTAGTCGTGATTCAATTTGAAGAACTGATAACACAAATTGGCATCTTTACTAAAAAAGAACAACGGTGCAAATTTTCATGAAAATCGGAGCCGACAAATAATAAAAAAATTAAAAAAGTCGTCAATCTTTAGAGAATTGCTCAGTTACGCTTGCATTGTCAAACAAACTTCGATTCAATTCGCGCTCCAATTGGTGAATCTTTTTGTAGAAACATATTTCCTCTAGTCTACTAGGTGTTGTGTGTTGTCCGTTGTCTAGTGTTAAGTATTTAGTATGGTTGGAGTGTTTTGGAAATACACTGTTTGCAAAACAATAATTTACTTTCGGTTTGTTTACGTTGGGATTATGACAATTAGCACACAAATCTCCCAGCAAATGTTGCCCAGATTGAAAAAGATGTAATGTATGTTTTGCTTCAACGTGTTGTTATATAATAGATCTTGGCACGTTGACGACAACATCACAATTGTGAGGGGGTTAGAAGGAAAGGGGTGTAAATGAACCATATCGAGAAAATCGCTTCCGAATTTTGATTACCTAAAAATTAATCCTATTTCACAACTTTCCATTTTCTGGATGACATATAGGGGAAATGACGACTTCGGCATGACAGACTATTTTCGGCAACCCAAATTGAAACACTATTTTCACTGGATTTTCTTACGAAAACACTGCTGAATGCATGCAAACGATTCTTTATGCTTTCAGCTTCAATTTGACTATATTTTTACCACTGAGAAAAAGCAATCTAGCTAGGTTTTCTTGAAATGCAACTCACGCACTAAAAATTGTAGCTGATTTCGAGTTGCCGATAATAGAATTGCAGATTTACATGCAGTTCAAATGGAACGGTTGCCGAAGAAAAACTGGTTGCCGACAATACTCGCTCTCACTAGAGAAGATTGGAGCTTTGTAAAAACGTTTCAAAACAGTTTTTGACAATTCTTTCGACTGAAATTGTTAGAGCAGCTGGCAGCAAAAGATTGTAAACAAACCAATACTGCATATGTGTGCGTTCCTTAGAGAAAAAGGCTATAGAAAGAAGGTCGCTGCTTAGGTTGCCGAGAATACGTAAATTCCCGTAGTTAATAGCGTAATCTATCATCATGCATCACTAAAAACTCAAAAAAAGTTTTCTCTGTCGTGAAATTGAGGATAAAATATCATACGCCCTGATAATTTCTTTCATGTTGTTACAGGACAGGGTTGGTAGCAGGTCGTTTTTTAGTGACTTGGTCACTATTTTAAAGCCAGTCACTAAAAAGTCACTTTTTACACCAAAACGTCACTAAAGTCACTATTTCCCTAAAAATAGTCACTTAAGTCACTTTTTCACTATTAAAATAGAGTGAAATTTAAAAATATCAACAAAATGTTTAAACTGAGTACTTGGCACTAAGAAAGTCTACAGTAGTTTTAACAAAATATACATATCTGTTAAAAAATTGAAAACCGCAAAACTTTTGAACACCAGGAAATCTATTGGGAAATGCCTACAATTTCGATTAAAAATCGGGAAAAATATACCTCCTTTCCCAGAAAATAAATTGTAACTTTCCAAAGGTATTTGTCTGTGATATATTTTCAAAAGTCTTTCAAGGATGATTAAGAACTTTAAAAAATCAAAAGTAAATTTTAAGAGTATTTTAAAAGATTCTAGGGATGACACCCACAGATGTATCGGAGAAGAATACCAAAGTACAGACTACGAAAGTCTCATGTAAAATTAAGTGCTCTGAGGACCGATTTCTTCTTCTCCGCTTAAATCTTAAGCCAGGTTTACTTATATAGTTAAACTTGGTTTAACACATACGAGCGTCGCTTTTGATTATTGTTTAAAAATAATTCTAATATAATTGAGAGTGCATTTTAACGAGAGTTCTGAGAAGAATTCTATGATGATTGGATGAGGATTTTAGGTCAAATTCTAATAAGAATTCAAAATTATTTCTGAAATGTTGCTTAAGTGGGCTCTGATGAAAATTCCATGAAAATCCCGTGAACTCCAAAGATGGTCTCTGCGGATGGTTCTAAAAGAATTCTGGGGTGATTTCTGACTTAATATGTCTAAAGAGTTCGAAGTAAATTCCGAGAAGAATTCCAATGGAATCGAATTTTGAGGGTTCAATCCCAACGGAATTCTGAGAAGAGTTTCAAAGCTTGTGATGGATTTTTGTATTGAGAATTCTGAGGATTCTAAGGAGAATACGAATTGAATTTGAAATCGAATGCAAGGGAGAAGTCCAAGATTATTCAAGGCGGAAATTTATGAAATTTCTGAGGCCTCCAGGGAGTTCCTAGAAGAATCAATAAAAAATCGAAAATAATCTACTTTACTATCATCTCCTCATCCATCGTATACAATGTCCATTTTAATTCTGATATTTAATGTTAAGCATTTCCAACTACGAAAATAATCTATTTCCAAGAATTTTGTTGATTGTTCGGCAAAGAATTTCAAGAATGCAATATTATGTTTGTAAAAGCTCATTCTGAAGAAATTCTGTGAAAAGTTCATAGCAAATTATTAAAGTTATCTACTTTGAGTTCCATGACATAAAAAGTTTATTTCAATATAAACCCGTATTTGAATTTCTAAGTTACCATATAAAAGGTAACTTATTTAGTATATACAAGTCACTATTTGGTCACTATTTCCGTAATTTTAGCCACTAAAGTAACTACTATTATATCGCATCAGCACTACCAGCCCTGCCCCCGGATCTTCCACCCTTTGAACTGCCAACACTGGTGATACGCCGTGGAAATACACCCTCGGGTTTTTTTTTATTTGTTGTTCCGCTTTGGTTCTTCGTTCGCAAATTTGTGAGAGTGGAATAACGCCCTGGAGATTTTTTGGTCTTCTTTTTGTTCATTGTTTACACGCGAAATATCAATCGGATGCATTTCTAATGAATCGGGCGTGACTAGCCTACTCCAGAATCAGTACGTTTGGCATATTAAAACAATAAAATGCGTAGTTCTGGTGCAAGGCGTAACAACCAAATGCATCATAGAGTTGAAAACTGGAAATACGCCATGTAAAAGGAAACGTTTTCGATGATTTGAAATGATATTTTCTTCTACTTTTTCGTGTTTATCGAGTAGTTTGTGAACTGTTCTATCTATATGTGGCAATATATGATTTGTTTACATTTTGGCACTTCCGCCCCTTTCAAATGTTAGTTTAGAGTTGTCTATGGGTAATTATGCTTATTATGCTGAAACATCAATGGTTATTCATACCTGAACAAAAAAAATCAACTAATCGCTGACCTTTTCTATCACACGCGTAAATGAGCGTAAACATAGAGCTATGGCTAAAAGTGACAGATCGCTGCAGGTACTTTTGCTTGTAGCGATAATGGAAAAATGTACCCATTATGGTTATACTTGAAAATTATATTTTTTCAACAACATTTAAATTCTTCAGTTGATAACATCAATAACGATCATGTGCATGGCAAAATGGTAAAACGGCTTGTTGTGTGAGAAATCAATATTTTCATTACTTATTTCTTAGTCATCGGCAAACAAAAAATAGTTCTTCAAACACACGTTTTAATCGGGTTGTAATGCTCAGAATACATCTTTTTTTACATGACTGAAAATACATTTTGTAAGCATTAGTCGATTTGTTTCAGATAATTAGTAAAATGTCTTCACTATAGCCATAATTGGTACTATAGCTATAACTGGTCCATCTACTCTATTGAAAACTGGAAATGAAAATTCACTGGACATCCTGCAGGCCAAACATAATTACAATGCACTAGTCAGGTTAAAATTATTAATTTTGCTCGAAATTAAAATAAAAAGAAACATGACCACGTTTTCTGAATTTCTGTGACCCACCAGTGAACCGCGACCAGGGAAGTGGCACCCCTATCTCTACTAGAGATGGGCGATCCGCTCCCGAGCTGTTCTATAGATCCGATTCTCTAAAGTGAGCTGATGACCCGCGGTTCATTTTTAAGGAACCGCAGCTCATCAGCTCACTGATATCACAAGTCTAAACCATTCAATCCATCACTCATAGCGGAACTTTTCAGAAAAGGACCGCGTAAACCAAGACGCGCGCTCAATACAACATGTGCCTACTGATCGACAGCACCGACGGTAAAAGCAAACTTCCAAGCGGCTGTTTGGGAGAGAGAGAGAGACATATTAACACGGCGAATGAGAACGACCCAAATTTGAGTTTAGTTCACTCATAATCGCCAACAGTGCAGGAACTCAGCGATGAGTAAAATTTGTCTCATGTTTTCCCAGGTTTTTCCAGGATTTTCCAGGGAAAAATTCCCGAATTTGAGAAAAGTAAAGATTGGATTCACTCAGGCTATTGGTACCAGTGCTGCAAAATCTCGACAGTACACGGTGATATTGACAATTCTGCTTTGGTCACTCATTTGGGATAACAGTCATAGTCAAGGCAAACCATGTCAATTGTCAATGACAATGGTGTCAGTGACGAACATGTGCAGATTTGTTTATTAGCTAAATTTGTAACGAAATTAAATGACTTGAGCAAAACAATTACATGGATCCATTTTAGTGAACAAGTATCTACATCCTGAGCTACTTGGATAACAATAATGTGACACAGAATGTACTAAATTAGACTTTTTGTTACCAGGTGAATCTTGTTAAATGACGAAAAAATGAATGAGATTTTGACGAAGGTTTTTTTGAGGATAAAGTCTGTCAATGACAATGACAAAGCTCAGCACTGATTGGTACTACTCCGAGATTGAATCAAATTTTCGTCAATTTCGAACTACGAGACAAATTTTACTCATCGCTGAGTTCCTGCACTTTTGGCGATTATGAGTGAACTAAACTCAAATTTGGGTCGTTCTCATTCGCCGTGAATATTCTACTGGTATTATGCAATTTATTTATGTAGGGAAGAGCGCTACTTCTTCGTAATCGCCCATTTCCGTTCTATCGAGCAGAAATCATCAATAATATCAATGATTTCTCCGTGCACAAATCAATAATACGTTTGTTCCAATCTGTTAGTTCATATGCGTATTGTATGAATATTAACACTCATTGTTCTCAAAACAAAAGAAGCGCTTCTAGCTAATCCACTTTTTCTACCATCATCAGTAGGACGAAGAAAATCTAATGGCGTTTCAATGCGTTACGACGGAATTGAAACTCGTAGGACGAATTTAGAATCAAGAAGCAGTGTTAGATTTTTAATAATTTCTCAAAATTGTTTGTCACTTTATCAAATCCAACGTATGGAACGATGAATAAATTTAGAAATTATCTTTGATGAAAACATTCCATGTTTTGTTCAAACCCTTTCAAAAAAGAGAGGTAAAGTGCGGGATGTGCTAAGTAGGACGGAAATTAGATCAAAAACCATACCCGACTCTTGTTGCTGATGTTATTCCTCCAGCATATGTGCTCTCACTTCTCCTCCCATCTCTGGAGGAGCGGAAGATACGCACAAAAGCAAATAACCGAAAATCTAAGGGCAGCTCTCCAGTATATTAGGATGACAACTCTCGGACCCGTCCAGCTATTCGGATCTTTTTTCCTTACTCTATCGATTATTCACGATTCAGCTCCAGATCCGATTCTGAGCTGATGATCTGGAGCTGAAGCCAAGAATAGTGGGGGAAATTTTGCTGGAGAATTAACATCAGAAATAAAATCGGTACGTATGTTTACGCGATGTTTGATCAGATGTTGCGTTAGTGGCGTTTTCCATTGAAAAGAAGAGCCATGTTGTAAGGTATGGATTTATTGGTTTAGACTACTTTTACGATTTTATGCAGTTTCAAGTACTAAAACCACTAATTAATTTTCCGGTTTGAAGTTGTGTCATAATTTCTATAATTTCAATGTGAGCTGAAGAGCTGTTCAAAAGAATCGACTCCCTTTAGTGAGCTGGATAGGTTTGATCCCACCTCCCTACTAATAACAAGTAGTCATAGCGAGCATAGTCATGGGCCGACGTTTGAGCCTAGCTTTCCCTTGGACGCGACCCATGGATTGAGAAATGCTGGTCTGCGTAGTTTATGAACAGCCCATAATGCAAGTGTGTAGTAGAGCCCTATACGAGAGATATACGCAAAGACAAATAAAATAACTGGTAACATGACGATATTTTTTCACACGAACTAACAACCCTAAACGTGGTCCACACCTTGCATGACTTACCGCTTTTGTTGTGTATTGTTGTTATTGGTAAGAATTGAGGCTTGAGGTCAAACGTTATAGAAAATATGTTTGCGATGATTCTTAATTTATTCTCATGTTCTAATATATCTCCTTACAATAGGTCATATGAATAAAAGCGTTTACTTTACTTTTCTCGTAAGAAAAGCACGGGAAAGTAAATTAAACTCTTTTTAGTGCTAATCCATCCTACCCAATATGGATTTTATGTTATTAATATATTGTCCTATTATCTTCCGGGTGATAGCAATAATACAATCTAATTGGAAAGTGGTCAATTTGTCAAGCAGTTTTAGCGTGACTTTCTACCAGCGATTCCACAAAATTGAACCAACTAATTTCTATTTTTATGAAACGCACAAATGATGGCTACTTTTCTCGTGGTTCTAGAAGAAAAATAATCTCAAAATAATGTTTTAGTTCAAAGTTCGAGTGGTAGTAAACGTCATTTCAACTGCTCGAATGAAGTGGTTAATTGTTTTCTACCCAGTGATAGGTCTTCTGTTCGATTGACTGCACTTATGTGCCAGTGCAGATACGATTTCTAGCTTCTCTATCTTACAGGACTCTAGTGTTGTTATGTTTTGCATCTGGAAGAGATTTCCACACACTTAGAAAAAATCACCGACTTCGGTAATTCATTTACCGAATTCTCAACAGCTGAACGGTCGGTAATGTTTTCGGTAATCGAGAACATTACCGAAAAATCTGTAAACTGGATCAGCAAAATTAGCTGTCAAATTTACCGAAAGATCGGTAACGTTTACCGATGTGCATTGCTTGATTTGTAGTCGACTTTACCGGAGAACTGTAATTTTGAGTACGGTATGCAAATCGGAAATTACCGAGAGATCTGTAATTTTTTAAAAAGGTCACCGACTCAACTGCTATTTGCTTTAGTATTGTTTCAAGGTGGCGGTCACTGCAACCCATGCAAAAATTTGGCTGCAGTCGTGATCAATAAGTTAGTGTTGCAAATTGCACCACCAATGAACAAAACCGTTGGCGACGATCTGAAAACTTAAGTTTTTGTCGGAAAGATTCGGCGCTACACTGAAAACAAGGAAGCATTGGAAGAAGATTAACGCCTTTAATGTCGATCGAAAATAACAATATGGTGGATTTGACGTTTACCTAGACCGTTACGGAACTCAGTAATGGAACGCTTTGATTACCGAAACTTCAGTAAAATATTTCACCGAAGTCAGTGATGAAGCTTATTTACAGACCTGTTGGTAAAAATGTTTACCGTTTTCGGTAAATTAAAATAAATTACCGAAATTCGGTCATTTCACTTACAGTTTTCAGCAATAAAGCGAGAAAATACCGAAACATCTGTAATTTTTAGCATTACCGATCTAAGACGGTAATTTTTTTACCGAACTCAGGGTCTCTGTTTAAGTGTGCATATAGTTATGCCAAACGTCCATTATGCCGAATTACCATTATGCCAAAAGGCGTTCCATTTCGAAAGGCTTCGATTGCTGTGATGACTGTAATGGTCCTTCTTATTCGATTATTTGATCTATAGCACTCCTTTTCAATCAGTGACCATGGATGCATTTCTAAAAGCGTTGGTCACTCAGCGCTGAGTGACCTACGCTTTTAGAAATTCCTCAATTCGAATGGAGTCACTCACTCTCTGTGTAAGATTCTTTTTCAGTGTGGATCCGTGAAATCTCCAGTAACATTTGAAAAAAAGCCTATGTCCAAAATGTAAGCAAACCAGAAAATGAATCTCAGTACACAGCAGCCAAAATATGCGAAAAGTTTTCTAAAATACATGAATATCGATAACAATTTAATTTTATAAACTAATAAGCCTATTTGTGAATGTTTCAATCGTTAGGCCCTTTTTGTTAAACCGTTGTACTTGTCATCAGAAATGGAAGGCCCTTTTCAGAGCTTTTTCTTAACGTCAAATAAATGTAAAACAAATCATCGGCCCTGCCTCAAGGAGTAGGGCCTAGCATGTGGGTCTATGAATGATTCGAAAAATTCCGTTGATCGGCCGTTTTGAAAATCAAGTTATTTTTAATGATTTTTATCGGTAATGCGGAACATTCCTATACGACTGGTAGCTATTTAGCGGTGCTATATGGAATGGTATCAAAAAATAATGGTGCTTGATGTTGATATAATCCGCTTCGACTCAGTAGACTATGCCAGCTGTGTCAATACCGACAGAATCTATCGGTGCCTTGCAGTTGAGGTCTTTTACAACTCCGGCCAACCATATTATTTAGGATACAGTTGCACTCAGTTATAGCGACGTATTCTGCTTCACTTAAGGGGTAGGGTTTAAAAGCAGTTGGCAGCTAAACAGAAAGCTCGTTACTGACTTGCAATCTCTGTATCGTTGGCCCAGTCCGCGTCTACGAATCCGACAAGTGGCCTGCTATCCTCATTCCTTTTGATGCGTAATCCAAACATAAACTACATGTCGTCTGGTTTACTTTTGTGAGGCCTCAATCCAAACCTGGTGATCTGAAATGAAACTCTACACACGGTAGTAGCAAAATGTGGTGGAGGTATCCGGGGTTAACTTTCCGTAGAACAGTAATAATTTTCGTCTAAAAATCCCTGTCTAGTCATAATAGCAGTTGTTTGTACTAATTTACATTTTTCGTAAAATTTTTCGTACCCACATAACCTTAATCTACTTTCCCGTTCACTCACGCAGGACGACCTCTTCACCGATCCGGTCGCACCTCCGCCGGATCTCGAGCAGGAAAAGGAACCCCTCCCGGGAACGTCCCGATCGGTGTTGGACTCCTTCGATCCGCACCATCCCCATGCAGTGGACAACGACGGCTTCGGCGACGAAGGTTTCGGTGCGGAACCAGCTGCCGGACTGTTTGAGGGTGACATTTTCGCTGATGCTCCCCTGGCACCGGAACCGGAGCTACCGGCTGCACCTGCACAGGTACAACGTGGCGAGGAAGAAGACAGCGATGACGATGATGACGACCATTTTGACGTTGTTGGTGGTGCTCCGTCGCCAGCACCGAGTTCGGACAATTCGCGGCCACCGACTCCGATTATGACGCAGCAGTTGTTGGATGATCTGCAGCAACCGGGAACGAGCCAGGACGGTATGCCGATAGCACCAGTGATTCAGGATGTTTCCGTAGAAGCATCAACTTCTTTGACGGCGGAACCGCAGAAGGAAGTTGAAAGGAGAACGGAATTAGAAGACGACATAATGGGTGAAGATGTTGGTGGTCAGGAAGGTCATGCAGAACAGACAACCTTGTTGCAAAACGAGGAGGAAAGCTTCGCATTGGCACCAGTGGACGCTTCCGCCTTGAAGGGTGTAACAAAGAGTAAACGTAAACGGAAACTGATTGTCGATGAGGTGAAAAATATCAGCGGTGAGGAAATGAAGAGTCAGCTGGCCAATACGACGGATATCGTGACAACATTGGATCTGGCACCTCCGACAAAGCGGTTGATGTACTGGAAGGAGACGGGTGGAGTGGAAAAACTGTTTGCCTTGCCATCTCGAGACATCCCAGCACGGTGCATGTTCAAAAACTACCAGCGACATCTGACGTCCCGTTCGATTGGCGTGGAAGACTTTGCTGTGTTGGGTCCTTTGGACGTACTAGGCGTTGAACAGCAGCAACCGGAACGACCGGAATCCCCAGTGACTCAGCGTCGAGGTAGAAAACGAAAGGTCATTCAAGATCTGCTACCGCCGGATACTCCAGCTCCAATGACGCCAATGACACCGACGATGCCAATGACACCGATGACACCTGCCACTCCAGCTCATTTGGATCAGACTTCGGTCGATCAGTTGCGTGATGCCGTCGAAATGCCACCCCCAACGCCGGTTTCAATGGAGTTGCGAGACCAGGACATGTGTCAGGATGTCAGTCAGAGCTTCCACCCCGATGGAAGTATGATGCCTCCTCCGACCACACCGGGTATCAGTAATATCGAAAGCCCGAATCAGACACCTCTCAATCTGGGTATGCAATCCCCTCAGATGATGCCTCCTACCCCGGGAATGCCAAGTATACCGATGACACCGGGAAATCTGATCCACGGTGGGTTAACACCCGCTGGGCTGGCGCATGGTGGATTTACACCTGCTGGACTGGCACATGGTGGGCTAACACCAGCCGGGCTAGCGCATGGGGGGCTAACGCCCGCAGGACTGGCACATGGTGGACTCACACCCGCTGGGTTGGCGCACGGTGGTCTTACACCTGGAGATCTTCAACACGGTGGAATGACACCAGCTGGACTGCAGCACGGCAATTCTGGCCAGGTTATGCCAGATCTGCCTGGTGCGATGACACCGCACGGACTGGACCACGGTGGCATGACGCCACATCATTCCAGTTTGGAGCACATCGATCAGATTCCCCACCTGCCGGCGGATCAGGTCTCGTCGATACTGAACGAACCGGGCATGGAAAATTTTTCCAACATGGGCTACGAAGGACATGCCGCTTCTCCGGCTCGTGAAGCGCTTCACGATGACGTGCAGAACGAATGGAATCAGGACTACGAGTTCCCACACTCGGTTGGCGGGGTAAGTTGCTCATTGCTCATCGTCGTATTCCTAGATGAATGTTTAATTTTGATCATTCTTATTTCACAGCAACAAACAACCGAAGAGCAACAGGTGGATGAGACAATTGAACAGTTTGAGGAGCGAGTGCTGAACAAACGTGCTGCCCAGTTGTTCATCTCAGTACGATCGCGGCTTCTGAAGACTGACTGCATGGTGTTGTCCGAAATGACGCACCGAAACGACAAGAAACAGGTTCGTATATTGCAAGATTTTGATTGTAATAGGAGTATAACACAACATTTGTTCTTCCTTGTTTAGGCCGCTCAAAAGTTCTATTCACTGTTGGTGTTGAAAAAGTTCAAAGCCCTTGAGATCACACAGCCGGAACCGTACGCGGACATCACAATCACCCGGGGGCCACTGTTCGAGAATCCGAAGCTGTAAGGCACTACGCTGTTTTACGTTGTC
Source organism: Ochlerotatus camptorhynchus (assembly GCF_037179485.1). Classification (NCBI taxonomy): domain Eukaryota; kingdom Metazoa; phylum Arthropoda; class Insecta; order Diptera; family Culicidae; genus Ochlerotatus; species Ochlerotatus camptorhynchus. The sequence goes on along the minus strand of NW_027040756.1, from coordinate 2,825,446 downwards.
TTTTTAATTAGATTTTAAGTCGAAAAAAGTGATGTTCAAGTTGCATCCCTTTAGTTGTAGCTGCTAAGAAGACGAGAAAACTTTAAGTAAGTCGGTTAAAATTAGAATTGAAGATGCTTGTGCATTTTTCTATAATTTTATTGCGAAAAAAAAAAGTTATGCATGACCTTGGTCGGAAATGAATTGATAATATAGAAATACCTGTAAATACCTATTCTTTTTTATTAGAGCGGACAAAGCTCGCCCCCCATTGCGGATTGACAGATTGGTTTATTTCCGCGATTGAAATTCAGCAATCTGCCGAGAGAGATTTGTTCGTTAGCCAGATTGTTGTGTTGTTATGTTGTCGAATCGAAATTAGTGGCTACACATTGTAACTTATTTTCGTGTATGCATACAAATACACGCAGAGATAAAATTATGTTTTTAACAAAGATGAACTACCATACACGGACGATGCGAGTAACTCATAATTGAATCGAATTTGACTCATAATTGCAAAAAGTGGGGTTACTTTGAGAATGAGTATAATTTTCCTCGATTTTCCAGGAAAAACTTCTTGAGTATGAGGAAAATCTATTAGTATATGTACTCCTAGAGTGAGTAAAATTTTGGTGGATTTCCGTCATATTCCAGAGTTTTCCCGGAAAAGTGAGGAACGTTTTACTCACTCACTGAGTTTCCACACTTTTTGCAATTTTGAGTTGTATTCGACTCTGTTACTGAGTTACTCTCATCAGCCGTGTGGTATTGTAAATAGTTGTCCAGTAAATAAGATTTAACACCTACATAAACAAAATGCACAGCAAATGATGTACTAACAAACTGCCGAAAGGCGGGAAAACCGTTAAATCAAATACAGATTTACCTACAACAGGTGAACATGACACGTCCTATCGGTTTGCATTTTTGCTCGTTTTAACTAGCAAACTTACAAACAGACAAGTACGTTCGCCGATGACAGCACCTTCAGGTTTCCCAATCTATTCGCTTCATCGCTGTGTTGAAGCAGTCAGAAGGAAACAAATCACAAACAACAAGTAGCAAGAATAGAAAAAGCTAAGCTGCAGTTTAGTATCTACAACGTGAAGAACCCGATCTGGAAAGTATGTTTGAGGGACTAAAAAATCGAAATCAATCCCTAGATCATTTGGAAGTATAATTTATAAACATTTAAAGAAAGGGAAGAAAAGTAAACAACAATTACTCATGTAAAGAAAACATCAAGTTAAAATAAAGCAAATCTTACAAATATGTTGGATACTTTTGTCGAAAGAAATCCTTGCAAATTGGACTACACTGAGGAAATATAACGTATGAGCTCCATAAAATATGCTTATGAAATTTCGACAAAAGAAAAAAAACTTTGAAATTCATAAGAAGGAAATGACGTCAGCGGCGTTGATGGTCTTTTTCATACTATGCTCCTGAATTTTTCATAAGATAATCTGATGAGCAAACATCTATTCATTTTATGAATTGCATAAGATATTCTAATTATTAGCCGGTGGTTGGCTCAGTGGGTTCTTATGTGCATATACGCGCTGCGGTCTGGTTGTGTAGTCGCTGTGGTCCGACATAGTCCATTCTATGCGCACTAGTATTGATGGTCTGAAAATTGGGTTCTTTAAGGGTATTGAGGTAAATGCATATTCGTAATGGAACCCAAACCCAAAATTTCATCAATTTTGGTACACTGGAACTATTTTAAATAAGAACGATTACATTTGCAAAAATCACCTTATTAGCGCCCATACGTGTCACTTTGTATGGGAGCAAGCTGTCTATTTGTCTGTTTAGTGTCAAACAGTGAAGTTATTATCACAGACAAACAGACCTAACACATTGAATATTTATCACTGTAAAACATCGTCGCTAAAACATTACCGCCATCTTTTAAGTACAACAAACTTCGCACTTGAAAATGGGAAAGCTCAATATGCCGGATTGTAGTATGTCTTTGACGCATTAGAGATCACTAGATTAATTCAACTTCTGAGTCCCGTCATACACCCATATTCTTGTTTTCGTTCGAACCGTATTTTCCATACAAAAAAACTTTATTTCTGTACTGGGCACTGCGGAGTCGATCGATTTTATTTTGCAAGCCAATGGAAAACTGCTTGAAAATTTTCTCAAGTTTAAAACTGTTTTGCTCTTTCTCGGTTGAGTCCCGCCAAAAGCACTGAATCAGGAGTGCTCGAGCCCCCATGACTATCAAAGTTTGTTAGGTTTTACAGTAATTGAAAACTCAGCTGAGTCATAAAAACTATGCTGGTTTTTATACATTCATCACTGAGCCTGCTAGGTTTTGTCTTTGAGATTAAAATTAAGAATGTGTTAGGAAAAAGTATGGATTATTTCTATGAGATAACAATACTTGACGATGGTTAATCTAATCTAATCTAATTTAATCTAATCTAATCTAATAAAAACGCAGCCAGCACGAGAAAGCATCCTGGAAGATGATTGGGTTAGATGAGGTCTAATCATTTTTCTTGTCTAATTGATGATTTACAGCATATCTGAGATATCAGACATAACATTTGATAAAGGCACAAGAGCATTTGTAAACAAACTTTCTAAAGCCCTTTACACGCGAACCAAAGTACGCCCAGGCAAACCAATACCACTTTCGGAAAGGTGATAGTTGCAAAGAGGTAACTCTAAGACTAATAGGTCCCGAAGAAACGTGCTCAACTTTTTGGCTCAACTCTGCTCTGGTACTATCTTCGGTCCCAAGCTAATCGGTTCACCCCTCGAAACATAGGAAAATCCACGAGCCCCTCATTTTATCTGTCAAACTTTCATAGCGAATCAAAACAAACATTGTGTAGTACTAGAATTTTGACTAGAATGGGGTACGTTAATCGATTTGCTTGGGACCAATAGGCTAGTCAAGTAGTGAGCCAATTTAAAATCGTTAGTTTCGTATTGATTGTTGATAGTGGCCCCTATCCGATGATGTTGTTGGTTTGCGTGGGCGTACTTTGGTTCGCGTGTAAAGGGCCTTAGAAAGTTTGTTTACAAATGCTTTTGTGCCGTTATCAAATGTTATGCCTGATATGATATAAACATCAATACGGCCAGGCCTACCAACAATCAATACGAAACCAACGATTTTAAATTGGCTCACTACTTGACTAGCCTATTGGTCCCAAGCAAACGATGGACGTACCCCATTCTAGTCGAAATTCTAGTACTACGCAATGTTTGTTTTGATTCGCTATGAAAGTTTGACAGATAAAATGAGGGGTTATTGGTATTTCCTATGTTTCGAGGGGTGAATCGATTAGCTTGGGACCAAAGAGAGTACCAGAGCTGAGCCAAAAAGTAGAGCACGTTATTTCGGGGCCTTCTAGTCCTAGAGTTACCTCTATGGGCCTACCAACAATCAATACGAATCTATTGATTTGAAATTGGCTCACTACTTGACTAGCCTATTGGTCCCAAGCAAACGATTAACATATCCCATTCTAGTCGGAATTCTACTACTACACTATGTTTGTTTTGATTCTCTATGAAAGTTTGACAGATAAAATGAGCGATTCGTTGATTTTCCTATGTTTCGAGGGGTGCATCGACTAGCTTGGGACCGAAGAGAGTACCAGAGTTGAGCCAAAAAGTTAGGCACGTTTCTTCGGGACCTTCTGGTCTTAGAGTTACCTCCATGGGCCTACCAACAATCAATATGAAACTAACGATTTTAAATTGGCTCACCACTTTAGTAGCCTATTGGTCCCAAGCAAACGATTAACGTACCCTATTCTAGTCGAAATTCTAGTACTACGCAATGTTTGTTTTGATTCGCTATGAAAGTTTGACAGATAAAATGAGGGGTTACTGGTTTTTCTTATGTTTCGAGGGGTGATTCGACAAGCTTGGGACCGAAGATAGTACCAGAGGTGAGCCAAAAAGTTGAGCACGTTTCTTCGGGACCTACTTGTCTTAGAGTTACCTCTATGGGCCTACCAACAATCAATACGAAACTAACGATTTTAAATTGGCTCACCACTTTAGTAGCCTATTGGTCCCAAGCAAACGATTAACGTACCCTATTCTAGTTGAAATTCTATTACTACACTATGTTTGTTTTGATTCGCTATGAAAGTTTGACAGATAATATCAGGGGTGTGTGGATTCATGCAGAACATGCAGGGGTGAGTGAAATAGCTTGGGACTGCTTGGGACAGTTGTTCTGGTACTGAGTGAGCCAAAAATAATAATGATTTTCTTCGGGACCCAGTGGTCTTAGAGTTACCTCTATGGGCCTACTGCGTTGTATTTGCCGCAAAGATGATTCTTGGAAATGAATGGGAACACATGGGTGGAAGGATGCGTGGAAATACCGTACCAAACGCTCCGAGTTACTATGTGTAGTTGTGTGTAATGTGTAAATATTTGTACAATATTGAAGAATCATAAAATAATGCAATGGAAGGACCTTACCGAATTTTTTTCCTATGTTGGTAATGATTCTTTTGCGCTTAAAAGTTTCATTGGATGCATCCGCTCCTTGTTTATCATGGGGTTTGGGATGCAGTTCCTCGTCATTGCTCGTGGTTATGTTTAGTGATGTGATGGAGATCATTTCTTGAGCAACCGTACCAATGAGTAAATAAGGCACATTTACCAACCTCTACCATAACGCTACTTGCGTACCGGAGGTTGCTATTCAGGTGGGGGAAATAGCAATCCGCACCTTGGGAAGTAGTGAGTTCATAAATTTAGCAACCCGGTAGCAACGCATCAGACGGTTGCTATTTTGAATAAACGTCAAAAGTTTGTTTTGCCGGTGTGGAAAACGGTAACTTAAATTATGACTCTGATAGCAACGACCGGTGTGGAGAGGAGTGATCAAGCCAAAATGGAAACGCTGTGCGTAAGTAAAATAGTGCCGCAAATGGCAACGACTGGTACGGTTGCTCTAACAATACTTGACGATGGATAAGAACAGTAACTGCATTTGTTGAATCTGAATGCGAGGGGGGCGACACATCTAAATCTCAATTCTAGATGCTCAACAAATCTCACACTAGCGAATCAAACTTCGAAAAATCTTCTTTGATTTCTCGCATCTACTTGCATCGCGCATCATCTTTTTGCAGGAAATCTTCAAAATCGTCAACAATCTTCTTCATATCTATTCAGCGTGCGCGCAGCTAACCACAGCAAAACACAATTTTTCCTGCATCGTAGATAGAGTCGCCCCCCTCGTCTGAATGTTTGGTTCCCGTTTGACAGTTTGCACTGGCTCCCAAGTGACAAGCACATTTAGTGAGTCCACAGCTCCGAGTTTTTGTTTGGAAAATACGTTTCGAACGAAAACGAGAATATGGGTGATAATCTTCAGTATTAATGACTGATCAGCACCCGTAGGAAAAAGTGGGAATTGTAAGGGAATTTAAAAGAAAACGTAATGTGGGAATTAAGACTTGTATGGCCAATTCAGTTCAGGTTGACATATTTCCAATATTCTAACCAAAATTTGTATTATTGGGATTCTATTCTTTGTAACAGTTTTAAGGCTGGAGAGATGTGGGACGCGGAGGGATCGCTTAGGGGAAGCATAATATGGTTTATTGCTTACTATTTTGCAATGGGGCTAGGAGTGATAGGTTGATTGATTCATGTGTTTTGGCTGACTTTGAACAATTTTGCTACTTTAACTAATGCCTCCTTAATAAAGAAACCTTACCTTACTTTAACTAATCATGTTTGTATTGCTTCATGCGTAAAGTTTACGATTTACATAGTTGGAGATGCTTAACGTCAACTATCAGACAGTGGTCATTTTATGCGGATGAGGAGATGAAAGTATAGAGTTGATAGTTCCGTTAGCGGAAAATTGTATATAGAGAGTAGAGAACGAGCAAAGGGCAGTTTTGAGGAAGGCACAAATCTGGTTGATCATCTCCTTTACCAAACTCCCCTTTTGGAGAGGGGTGGTGAGAGGTATCTCATGTATGGTATGACTATTGACTAGAACTAGATGCTTACGTCATGAAGGCATGGAAGGGGGGCATGAAGTAGTTCGCCTCCTCGTGGTGTGCCCTGGAAACGCTAATTATCGAACCCAAGGGAGAGATATTGCGGCTAAACGAACTACCGCAGAGTAGGGACGCTGGAACCCCATCCAGCTCGTCCCAGGAGGTTGAGAAGCCCTGCACAAACCCTCGTTGTGCAAAGGCAGGAGTGACGCCGGGTTCTTAGAGTGCTTAGCACACGCAGCTGGTAAGCGGTCACATCTGTCCTAAGCTGCCCTGTTGGACAGTTGGCTGGCTATCACGTCTGCTCTAGAACTCTGGCGAACAATGAACAGCGAACAACAAGAGGAAGGCCCTGCACAGCTGCTCACTGTGCAGTAGCGAGTGTCACGTCGGACACAACACCAAGTGATGCGCCATAGCGCAACCGGCCCCCTCCCATGACGTAATGCTTTCGGGCGGTTCCGGGGAGGGCAAGAGCCTAGAGCACAGGGTAAAGTTTAGTGGGTCGGGAGAGCTATTTCTCCCATCCCCACACCCTGAGTTATCTTCTCAGGAGTCTGGGAGCAAATTCCCCCTGTATAAAAAAAAAGGTGCTTACGTCAGATGACGACTTGAGTGTGAAACAATCGATAGAACTGTTTCTGCACATCGAAGCTCGCATCAAAGGTACGTGCGCAAATCGGCGATCTTCACTTTTGCCAGCGAATTCGAATTCTACATTCGTACAAATAGGTACAAATAGCTCCCCTTGAAGTAGGTTTCCCAAAAAGTTGAGCACGTTTCTTCGGGACCTTCTGGTCTTAGAGTTACCTCTATGGTAAGGTATAAGAGTTCGCTAATCAGTCCAGACGACTTCCAGGGAAAATCCAGAGTAAGTGCAGTAGACTGTCAGGCCCAATTGCGACGAAATTTTGACGCAAGTTTGAAGAACTAAATAATCAGCTGACATCCAGGGAATGTCCAGAAACCTTTCAAAACAAGTCGAAAAATCCCTAAAGGAACTCCAGAGAAAATTCCGATGACTTCTAGGTCAAGTGTACTTCCTGTGCCTTTCTGGGCCAGTTAATATGTCTTAAATAGTAAGTCCAGAGGATTCCCAGTACATGACCATAGGACTTCAAGGTCAACTACAAAGGACTCCCAAGGTATGTCCAGAGAACTTTCTGGGTCAGTCCAGATAACTTTTGAAGCCAGTCCAGACGACTTTCAGAGCAAATCCAGAAGACTTTCAGGGAAAGTTCTGAAGATTTACAATGGACTTCCAGGACAGGTCCAGAACACTTTCTGTGTCAATCCGGAAGACCTTCTAGGCTAGTCCAGATAATCGTCTAGCCTAGTCCATTAAACTGTTCTGGGGCAGTCCAGACGGCTTTCAGAGCAAGTCCAGAGGATTTCCAGGACATGTTCAGAGAACTTTCAGAGCCAGCCCAGATGGCTTTCAGAGCGAATCCAGAAGATTTTCAAGACATGTCCAAAGGACTTCCAGACCATGGTCAGAGGACTTGCAGAGCAGGTTCAGATGCAAAACCTTATTTTTAATACGCTGCTTTTCGGTGGATTTTGAGCGAGCTCAATTCTGGCTTTGATTAATTCATTGGAAATTAATTTAGGATAGATACAAATAAACTCAGTTGACTTCAATTGGGCTGCTAGTCTTGATACACTTCAATTCCACAAGATGACTAAATGCTAATGAATGGAGGGTTTTGAGATTAAGTGTACGAATAAGCGGAAGCTATCGCCAGCAGTGACACGTCAACTTTAAGAGCTTCTTGTTTGAATATTGGTGACGAGGTGCTGCCGGCACGCGTTTGTTGCAGCAGGGTGAATCAGCTTTATTGAAGACCTTTGGGAGACAAAACGACCAGATGGCCATCTGTAATCACGTGACAAAAGACTGTCAAATCCACGAACCCTCGTTCAGTCAACAAATCCTTTGATTTCCTTAGCCTGACCCTCCCCCCACCCAATGATGATTTCAAAGACACAAACAATGGCAGCGTGGAGAAAACTCCATTAGGAACTTGTCAAATTTAAGAGAATCATGTAAATTTAGTTTCAATAGATAAAATCAGATACGATCTCACCAAGTTAGTCCAAATGAATCCACAGGAAGCATCCGTGCTAGTGTTGCATTGTAGTTCCGATCAAAGACGGTTCGCTTGATGGGGATCAACATAAACTAGTTCCGTCCTATGTAGACCCAGTGTGAAGTGATCCTCCGGCAATAAGAGATGAACTAGCCTCAGGCTAAAAATCTCTAAAATAAAGATTTAAAAAAAAAAAAATAAAAAAAATCCTCCGGCTTGGGATAAAAGATAATCGACTGCAGTCGATTGCTAGATCCGAGTGTAGGTAGCCAAGTATCAGGTCCAGCAACTTGCAATTCCATGAAGCCAATACGACAAACAATGGAATATCTTGGTTCCAATAAAGGTTCCTCTTCGTTTTCGAAACCGTATGTCAGCGGCAAATCACAGTCAGTACAGCAGCATGACATACAGTCAGTGTCTCTTGGGGATGGGATGCATTTCTCGCAAGGCTTCTTCTGCATAGATGATTTGATTCCTATTGAAACGGATAATCGCGTTCTTGGCCATCTTCGAAAATGTTTACCGGATTAATAACCAAATAAGCATAAAAACTCCCAGAAAAATACGAACGTCATGTTCGTTCACACGCGCAGCCTACTCTGACTTTTTGACTTTAAATGATCTTTATTTTTTGAATTTGTGTGGTTTACATGTATAACTTATCAAGTGACACAGATACGTCTTTTCATCTTTAGAGAATGTCCACCTTGGTGGGATTGGTTTGTTTTAAATTGAAAAAGGAAACTACATATAACTACTATTTACAACTACAACTAACCTACAACTACTATATGCACCTAATCTACTATATACAAATTGCTTATCAAAGCATGTTCTTTTTTTTTCTTTATTATAGAGATTTTAAGCCATATGGCTAGTTCATCTCTTAGATACAAAGCATGTTCTGATAAAATACATTTTTGTGCTAATTTAGTCTTAATTTCGGTAATTCTGGAATCTATTTTGGCAATGCCTGCCTCTTCGTGTAAATTTGTTATTCTAGTGTCGAAAGGACGATCAAGCACCATCCTCAGCACTCTACTCTGAGCGACCTGAATGTTGTTCCTGTGAGTCTGTGCACATGATTCCCACACCGGAGCTCCGTAGAGGATCGCAGGTGCTATGATTTGTTTGTAGACAGCCAGTTTGTTCACCCTTGAGAGGCGGGATCTGCGGCAAATCAGCATACAGACACCTAACCAAGGCAGAACACTTGACTACAGTTTTCTCTACATGCAAACGGAAGAGGAGCTTTTCATCGAACAACATCCCGAGATAGGTTACTTCGGCAGACCACTCAACCCTTGTGCCATCCATGATTACAGTACAAGATGGAGCCGGTTTCAGTTTGGGCGATTGCCGATGGAGGAACATGATCGCTTGTGTTTTGGAGGCATTGGTTTTAATTTTCCACGTGGTGGCATAATCAGCAAAGGCCTTAAGGCATCGTTGAAGTTTGTTCGTTATTTCTCGAGGCATCCTTCCTTTGACGGCTATTGCGGTATCATCTGCGAACAGGAAAAACACGCAACCGTCTCCGAGGGGAGGAATGTCGGAAGTGTAAATGCTGTAAAGCAAGGGGCACAGCAGACTAGACTGCCTTGCGGGACTCCTGCTGGGATGGAAAACGTGTCTGAAAGGCAACCATTCAACGATACCTTAAACGACCTTTGCTGGAGGTAGTCACGGGCAGGCATGGTAAATCATTTGCATTCATATCATGCATTCATTTACATTCATTTGCCTCTAACTTTTTTTTTCGACAGCATTCCGCAAAATGATGTATAGAACTTTTGTAGGTTTTGTTATTAACTACAACTTTTCTTAACAAGTCAAATCCATATCTCTTATGCATGACGAACCAGAGCGAACATAAGCCACTACTGTTTTTCAATGAATGTATTTTACATTCACTGAAAAACAGTAACAAGTTCTGCCCGCTCTAATTCGTGATGCATAAGAGATATAGATTTGAGTTATGACCAAAGTTGTAGCTAATAACAAAACCTACAAAAGCTCTATATATCATTTTGCGGACTGCTGTTGATGAAAAAAGTTAGAGGCAAATGAATGTAAATGAATGTATGAAATGAATGCAAATGATTTTCCATGCCTGGTTACGGGTGATTTTTACCAGATCAGGGGAAACATATGTCAGAAGGGTATACTCGAAACATAAACAATGACTTAGAACGTCGATTTCTCTTGAATGACCATACACCCACGGAAGCTGATTACACTAGTTCATAGAACAAACATTTCTCTGTCAGATGATTTAGTTAGTTTGAGTGGGTATGTAGTCATTCGTAAGAAACCGACGATCCTAGTCATTGTTTACGTTTCGAGTTAGACCCTCCTGACATGTTTCCCCTGAGATGTAAAAGAAAGTTGAAGTTACAAAGCTTGAACACAAGTCTCCAGATCTCCAGTCCTCTGAAACTGGCGTCTACGAACATTTCTCAGGCGAACTAAGAGTTGGGTGTGGGAATCAACGGCAATAGACTTACCCCTCAAAGGAACTCGTCGGACGCACGCTTGGTCAGCCACGGTTATGGCTTGGTGGAGCCCCTCTAACGCTCGGTCGATGTCCTCGACGGTGTCAAGCGGTGGGTTGTCGATGATGTGCCTGTCTACCACGTGTCCAAACTGGGCCCAGTTTACGTGGTAGTAGTCCTTGTGCAGACTTGGAGCAGTGGCCATGTTGTAGCCCAGTTCAGTCACCACCGCACCGGTTGGTGGTCGGAGCTGAGTTCGGTAAAGGCTACCGGCTTGGACAAGCCGGTATTTGTCAGCCTACTCTGATGTCTGGTACCTCTATGTATGCATTTAGATTAACATCCGAAATTCCTCCTTTTTTACACATTCTGCACACAAAATAGCTCACCCTTCACAGGATTTCCTTCCGATTTCTATTAATGGGGCGGGGTAGAAAGTATCTTTTGGGCAGAATATGTAAAAAAGGAGGGACTTCGGATGTTAATCAAAATGCATATATAGAGGTACCAGACATGTTTTGCAGTGTCAGGTACTCTATTTTTTAGTCTATGAGAGGGAAATCAAAAATAGAGTGTCATCAAAATACATGGCATGTTGAGAAATTGAACTAGTGAGAGCAAGTTTTCTCTCTCAAATTTGAATATTTTGGCTCTATGGGGACTGGTAGTAAAGCAGGTAAAAGTTTATGGGGAAAAATCATGTTTTTTTTTATTGTAGCTTGTTTAACAATAATTTCCTGGAAAAAAAAACTGAACGACAAAGTCCCTGACTAATTTCTTCAGGTTGTCGTTCACTTTTTTTTATCAGAATATGCAGTGAAAGCGAATCTCTCAATTTCTATGTTATTCCTACCAGTGAAACAGCGCCATCTCTGTGGAAAATGGCTGGACGATAAGATTAATTCCAAAAATACCCATATTGTGGGGTATTTGACAGTAGTTATCAGTTGCCAAAATCGCAAAAAAAAATAACTCGTTATTTAGGATCTGCTCCGTAAAAAGCGATACGATAACTGAATACTGCATAACAAGACTTCGTAAACGGTGGTTTCAGTGTATCAAACAAATCTTACATCACTTTTAATAAAAAGGTGTGAACAGAATTTAAATCCATCAATAAATGGCCAAGTTATAAGCGTTTAAAACCTGTCGCTATTTCGTCACATTTTTTTTTGATTTGCACCCCCAGTATAGTCCACAGGATCGTAGTCCTACGTGAAAAATCAGTTTCGCTGAAATAACCATCAAACGAATGCTTAGGTTCGTTTCTTTAGATGTGGTCAGTTTCGAAATGTATAACGGGGGGTCTAGAGAAATTTTTATTTTAATCCTATTTTCAGTTTAAAATACGTCCAAAAAAATTTTTAAGCCTGATTAAGCCAAACAAAATGTATGGAAAAATGACCTCCGATAGAACATGTTAAAACTAGCCTCAAATGCAAGAGGAGCACCTAATATTTCGTTTGATGGGTGTTTCAGCGATACTGATTTTTTTATAATAATGTTATTTTACCACAGACACCGTGTTCTCAATTCTAAATGTAGGTGGCGAGTGATCGCCCCAATTTTGCTGCAATTCATCAATTGGTACACATCCTTTGTACTGCAACATCGCAGGATGCTATTTTTTCTCTGAACTGACAATATTTTATAGGTTCAGAGAGTCTTGATTTTTTTTTATAAAAAGATGTCACAAATATCTTCGTTTTATCACGGTTTCAATGTCAGCAACGGCCGTTTTAGATCGTATAAGAGCGCCAGTTCATAATGGACCAGGCGCCTCCATAGCTGCTGAGCGGCAGACACTGTACGCAGTGTTGGATCTAGAACGCTATCGTGCAGCCAACCGTCCGCACTCGCGTCCTATGCATTCGGCGTCAATTAGAATTTTCTACAGCCCACCACCCACTTTCAGCCTAACCAACGAGTGAGCTTAGAGCTTCGAGAAAGCGCTCATGCTGTTAGCCTACTGTGCTCTCGGCGCCTCAGCCATCATCGTCCGTAGGTAGTAGTGTCAACAGACGATGATCGGTTTGAATGGATGATCATTCGTTGTCGTCGTCGTCATCGTCGTCGCGCAGTAGGTAGCGCAACCAACAAACAAAATATTTTGTCATATAGGGTAGAAACTACTTCGACTTAAGCGTCCATCTCCGTCATATCGAGCAGCAGCATCAAATATATCAATGATTTCTGCCTTCATCCGTATACTGAAGTGAATCAAATGACGTTCAATGTGTTTGGGCGGAATTGAAACTTGTATGATGGAATTGGAATCAAGAAGCAGTGTTAGATTTTTAACAATATCTCCACAATTTGTGATTCTCTATAAAAATCTAAGCTACACACTAAGAAAAATTATGTAAATATAGGTGCTCTGAGACTGACATATACGAGCGTCAATTTTGACATAAAATTGAGTCAAAATAGACGCGAAATAAAGCTCAATCAAACGTACCTTCGAACTTTTCATTCTCAGAGCACTTAATTTTCCATGACATGTATGTTAACGTCTCATCCTTTATGTCAAAGATGGATTCCGTCACGTGTAATATTAGGTATTTCTAAGTGTGTAGATAAATTTAGTCATCTTTCATAGTAACATTCCATTTTTGTTCAAACCCATTCGAAAAACCGTGGCAAAGGGCAGGTTGCGCTTAGTATGGCAGAAATTAGATCTTAACCCTAGGCAGAGCTTGTAGCGCGGTTAAGCTGGAACTTCTCATCTGCGCGTGAGGGTCGAATGGGGATTCAAATTTGCCTAGAGCCCAGCTGCTCAGCCGGCTGGTCGTTCAGTTCAGTTTCAGTATCGCGACAACCCTTACGCCGAACGGTCGATTTTCCGGAATAATAGTCTTATCCAAATCCAGGACATTGGGAAATTATTCATACCGGTTTTCATCCACTTCATACGCCGAGTCGAAGCTGATTATCAATTTAGTTAGAAGAAGTGCCGTTTTGAATTATCCGATCGAGTACGACAAGATGAGAAGACAGCCTGTGGCCAGTTGACAGGCCGCCCGTTGACAAATTTGAGTTTACGAGTTTAAATTGGATTTACGTTGGATTAGTTCTCTCGAAGCCAGTTGGCAAGTTCACGGAACAGCGCATTCCATTGCGGTTGATATCATTGTGATAACAGGAGGAGGTAGTGTGATTACGAAGCGAGTGCATATATATGAATGGAATTAGTTTTGAATAGTGTTGAAGAATCAAGAGAAAGGTGATAAAATTCATGAAATTGGCTGAATGGGCGGCATGTAAGTTTTGAAGTAGCGCCAAGGCCAACGAATAAAATGCGCACCATTTTGTGAAAAGTGATTGTATTGCGAGTAGTGACTTTAGTGAAGGTCTCCTTATTTTCATTATTTGACATTAACATCAAATTTGCATTGATACAAGCTGGTGAAAAGTTATAGGTAAACCATCTAAATTTGGAATTTCACTGTCAAACAACTTGTCTTTAGGTTCGTTATTCAAGAGCTAAGAACCTAGGATAACATAACATGTTGGTTCTAAAAGTTCGTTTATCTATACAGACCAATCTCATCAATTCAGGACAGACCTTAATGCAGCAAATTGTTCAGATTGTTTTAAACATGGGTTTGTTGACTAGCAGCAAATGCGAAGAAAATCATACATCAATGTCCTATGGTGCCGTCATACACATGGATATGTTTGATAACTTCAAAAAATGCTTTCCTTCCAAATTTATGTATGAGCCAAGCATTAGGGCCACTTGTGCCGCAAAATAAAGCTTGAGATCTTCAAAATTTGCCATATTCATATAAAATCATCTCGAATATTTTTGGCAGTCTTGGAATCTTGATAACTTTTCACGACCTAGAATTGTGGAAATGTTTCCATGATTGTTTTTCCGGGTGTTTCGAAAATTGGTCCAACCTTGATAGCTAAGGTAAATTAAATTTATGAGCGCTCAATTTTGCATAAACGATACCCGGAAACATGATGCATCCTCATGCTGAAAATGAACGGTCATGGATTTCATTTACCCGCTCGCCCCTGACTTGACGATAATAGATAAAGGTATTGACGTAGCCAGCATTTACCCTAACAGTTGTTTTTTTTTGGTTCAGAAACGCCAAAACATTTTCAAGGCTTAGATTCTTGATGATATTTCTAAACCCGTGATCGTGTGCACCTTTTCTATGGCTGAATTACATTTAAAATTTCCTTTGGAACTCTTCTCAGGTTTTCTTCAGAGTCTTAGCTCTTTTTAAGGTGCAATTTACTTTGGTGCGAAATTCAAAAATTCAAACCCAGTGTTATTTGACGTATCATTTCAGTTTGCAAAAAGCTCGCGTGATTTTTGTGTAAAATACCGAAAGGAATGTTATGACGAGAGTTTTTTGCCATTGAGCTATCCATAGAATTTCTTCCCAGAAGTCCTTTGAAATTCTCATCGCAATTGCCTTGGCATTCTTGAGAAATTCCCGTAAAATTCTTCTCAAAATAGCAATGGAATTCTCCTGAAAATTTCCTCAGAATTGGGTTCTCGATTACTGCGATAGTTCTGTTGTAAATCGCCGGTGATTTGTTAAGACATTATCCTCAAAATTTTCTTTAATTTACCTTCAGAATTATCTTTGAATTATTTTCAGAATAACCTTGGCATTTTCCTGAAAATTCCATTGTAATTCTTCTCAAAATTTCCTCAGGATTCTCCCATAACTGCTTTTGAATAGTTTTCAGAACTCCCTTGCAATGCTCACAGAAATTGCTTTAAACTGTCTCCAAAATACCCTTGGAACCCATACCCATAAACCCATAAAAATATTTTGAATTTTCTTGAAAATGTAATTGAAATACTTCTCAGAACTCTTCTGAAACTATCATCAGAATTAGATTCTGTGTTGATTCTCATCCTAATTCTCTAGTAGTGATCTTGAGAATTGTTTAGGATTTATCTGTTATTCCGTAATTCCCTTTCTGTTTTCAGTATTTAGTATCAGTATCATTCTCAGAATAAACCAGCAATTCTTCTTAAAATCTTATTGGAATCCTTCTCAAATTCCTCGAAGAATTCTTACATAACCCCTATTGAATTATCCTCAACATTCCCTTGAAATGCTGCCAGAAATTCCTTTGTACTTCTCCAGCATTCTCTCGGAATTCTCTTCAAAATAACTTTAAAATTCCCATGAAATTCCTCTCAGAGTTTTTCTGAAACTATCCTAAGAATTAGTCTTCTCGTATACATAGTTAACGACATTAAGTAAATTAATTTCTATTTTTGGGAGCGGATACCAAGTAGCCCACACATGATAATCAATGATATCAGCATCCTGCGAGAAAATAAAATCCAGTTGCCGGTGGGAACTGAACCCACAGTATCCCATTGAATTTCACCAGCACCTGTTTTTTTTTCGCAGAATGCTTCACATGTCACAATTCCACATCGTTGTTCATCATGTGTGGGCTACTTAGTATTCTCTCCCAAAAACTTAAGAGCTAGATTCTCTATGAATTCTCCTCATGGATTGGGGCCTCAGATAACCTCTCAGTAAAGGCACGGTCGGAGGCGGCGGGTTCGATTCCCGGTCCGGTCGAGGGAATCTTTTGGTTTGGAAATTTACTCAACTTGCCACGCCATATACAAATTTATGCATTGATTGGTACAGAAAGCTCTCAATTAATAATTGTGGATGTGCACTAAGTGGAGAGACGAAAAAAAAAAACGCTCGCAAAAGAAGCGTAAAGCCTAGAAGAAGACGAAGAAGATGAAGGAGAAAACGAAGAATTGCATAGAAATTATCCTCAATACTCGCTTTCATTTGTCTTCAGAATTCCCCTTGAATTAGTTGAAATTTTCTTCAAATTGAAAATTTGTTTGCTGACGCCGATATAGGTTCGAAAATGCTGTGTAGCTGTTCGACTTCAACAGAAATAAAAGCTAGCAGTTTCTTCGTTGCATCGATTTTGTGGATTAAAGCTGATATTGTGACGCCCTGCTCCCACTTATTCTTAGAACTCTTCGGAACCTATTAGGTTAGGTTCTCTATGAATTCTCTTCGAAACTTCCATGTAACTCTCTTGAGATTTGTTTATGTATTTTCCTCAGAATTCCCTTTCATTTCTACTCAACATTTCATTTGAAGTTTAATCAAAATTATCTACACTAAAATTCCTTTCAAATGCTTTCAGAAATTTGAATTTCTGCCCATAATTATCATGAATTTTTTCTTAAACTATCTTCAGAAGTAAGATCTATATGTATTCTCCTTGTAATTTTCTTGGAATGCTCTAGAAAAAATTTCGTAATTATCCTTAGAAAGCCGCTACAATTCCCTTCAGACTTCTTTTTTAGTAATAAAATGGATGTATCTGCTTTTGTAAACACTGGTTCATTCGTCAATTTGTCGAAACTCTAACACTACCTGATCGTGCTGTTAGTTTGCGTGGGTTTACAAAAGCAGTTACATCAATTTGAAAATACTTTTATTTTTAAATTTTTTTCGTCGATCTTGTTTTGCGTACTGAGTACCTATGCTACAGTTATAAAAATTTAAATAACAACAATTGTCCTTGTTGAATATTTTTGAGGTTTTTTTTTTGAAAAAAAGGCTTATAAAAAATGCAAACTTTTGGATTTTTTGTAAAAAAAATAATTTTTTAACTGAAATTATTACAAGAATTTATTATAAATTCTCATAAAAATTCTTCTGAATATTGTTCAATGTATCAGAATGTAAAGCTTTGTAAGGCTCAGAATCTGAAATCTTGGAAAACTATTCAATGTCTGACATCTTAAATAAATTTTCTTAGTCCCTCGAACTTTTACATTTCTCATTGTTCGTATCATAAAAAATGGGAAGTTGAAGTTTATAATTTTTTGTTGTTATGATTTTTAAAACAATTTCTAAATTGAATCTCACGTGTTTCAAAATTCTGCACAATGCCCAGCCAATCCAAACACATAAAGCAATCAACGATACAGGTAACACGATTGTTACTACTACCACGATAAACTCTCTCTATAATATAGCTTGATCGGAGTTGTAGAAAGGTAATGATATATTGCTTGCCTGCTTTGTTGCAATATACGGAATCGAGAAAAGACATAATAAAGGACATCGAGAAAATACATAGAATACCAGCTGCAATTTGTTGACCCTATTCTGTAGATACTCGTATCAACCGGTGGAAACTAACGATTTAAAATTGGCTCACTACTTCACTAGCCTATTGGTCCCAAGCAAATCGATTAACTTACCCCATTCTGGTCGATATTCTAGTACTAATCTATGTTTGTTTTGATCGCTATGAAAGTTTGACAGATAAAATGAGCGGTTCGTGGATTTTCCTATGTTTCGAGGGGTGCATCAATTAGCTTGGGACCGAAGGTAGTACCAGAACGGAACCAAAAAGTTGAGCACGTTTCTTCGGAATCTTGTAGTCTTAGAGTGACCTCTATGCTCGTATTGCTTGGGTTCGTACGGTGACTGCCATCTTTATTGTACGTCCGCCGTCTTGGATTATAAAATTGCAGCGTATACATTGACTTTCAGCTTGTACCAGTGCTGAGATTTGTCATTGTCATTGACAGACTTTCGCGCGATATTGACAAAATTGTTCGTCACATAGTCACTGACAGACTTGATCCTCAAAAAAACCTTCGTCAAAATCTCATTCATTTTTTCGTCAATGACAAAGGTTCACCTGGTAACAAAAAGTGTAATTTAGTGCATTCTGTGTCACATTATTGTTATCCAAGTAGCTCAGGACGTAGATACTTGTTCACTAAAATGGATCCATGTAATTGTTTTGCTCAAGTCATTTAATTTTGTTACAAATTTAGCTAATAAACAAATCTGCACATGTTCGTCACTGACACCATTTTCATTGACAATTGACATGGTTTGCCTTGACTATGACTGTAAGCTAAAATGAGTGACCAAAACAGAATTGTCAATATCACCGTGTACTGTCGAGATTTTGCAGCACTGGCTTGTACTCGTCGAGCCCGTTCCGTAGATACCCATATTGCTTGGCTTCAGATGAGTATCCGCTTGGGTTCAGATGAGTATCGGCTTACCCACTGAGCTAAGGTAGGCCCCACGAGTACAAGAATTATAAGGCTTAAGAAACATTAAGAGTTACAAAGGTCAAGGGGTGCAATCATACCAAACCTTAAGACTCACGTAATGTAATCTGGTTTAATTGCAAACTTCACTTGTCACCTACCTTCTGTTAATTATGCGAACATATTTATAGACCATCATAAGGAATTGGCAGAACAGCTTCATTTCATTTCATCCGCTGGTGATCCGTTGCGGTAAATCTGGTGGTATTAATTTGGACGAGCTATCAGTTTCGATAAATTGACGTTTGAAGCGAGGTTTGAAGTCATTGTTTACAATAGTACCGGTGGAAACTAACGATTTTAAATTGGCTCACTACTTGACTAGCCTATTGGTCCCAAGCAAATCGATTAAGGTTCAATTTACTTTGTTGCATTTTTTAAAAATTCAAAGGCAGTTTTTTTCGACGCATTATTTTAGATTGCAAAAAACTCGCGTCATTTTGTGAAAAATATCAACAGGAATCGAATAGTGTGAGCTTTTCGCAATCTGAAATAATGCGTCGGAAAAAAACTGCTTTTGAAATTTTCCAAAAAGCATCAAAGTAAATTGAACCTTAACGTACCCCATTCTAGTCAAAATTCGAGTACTACACAATGTTTGATATGATTCACTATGAAAGTTTGACAGATAAAATTAGGGGTTAGTGGATTTTCCTATGTTTCGAGGAGTGAATCGATTAGCTTGGGACCGAAGATAGTACCAGAGCTGAGCCAAAAAGTTGAGCACGTTTCTTCGGGACCTATTAGAAACACTGGAATAAGAGACCAGCGGAGAAAAAAAATCATGAATTTGGCAATAAGATAAACATCAAAGCAATCCTGGAATCACTTGCATTTGTAACTGCTTGCGAGTGACTTCGCCAATGCACCGACGAGCGAGTTCATGAGTGATTGTTAAACAATTTTAATTAGAGGTGGGCAAATCAGCTCATCTGACTGAGCGGATCAGACCCGTCCAGCTCAATAAGGGGAGCTGATTCTTTTGAACAGCTCTTCAGCTCACATTGAAATTTTAGAAATTTTGACACAAATTTCAAAACTACATAAAATCGTAAAAGTAATCTAAACCAATAAATCCGTAGCTTACAGCATTGCTCTACTCTTCAATTGAAAACGCCACTAACGCATAACAACCACCGCGTAAACCAAAATTCACGCAAATTTGCCATATCAGTAAAAGCAAAAAATGTATGCGAGAGAGCTATAAATATATCACACGTGATGATAGAGTTGACGTATTTTCTCATGGTGCACTTCAATCGTGTCAAACATATGGTGTAATATTACTTGCCAAAAAGGACAAAATTATCATTAATAAAGTTCAGAGCTCAGAGTAATGCGGTGTTTACATCTGTGCGGATTTGCAAGCGCTAGTGTATTAAGCAACTAGCACGAATTTCAGTTGCTCCTGACAATCATGCTGGTAGACGCTGATGCCCTGTTTACATTATGCTGTTGACCTTTTTTGGTAGCAGCTGGCTCATTAGCGCTAGTGAAATAGCATAAGTGTAAACACCCCAGAAGGCCATTGGTGTTACTCTGAGTTTCAATCAATTTGCCGGAATGAATACCGTCGCTGGTGGAGGAGCTGACCAGCAAAAGAAATATCAGTTAATTAATACAATCCTTTGCCGCTCGGTTACCAGCACGACGGTAATCGTTTCGGCGAGTTGATCGAAGCTCATAGGATTGCCAGAATGTTAAATCGCTCCCACTGTCATTTGCAGCCAGGCTGTCGAGCTAGTTGGAGCTAGGAGCCACCGCCAATACAGTGAACGAATCCTGCAACGAGACAAGTCTTCGTCCCCTGGCAGAGTTAAGGTGATTCCTTGCAGAGTCCACAAAAGGCCACCACGTAGGCTAACATGCACTTCAACTTCGAATTTTCAATTACACAAAATCAGTGTCCCATTTCCTTTGAAATTGCTACTTCATGCATGCTGCAGTATGCTGGTGGCTGAGCTGAAGGAAAAGGAATTACAACAGTTAATTAATACAATCTTGTGTCCACCGGTCCCCAGCTTTCACTCTAGGGGTCTTAGATGATAAACGCTTCTGCCAAATCACATCCACCAGTCTGACAGTCGTGAAAGTTGGGCTCAGTGACAACACTTACTACAGAGGGATAGAAGAAGCGGAATTTTGCATCCATATCACTGTCAAATCGCTTCGGAGTCGGAGCTGGTCGATGCTCGGAGGCTGAACCAAAAAAGACGGATGCCTGCAATAAGAATTTTCGGTAGTCAGTAGGAACGTAAGGAGAGTAAATTTCCAGGGGTGTACAAATTTTTGAGAAAGAGTTGATATTAATTTTTTTTTTTTGAGAGACGGACAGAATTAATTTTTTTTTATAAAATGCTGATTTTCTTCAACAGATCAGAGACTAAATAATGGGGTGTTTAATATACACTGGTTCACTTGCACAACCAGCTCAACCAACTAGCACAAATTCCAGTTGTTCCTAAAATCTTATGCTGGTAGATGCGTACGCTCTGTTTACATTATGCTGGCTACTTTTTAGTACAGTTCTAGTATACTAGCGCTAGCAAATCAGCACAGATGTAAACACCACATAAACCTGAACGGAAGAAGAGCAGCGGATACCAAGCCCATAAAGTTCTGAAAAAGCCTGGAACGAAAATTTATTAACGATACTGTGACTTTTGAGGGGAGAGGGTCCTAGAATTTGTGACGGTATGGGAAGGTAGTGCAATAAAAAAAAAACCTTGAAATCTCACATTTAAAACTAGAGCACCAACTTAGTAGTAGTAAATTTACGTTTTTAATTTATTAGCCTACCTGGCTCTTCATCTTTGTTTCATTTTTCAATAGTTAAAAGATCTAAGCCTAAAAACAAATGCCAACAGCCAAGCATGGTCCTACGTTAAGCTTCCGTTCGTGCCCCTAGACACAGACCTTTCTACTTTTTTTGAATATAAAAAGCACCATCTTTTAGTAAAACAATAGTTGTACTAAACTTGTAATAAACGGCTACTCAAAATGTGTCTGTTTAATTATTTATTCTGGAGGGTTGGTGTCTTCGACAAAGTTGTTTGTTAGTAAAAAACGAGAAACTCTTCCTGAGATGTCAAAATTGTAGCTCCCTTAGTTTTTAAAGAATTTTTTTTAAGATTTAAGTCTATCAAATATTATTTTTTACAATTAACTATGTTTTTCTCATCAAAAATAGTAGTAATTCAACAGAACCTGAAATATTACCGAAGATACTACTCTGTTTTGATGCGTAATTTCAAAGATATTGAACAAAGACTATTCAATTTGACATAACGTTCAAAAGTTATATCTGCGTAATGGCACAAAATCGCTCCCTGAAAAACTGAACTGAATTTAACACTAGTTATAAACTGAACTTAACACTAGTTATAAAAACACAGAATTTAAGGACATAACTCCTTTGAGCTTTCGATGTATGGAAAATTTCGTGTAATTCAAGTTCGTTTTAGAGTTTCATATTTATGACTGATAAACAACTTTGTAGAAGACACCTAACTTTCAGAATAAATAATTGAAAAGATACATTCTGAATAGCAATTTAGTCCAGTTTAGTATGAATCTTTTATGACCAAAAGATGGTGCTTTTTATATCAACAAACTTTGCCCAAGACACAAAGTCAAAATGACTCGTTTTGGAGCTGTTAATTTTGTGGCGCTAGATTGCGTTTCTGGACCAATGTACAGTGGAAGAAATCTTCTTAAGTTAGTTATTGAAGATGGCATCTGAGGTTCTTATTCTTTGACTTCTACTGGTGGTCTTCTGGGTAAACCTTCGTCATTTCAACATTTTTCCAATGTTTGCAGGATTTTAATATGAATCGAATCCCAACAAACAATTTGAGCTGATTAAAAGTTGAATAAGCGATGTTTTAGTTGAAGCAGCATATTTTTGCCTTAATAAGCTCTATTCAGCATCCAATGTTTGTGCCGCAAGATAAGTCCTGTAAGCGATGGGGTGATACCCCGTTTGATTTATCACATTTAGTTTAGATTGATGAATGTCGGCAAATATTTACCAAGATTTGCACTGCCAAGTGCCTGACAATAAGTGCTGAGTATCGGTTAATGCTGCGCTGAATCTCAGCAGACGAACATCATTTTTTGCTGAGATCTCAATTGCCGAGATTTGGAAATCAACACAAAGTGTGATAAGTCATGTATTTTAATATCCACCACGCGTTTTCCCACAGTATTTCGAACCACTAACGGTGTATCGCCCCATCGCGTACTGCTACGTCACGCTGTCTCATGGCGATTTGCATGCCATAAAACATTGTTTTCCACGAATTAGCGGATACACGGAACGCTGAAGCGGCATGTCACTCTCGTACCTAATCATCACCGTACACAGAGCGGATAAGTAATGTCACATACCCGCACATCGCACTGCCATTAGGTACCTAAATATTTCGATAAGTATCACGTTTGTAACAACCAAGTAGGAATTGTACTGTTCAGTGCATACATGCACGTACAACCCGGTAGAAGATTTTAAACTGGTAGTAATCACAGCTCGCCACTACTCGCGACTACAATTGGATCTGCGTTAAAATACTGCGAGTTGAAAAAATGACAATATTCTATGTATACCTCGGTATTAACGTGAGAAGTACTTACGAACGGTGCGGAAGCATGCTCAGCGTATGATCGGTATCTTCACGACAGAGACACACATTATAACACACGTCTAGTTCATCAGCTCGTCTAAGCGCGTCCATTGGGTGGAAATTACCTATTCTGTGCACGTCGATTTCGATGGAAATTGTACGTTACTTGAGAACTTTTCTTTTCATTAGCCAGTATGTCACGAAGCGGATGAAAAATTATCTCTTTCAACTGGTTTTTCAGAGTGTGAAAAATGGGTTCTTGCTGTCATCAAATGCTATCGCATATCTGTGCTGCGCCAGGTGGAATTCAAGTAGCAAAACGTGACTAATTTATCTGCCTCTCGCACTCGCTGTCTCTGTGAGAATCGTGAATCTGCTGGTAGCTCGATCGTCTCCTCAAGTCCTCACTTCGAACTGTATTGTTTCGACGATTGAATAACGATCGATGCAACACAACGGTTATTTGTAATATTTGTAAATTTTGTCTGGATTGTTGGCACAAGCATTTAGATGGTGATTGTAAATTCCAGACTGATTTGACATTTGAGCGTAACTGTTTTGGTACACAATGGCTTCAATCACCGATTTCTCGTGAATAAAAGCTCGAATTCGCAAACAATCTACAGCTAGAGGAATCATCCCCTACCTGTTTGTACTGTTAGTTCACGGTGATTTAAAAGTCATTGTTTTCAAAACTAGTTTCGCCCAAATCTCAAATCAATCCGGAATTGCTGGCTCACTTCACACGTCTGCTCGCGAAATCTAAATTTGTTGAATTTTGTTTGGACGATACAGTTTATGGAAAAGTATCTCAGCAAGACGTCATATCATGGCACCATCATTGATCTAATTTTACCTGTTCTTCTCCACGGTTGCCACACTGGATTCAATTTGGCATTTGATGATTAGCATAAGTTTTGGAAATGTCATGCTCATCAGTTTATTTATTTTACTCTTTGTCATCTCTTAAAACTAAAAAATAGCTGCTCAGAGGCGCAGCCAGGATTTCGGGGTAAACATGACGTGCTAAAAAAATCATTTTTTTTAAATGAAATACCAGTGACATCCTGGGAATACATTTCCGATAATTTCACCAAAAATCACATTTTTCAGTTCTAGGGAAGCTAGGTCAATTTCTTGGGAAACAGTTAAAAATGGTATGCTAAATATACATTTTCACTTAAGAAAGCCCAATCTAATAAAAATAATCATAAAAGAGAGCTTAACGACGTGTTCGGGGTATCATTCAAACCATTTGTGGGATAGTTTAC
Organism: Ochlerotatus camptorhynchus; assembly: GCF_037179485.1. Taxonomy (NCBI): domain Eukaryota; kingdom Metazoa; phylum Arthropoda; class Insecta; order Diptera; family Culicidae; genus Ochlerotatus; species Ochlerotatus camptorhynchus. Next base: position 2,800,871 of record NW_027040756.1, on the reverse strand, counting down.
CCATCCGGGATACAGTTCGTTTATGGTATTTGTTTGTTAGGGACCGACCAGCAAACCATTTCAGAGAAATTTGCTCTATAAAAAGAACACCTATCATGTTATGTTGTATCCGTATTGTTTATTCTAGGTATGTGAAGATTATGATCCAAACAAAATTATGTAATGGTTAAATTATTCATTGTCAAACTCAGTGTTGGGAAACTATCGAAAAATCAAATTTGTAGACAAAAATCAACAAGCAAGCAGGAAGCTACGAGCATCAAGCTAACATGATTTTTGCTTTACATCCGACTACAACCCGAGACTACCGTCACTTCGGGCAGCAGTAGCTTCGCTTCTGCCATCGGTGAAGAGCATTGGCGTAGCTAGAAAATTTATCTGGAGGAAGCCTTGGAGGGCCGGTTGATTTTTTTTTTAATTTTTCTAAACCACGGTTAAATAAAAATATGCGAAGATGCTTGTTTTCGGGTACATTTTTCTGTTACCAATAATATGACATTGAGGCTTACTTTTATTTTAATGGTGAAACAATAAATTGTATTATATTTAATTCATAGCAATGAATGAAATTTGATTGGGACATCGATTGGGGGAGTCTTAAAACACAGAACAGAAGGGGAAGTGCAAACAAATCGGTGAATCAAAAAGTGGTTCGTTTTTCTGCTCAACAAGCGATGTGTTGTGGTAGCGTTCCACACGGGCTTTTGTATGTGCACTCACACTATCTGCCTATCTTAACTGCAGACAGAAGATGCCTTCTACCGCTAGCTGCGCTAGTGTTCGCAAATAACAAGTGGAGCCACTTTCTGATCCGAAGTTCCACCCCTTGGAACCACAGAACAATTTTTTATTCGATGCATCGGACTTACTAACATTCGGAGTCAATCAAGATTTAACTTTAATTCTAATCGAAAGGAATGAACTCGAAACTTGAATGATTGTGTCCCTGTTTGTAACTAGATAATAATTGAATTTGGGATTTTTTAAATTTGAAATTAAGTTGATGTGCTTAAGGAATTTATACATTTTAGGTATATGTATAAATTTCCATCTCTTCGTTGAAATTTATGCCCGGAATTCAGTTGCTGGAGTTCTAATTCTTGGCAATATAGCTAAATCACCAAGGCACGGATCTTTCCTATAGAAAATGTACAAACATGTCCATACAATCTAGATTCATCATTCATGATTCCATCAGATTCCATTAGCTGGAAAACTTTTGAATACCGTAATCTGGGGATAAATTAATCACTATTTAACGTAAATAAATAAATTTCAACAATAAACTAAATTAAAAAACTAATGGTAGGGGAAATGGCTCTAATTTGAGCCAATACATAAATTCAGCAATCGATTAAATTTTCAATAGCTACCAAAAATATCCATTAGTACCGTCCCAATGACGCGATCATCTAGATAAAATTGATAAATAGCAGATTTTTGGCGATGGGCCCAATCTTAGATCCATAGGCCAACATTAGAGCCATTTCCCCTATTTAAATCAGTAGCTATGAGGGCTCCATCGTCCTGCATAATTTCTTATATTATTGTTAATTTTTAGGAAATTTTTGAAATCTTAAATTTGAAAATATCGATATGGAGTGAAATTGATCAACCCCTCAAATGGCTTCCCAGTACATTTCTGGTAATTGTTCTTATTAAATGTGGGTTCCCTGAATGATTCAGATGCTAAAACCCTTGTGTGTAAAGTGCTTTCAGGCCAAAAAAAAATGTCTTAAATGCACAGTTGCGCCTAAACGTAGGCAATTCCATTAAAAATCTTTGTTAATTTTGCAAAAAACCCTGGATTTCGTGATATTTGAAACATTCTACCACAATTTATTAAATAATTCGGATTCATTAACACTTAGTTTAGTAAAACATGATACTTGAATGGTAATGACATCAATCGTTGCAGTCCTATGATCGTTTGTTTGATGTTGATATTGTATGCTACTTAACGTCAGCTCTATAAAATTGAAATTTATGTAATCATTTTTTTTGTTAGGAAAAACACATCAAGGCAATCTTTGGAGTCTCAGGATGATATAACTTAAAGATTTTTCTTGATATCTATCACCGACCATGTTAAACGTGACAGCGAAAAGTACAACGTATTATGATCAATTTCACACCGGTGATCAATTTTCCCCATGATTTCGGTACTTCCTGAACAACCTACAGTCTTGAAAGAACTTTGAATTTTGAAACAGTTGGAGATCCTCAGAACTTGATCAACCTGATGTCTTGGAAAATATTCAGAGAACTTTACTAATATGTTTGTCTACATGAAGATCTTTTGAATATTTCCTGCTGATGATGTCTGAAAGAATATCCTGTTACTTATGCAACGTTTGCTGAACATCTACAAAACTCCCTTAAGTTTTACAAAATTTCTTCTATGTACTTCCCTGAATTTATTCCAAATTCCATATTTTTTTTTCACTCATATTTCTACAAAGATCTCTGATTATCTTTGCACTTCTGAAAAGACACCTATCATCTACAAATATTCTTGAACATCTGGAAAGCTCCTTGAAATTTAACGAAGTTCTCAAATCCCCCAAGAAGTTCATGGAGCTTTTCCGAATTAAGATCTCTGGCAAACTGCAACGAAGTTCCCTATACTGAAGCGAAGATTTCTGAAGTTTATCTTCTACAAAATTCCCTGAACTTTTTCAAAATTCCTTACACTTGTATAAAATTTTACGCAGCTCCTCAAAATGCTACGAAATTCGCAAAACTTCTACAAAGTTCACTGTACTTCTACGTTTTTCGATGATTTTCCACGAAGTTCCACTAACGCAATTTCTTGCATTTGTTCGTAATTTCCACAACTATTCCAAGGCCATGAGGCTTCAAAAAAGTGCCCAGAAATTATTAACAGCTTCTCGATCAATAATGCGCTTCCCTGAAATAAAATAATGTTCCCTTAATTTCTACGAAGCTTCTCAAATTCAAATAAATTTTCCACTTCTACGCAGTTTTCAAACCTTTTCAAGTTCCTTGTTTCTACGATTTTTTCTGTAGATCTATGAAGTTCCCAAAATTTAAGATAAGTTTCCTCAATTTCTACGATTTTCCCTGAACTTCTTAGAAGTCCTTGCAGCTTTACGAACTACCAAGAAGTTAAAGAAAAATCCCTGGGCTCATTACCAATGTGTAGAGCTTGTAAAGGGTGATACGGTCAAAATTTGGTCAAGGGAAAACGCGTGTAAATCGGTGAAATCGTTTATTTAAAAAATCAAATTAAATTTCTTTTTCAAGTTCAATTAGTATAAAATTCAGGAAAAATATTCAGTTAGGCTTCCGCTTTTCCAAATCCGAATTGCCGGGCCTTACGCTTGACCCCTGCCATCAGATTTTGTACAGCCACCATGTCCACCTTCTTCGCCGCAGAAAGCCAGTTTGCCTTGAACTGCTGCTCGCCCTTAGCAGTTTTTTTGGTCTTCTTTAGGTTCCGTTTGACAATAGCCCAGTATTTCTCAATTGGGCGGAGCTCTGGCGTGTTGGGAGGGTTCTTGTCCTTGGGAACCACCTGCACGTTGTTGGCGGCGTACCACTCCATGCCCTTTTTACCGTAATGGCAAGATGCCAAATCCGGCCAAAACAGTACGGAACAACCGTGTTTCTTCAGGAAAGGCAGCAGACGTTTATTCAAACACTCTTTCACGTAAATTTCTTGGTTGACAGTCCCGGAAGCTATGAAAATGCTGCTTTTCAAGCCACAGGTACAGATGGCTTGCCAAACCAGATATTTCTTTGCGAACTTTGACAGTTTCATGTGCTTGAAAACATCTGCTACCTTTCCCCTTCCTTTTGCCGTATAAAACTCCTGTCCCGGAAGCTGCTTGTAGTTGGCTTTGACGTAGGTTTCGTCGTCCATTACCACGCAGTCAAACCATAGAGGTAACTCTAAGACCACTGGGTCCCGAAGAAAATCATTATTATTTTTGGCTCACTCAGTACCAGAACAATGGTCCCAAGCAGTCCCAAACTATTTCACTCACCCCTGCATGTTCTGCATGAATCCACACACCCCTGATGTTATCTGTCAAACTTTCATAGCGAATCAAAACAAACATAGTGTAGTAATAGAATTTCAACTAGAATAGGGTACGTTAATCGTTTGCTTGGGACCAATAGGCTACTAAAGTGGTGAGCCAATTTAAAATCGTTAGTTTCGTATTGATTGTTGGTCAAACTTCGTCAGCATCGTCGTGTACAGCCTCTGGGATCGCGCTTTGGCCGTCGTATTTTGTTTATCATCGCGATTTGGAGTCACTACCTTCTTGTAAGTCGATAGTCCGGCTCGTTTTTTGGCTCGATGCACGGTTGTAGACGATACACCCAGCTTATTTGCGGCATCTCGGAGAGAGAGGTTAGGGTTTCGCTTGAAACTACCGGCAACTCTCTTTGTCGTCTCAGCGGCTTCCGGTTTTCGATTTCCCCCCGATCCAGACTTCCTGGCTGTCGACAAACGTTCCCCAAACACTTTAATTACATTTGTAACGGTTGATTTGGCAACTTTTAGCGATTTTGCCAACTTTGCGTGCGAGTAGCTCGGATTTTCGCGATGCGCGAGCAAAATTTTGATACGCTGCTCTTCTTGCTTGGACGGCATTTTGACAACTGAAGAGTGAATTCCAAAATCAAAATAGGAGCAACATTCTACACACACACACCTTCAAAATGAGGGGTGTTCAGGTTTTTTAAATGCAAAATTGAAAGAAATACGTCAAGTTGATATTGACCAAATTTTGACCGTATCACCCTTTAGACGTCGTATTATGCCATCGATTAAATATCGATGTAATATAATTTATCCAAATTGCTTCTTCTAGTCCCGAACGTAAGAATAGTAGTCAGCATAAAGGACTTTAAAAAAAGATTAGTAACAGCGAACTTTGCAAGCTTGACAAAATACCGGTGAAAAAAAAACACGAAAAATTCTGTGGGGGGGCCTAGATAATTCTGGAGGGGGCCTGGCCCCCTTGGCACCCCCAGTAGCTACGCCAATGGTGAAGAGTAAAAAGAGATAGTAAACTATACTTTCTCTTTCTAAGAAAACGATGTTCTTGTGTCGAGTCAACTGTCAGCTTGATTTTTGCACGTTGTGAATAGTCCTGCAATATCAATGAAGCTTGTAAAATCAATATCAAGCATGATGTTTTGTTCCAATATCACGCGTGGTATTGAGAGCGTATAAGAGCGGAAAAAATATCGTTTGATTGATGATTTTGCCAACACTGGTCAAACTCATATCATATTAATGAGCATTCAAAGTAATTCGTTACAAAAAACGCATTAACAGAAGATCAAAACAACTATAATCTTTGTTTCTGTCTTTAGTTTTTCTTACATAAACAAGTGTGAGATGTTGCTTGTGATTGATGTTGAAATTGTTGAAATAAAAAGTCCGTGAATATAACAGAAACAATATTCGTACCTATATTTGTTTCTACATCGATTCTACATAAAATCAGTATCAGCAGCACCGTCAAGCCCAGTTAAGCTGTTTTTTTCGGCCTCAAACTTACTTGAATCGAACGTCTAGAAAGTTGTTAAATAACCCACTTTTTTCCTGTTTCCATACAAGACGACTACCGGATCGATTCAATATACTTGATCGTATTATCATAGAGGTTACTCTAAGACTAGTAGGTCCAGAAGAAACGTGCTCAACTTTTTGGCTCAGCTCTAGTACTATCTTCGGTCCCAAGCTAATCGATTCACCCCTCGAAACATAAGAAAATCAAATCACCCCTCATTTTATCTGTCAAACTTTCATAGCGAATCAAAACAAACATAGTGTAGTACTGGAATTTATAGTAGAATGGGATACGTTAATCGATTTGCTTGGGACCAATAGGCTAGTCAAGTAGTGAGCCAATTTAAAATCGTTAGTTTCGTATTGATTGTTGGTATTATGCCATTGTCACAGTCGCTAGGAAATTCACTTACGACGGTATGATTCAAGACGCATTAACTTTTATAACCAGCCCTGTATACAAGATTTGTTAAATGTTGGCTGAAATCGGACCGATTTAATTTTATGCCAGCAGTGTTGGGAAAATATCAAAAAATCAAATCTCACCAACGCCCAAGATCACGCTTGATTTTCGTAGACAAAAATTAACAAGCAAACAACTGCGGTTGATTTTGCCAGCTGTGATATCGCAGCTCGGCATATCAAGCTAACAAAACTCACCAGCTGCAAATCTCAACAAGCTGTGGTGAGATTGAGTTTCATGATTTTTACTTTACACCCGAATGCAACCGAAACTTGCATAACGGCTAGCAGCAGTCACTTCGTGTCTGCCATCGGTGAAGAGTAAAAAGAGATAGGAAACTATACTTTCTCTTTCTAAGAAAACGATGTGCAACGGAATCATTTTTGTGTCGAGTCAACTCTCAACTTGATTTTTGCACGTTGTGAATAGTCTTGCAATATCAAAGGAGCTTATAAAATCAATATTAAGCATGATATTATGTTCCAATATCACGCGTGATATTGCGAGCGCATGAGAGCGGAAAAAATATCAATTGATTTCTGATTTTGCCAACACTGTATGCCAGTGAAACATTTGACAGATCTTCTACTGGTTTTGATTTTTCATGTCATTTAATGTGTCACATGTTGGGTTTTATTCATTTCATGACGCATTTAGTTTCATGGATTTCACGCTTATTCTGGTCAACTCAAAATTGAGTCGAAGGTACTCATCAGCGGCAAGTAGGGCTACTCAAAATTGAGTAGCCTTATGCTGACTCACTTTTGAGTAAACGACGTTCTCACGTAGACTGAGTCAAATCCACTCGCCGGTATTTTCAGTTGCGGGGAGGGTTTTTGTTTTGATTTTTATTCAAGGAAATGGAAATTGCCTGCTCCGGATTCATTCTACCGGAGCAGAAAATAGTTCAACACCGTTTCCCTAAGCAATTCGTACTTACCTGAAGGCATTTCAGTCGGTTTTGAGTAACATTTTCTATGAGGTTACCTCCGAAATGACTGGCATTTTTTCCAAGTCCAGGATTTTGCTGACTGAGTGGCTTTTACTCAGTTTGACATTTCACGTTTACTCAATTTTTGACAACTCGATACATCGGACCAAAGTGAGTACGTTCGACTCACCTGGTGAGTAAGCAGAAGTTAGCGTATTTACAAAACAGAACATGATCCAGTAGACTGATGCAAAATTTGAAATTTTGCGCTACACAGTGTTCAAACAGTTTAAAATCGGGTCGTGATTAGCCCCCGAAAGTTTAAACTCATTTGAAGTTTATATGGAAATTACTATGGGAAAACCAAACTTTTTGTTCATTGTCTTCTAGCCTTTTTTCCATTTTGTACTGTTTACTAGTTCTATTGCTATTCTCATGGGAATTTTTATCAGCTACAACTTTGCAGAAAATCGTTTTTCAGCCAAACGTCAAATTAAATAGTTATTAATTGTTTGAGAGATTGATATTATGGCAAGTTTAAGAAAATGTATTACGGGCAACACTGTATTCTGCAGTGTGACATCAGCTGGCTGGCATGCCGCCATGTTATTGAAACCAACATCTGAAACGTCACAATTCCAGTGTGAACTGCAAAAATGGCGTGACTGAATTGTCTTATTTTTATCAAATGAAATTATTTTCCCTTTTATGCCATATAAATGGTTGACTTCGTGGAAGAAAATCAGAAAATAATATTTTTTATGAGTCCTAAGTTTATTTTTCACAAAATGTAAGCAAAAATATTAAGAATATCCATAATATCAGTCACGCCTTTTTTGAAATTCTGGCTTGAATCTTCTATTTGTTTACAAATTATGAGCTGTCAGTGGGGCCCGCAATTCGCGGGTCCGCAGCGATGTTAGCTCTTTTCAAGGCAAGGCAAACAAGATAGGGATGCCAGCTAGCTGTGTGACATAGTAGCCATGATTTTGTCTTCTATTCTACGCGCCATAAACACCAATGTTGCCTGCTGAACAGTTGATTGAGCATAATCATAAGACATCAGTAACTTGAATCATTAATAATTTGTGTTCCTTACATTTGATCGAAAAGTGGTCTTAAACTGTGTCTCGTGTGATAAGAACCTTCAAGGAGCGTCTGAGTGCCCGAAGGAAGGAAGGGAGTGGTTGTAAAAGTGGTCCAATGGACAGGAAAGTGGTGCAACAGCTCAAGAACCGTCCAAACATGCCAAGTTGAGATGTCGCTAAAAAGTCCAAGGTGTCAGTAGGTTTTGTGCAGAAAACTATGAAGCGTGCTGGGTTACATGTTTACAAGGTGCAAAAAGCCGCGCCCTGAAACTTTACACGAAGTTGCTCACCAAATCGTGTTGCATCGTGATAGATGACTAAACTTACATTACGACTTCTGTCAACTTTCTGGGCAAGAATATTTCGTTGCCAAGTCTAAGTTTGAAGTTACGGAGGATGTTCAAAAGAAGAAATTATCGAAATTTACAAAACAGTTCCTGATCTGACAGGTGATTAGCGGATGTGTTGAAATAAGCGCTCCCTCCATAACTTCCGGAACAATCAACGGTGCGATTTACACGGAAGAGTGTCTTAAGAAGCGTCTCTTGCGTCTGATTTAGCATCCTGTCACTACGCTCGAAACGTCAGTCAATTCAGTCAGCGGAGTCAACGGAGTCTGTTTTGTGCCAATAGATATGAACCCACCAAATTCCGCGGAACATCGCCCAATTGAAAAGTTCTGAGCAATTATGAAGACGAAACTTCGCAAACATCCCAAAACTATTAAAACAGAGCTAAAGTTGAAGAAAATTTGGGTAAAAACAACAAAAACACTGGGAAAATTGGTTGCACCAAATTTGATGGGTGGAGTGAAAAGGAAGGGGCGGGAATTCGGGATGGGAGATGAATTTGAATAAAACAAATTTTGTAAATCATATTGCGCATTTCACACCAAATTGGACTAATAAGCGCGTTTTCACTTATTAAAAAGTGTGATAAAATTGCAAGTTTACATCTAATCGTCTTGGTGTCTTCGAAGCACTTATTCCTTATGATGCAAGCAATAAGTGATCCGAAGACATCAAAACAGTTTGACGGAAACGTGCACTTTTATCACACTTTTTGCATTTTTGGGACAGTCCAGTTTCAGATGCAATCAGCAATAACTCATTGGTAGTTTTTAATTCCCTGAAAATTTCAAGAAAATCCAATAATCGGTTTAATTTTGGTGAGTAAGCATGTGTGTGCCATTTTTTTTTATCGAATACACCCTTTATAGTGCCTTGTCCCACCCATATCTTCGCAGGTCGAGGCACCTCTGCCTATAACCATTCTACGAAGCCGATGCATCAACGGTAAAACAAATAAAAACAAAGTAATGCAGAAAGAGTTTGTTTTTCAACGGGAAACTAATACGAAATCTGAAGTAATTGCAGCATTTTCAAAATTTCCAGCCTATTTATTTTTTTAATTTATCAATTGCATTAACATAAGATGGCAACAGCTTTTTGCAATATGAATTCATTTGTTAAAAAGTTGATGTAAATTTTGTGCATTTTCAAAAACATTAAACTACAGTCAGCTCTGCTTAACTCGATATTGCAGGGACTATCGAGTTAGGCCCCTGGCAGAGTGAAAACTTGTGACCGAGTGACCTTCTGTTGGTCAGCTCGGTGTCCAGCTTTCACTCTGCCAGGAGCCTTAGGGAGGATGTCGAGTTAGGGAGGTACATTTTTGAAATTTTTGTGGGAAAAGTGGTCAAAATAGCCTGGTTTTGCATCGAGTTAGGCAGAATAACGAGAAAGGGAATGTTCATTGTAATTTATTTTATTTGCCGACGTCAACGTGGTTCCTCCGTGTCTGTCATTTTAAGCATTGTTGTTAAATTCCCGGGAATGATGCGTAAAGAGCAAATCGAAACGTCGCGTGAAAGTGGAACTTAGTGAAGGCCTAAGTGCTTTTAGTTTTCGGATTTGAAAGATCATCGCTTGCAGTGGCTTGCTTACTGAGCAGAAATACGCGCTCCCAGCCCTAATAAAAAATTACCATAAACGAACGATAACCCAAATGATTGAACAATTCCATGAATGGTTTGGATGATACCCCGAACACGTCGATAAGCAAATTAACGATTCAATTTGTATTAGGGAGGTCCATTCATATTAAAGAAATGTATGGTCAATTCGCTTGGTTATCGTGTATTCTGCGAAACTTCGTTGCCATCGTCGTCGGTGTCGGGATTCAATGGTTACAACAACTCGAGTAACCGTATGATGTGATATGAGGGGCTCACTGGCCTTAGAGCGACCGTTTTTACTTACTGAGCAGAACATCATGAGTTCAATCTCAGGCCTGGCCACATTCAAGATTCATCAATCTTTTTTTTTTGTTAATATGACTACATGGAAATAACAGCAACTCGATGAATAAAAAGGAGCTCGTTTGCCTAGTGGCAAACGTTTTTGCTTACTGAGCAGAAGACATCAATTCAGCTTATCGTTTACCAAAACGAACCCTGCTGCAAACAAAACCCTTTTATCCAACATCCCAGTGATTTCTCCTGGAAGTGCAGAGGTGTTCTCGGCTTCCATAAAAGTGACTGTCACGCCAATACATTCCTACCCATTCCTCTCTTTACCTGCGTTCGGGTGCGGCCGGCACTGGTGTTGTCAATTTTTACACTTTGAGGATGACTGCTGGTCCCAAGCATCGTCTATTGATTTTCTGTGTACTTACAGCTGATCTGGCAATAAAAAAGAAGCAACTGTGGGCAGTCAATCATGCTCATGCATCAGTTTTTTAATTCCCGATTCCCCGGTAGTTGATGGCCGGGAAATTAAAAAGCCCTTCGCTCCATGCATCCAGTTTCCAATCGTGTCGATCGAGGCGGTCGCCAACATTTTCACCTGTTCCAGCGTCTCGCTTACTACAATCAAGAAGACGTTGGCCACAAAGCCAACGATCTCGACACCTTTGGGCAGCTTCAGCGTCAGCATGCCGTTGTAAATTTCATTCCAGAGCGTTGGCCCAAGGATGGAGCCGTGATCCTAATGGAGTTCTGTCCCATGACCGTCTCGTGGACCAAAACCCGGTTCTGGAAATAACTCCACAGAATCCTGCACAGGAAGTCAGGGCCCCTCATTCTGTGTAGCACTTTGGCGATGGCTTCCCAGCTGGTGCTATTGAATGCATTCTCGACGTCTTTCGTTATCACAGCGCAATATCGATTTCCTCTCCGCTTCTGTTTGGATGCCTTCTCAGCTCTCTCGACCACTGTCCGAATTGCATGCACCGTTGATATCCCTTTCCTGAATCCTAACTGCATCTTCGACAATCCATGCTCGTTCTCCGTAAATTTCGTCGGCCTGTTTAAGGATGATCGCCTCCTAGAATTTTCTGAGTGTATCCAGAAGGCATATGATGATGATGATATGGAACTACCACTCACTGTAACACGACAACTGTCAGTAGACCGTGGACTGTCCTCACTCTTCAACTTGATGAAGTTTAATAAATTCTAATTGTACTCAACCTGCCCCTGTAGGATCAGCCAAAAATGGATTGGTTCATCCAACAGGAGGATGTCCCAATTATTGGGGAGAAGAACCCACGAAATGTTAAAAATAAAGCCTGTTCACGTTAAATTTTACTAAGATAATGCCAGGAAAAAAAATCTACACATAATACAACAAAACCGATTGTTTATTTCAGTAAAATAGACTTATATTGATAGCAAACGCAGTTTAAAGGCTGACTAATAGTAAATTGGTACGCCCTCGCGCGCCGCTAGCACACCTCTAGTGTTGGGAATTGAAATTTTTTGACTGTGATTTGTTTACACTTCTATAGAGAACAACTGGTACAAGTTTGATCAAAGTAGTCGATCGCGTTCAGAAATAACGTGGAACTCGAAAGAAGAAAAAATATTGTACACAAACACCTGGAAAATCCGGAGCGGTCCGGTTCCAAGCTGGATAAAGTGCTGAAGATGCCGAAAATAACAGTTTGTTGAGTGCTCAAAACCTACAAGGAAACTCTGAGTGTGGAAAGAAATCAGCGGACCTACGAAAAAACTTGAACCAGGGATCGTCAGCTGCGCAGCAAGGTGTTGAGGTGCGTTAAAGCCAACCCCGGTCTTTCGATCCGAGATGTGGCCAGAAGGTTCGTGTTTGCCGACAAGTTCGCGAAGAAGGCCATGATTTGGCAAGCGATTTGCAGTTGTGGCCTGAAAAGGGAACCATTCGTCACATCCTCGACGATGAAATCCCAAAATCGAAGAATGCCTGAAAAAGCGTGTATTGCCGTTCATCCGTAAGCATAGGGGCAAAGTCATCTTTTGACCTGATTTAGCTAGCTGCCACTATTGCACGGTGGTTCTGGAGTGGTATGCTGCCAACAAGATCGATTTTGTCCCCAAGCTAAAGAATCCTCCGAATAGAGTTCTCTATCACCGTTAGTATTAGTGAGCAGTTTCACTAATACATGCGTTTTACTGGTTGAAAATAAAAAACAAACCGCTGTCAAGGCAAACAGTAGCTAGGTTGTATTAGTGAGATCTTGCGTCGAGAAATCAATTGACCAGAATCTCGACCAATCGAAAAATACTGGGCAATTTCAAAGCAGCAACTTCGACGAAGCGGCGGAGCAGTCAAGGACATCCAGCAAATGCGGGCAAAATGGAAGAAATGCGCTGATTCCGTGTCCGTTTCCACCACCCCGGGAGCTATTTGACAGCTCCAGTGTAATGTCTATGTACCCCGAAAATTCTGGTACTCTGGTTCTGTCAAATCGAATAATGGTGGAGTAAATTTACAATTGGTCTTATTTTTGATCAACTCTTTTTTTGACGTTTTTGTTGTTGTTTCTAATTTTTGTAAAAACATTGATATTTTTTAAATAATCTTCCAATTGCCATAGCTGGACGGGATCAGAAAATGTCTGTCAATGTATGTGTGTATGAGAGCGCGTAACACAATTTTCTAAAACGTATTTCTTGGCAACCACTCTACCGAATTGAATGCAACAACCACCAAATGAAAGGTAGCATGATTTTGTACAATGATAATAAACGGATTTTTAATCGATTAACTGGTTCCGGTGATTTGGACGGAAAGATTCGAAAATCACGGAATTCGGTATCTAAGTGGTGTTCTCGGTAACCACATAACCGAATTAAACGAAACAACCAGCAAATAAAAGGTATTATGATCACATTGAATGATGTTGAACAAATTTAGAATCGGTCAACTATTTTTAGAGATATGGGTGACACAAGTTCCGAAAAACGTGTATTTTGGGAACTAAGTCAAATTTATCGGTAACCACTAATGCGAATTGCTCGCGTCAACCACCAAACGAAAAGTATCATGATCCCATAGCCTCACCTATAGAACACTATTGAACAGATTCAGAATTGGTTAACTGGTGCAGGAAATGTGGTAGGAACATGTTCCGGAGAATGTGAACCATGATACTAAATTTGACCGGTAAGGAATACAACCTATCATGTGACAAAACAAATTACTTCAAAATATGATAACCAAATGGATTGTGGCCATTTCGAGCGCCGCGGACGACATTTGTCAGTTTCGGGCATGTCCCAGATGCCCCCGGGGAATTGAATCAAAACCCATCATGCCAAATAATGAATGTTTCAAATTTTCATCAAATCGATTAAATTCCAATCTTATATAAGGTTCGTTATGAGGAAAACAATGCAACATCAGTAAAACGACTCAGTGATAATTTATTCTTGGCTTGAGTTCGACGTCCACATGAAGTGAAACAAAAACATATTTTCTGATGTGAGAAAAGTTGTGCCACCAACGATGGCTGACCCCATTGCTTACGTACGGTGGAGACATCTACAATTTGTAAGTGGGTACGTGAAACTAAGGTTTTCTGTCTAGATACTCAGGGGTTGGTTTCCACTTTGCGGGCGCTGATGGGCTCCATCAAGAGTAAGGTTCGAGATTTCGTACGAACTGGAGAAATGTAACCATCTAATGCTGTAACTTTGAAGTTTTAATAAAAGTACTGTTAAGCAACCATTAATGAACTTTGTAAACTTATTGAATCACGTATTACAGGTCTTTTTGTGCGTACCAATTTACTTTTAGTCAGCCTTTATTTGAATGCTAATTCTTTTGTCTGTAAAATTTTCGAACTTTCTGTGGGATACCCGCCATCAGGTTCCGTACAGTATCCTCAAATACAACGCTGCCTCTGCCTCCATCTCCTCTTGAAATCATTGATGCCATTTGCTTTCCTCTTTGTTTCGGGAGAATCTCGCGAGAGTGGCCTGTTTTAAACTAGAGCCAAAACCCATCGTGTAACAGATAAAGCTACATGAGAACTCTAAAGCAAGCTCATTACTTGTCACAGACCACATTGGCCAACACCTGGAGATGTTTCGTATATCCCCTCTGGGAAGTTGCTCGAACTTTGATTAAATAAGTCAGATCTCATCATTTGGGGGATACATTCAGTTTATTTTTTGTGAACGAGTATCGTGTTCATAAAGGTTTATTTATCTGTCATTTCTTATGTTGTAAAGAAGAAGTCAACTCCAAAAGTGAGAAATGGCATTCCAGTATTTTCAGTAGGATTACTCGATAGTATTTATCGATGAGCAGTTCCATGATATCAAAAATAAGTCAACTTCACGTGCGAGAAATGAGGTTTTTGCATTTTAAGTTGGTTTGCTTGTTTTACCTTTTAACTGTCAAACAACTATTCATGCTTTATAGAAGGAGTCAACTACAAGAAAGAAAAATTATTCTTGAGCATTTCAGTTGAATTGCTCAAATAGCGCCTAAGTTTGATATACTTGCTCTACTCAATATATTGCATTTTCGATCTTTTGTCTTTTTGAAATTTCGTCCACTACTACAATATTCTAGGGATATCAATTGCTTAGATATTTCTTCTTTGATTTCAAATATTTTTCAATCGCTGCTGTTCCAAGAGAATACCTACCTGCGTAATTCAAATATGAATATATATTTTGATATTCCACTTGATCTCTCTAGTGGAGGAGGTGAACATTAAATCCTTATCAAAATTCGACATCACAAACGTGTCAACTATCGGTACAATAAAGCAAAAATCAATTAATATTCCATTCAACGGCTTTCAAATCTAATAATATTATTAGTATCCTAAGCCTACTCATGCCACGTACAAGTTTTTAAATACGGCATCTGGGAAGAACGAATCGTACTTCCGTAAACACAGGAATATAGATCTGGATAAAACAGGCAGGACAACCCGTCAAGGAATCTGTCTCCTGCCATTCGCATTGAATCTTGTTTACCTACATTCGTTTTCAAGGTCGGCTAGCTAAGTATTATTGCGCTGGCCCTATTGAGCGAGTGATTGTAGTCTCGTTTTTACACAACCAACATATTCAATTGTGGTTCACCATTTCTATAATTCGGAGCAATTTCATTCAATTAATCTTAATCCACAGTTGGGCATTTACCCATCGGAGGTTTTGTTCCGATTAGCTAGTTTCCGAAAAAAGATGCATTGTATTCATTGTACCAGAGCCATGTGTGTACTATTTTTTACAGATTGAACTATAGCTATAAGCATCAGCATCACCTGAGACAACAGCATGTGGATGGCTCTCTGTTGACAACAACAATGCAGCCTTCAGCGTGGAGAATTGTGCAATCACTAAACACCGACCAGTCAGTCGCAGGCAAAACGATTTGTGCATACCGTTGAATGATAGCTAACCTATTGCTATTGTTGGGCGCTGAATTCGAGTGTCATTGGCACAAACCCATTGCCAGATTGTTCGCTAATGCACATCCAGTCCAATTTTTGCTCTACCATAACAGAACTGTGTAGCTACAATAAAAATAATGCTTGGTTGATTTCATGCACCGGCCGCCACAAGATCCAACCATAACGGTCAGGGTTTAGGCTACTAGATCGACAATGGCTGTCACGAGCGCTTATAATCACCCGGAACGGAGTATGTGCTGGTCCTATATCTTTTGCAGAAGCTGAAATCGAAAGCGATTCGGTTTATGCTTAGATTGAATTAAAG
Organism: Ochlerotatus camptorhynchus; assembly: GCF_037179485.1. Classification (NCBI taxonomy): domain Eukaryota; kingdom Metazoa; phylum Arthropoda; class Insecta; order Diptera; family Culicidae; genus Ochlerotatus; species Ochlerotatus camptorhynchus. Next base: position 2,784,839 of record NW_027040756.1, on the reverse strand, counting down.
CAGTTTTTTTTAGAAGTAAACAATCTCGATGCTATAAGTTGAAATTAATCATTGCTTTCTCCTATATATACATTGTGTCAAATGCAGAAATAGAAACGGTAAATTTTTTAACCAAGTGACCAATTAGGTAGACCTTTATGCTGGTACCTTCAGTCACCATGACTATTCTTATAAATGATGAAGAACGAAAAAGAGCTTGTAATAATGATCCTACTTAGCAGCATGATTGCTAAGCTTCAATTTTTGCAGCCCGAAACTTGTGCATCTGGCATTCTAATGAATGAACACGCTACTTTACGCTACTCAAATGTAGGCACATATTTGTCAATCATGCGGAGTTGAATGCAATTTGCAATCTCTCACACAGCATGACTTGCAGAAAAATGTAGGCAACTGTACGAACGGATTGTTAATCATTATCTTCTATCTGATGAGCGGAGGCTATTTCGGGGGCTGCACAGTGGTCCCTGGCTGACCAAAATCTAATTTTTGTATTTCAATATTCATCTTTCTATTGATATTATAAGGAAGTGTAGATCTACCGCTTGGAAAACCGACTTTCGATCCGACGCCTTGAGGATCTAGTGTCTTATGCAAAACGACTCAGCTAGACGAGATCGAATTTGAAATTTTCGCTCCACAGTTCCAAATCGGGTCCTGATTAGCCTCCCAAAATGTGAACTCATTTGTTAGAAACTGATTGTGCAAAGAAACGCCAACTTCATTAAGTTATTGAAGGGACAAGATGGGTTTTAAAATAGATCCGTTTACAAAATGGCAGGAGCTAGTTAGCCTGACAAAACTGATGATATTAATGCTGTTTTACACAACGGTTAGGTTACTACTACCTTCTGTCATTCTTGTAACTGAGGCTGTGTTCCATTTGGTGAATTTTCAAATAAGATGTTCGAAAATCCCTCTGTTGTTGATCTTCCTATTTTCGAGAAGGTGTTTGTCAAAATTGATGCCTGGCCTGTCAGAAATAAGTCTTTTACAATAGCAGGTTTATTTGAAAATTTTCCATCTGTCAAATTTAAGTGAAAATTCACCAAATGGAACACAGCCTTAAAAACCGGTCCTGAAGCGTTTAGTTAAATGGTTTGCCTGAAGTAAAGTAAAGACAACAAATACTATCAACGTGGCGGGCTTCTTTGAATGCTTTTTAGGAGTAGTCGAATTTCAATATATTTTTAATAAGCTAGGTAGTTGATGTAAGAGTTTGATATATTTCGTATAGGCCTCTAAAACTAGCCATCTTGAAAAAAGGCTTGATGATCCAGTTCACGTTTAGAGCCATATTTGGCAGGCCCACCAGCTGACAAGTAAAAGATTTTCTAAAATTATATACTGGGAAATCCGGGTATTAAAATTTCGAGCATCTGAACACCCCTCTTTTTGCGATTAGAGCCATATTTACGGAGATAAATCGATTTAAAGGTCTGGCAGGCCCATCAGCCGACAAATAAAAGATTTTTTATTATTATACACTGGGAATTTTTTTTTTATAATTTCGAGCATCTTAACACCCCTTTTTTTTGCGATTAGAGCCATATTTACGGAGATAAATCGATTTAAAGGTTTGGCAGGCCCAACAGCCGACAAATAAAAGATTTAATACTGAAAAATCCGGGTATGAAAATTTCGAGCATCTGAACACCCCTCTTTTTCCGATTAGAGACATATTTACGGAGATTAATCGATTTAAAGGTTTGGCAGGCCCACCAGCTGACAAATAAAAGATTTTATAAAATTATATACTGAAAAATCCGGGTATGAAAATTCCGAGCATCTGAACACCCCTCTTTTCGCGATTAGAGCCATATATACGGAGATAAATCGATTTAAAGTTTTGGCAGACCCACCAGCCGACAAATAAAAGATTTTGTATAATTTAATACTTGGAAATCCGGGTGTTAAAATTTCGAGCATCTGAACACCCCTCTTTTCGCGATTAGAGCCATATTTACGGAGATAAATTGATTTAAAGTTTTGGCAGACCCACCAGCCGACAAATAAAAGATTTTGTAATATTATATTCTGGGAAATCCAAGTATGAAAATTTCGAGCATCTGAACACCCCTCTTTCCGCGATTAGAGCCATATTTACGGAGATAAATCGATTTAAAATTTTGGCAGACCCACCAGCCGACAAATTAAAGATTTTGTATAATTTATTACTTGAAAATCCGGGTATGAAAATTTCGAGCATCTGAACACCCCTCTTTTCGCGATCAGAGCCATATATACGGAGATAAATCGATTTAAAGTTTTGGCAGACCCACCAGCCGACAAATAAAAGATTTTGTATAATTTAAAACTTGGAAATCCGGGTGTTAAAATTTCGAGCATCTGAACACCCCTCTTTTCGCGATTAGAGCCATATTTACGGAGATTAATCGATTTAAAGGTTTGGCAGGCCCACCAGCTGACAAATAAAAGATTTTATAAAATTATATACTGAGAAATCCGGGTATGAAAATTCCGAGCATCTGAACACCCCTCTTTTCGCGATTAGAGCCATATTTACGGAGATAAATCTATTTAAAGTTTTGGCAGACCCACCAGCCGACAAATAAAAGATTTTGTATAATTTAATACTTGAAAACCCGGGTATGAAAATTTCGAGCATCTGAACACCCCTGTTTTCGCTATTAGAGCCATATTTACGGAGATAAATCGATTTAAAGTTTTGGCAGACCCACCAGCCGACAAATAAAAGATTTTGTATAATTTAATACTTGAAAATCCGGGTATGAAAATTTCGAGCATCTGAACACCCCTCTTTCCGCGATTTGAGCCATATTTACGGAGATAAAACGATTTAAAGGTTTGCAAGGCCCACCAGCCGATAAATAAAAGATTTTCTATAATTTAATACTGGGAAATCCGGGTATAAAAATTTCGAGCATCTGAACACCCCTCTTTTTGCGATTAGAGCCATATTTACGGAGATAAATCGATTTAAAGTTTTGGCAGACCCACCAGCCGACAAATAAAAGATTTTGTATAATTTAATACTTGGAAATCCGGGTATGAAAATTTCGAGCATCTGAACACCCCTCTTTTTGCGATTAGAGCCATATTTAAGGAGATAAATCGATTTAAAGGTCTGGCAGGCCCATCAGCTTACAAATAAAAGTTTTATAAAATTATATACTGGGAAATCCGGGTATGAAAATTTCGAGCATTTGAACACCCCTCTTTTTGCGATTAGAGCCATATTAACGGAGATAAATCGATTTAAAGGTCTGGTAGCCGACAAATAAAAGCTTTTATAAAATTATATACTGGGAAATCCGGGTATGAAAATTTCGAGCATCTGAACAGCCTTATTTACGGAGATAAATCGATTTAAAGGTCTGGCAGGCCCATCAGCCGACAAATAAAAGATTTTTTTAAATAATATATAGGAAATTCGGGTATGAAAATTTCGAGCATTTGAACACCCCTCTTTTTGCGATTAGAGTCATATTTACGGAGATAAATCGATTTAAAGGTCTGGCAGGCCCATCAGCCGACAAATAAAAGATTTTGTTATATTGAATACTGCGAAATCCGGATATACAAATTTCGAGCATCTGAACACCCCTCTTTTTGCGATTAGAGCCATATTTACGGAGATAAATCGATTTAAAGGTCTGGCAGGCCCATCATCCGACAAATTAAAGATTTTGTAAAATTATGTAATGGGAAATCCGGGTATGAAAATTTTCGAGCATCTGAACACCCATCTTTTTAGGATTAGAGTAATATTATATACTGGGAAATCCGGGTATGAAAATTTCGAGCATCTGAACAGCCTTATTTACGGAGATAAATCGATTTAAAGGTTTGGCAGGCCCATCAGCCGACAAATAAAAGATTTTGTTATATTGAATACTGCGAAAGCCGGATATACAAATTTCGAGCATCTGAACACCCCTCTTTTTGCGATTAGAGCCATATTTACGGAGATAAATCGATTTAAAGGTTTGGCTGGCCCATCAGCTGACAAATAAAAGATTTTATGGTATTATATACAGAGAAATCCGGGTATACAAATTTCGAGCATCTGAACACCCCTCTTTTTGAGATTAGAGCCATATTTACGGAGATAAATCGATTTAAAGGTCTGGCAAGTCCATCAGCCGACAAATAAAAGATTTTGTTAAATTATATACTGGAAAATCCGGGTATGAAAATTTCGAGCATCTGAACACCCCTCTTTTTGCGATTAGAGTCATATTTACGGAGATAAATCGATTTAAAGGTTTGGCAGGCCCACCAGCCGACAAATAAAAGATTTTGTAATATTATTTACTGGGAAATTCGGGTATGAAAATTTCGAGCATTTGAACACCCCTCTTTTTGCGATTAGAGTCATATTTACGGAGATAAATCGATTTAAAGGTCTGGCAGGCCCATCATCCGACAAATAAAAGATTTTGTAAAATTATGTAATGGGAAATCCGGGTATGAAAATTTACGAGCATCTGAACACCCATCTTTTTACGATTAGAGCCATATTTACGGAGATAAATCGATTTAAAGGTTTGGCAGGCCCACCAGCCGACAATTAAAAGATTTTGTATTTTTATATACTGAGAAATCCGGGTATGCAAATTTCGAGCATCTGAACACCCCTCTTTTTGCGATTAGAGCCATATTTACGGAGATAAATCGATTTAAAGGTCTGGCAGGCCCACCAGCCGACAATTAAAAGATTTTGTATTTTTATATACTGAGAAATCCGGGTATGCAAATTTCGAGCATCTGAACACCCCTCTTTTTGCGATTAGAGCCATATTTACGGAGATAAATCGATTTAAAGGTCTGGCAGGCCCACCAGCCGACAAATAAAAGATTTTGTAATATTGTGTACTGCGAAATCCGGGTATGAAAATTTCGAGCATCTGAACACCCCTCTTTTTGCGATTAGAGCCATATTTTCGGAGATAAATCGATTTAAAGGTTTGGCAGGCCCATCAGCCGACAAATAAAAGCTTTTATAAAAATATATACTGGGAAATCCAGGTATGACAATTTCGAGCATTTGAACACCTCTCTTTTTGCGATTAGAGCCATATTTACGGAGATAAATCGATTTAAAGATCTGGCAGGCCTACCAGCCGACAAATTAAAGATTTTATAAAATAATATGTAGGGAAATCCGGGTATAACAATTTCGAGCATCTGAACACCCCTCTTTTTGCGATTAGAGCCATATTTACGGAGATAAATCGATTTAAAGGTCTGGCAGGCCCATCAGCCGACAAATAAAAGCTTTTATAAAATTATATACTGGGAAATCCGGGTATGACAATTTCGAGCATTTGAACACCCCTCTTTTTGCGATTAGAGCCATATTTACGGAGATAAATCGATTTAAAGGTTTGGCAGGCCCATCAGCTGACAAATTAAAGATTATATAAAATTATATACCGAGAAATCCGGGTATACAAATTTCGAGCATCTGAACACCCCTCTTTTTGCGATTAGAGCCATATTTACGGAGATAAATCGATTTAAAGGTCTGGCAGGCCCATCAGCTGACAAATAAACGATTTTATAAAATTATATACTGAGAAATCCGGGTATAAAAATTTCGAGCATCTGAACACCCCTCTTTTTGCGATTAGAGCCATATTTACGGAGATAAATCGATTTAAAGGTCTGGCAGGCCTACCAGCCGACAAATTAAAGCTTTTATAAAATTATATACTGGGAAATCCGGGTATGACAATTTCGAGCATTTGAACACCCCTCTTTTTGCGATTAGAGCCATATTTACGGAGATGAATCGATTTAAAGGTTTGGCAGGCCCATCAGCCGACAAATTAAAGATTCTACAATATTATATACTGGGAAATCCGGCTATGAAAATTTTGAGCATTTGAACACCCCTCTTTTTGCGATTAGAGCCATATTTACGGAGATAAATCGATTTAAAGGTCTGGCAGGCCTACCAGCCGACAAATAAAAGATTTTATAAAATAATATACAGGGAAATCCGGGTATGAAAATTTCGAGCATTTGAAAACCCGTCTTTTTGCGATTAGAGCCATATTTACGGAGATTAATCGATTTAAAGGTTTGGCAGGCCCATCAGCTGACAAATTAAAGATTTTATAAAAATATACTGAGAAATGCGGGTATACAAATTTCGAGCATCTGAACACCCCTCTTTTTGCGATTAGAGCCATATTTACGGAGATAAATCGATTTAAAGGTCTGGCAGGCCCATCAGCCGACAATTGAAAGATTTTGTAAAATAATATACTGAGAAATCCGGGTATGAAAATTTCGAGAATCTGAACACCCCTCTTTTTGCGATTAGAGCCATATTTACGGAGATAAATCGATTTAAAGGTCTGGCAGGCCCATCAGCCGACAAATAATAGATTTTATACTGAAAAATCAGGGTATGAAAATTTCGAGCATCTGAACACCCTTCTTTTCGCGACTAGAGCCATATTTACGGAGATAAATCGATTTAAAGGTCTGGCAGGCCCATCAGCCGACAATTGAAAGATTTTGTAAAATAATATACTGAGAAATCCGGGTATGAAAATTTCGAGAATCTGAACACCCCTCTTTTTGCGATTAGAGCCATATTTACGGAGATAAATCGATTTAAAGGTCTGGCAGGCCCATCAGCCGACAAATAATAGATTTTATACTGAAAAATCAGGGTATGAAAATTTCGAGCATCTGAACACCCTTCTTTTCGCGACTAGAGCCATATTTACGGAGATAAATCGACTTAAAAGTTTGCAAGGCCCACCAGCCGACAAATAAAAGATTTTGTAAAATTATATACTGAGAAATCCGGGTATGAAAATTTCGAGCATCTGGCTTTTATTGTAGTTTTAATGAGGATTTCAAAGGTCCAAATGCTTTCATCGTTTAACCTGTTTGCAGCAAATCAATCTTGAAGTGCCTCGAAAATATGCCCTTCAAAACTTTCTCCAGGGTGGATCAACTAGACAGTTTCTAGTCTTAATTAGGTTTTGGTGGATGTAATAAAGATTAAGCTGTATTGACCAGGATTTTATGAATGTTGTTTTGTAGTAGCCTTTTAGTACTTCATAAAACGTAATTAATGTTATTAATTGTATAAGAACATAGTATACTGCTTATGTTTCAACTTAACTAGGTGTGAAACAAAGATAACAATGCATCCACGGGTGCAACGGGTGACGCAATTTACCCCGCAGACCCCACGGCAGTGATTTCCTGAAGCACCTTTCAAGTGTTCAGCCGATTCAACTTCTTCCGTCAGCATCATAATCGTGATTAGCATCTTCTTCGTGCTTCTTCTATCCGTAACTAAAAGCAAACGTACCGGTTTTAAAAATAGCATCCTTTCACCAACATAGCGGTTGCTTGTTCATTTACCTGCATCACCACTTGGAGTGCTTTAATATTTTTTGGTGGCACACGTTTCTCGTTTCGTTTGCTACTTTACTACTTGTGTCATGGCTTGTGCAAGCATGGTAGGCGACTATGCGTAATAATCTGATCACACAGACTAGGTGTTAACGTTTACTAGAATAATGATAAGTACCCTTGATCACGATAACAGTTGAAATACTGCGAATCATTCATTCTTGCTGTACGGTTAGATTGCTTGGCTCGAAACCATTTCGTACAAGCATCGGTGGTTCAGTGGTAGAATGCTCGCCTGCCACGCGGGCGGCCCGGGTTCGATTCCCGGCCGATGCAACGATTATTTTTTACATCAATCAGTCACTACTCGCAATACAATCCCTAAAGAACAGAGAAGATCATAGAACTTAATTTGAAACGAACATTATTTCCTGTTATTTCCACAGTCGGATGGTCGCTATAAACTGAATCACGCACGCTTGTTCACATATGAACGTGGAAGGGAAGGGGGGTGATTGCTTTCCGATAGCATTTCTCACGAGGCTATAAAATGAGTGATGATAAATCGAAGGGTAAACAGCTGCAGCAGCAGCTGGAGAAACAAGAGCAAGAGATTCCAGAACAGCAGCAGCAGCAATCGAAGCCAAAGAAGAAAAGTACAATAATGGATAAGCTACGTTACTTTAAGAACAATATCACGGTGGAGCCCATAGTGGCCTGCTACATCATGCCCAGCGTGCTGGCTGGGCTCGCCACGCAGAATCTCAACCTGGAGAAAGCTTGTCGCGTGAATCTCAACTATGGGGAAGTGGTTTGCGATGCTCTGACTAGGAGGGACACGGCCAATTATACAGTGTAAGTTTACACCTTTTTAAATATACCAGTACATTTGGTCAACCTTATTTCAATTTGCAGAGAAGAAGCCGTGGTCCAGCAGATGGTAGCTCGGATGGCCGGTTGGAAAACCGTGCTGCAGAGTTCCCTGCCCTGTCTGCTGATCCTGTTCTGGGGCGCGTGGAGTGATCGCCACGGTCGTCGAAAACCGTGCATTCTGATTCCGATTATTGGTGAATTTACTACGGCCATTGGGCTCATCCTGTGCACCTACTTCGAGTGGCTTCCCATGGAGGCGGCAGCCGTTACGGAAGCCCTATTCCCTGCTCTTACCGGCGGTTGGTTCACGATGTTTATGGGTGTCTTCAGCTACATTGCGGACGTGACAACCACCAAGGAGCGGACGCTGCGCATCGGTATCGTTAACCTATGCTTCTCGCTGGGCGTCCCCATTGGAATGGCATTCAGTGGCGTTCTGCTCAAGTAAGTTTTCCTATTGATTGAAGAGAACAGGCAGCAGCATGTGTGCAGGTATGGCTGGCTATTCAGTATGCGTGTCTCGTGCCGGTGTTATTGCTTCCGGAGCTGTGAGCGATTCGGGCGCGTGCCACCGGTTTCCGAAATACGAAACGATGCGATTTGTTTGATAAAAACACACGAAAATGGAATGTTCGGAGAATGGGGAGAACGGTAATGTTTCAATTGTGCTCGGGGCTACGCAGTAGATCTGGCTGTAAATTAAGGTTCTCGTGAATGTTTATTGATGGTTCTCCAGTATTAGCAATTGGTGACAAAGTTATTTTCATGCAATAAAAAAGAAATAGCACAACTTGTAATTTGACCACGGCGCATTCTATTATTTTGTTTATAAGCTAAACATGTACACGAAAGAAGAAACGATTTGTACGGAATATTGACCTTTGCTGAATGAAATACGGGTGATTCTGCGCCAAGTGACCAAGAAAAAATACAAAAGTGTTATTGACCTCTTCCGATTTGGACCAAATTTGGAGGAGATATTTATTTTGGTATATCTTTTATGAACCCAAATATTTGTGCCGATCGAAGCGCCCCTTGGTCTAGATGAGCGTTTCCTATTTTCCGTAATTTTCAAGAAAGTACTACCTTCTTTTATCAATTCTTCGGAACAAATAAGGCTACAATTAACATTTTAAAATCTTTTAATGAGAAAATTCGACAAAAAATCTAAATAAGCATCTATTATGTTTGTTCAGTGTTGCCAAATATTTAATTTATGCGTTTAAAAATTAGAAACACAAATTTCTCTGAATGAATATATTTAGATTTCCAATTTGACAACACCATCGTTTTTATATAAGAAACACTTATCAGCAAAAAGTAATTTGCGTATTTCTTGAAATACAGCATTTTGAAGCAATGAAAGAATGAGAAACAATATTCTTTAAAAATCTGTACCACCCGCTCTTCTAAGGCTGTGAACCAGTTGCCGAGTTAAATTTACCTCGTGGTTAAAAGTGACATTTTCTATGTTCGAAAATCCCTGTGCTGTCGATCGACCGGTTTTCGAGAGGAACTTAGCCAAGGTTGTCTAAATTTAACTTCTTGTCTGCCAGAAGTAACCACGCTCGGATAGCAGGGTTAATCGATAACTTTCCATCTGTCAAATTTTAACCAAAAGTTAAAATAATCCACCAAATGGTTCAGAGCCTGAGTAAATGAACTCATTTTTCTCGCCTACTTTTTTAAAGGTTTTTTTTTTGTTGCAAGATACCATGAAATCAAGAATAACTTGTTCACAGTGTTGCCAAATTTTAAGATTAATTTTCCATCTAAAAACATTAATGGAATTGTTCTCTATGTTTCTGAAGTCCTCTTGACACCAGCGAAGTTATCTGAAATTCTAGGAACTTTTTAAAGGTAGGTTCCCCATATTTTCAAGATGTTAACTTACCTTCCCGCATAAACGCGAACCATAACTTGACCTTACCGAAAATGGTTAAAAATTGTTTATAATCCCTACTAAACTTTAACTGAAATGGTTATTGAACTTTACATGAACGAAGTTTGTGTGATAAAGTTTTACCCTTATGTATTGTGGTTCTTTGGAAGTGAACCTTACAAATAATGGGTTGTTAAGAACCAATACCATTCAACATTGTTGTTTTCGCCATACATTTTTGGAGAGAGGACTATATTCGAACCTTTTTACTTATGGTTTTAGAACATTAATGGTAATGGTTATGCTAGTGAGTTTGGTCCATGAATGGTTTTGTATTATCGGTCAACTTTACGTGGAATATATCGCGAATTGGTAATCAGTAATTTGCAAGCTACCAATTCGCGATATATTCCCCATAAAGTTGATCGATGTTACTAAACCATCTATAGACCTTACCGACTGCCATAACCATTACCATTAAAGTTCTCAAGTCATAAATAAAATAGTTCAACTATAATTCCTTGCCCAAAAATGTATTGGGAGAACAAGAATTGGGAATGGTAATGGTTCTTAACAACCCATTATTTGCAAGGTTCATTGCCTAAAAACCATAATACATAAGGTTAAAACTTTATCAAACAGACGTTCATGTAAAGTTCCATAACCATTTCAGTTTTCAATTTTTAAGAATTTTTTTTGGAAAGGTCAAGTAATGGTTCGCATTTACGCGGGCTATGTTCCCGTAGTTTGTCTATGAAGCTTCACTGAAATTCTCAGCATTTCCTTTCATTTCTCAACAGTTTTGCAAAGCTACTACTGTAATGTTAATGCCACTTCACTGAAGATCTCTATTATTTCATAGAGTTAATCACAAACTTGAAATACACGATTTATTTCCCCCCCTTAATTCTGGCACTTTGAAAATTTTCACTATTTTTAACTTGCACGTGGAATTCAATCTTCAAGACATTGAATATTTTGAGGTCTTTGTCTTACTAAAATTAATTAAGCGTTAAACTTCAACATTTACTGGATTAGTAAAGTTGTTTCTTTAAAACTGATTGTCACGTCATAGAAACGTTGGCGTCAATTGTTGTTGTTTCAAATTTAACGTCAAAAGCTCTATCCAGCTTTCCATGCTCGGTAATGGTGGCCTGTTGTATGAATAAATGTATCCTTCACTGAGCTTCTTGACACTAACTGTTGTTCCATTTTCTTCTGTTCCTGGGAGAGGGAAAGGGTGGGGTCAAAATCCGAACCTCCAGATTAGTAATCCTACCCAAGTAACATTGCAAGTTTTATCGAGCATTCTATAAGTCTAAATCGTGGTCTACAGAACCCTCATAAAACCACAACTGTTACTGGGGCTATGTATAGAGATTCGCGGAACTATTATGAGACGATTTGGCAACGTGATTTGTTTTGTTTACAAAAGCTGTCAACACTTGCCATGAAGCAACATGTTCTAGCTTTGTGTGTGACTTCATCGTTGTCTACGCTACGAGTTAGTTTGTTTACGTTGTTTGAATTCTCAGTGAACTGATGAACATTTTTTGAAAAAGTTTTGCCTTAACCGTGGTCATGGAATTGCAACGAAGTGTAACAATATGAGTTTTTTTTCAGGTTTCCGAAAAACGCTGAACTTCGCAAAAAAAATGGCTAGAGTTTTGCGGAATAGCGCCGGCTTTTCCCTAGTGGTTTCAATGCGTTTGTGCAGTGTATGTTACAATGGTAATTATTTGGAGATATCTAGCTAAAATTTAATGCTTATTCCAGTACCACGTCGAGCACACGCAGTTGTATTTTAATAAAGAATTTAGATATATTTCTGGAAAAAAAACCAGCGTACAGTTTTATCGTTTTATTGTGGCCTTCACATCAAAGTGGAAAAATAAGCGAATTTTCACTTTCTAAAAAGGGTGATAGAAATGCGAGTTTTCTTATAATCGGCTCTCGGTGCACTCATTCCTTATTATACAAGCAATAAGTGCTCCGAAGACACCAACACGATTTGACGGACTTAATGGATTATCATTCAGTCATAGTGCAATATCCATTGGAGAACCCCTCGACGAGCTGTCAACTGGATGAACAGGATGAATCTATTCATCCTCTTTAATCTGACCACCCAACGACGCTTCAATCAGCAAGCATCTCGTTCGTCCTCTTTCGTCGCAGTGCAGTTGAATAGATAGGTTGTGCCTGCTCTCCAAAAGGGTTGGGTGATTCCGGTGGGATACGGTCAAAACCTCACAATTGCGATCCTGTCAGGTTTTAGCTACTATCCAGTGTTAAAATAAATTTTCCATTAGAATCACCCAACGATTTGAGAGGGCTAAAAAGTGGAAATTGAAGTGTTATTTAAAAGAAAGGCTAATCGTAAAGTCCCACGTGTATATTCGTCAAATTTTCCTCTGGTCTATGAGAAAGTGTGAAGCGCGGACCGCGAACCGCGAGTGGAATGGAATGATACCAACAAAAAAAAAAGAAAAAAGTGTGCATTGTAAATGTTCTTGAGAAGACATTTTGTTTTGCTTTGACGCGTTAATAGTGATTGTTTTTTTTCTTCGTTACGTTGTCTTTCAAACGTGATAATAGTTTCCTGCAGTGTAGTATGATTGCCGTGTTGTCTTAGTTGTATAATCATTTTTGCAGCAATCATAACAGGTATCAAACACGTGGTGGGACGCCCGTGGAAAAAATGGTTCGAGACGGCTAAGTTATGTAATCATTGCCACGGTGTGGGACACCCGGTGGAATGATTATTCAGTGATTGGACGACTATGAAGAAAAATCTTCCGCAGAATGGGACGCCTGATGGAAGATAAGTATGCTACGAAGTGGGACGCTCGTTGGTGAACAGTGGTGTCAGATGCCCACTAGAAGACTATCTTTGCCATGGTGTGGGACGCCCGGTGGAAAGATTACTGCAAACCTTTAGTGACGAAGTGGGACGCACGTAAGAAAGGTCTGTGGATTTGTTTTTCCACAAGTTTGAACGCCCGTTGGAAAGCTACTTCCGGAAGTAGTAAAGGATTTTTTTTTATTATACGTTCTACCGGAACACCCACTCGAAGAAGGCAGATCTTGAGGATCGCCAGGTTATTGAGCGCGGCGGGACACCCGCTCAGAAAAGGCAAGTCGTGAGGATTGCCTGAGTGTGGCGGAACACTCACTCGAAGAAAGCGGATCTTGAGGATCGCCAGGTTATTGAGCATGACGGGACACCTGCTCAGAAAAGGCATGTCGTGAGGATTTCCTGAGTGTTGTGGGTCACCCACTCGAAAGGGCGGATCTTCAGGAATAGATTCACTCAGGAATAGATTGTCGATGATAGAGTGACGCGGGAGAATCTCGAAGATACGTATCTGAGTATGTTGAGTCACTCGATCATGAGTGCCTTAGTTTGAGGATTACTAGAAGGTAAAAAAGGTGATTCGTGATGATAGCTAGAAAATTATAATTTAATTGAATGCCCTTTCTGACAGTTGAACGTAGCTAGAAGTGAGACACCGATTCTGAAGAGAAGAATAAATCGATTAAAAGGATCAGAAAGTTGAGGGTTGGATCATTGTACATTTACTGAGATCCAGAATATTGGATCAGAATACCGAATAAATTCATACGAGACATGAAATTCACTGATCAGATCTCTTGAAGCTGGCTTAGCTTCAAGAGATCTGATCAGTGAATTTTTATGTCTCGTGTCTCATCCGGCTTGGATGCGGCGGGTTCGATTCCCATTCTGGTCGAGGGAATATTTCGGGTCGGAAATTGTCTCGACTTCCCTGGGCATAGAGTATCATTGTGCTTGCCATACAATATATAAATTCATGCATTGATATTGGCATCGCATACTCTCAATTAATAAATGTGGAAGTGCATTTAGAACACTAAGTTGAGAGCACGCAATAAGCTAATATGCGCTAAGCAATAAGCTTGAAATGCGAATAAGAAGAAGAATAAGAATCTCTTGAAGCTTTTGCTGACTTAGTGGCAACAGTATTTGTCAGTATTTGTGCAGCAAATGCTAAAGTCATCAATATTTTATTTTTGATGGAGTTATTCCTATAAAGGAGTTTTATTGCAAAAAAAAGACCCAGATTTTATCCACAGATTCTGTTTTAACTTTATATTTGTTAAGACGAAGGAATAGGACAATTTATTGCAATAAGTCGATTGGAGATTCTCTGAATGAATTTAGGGCCATCCGGTAGCAGTAACTATTATTATTATTATTTAGCTTTATTAAGGAGGCTTTCAGCCTTAGGCTGGTTCGCCTCCAATAGCAGTAACTACTCTAGTGTACAGATTTATTAATATATCGTTTATTGAAAGATATACTTCACTTCTGGGGATGTATAATATTTCAAAAACAGGTTTGGCACTTCTGCAATGCATGCGTGAATTTTGAGGAGAGTTTGAATTTAAGGCAATGAAGAATAGAAAGCAAGTTATAAAAACTGCCAAGAATGCAAAATTCTCAGTCAGGTCGGAGACGAGCCAGCCAACGGCTGAAAGTCTCCTTAATAAAGATAAAAAAAAAAAAAAATTCTCAGCTAGCATATGAAACTGTTGAAGTTCGCTATGAAACATCTGGTTTGACAGATTATCTGCACCTATTGCTTGAAAAGTGATATTTTCATTGCAACCGGGATTGTTCCGTGCTGTTTTGGCTGGACTTGGTATCCTGCAATTACGGAATAAAGGCCATGGCGTGGTATATCACCAACAACGTGCAGGTGGTGCCCAAGCACAAGAACCCTCCCAATACGCCAGAACTCCGCCCAATCGAAAAACATTGGACCATCGTCAAGCGGAACCTGAAGAAGACTAAAAAATCTGTTGGAAGCGAGAAGCAGTTTATGGCGTTCTGCGGCGAACAAAATGGACAAGGTGGCTGTACAGAATCTGATGGTAGGAGTTAAACTAAAGGCCCGGCAATTCGGATTCGGTCAACCGGAAGCTTAGCGGAATATGTTGTCTGTATTTTATACTTATGGAACTTAAAAAAGAAAAATATTTTTTTTTATAAAAATTTAATCAATTTACGCGTATTCTTGTATGACCAAATTTTGCTCGTAGCACCTTTTAGAGGATTTTAGTAGGGATTGGAGTCACAGGACAAGAGGCTGGATTTTCTCAAATAAAAATATCTAAATTTTGGATTCAATTTACTCAATTGTGAGTTACGTTTACTCAATGTTTTGTGCCATTTACTCATTTTGGAATAAGTCCCGTGTGAACAGAATAAAATCCTTCAGTTCAGTATAAGTATTGAGTTGTCATCCACCACTACCCATATATTTCGAAAAGATGAACTTATTTTAGCTTTCCGCCTAAAATATGAACTGACTCAAAATTGAGTTAAGATATTACTAAATTTAAAGTAGCGTTTACCAGTTTTTAAGTCACATTTGTCATGTTGAAGCAAATTTGGTACACGGGCGACGAGACCATCTCAGAGCAAGAGAATCACTGTTGCTCAATTGTATGAGAAATTTCTAAAAACGTAGGTCACTCAGCGCTGAGTAGCCTATGTTTTTATAGTCCCGGCCCATGTGTATTGAATTGAATGGGTGCGATATCCTACGCAGGTGTGGAACCTGCCTTCCTGCACATTCGATTACCATCAATGGATGGCAATCGATGTCCGTCGGTGATTGGCACTAGATTGCGGAACAGAGATCGACGTTGATTGATTGATTTCTTTATAAATAAAGGAAAAGAAACTGGTCAACTGCCTGGTGAAATAGCACAATTTGAGTAAACATATGCTGCTTGCCGTGGATAAAATGGAGATAAAAATTAAATGATATCAAGAGCAAATTTTCATTATGTCGAAAGTAACATTCGCACCGCAGTTTTGTTTTAATGACCGAAAAGTTATTCCTATTTCCAATTAAACACATATAATCTCATAGTGATAGCAATGTTTAATATATTAAGCAGGGTTTTAATCATACAAAGCAGATCGCTAGCTTTCATGCTAAAAAATACTGGTTTTTGAATCAAAGTTTATTTACCAGGATATTTGGGAGAATTATCAATCACGTCTCCTCACGTGCAGCCCATTCATCATTTTAGGACCACCGAAATCATCTTAGCAACAAACAGTTCGATTAATTAACTTTAATAATGAGAAAGTGAGACGACAAACGTATACTTTACACGGGTTTCTCTGCGCTGTTGGCAAATGGCATCTTCATAGGGTGACTTAAGTAACATCGAAAAATATTTTGATCGGAAGCTGATTACGTCAAAAAACAATTTAACTGGTAAATAAATTTGAAAATGGGATGTAATCCTATATTCGGACAGTATATAGTGTAATAGCATGAGCATCGATTGCCACTGATAGCTCAACTTTGTTTACCTTTGTTACTTTCGACGTAATGAAAATTTGCTCTTGATATCAATCTTATCTAAAGGGTGTCCCACATCAAATTGCATCACGGAAAAAACGCTGTAGAAAATTACCCAGTGAGTATTTTCTCTTGAAAATTTGGGTAGAAGTAGTTAAGAGTGTATTGTTAACATTGTATTTTTATCGCTGTCAGTTTTTCAAAAGTTGGAAAAAATGGCGTCACACGAAAAGCGGAAGGAGAAATGCGGTCAGAATGGATGTTTTATTAGTGATCAGGATCACAAGCGTGCCGTGAAAGCGTTTAAGTGGAATCCCAATGCTTCGGTCAGGGATGTGGCTTAAAAGTTGAATCTGTCCAAGTCTTTCGTTCAGAGAGCCAAGGACCGGGAGGGACGATCTTCTGACTGGATCTAGCTTCGTACCCATATTCAAATGTTGTCCTGGAGTGGTACGAAGCCAACGGGGTCACTTTCGTTCTAAGGCCTATCGAAAAATACTGAAAATTAAAATTATGAAGCATGCACTACGGAAGCATCCCAAGGAGGTCAAATCTGAGGAAGACATGAAGAAAAAGTGGGTTTCCGTACGGATGAAGCTGCGGCCAGGTGTTGTACAGAACCTAATGAGTGGAGTTAAGCGTAAGGTGCGAGCCTATGGTTATTGTATTAAAGTTGAATGAAATAAGTATGTCAAAAGCTTACTAATTGGTTATAATTTATTGTCTGAAAGTTTGAAAAGGATCGGCCAGCTAGGTAATTTTCTACAGCGGTTTTTCCGTCATGCAATTTGATATGGAACACACTTTAATTAACCTTTTCATGTTTGATTTTTGCTGTAAGTTCTGATTGATATTTCTAGCAATATTATTCTGTGGTGGGTGCTATGAAACTGTCCTTAGGATAAGTGATAACCAATCCCATGCAGCATATAGTACGTTCAGACTACAGAGTTATAACATGTTATAGCGCTATCTTGATGGTGGTTTCTGTGTTGCAATTATTTGACAACCGTTATAACATGTTATAGTTCTCCAGTCTGAACAAGGCAATAGATTCTATGGTGTGAAACAAAAAGTGCCATTGTTTCTGTTATAGAAAATATTATTTATATCAAATTTAAGTTTGGACTTCGTGCATCTTCACTTACATATACATACTTAATTATAAGTTTCTTATGGGAAATTCTGTTTTTACACCATTTTATCGCCTCTATTTTTGATCGTATAATCTCAAGTTGCATCCAAATTTAATTAAACTTATTTCAAAAAATTTATGAAAAATATGATGTTGTTAAAAATGCTGAACCCATCCTGCATCAGGGCAAAAAAAATGATATTCGGGTAAATTCAGAATTGAGTGTTCTAATCATTGGCGTAGCTAATGGGGGTGCCAGGCCTCCTCCAGAATTATCTAGGCCCCCTCCAGATAAATTGTCTAGCTACGCCAATGGTTTTAATATAGTTTTCTTTCCAAAAATTTATGGGGAAAACAAGAATTTTGCATGGTAATGGTTCTTAACAACCCATTATTTGTAAGGTTCACTTCCAAAAATCCATAATACATAAGGTTAAAACTTTATCACATAAACGTTCATGTAAAGTTCCATAACCGTTTCAGTTAAAGTTTAGCAGGGATTACAACAATTGTTAACCATTTTCGGTAAGGTCAAGTTATGGTTCGCGTTTATGCGGGAATCGCTTCTGCAGGCCCTCTTTCTGGTAAATCTATTTTGATTATACCTGTAGTGACGAAAGATTTACTCTTTCGGTCACACGTGTAAATTGCTTGCTAATTAAGGTATTTTTTGAGAAATTTAGATCCCTTCTTCGTCCTGAAATACTCAGCTGTAGCATTTTTTGCCACAGTAGAATAGAAAGCCAGCTCTGGAAGCTGCTTGAAATCCTCCAGGACATAAGTTTTATCGGCCATAACAATGCATTGGACAAAAACAGGTGACATTCCTTTTTTACGAGCCACCGTTCGAACAGAGTGATTCGGGGTTTCCTTCAATATCATCTTCACCTTTCGGTCAGTTAATTTTGGTAAATCCATTTTTTTGCAGCATCCCGTATTGACAAGTCAGGATTTACTCCGTACAAAATCCGCTCGCGCACGTGTTTTTTTACATGGAAAAATGTAAACACCAATCATAGTCTTTTTTATCAATGACACCCAGCTATACCTCAGCGAAATTTTTCACTCCTACGTGCAATATTTCAAAAGTAACAGTGATTTGAAGCAAATCGATGTTATAATAAGAGTCCCGCCAAGAGTGAAGCCAGAAGTACCAATCAAACTGTCAAGCGGGGTACCAAACAAGCAAAGTAAATAAACATTATTGTTCCCACAGCCAGTGAACTACAAGTATTGCATTCATTACTGACAATATTTTAGTAATTTTAGATGAAAAACATTTCCTCGCTTTATTTAGTACATTGTGGTATTTATAAGTTATACCAAGCACTTATTTGAACATTTTTCAGGTTCTATAATCGTTTTTGTCTCCCAGAAGCTCCGTTATCGACATGAAATTTTTCACCTCTCAATGAAAGTCATCCGATGCTAACGCAAACAAATATGGTTGCCGTTTACTATGACGAAACATAAATCACAAACAGTGCTGCTTGTTCGCAACATTTTCTCTTGGCGGGACTCTTATTATAACATCGACTCTGATTTGAAGGTGTCCGGTTCAATGTAAAGCCCTATAGTAGGGCTTTAGTTTAATGTGGACACAGACCTTACTTACAGCAGACTGTAACTTTTTCCAGAATGATAATTTTGCAATGCATCGGGAAAAGCAAACTCTGAGTGTGTGTATCAAGAAAAACTAGCTTTGCTCGGAACATTGTCCAAAAGAAATTAAATATAAACATTTAAAAAACCCCTCCGACGATCACATTACAGAATCCGTATATTCGGTGATTTATTACAAATCCTGTACATATCTGAACGTACATTAAATGGACTCCCTTCCATTTCCCACTTCCCGCAGGAAAATTGGCTTCTACGGCATCTTCTCCATCTCGGCCGTCCTGTACCTGATAGCGTTCTTCTACGGGGTTTTCTTCCTGCCGGAGGTGGACATCATCACTGAGAAGCAACGGCTGAAAGCCAAAGAGAAGAACATGCTGCTGGATTTCTTCGACAAGGAACACGTGATGGAAACCTTCCGGGTGGCATTCAAGAAGGGCGAACGCCAACGCCGCCTCCGGGTGATAATGCTGATGATAGTGGTTATGGTCGTCATCGGTCCGCTGCATGGTGAGTTTCATTTTGCGCGTGCATGGAAGTTTAAATTTATTACAATCCGCCCCGAGCCAAGTTATTAGCTTCAATCTAAGCTAATGAGCGTACTCGGGAATGACTCGTTTGCTAGAATTAGGCCAAGATTGGTGAACTTGATTTGCGTTGTTGTGCTTGTTTTCAGGTGAAATGTCAGTCATCTATTTGTTCACGCGATACCGCTTCAACTGGAGTGAGGTGGAATTCAGCTTCTTCTCCAGCTACGGCATGTTGACGGGCCTGATCGGGACAGTCTTCTCGGTCGGTGTATTCTCACATCTGCTGAAGATAGACGACGCTCTCATTGGTGTGATGTCCTGTATGTCGAAGATCTTGTCCAGCTTCGTGTACGCATTCGCAGTGACCCCGTGGCAACTGTATCTCGGTATGACAGTAGCTGCACAGGTGGAATTTTATGTGGAAGTACTATATTTGGTTGAACTATTGCAGCGCCCTTCGTGGAAATGCTCAACGGCACCTCTTTCATATCGATGCGTTCGATCGCTACCAAGCTGGTAGCGAGCAACGAGCTCGGTAAGGTGAATTCTCTGTTCGGTGTAGCCGAAGCGTTGATGCCACTGGTGTACGCCCCGATGTATACTACCGTGTATGCAGCGACGATCGACGTGCTGCCGGGCGCGTTCTTTCTGCTGGGTGGTGCTCTGACGTCACCAGCTGTTCTTATTTTCCTGTAAGCTCACTTGATCGAACTTCTTCTGCACGGCCAATGTGAACGACCCAAATTTTGTTATTAGTTTATTCATAAATCATAAAGTGCAAGAATTCAGGGATGAGTAAATTTGCCTCATGTTTTTCAGGTTTGTTCCGGAAAAAAATCCCGAATATGAGAAAAGTAAAGATTGTATTCACTCAGTCTATTGATCCTACTCCTAGACTGAGTAAAATTTTCGTCAATTTTCCGGCAGATTTTTGAGGCAAATTTACTCATCGCGATTATGAAATAAACTAAACTCAAATTTGGGTCGTTCTCATTGGCCGTGTAATATGATTCGGTAAATTCAATGAACTTCATTTCTTTTCAGCTGGATGTACAGTGTTCATAAGCGGGAAGCCATGGAGTTGGCCGAAGAAGCACGGCTGCAAGACAAGTACAAACAGCTGCCGGATGGTGGTGATAGCATTATGAACGGAGCGCCTGTCAGTGTCCCGCGAGTGCCCGAGCTGGAATCACCGGTTCTGCGGGGAAGATTTGGTTCGGTTAGAAAATCGTCTCTGCCCGGTGGAGCGTTCGGTTTGGTTAATCCCGCGTACGTCCATGGGGAGGGAGAGGTCATTCGCGAATCGATCGAAATCATGAAGGATCTTCCGGTGTTGCATGTCGAGCATTGTCGGCTGTGATTATCGGGATGGATGACTTTTTTATGTTCAGCTGGAAGTTGACAAGATTGATGGTATTTTTAGAATAATTAAGTATTTCCAGGCAGGCATGTGTATGTATTTCAAATAAACCGTTAATATATGAATGTATAATATATAATGGTATGTATAATAAAAGTGATGCATGACTTTTTTACACTGTTAGTCAATCTTTTTCGGATAATTTTTAATGTGAAGCTATTCACTGTCCATTTCTTAAGTTGCTTACAAAAAGAAGTCCATGAAAAACGCACGGTACACTAATTTACTATTTTTTCTACCCAGCGCGCCATTTAGTCCGTGGTGAACGATAATTTTTTTTAATCGGTTCTAAGATCACTCGCCAACTATTGTAATTATGAGTGTAGTATTCATAATTGACAATCTTTTTCTTCTTCGCATTTCAGTCTTCTAGATGCACTTCCACAGTTATTAATTGAGAGCTTTCGGATACTTGTACCATTTTTGCATTAGTATAGTTGTGTGGCAAGTACAATCATACTCTATTACTCTACAATACCCAGGAAAGTCAAGACATTTTCCAACCCCAAAAAAAAAAATTCTAGACCGAATCGTGAATCGATCCCAGCCACCTCCAGCATGGTCTTGCTTTGTAGCTGCGCCTTTACCGACTGAGCTAAGAGAGGGGAATACTGAAATATCCGCTACAATCCCCGTGACGAGTATCGATTTTACGGTTCATAAACGTTACCTTGCCAACATCGTAAAGTTTTCATTACTACACCTACAACAGTTGTTAGGTACCACTCATGTATGCACGATTATTTCAAGTTGTTGTTCACCATGTAACACTTCATCGACTATGCTTAAGCCCAAATTCGCTCTCCTTCTCTGCTGGTAGTTTAGTCGGCTAAGTCGCTCAGTAAGCGGTTGCATCTCCAAGCGAACATATCAATAATTTTAGGTGCACCAAGCAGCGAGCGAGTTAGAGTGAGAATTGGCTACTTACTACTTAATTGGGTGTTTACCGAAGATGACGCACCTTGTAGTTAGGTACCAACCCACAGACAAATGTACGAAGCCAGCGCTCAAATGGAAACTCCCATGGAAGTTCATTTCACCAGTCAGTGCGATCTGCAGATCTGTGATCGATTGTTGTTATTATTACCGAGAACAGTGTTCGTTCCAATCACTTTGCACATAAAGTTGTTTTTCTTATCGTTCTAAGTACCGGTTTTAAGTGATAGCTACTTATAAAGATGTACGAAAAGCAGCCACTACTTTAAGACTTTAGGTGCCTCTTGAATTTGAGTGATGAGGGTGTTATCAAACAATGTATTTATGATATGCGTCAAGTTTACCCCGATGCCTCCAGATTCTTAGGTCGCGGGTATTAGTGAGTTTGAGTTGATCTTCCTTATCGCACTGTTTAATGATGCACTGCCGGTGGGGACAGGTAGGTTGCCAATTTTAGGGTTCATCCGTGGGTGGGTGGTTGTTTTCTCTTTCTCTCCTTCGCAAACTTCTCAAACACGCTCATCAACCGGCTTAGTGTAAAAAAAAAAAAAAATACAGATATTACTAGAAGTTGAAAGTCATTAACCATCAGTCAATCGAAGTTCGTTGAAGCGTTAAGGTGGCCGGTGTGTGCACGCGTCGAGCTGGAGGGTTATGTATTAGAAGCAGCGCCAATAAAAGTGTAAGAGTAAGGGAAAAAGTCGCGAAAGGAGGAGGAGAAATTATGTGATTGAAATATTTAATAGGACCATTGTTGGATAATTTGTTTATGCCAAGCGGTCGACTGCGAGTGTCGGTTGTTTGTGGTTTTTACGGAAGAAAGGAAGCAAGTCAAGTGAAGAAGTTTTTGGCAATGTTTTCAGTTTGATCGTTGACGTTCCATGAGCTGTACAGCACATTCGATGAATTGAGAGAGAAGGAATTTTGTCGAGAAGTTCAAAAGTTCGACGGAAAGTTACGGAATATGATTACGATGAGGGTAAGTATTGAACAATCCATTCGTCCTGAAAAGCAACCATTACAATTGGTAGCCATTGATCAAAACAAGCTCTTCAAATTCCACCAATTGGAAATACTAATCGTGTATCAGCGTGGTTGTGATGGGTAATCGATCACATCGTAAACGAAACGGTAATCTTGCCGAAATTGATTGCCACGAAATTGGAAGTGGCCCCGGTATGTGCGAAAAGTTATTGACCATCAGACATCAAATCAATCAATCTTAAGAATTGAAACACCTATCCCGGCACATGCGAGCGCCGATTGACTGGCGATTGCGGCTGTGGAAGAGAGTCAGCTGATTTACTGTTGATTGTTTCGAATGAAAGCTATTCAATATCCATATATTTCGGTACGGACTGCCATTCGACTCGGCATCGGAATTTGCATTTCTACTATTGAGTGCATCGGTGCATTTTCGACGTACCGGTGACATACACTGAATTGATTCACCTTTGGTGAAGACCAACATTTCTTATTCATTGTACTGAATTGATGCATCTAATGATTGTATGATCCAAGGAATATCAGTACAGTTATGACCCGATATTGCAAGCCGGAGGGGACACATCAGACTTTTGTCTTTCAATAATTTCACATAACCGTAATTCCAAATATTTCTCATGCATCATCAAGATGGATGTTTATAACACAGACAAGCAGACATAAATCTGGCAAGTTGTTCATCGAACAAGCATTTAACGGTCAATTTAAAAGTATCTTAGTTGGTAGTACCGCCATCAGTGGCGCGCATAGTCAATTCCCTTGCGTTTGACGTTTTCATACTACCGCCATCTGGTCAGCGTACTACCCACCACAGTGTACTCAACAGATGGCGGTAATGTTTTAGCGACGATGTTTTACAGTGAGAAATATTCAATGTGTTATGTCTGTTTGTCTGTGTTTATAATATACTTTGATGCAATAAGATCACTGAAAAAGCGCATGGGCCTCGTAGATTATTAGAAAAGATTTTAAAAAAAAGGGCTGACAAAATCTGGTAATTACTATATAGAAGACTTGATGATGCTTAGTCCGAGAGAATGACCACACAGTAAAGATCAATGTGGGTAAATTTTCCAGTTATGACACAGAGTGCCATTTAAAGCACTTTTCCATGTAGATACGAGTTGTGGCAGTTATATGGCCGTAGGCCATTTAAATCTCATGGGCCAAAATTGGTACATGCTAAAGTTGGTACCATTCTCTAAAATTTATGGAACACAGTGTTGCAACAGCAATTTTCTCAGGTGAGAGTGACTATTGTCGGTAGCCTGTTTGTTTTCGATTAATTTTCTAATAATAAAAAAGATAGCAGCCTGGTTGCTTCAGCAAAAATATGCGTCATCATAAGTTCTAAATGTAACCAAAACAAGGTTTTTACGAGAAATGAACTTATGAAAAGATATTCGAAGAAATCTGTTTTTAGGGGCCATCCCAGGTAACAAATTGATGCTTAACAAGTGTTCTTTCAACGATTTTAATTCAGGCTTAGTTTTAATAATTGTTGTACATAGACCACTTTAACCTTTGTTCAGCTTTTAAACATCTAAATCTGGTGATTTTAATCAGCCCAAAGCTTAACAACAATCTAAATTTTAAGCTTTTCAATGCATTAACCAACAGTCTTTTCCAACCCTTGTTCAGCCTTAATTTTTTATTTAAAAAAATATAATGGAAGACCGCTTCATATCTTATATTCTTTTATGAGACTGCTTTAGAATGTTGCTGACTAATTGGATTTACATATTTATATTGTTATTATATGTCTAAAAATTACCTTTACATTTCGGGATTCGAACCGGCAGTCGTTGATTCACAGGCGTCAACTATACCCACTCGATCACATAAGCATATTTGAGGCAGAAGGTATGATCATTAACATGAAGCACGTCAAAATTAAGTTGAATAATAGCAACCGGAAGAGTATTAAACAGCAATGCCGAATTATAAACAATAAATTGTGACAGTAAAACATTCCTCTCATTTCAAGTGCAGTAAACACAATGTGGACACAAGTGCGCGATGTATTTCGATGCTATTTTAGTGCTATTATTGGATTCTATTTTTAAAATGCGGTACGAAAATTAAGTGCAATATAAAGTGGTGAACAGACAAAACACAGGAATACTAATGTTAATACTTCCGACGTCGTCGCAGTCCACTTCTAGGTGGAACTATTCTTGAAAAGCTCCTCTTCCTTTTCAGCTTCAGCTTCTCTACTGCTGGTGCTGCTTGGTATTAGAAAGGTAGGCAGTGAATTTAGAATAACTAAAATGTCGGCAATGCAACAAGTGAGACTGACGACATTTAACAATATTGTGCTATAAATTCATATTATTCTATCAGGCTATCGGAATATTTGTAGCGCATTGCTGGTTTGTGGAGAAGTATTAAGCTTAAATAAGTCTTGTTCAGTCTTTATATCAGCTAACTTACTGAGGTTGAATTATGGGGATACAATTCGCTTCATGCACTACTAATCAATTGTATATTCAGCCTGGTGTTAATCAGCTTCGTACACCTTAAATCAACCAATAATCAACCTTTGTTTTTACAATTCAGCTTGAATTGTTACTTGGGATTCTCACCTGCTTGTTTAAAAAAATCATAAGAGATAGAAATTTGGTGTCTTGAGCAAAATTGCTTCGAATTGAATGTTCTACAACTTTCAGAACATAGCATTGGTATATCTTAAATAATAATAAAAAAAGTTTGTATTTTCAAATCTCCAATTTTGTGGACCACCCTAATTTCACTAACATAAAAAGATCGGCCATTCACATTCACCAATTTTAAGGACCACCATAATTTCAAATCGCCTAAAAAATACGAAGAAACTTTCCCGAAGACACTATATATCTAAAACTGACGGTTTGGGCGCAAAAATTTTGTCCTCCGAAAAATCCGAAACATCAGTAAAAAGGCTCAATTCATGGAACTGATCCAAGAACTCCGTTTTCTTTCGTAAACTCTCATAGACGTCTTATAATTATGAATTCGGAGTTATGATCGGAAAATAGACCCTGGAGGCCATGAACGCTCCTCTGGAAAATAATAGACAACTCATCAGAATGAACTCGGAATTGTGACTGGAAAATGGACCACAAGGTCTATTGGATGGTCCTCTGGAATATCCGGAACATCCGTTAAAGTGGATAGGTCAAGAAAACTAATCTAAGCACTATGTGGTTTTTTAGAACTGCTCATAGGCACACCCAACAAACATTGACAGTTGTATAAGAGCTTATTCAGACAAAAGTGAGCTTCTAGCTGAAGCTCTGGCTTATTCAGCTTTTAATCAGCTCAAATTGTTTGTTGGGCATTTAAATTATTTATTATCATGGATGATTTCTACACACTTAATCTAGCTCGGTAAAATCTCCAACAGCCGATTACCTCGGCATTTACTTTTGCTGATATCTCTGATGTTGGAATCTCGGCGAAAATATTTAAGTGTGTAGGTGGTATTTAAGTATTTAATAATTTCTAGACACTTTTAACGGAATTGTTGAATATTATTCCTTGGATTTCATGGACTTATTTCCCTTGACTTCTTGGAGATGTTTCTTTGGAATTACAAGTTAACGAGGGACTAGCTTCAATGTTTATATTTTTAATTCATCACATCAAAATTTAATCAATAAGCCATTTGAAAACATCGTCTTATTGAGTTATTATTAAAATTTGTTTTGAAAAAAAAAAAACAACCGTGGAGCTCTAGGATCAGTTTCATGAATTAATCACTTCAATGGTCTTCCGGATCTTTTATTGGACCATCCCGTGGTCCCCAGTAGAAACTGCCTGGTCAAAACTCAGATTTGATTGTGATAAGATGTCTATGAGTGCTTTCTAAAAAACCGTGGAGCTCAAGGATCAATTTCATGATGTTAGGGATGTTCAGGATCTTCCGATGGGCCAACCCGTAGTCTCCAGAGTCCATATTCTGAACTCAACTCCGAATTCATGCTGATAAGATTTTTTTTTATATATCTAAAGATTTTTTTAGGAGATTTTCAGCCCTGGGCTTGTTTTGTCTCTGAAAGTTCTGGTAAGATGTCCATGAGTAGTTGCTAAAAAACCACGCAGCTCTAGGATCAATTTAATTAATGGACCACTTTTACGGATGTTCCGGACATTTTAGTGGACTATTCCGTGTATAAAATGTCTGGTCAAACCTCCGAATTCATTCTGATAAGACGTCTATGAGTGGTTTCTAAAAAACCGTGGAGCCCTAAGATCAGTTTCATGAAATGAGCACTTTTAAGGATGTTATAGATCTTCCGGTGGACCATCCCGTAGTCTCCAGAGTCCATATTCTGAACTCAACTGATAAGGTGTCTATGAGTGGTTTCTAAAAACCCGCGGAGCTCTAGGATCAGTTTCATGAATTGGCCACTTTTACGGATGTTTCCGATCTTCCGATGAACCATCCTCTAGTCCCCAGGGTCCACATTCCGGTCACAACTCTGAATACATTCTGAGGGCCCATGCATTAATTATGTCACGCTAAATTGAGGAGAAATTTACCCAGCCCCTATCGTGATGTTTTGCCTATACCTAATGCATTGCTTGACACAAAATCTTAGACACCAACCCCTCCCCCCTCCCTAGAGCGTGACATAATATATGCATCAACCCTGATAAGACGTTTATGAGTGGTTTCGAAAAAACCTCTACCGGAGCTCTAGGAACAGTTTCATTAATTGACCTATTTTACGAATGTTCCGGATCTTCCGGTGGACCATCCCGTAGTCTCCAGAGTCTTTATTCCGAGCACAACTCCGGATTGACGTCTATGAGTGGTTCTGAAAAAACCGCGTAGCTCTAGGATCAGTTTTATGCATTGACCACTTTTACGGATGTTCCGGAACTTCTAGTGGACCATCCTGTAGCCTTAGGGTCCATATTCTGGTCACAACTCCAAATTCATTCTGATAAGACGTCTATGAGTGGTTTCGAAAAATCCTCGGAGCTCTAGGATGAGTTTCATGAATTGATCGCTTTTAAGGATGTTCCGGATATTCTAGTGAACCATC
Organism: Ochlerotatus camptorhynchus; assembly: GCF_037179485.1. NCBI lineage: Eukaryota > Metazoa > Arthropoda > Insecta > Diptera > Culicidae > Ochlerotatus > Ochlerotatus camptorhynchus. The sequence continues at coordinate 2,756,672 of NW_027040756.1, read as the reverse complement.
CTGTAGTCTCCAGGGACCATATTCCGGTCACAACTCCAAATTCATTCTGGTAAGACGTCTATGAGTGGTTTCGAAAAATCCAGCTCTAGGATCTGTTTCATGAATTTACCACTTTTACGGATGTTTCGGATATTATAGTGGACCATTCCATAGTCCCCCAGGGTTAATTTTTCGGTCACAACTCCGAATACATTCTGATAAGACGGCTATGAGTGGTTCTGAAAAAAAACCGCGTAGCTCTAGGATCAGTTTCATCAATTGATCTATTTTACCAGGGCCCATATTCCAGTCATAACTCCGAATACATTCTGATAAGACGTCTATAAGTGGTTTCGAAAAATCCAAGGAGCTCTAGGATCAGTTTCATGTATTGACCACTTTTTCTGATGTTCCGGATCTTCCAGTGAACCATCTCATGGTCCGCAGGGTCCATATTCCAGTCACAACTCCGAATTCATTCTGATAAGACGTTTATGAGTGGGTTTGAAAAAATCGCGGAGCTCTAGGATGAGTTTCTTGAATATTGACCTATATTACGGATGTTCCGGATCTTCTAGTGGACTATCCCGTAGCCGCCAGGGTACATATTTCTGTCACAACTCCGAATTCATTCTGATAAGACGTTTATGAGTGGTTTCGAAAAATCCACGGAGCTGTAGGATCAGTTTCATGAATTGACCACTTTTACGGATGTTCTGGATCTTCCGGTGAACCATCCCGTGGTCCCCAGGGCCCATATTCTGATCACAACTCCGAATTCATTCTGATAAGATGTTTATGAGTGGTTTCGATAAATCCGCGGAGCTCTAGGATGAGTTTCATGAATTGGCCACTTTTACAGATATTTCGGATCTTCCACAGGATCAGAACCATTTCGCAACAACATATGCAGTTGTTTTGTAAATTAAGCTGAAGTTTGAATCCCAAATTCCACGTATCAAGTACACGCAAAAAAAAAACCGTTCCGGTATTCATGAACAAAAAACCACGATAACCTGAACTGCTAGTTAATTTGCATTCATGACTTAGTTCCCGTAAACGGGCTTGAGCAAATCCCATTTTCATGAAATAAATCCTAAATCCATGAACTTAGTTTACGCGTGTTCAGCGCGACCAACGATTTCGTAATGCTACATAAAACACATACTAAAGTCATGATTTCGTGATCCATGAACCCATAAGTGTGATTTGCGTTCCTGAAATCGTGAACTTGGATCACATGCAAAGCTGGTGCTGTCATTTTCAGTTGTTGTCGAATTTATCTATTCTTATGTGAATGCAGCTGAGCCGTATCATCAGAATGGTGCTCCAACACAAAGCCAGTGACTGGGACGTGTAATCAAACTGGTCGTATACCTCGATTAAAAGGATCCCCGAACATATCCGGTGTACTTGCTACCCGCCGCTCCAATGGAAGTCGAAGGTAGTGTTGATTTGTTGAAAGTGTGTCCATTCCATCTGCTGAACAGATGCGTGCTGCCAGGTTGGGGGTGTGGGTGAAACCTGAATCAAGTCTTCCGTTGTTTTCCTTCCACTTCCTCACTCCATTTAAAATAATGAACCATGTTTCCATTTTCGAGAACAGCTTCACGATATCAAGCAAAACATATACCACGTTTCCAAGAACTAGATCATGATTTTCAGAACAGAGTTCACGATTCTATGACTTTTGTTACCTTTGCTGATGCCTGGTACACCATAAAGCAGGCGTTACTTTTATTTTGTGGAATAATGCTCACGATTTTATGACTTTATTCATGGTGCATTTTCGTAAACGAAAAATTGACTTGATCCGAAATTCGTGACTTGAGGTTCACGAATTCCGGAACGGAATTTTTCCCGTGCAGAAACACACGAATCATCAGAGCGAATAATACGTGTAATTTCTTCAAATGGCTTTAGAAACTCAAGAACAGGACCAATCAAATTCCACTCTTTGGCCGGCGCCGGTGGTGTAGTGGTAAGCGTGACTGCTTTCTAACACCCCAATGGGTCTGGGTTCAATCCCAGCCGAGGTCGGTGGGATTTTTCTGAGGCATAAAAATCTCTGGTCACGTCTTCCTTCGGAAGGGTCCCGGCCCATGTGTGTTGTGAATGGGTGCGATATCCTACGCAGGTGTGGAAGCTGCCTTCCTGCACATTCGGTTGCCGTCAATGGATGGCAATCGATGTCCGTCGGTGATTGGCACTAGATTGCGGAACAGAGACCGACGTTAAATAAAGGATAAATAAAATAAATTCCACTCAGACTCAGTCAAGTTTTTAATGTTGGCAGCTTCTCCCGCGTAGTAGGTTACGGCTGTTCGCTGATCCATCAACCGCTGTAACATATAATACGTTGAATTCCACCTGGTGCGGACATCCTGAATAAGTTTACGTTCTGGCAATTCATATTTGGTTTGTATTTCACGCTACTTGTTGCAGGCCAACGGAGAACGTTTGAAATGGGTTACGATGTTACGAGATTTAGTAACCAGTTCTCTTACACTAGACACTCTGACACTCGAGGGCGTCAACAACTCGCAGCTGCAAAGTATGAATGAAACAACCAGCATTTCGCAGCTCCACCGTGTCCAATCCTTTGATCATGTTAGCTACATTATCACGTAGAATGAGATGCACACTTGAGACAGGTAAAGGGTGATACGGTCAAAATTTGGTCAATATCAACTTGACGTATTTCTTTCAATTTTGCATTTAAAAAAAACCTGAACACCCCTCATTTTGACAGGTGTGTGTGTGTAGAATGTTGCTCCTATTTTGATTTTGGAATTCACTCTTCAGTTGTCAAAATGCCGTCCAAGCAAGAAGAGCAGCGTATCAAAATTTTGCTCGCGCATCGCGAAAATCCGAGCTACTCGCACGCAAAGTTGGTAAAATCGCTAAAAGTTGCCAAATCAACCGTTACAAATGTAATTAAAGTGTTTGGGGAACGTTTGTCGACAGCCAGGAAGTCTGGATCGGGGGGGAAATCGAAAACCGGAAGCCGCTGAGACGACAAAGAGAGTTGCCGGTAGTTTCAAGCGAAACCCTAACCTCTCTCTCCGAGATGCCGCAAATAAGCTGGGTGTATCGTCTACAACCGTGCATCGAGCCAAAAAACGAGCCGGACTATCGACTTACAAGAAGGTAGTGACTCCAAATCGCGATGATAAACAAAATACGACGGCCAAAGCGCGATCCCGGAGGCTGTACACGACGATGCTGACGAAGTTTGACTGCGTGGTAATGGACGACGAAACCTACGTCAAAGCCGACTACAAGCAGCTTCCGGGACAGGAGTTTTATACGGCAAAAGGAAGGGGAAAGGTAGCAGATGTTTTCAAGCACATGAAACTGTCAAAGTTCGCAAAGAAATATCTGGTTTGGCAAGCCATCTGTACCTGTGGCTTGAAAAGCAGCATTTTCATAGCTTCCGGGACTGTCAACCAAGAAATTTACGTGAAAGAGTGTTTGAATAAACGTCTGCTGCCTTTCCTGAAGAAACACGGTTGTTCCGTACTGTTTTGGCCGGATTTGGCATCTTGCCATTACGGTAAAAAGGCCATGGAGTGGTACGCCGCCAACAACGTGCAGGTGGTTCCCAAGGACAAGAACCCTCCCAACACGCCAGAGCTCCGCCCAATTGAGAAATACTGGACTATTGTCAAGCGGAACCTAAAGAAGACCAAAAAAACTGCTAAGTGCGAGCAGCAGTTCAAGGCAAACTGGCTTTCTGCGGCGAAGACGGTGGACAAGGTGGCTGTACAAAATCTGATGGCAGGGGTCAAGCGTAAGGCCCGGCAATTCGGATTTGGAAAAGCGGAAGCCTAACTGAATATTTTTCCTGAATTTTATACTAATTGAACTTGAAAAAGAAATTTAATTTGATTTTTTAAATAAACGATTTCACCGATTTACACGCGTTTTTCCTTGACCAAATTTTGACAGTATCACCCTTTATGTTTCATTCAGCCAATATTTCGTGTATTTTTAAACCAATCCTTTCACCGGTATGGGATCCAGCGAATTCGTATGTATTCAATATTGAATGCTGTCTGCAACATTTGTCGTTATGTTAAACTGATGACAAACGTCTGTAGTACATGAGATGAATCCTTCTCGAAGCAGTAGTTCCTGTATCGTTCTTCTGCACCGGGAAGAAACACCGTGCAGAAATTCTTGCGGCTGGTAATCTGCAAATGATTTATAGTCATCACAAAAATTGTGCTGTGTTTAACTTACCTGATATTACTACATTGTTACCAAACCCTTCAGAAGGCAGTGGCAACTATATTGCCATCAACAATCTGTATTTTTTTCTCCACACAAACAATCCAGTTACAGTTTTTTTTTCCGTGCATTGGCTACTTCTGATATCTGGCAACACTTCTATTTTTTTTGAGCCGGAATAAGTGGATACTGAGTAGTTGGGAGTCATTTTTGTGTAAACAAACCGCCATTTTCGAGCGGAAATACGAATATCAGCTAAAACTCATTACAAATCCCACAAGACGGTCAGTTTTTTAATAGAAATATACTGTTTTGGAACTCCTTTCTTAGATCATGTACTTTTTTCAAACATTGATCTGTAGTTCATGTCAAATGTTACAGTTTTCTACAATGAAAAATGCTCGCAATACTGTTACATGCAATTTTACGTTTCAGCTAAAAGTATGTCGAACATACCGTATACAGAGTCGGATGACGAGGTTGAAAGAGAGCTGGCGAAAATTTGTGGACTACCTGATAATCCCGATATGTCCGATGATGAACTGGAAGCTGATCCGGAACTCTCTACCTTGAGCAAGCTAGATACATTTCTGATCGATATTCTCGCTGGAAGTGATGATTCAGATGATGCTGCTAAGGGCAGTGGGACTGAACGGCACACATCCATTGATGAACCACAACCGTGTTCTTCGGGTTATCACAACCGTAAGCATTTAAAAGCGATTCCTCACCCACGCACGATTACCCGCATTGAAAACAGTTGCAAGTGTCTAAATCATCTATTCGGGTCATTGTGCTAACCTTATATGATATTGTTGGATCATATCTGATATCGTTTATATATGTTACCGATTTATTAGGAAAGCCAACGACTCAAGCATTATCCGAAACATCAGCTTCAGATGAATCGGATGACGATCAATCAAGCGAAGATTTTTCCCAAGTGGACCAATCAGACGATGATGAAGTTGACTGGAAAAAAGGTGATCGGTCCCAGGATCCCAATACAGCCAATTTTGATAATGTTCGTTTGCAAGCCTTGAATGCAGTCCCGGGAAATGCAAGACCTGTAGCCTATTTAGCACAGTTTTTCGACGATGACATTTTGAAACATATAGTTACCCAAACTAACATCTACGCAAACCAACAGCAAAGTCAACACTGGGAACCGGTATCTGAAGCGGAAATCAAAGCTTTTCTAGGGATTACCATTATGATGGGTCTCAAGCCTCTTGCAAGTGTTGATTTGTACTGGTCAAGTGATCCATTTTTCCGTACGGACGAAATTGCTTCCATTATGCCGTGCAAGAGATTCAAAATAATCTTAGAGAATTTGCATCTGAATGATAATCGTAAGATGCCTCCAAGGAATTCAGATCATTTTGACAAACTGTACAAGATTCGTCCACTTCTTGATTTACTGAACACTGCATGCCAGAGAGCAGTACAGTCCACATCATCGCAATCGATTGATGAATCGATGATTCTGTTCAAAGGGCGATCGACATTGAAACAATATATGCCACTAAAACCTATCAAGAGAGGCTATAAGGTGTGGACAAGAGCCGACAGTGAGACTGGTTACGTATTTGAGTTTGATATTTATACTGGCAAACGCGATGACAAGTCTCCTACTATAGGCCTAGGGGCCAATGTAGTCAAGAATCTAACGCAGAAACTAATTGATGAAGGATTTCATGGTCATGTGATCTTTGATAGTTTCTTCGCCTCATACGGTATATTACAATACTTATATGATCACGGAATTTATGCAACGGCTACAGTGAACAGTAATAGATCGGACCTACCTGTACTACTAAAAAAGTACAAAAGAAAGTCCCAACCGAAAAAGCGAAAGCGTTTTCTGAGAGGGGAGTACAAGTGGCGTTTGAAGAAAAACGTTGCTTTTGTAATGTGGCAAGATTCCAAAATGGTAACAATGTTGACTACAGCATTCCATCCTAAAACCACGACAGCTACGTGTGAAAGGAAGCAACATGATGGTACCAGAAAAACCATCGTATGTCCGAAAGCGGTTCAGGAATACACAAAGCGGATGGGCGGAGTTGATCGGTTTGATCAAAAGAGAAGCACGTATGGGGTCGGTAGAAGAAGCCAGAGGTGGTGGCTGCGGATTTTCAGTTTCTGCATTGATTTGGCTATTACGAATGCATACTTGTTGTATGCATCTAACAACCATGTGCGAAATCACGTGACTCAGCTGCAGTTCAGGTTGAATTTATCACGAGACCTTGTTGGTAACTATACTTCGAGGAAGCGCAGCCTACAAAGCGAACCAAGATATTCTACAAAGAAGCCTACAATGTCTTCAAACTATCAAAAAGAAGGAGTACCAGCTAATCTACGCTTTTCAGATGTTGGAAGTCATAAACTGGAACAGTTGGCTACCTATCGTCGTTGTCGCATATGTAGTACAAAGGCTAAAAATAAGAGGTCCAAAATTCAATGTTCCAAGTGTAAGGTAACACTTTGCGCAACACCTTGCTTTGATTTGTTTCACGTAAAACTTAATTGAAATTGAGCTATGTCTATCTTACAATTCGTTCCAAAAATAAAGTGCACCTGCAGGGCAGTGGCAAACATATTGCCACCAATATTGTTGCGCTAGTAAGGCAGTGGCAAACATATTGCCACCAAGGTTTTTGGACTTCGAAGGCAGTGGCAACTATATTGCCACTAATTTTTTCAAGTTTTTCAACTATTTTTTCCAAACAAAAAATATATTTGAGCGTTTGACCGAGTAAGCATTGTGTTTTGTTGTAGTTTTTGTTGATTCCTTGCTTGGTTTCCACGGCCTTATAAAGGGTTAATTGACGACCACCTTTGTGTTCCACCATCGAAAGTGGCTGAATATCCAAAGCAATCATTTCAGCAATAGCTTTGTCAGATTAAGGATTCCATTTTTCTGCTGCACTCAAACATTCCTTTATTGTCGTTTGAGTAAGTCCATCCTTGGATTTCAATGATTTCGTTTCAATTTCCTAGCGCGGTATGCTTCTTGATGTTTCGGATGCAGTTTCAGATTATTAATCCTCACCGATTTCAGTGCATTCTTACTAATTCCACTCGACATATTAGGCACTTTTTCCATCGTCGATTTCCTGGAAATATTCCCAAATTACTGAACGCCTATCACTCATTTTTTCCGGATTTGAAAATTGAAAACTTCGATAACGACGCAAACTTCAACGCGAGCAACGGCGGAAAGAGAAAGCAGACTTATTTTACGTAGCGGACGGCGCGCAAAATCTTGACAGCTCCTGACATTCAGAAATAATCGTTCATTCAAATAAAAGCTACAAGCGAGTTTTTTTCATGGAGAATTTTAACTATGGATTAAGGGGGAGGTAGCTCATCGATTCTTCCGGTTCGCCTCCTAGCATCGTGCTATAAGGTACCAGGCGATAACCAGGGTAGTTGATCGATAGCTCGATGACGTCATTTCGTTGGCGTCTACTATGGGAAATTCTCATAGCAGGCGTTGACGATGGAACGTTGTCGAGTTGTTGAATAGCAACTATCGTGGTAACTCACCGATTACCTGTCGATCTGCCAAATTTGGAAAGACGTCTGCATTGAATTGTCTCATATAATAATATTCCGCCCACTATATCACAAGAAATTGCGAGTAGCTGAGTGGAAAGGAGATAAGTTAAGCATTGGGTACAGGACCAAGTCTCCCCTGGGTGGTGCAAGAAGATGAGCGCAATAGAATCATCAAGTTGCCATAAGGCACGGAATGAGACTATTGCATGGCTGGGTAGTCAAAGTCTTCCATTCGTTAGTCATTTCAGGTGGATTAGAACAGGTTTAGGTTTAGGGTGGGCGTTGGCCAGATTTGGATTTTTCAGATATAATCCTAAATAGGACCTAGATTATTTAATACACTAGTAACCTCAACTTCTGTCACAATGTTTCATTGTGACTAATCAACACTCAATGGGTAAAATATCAAATTTGCGGTAAATTTGAAAAAAGGGAACTTGGAGTGTAGAGTGCACTGCCCACTGGACGATTCTGAAGCCTGACCAAGTGAGTGGGTTACGGGTCTATTTGATTGTACGTCATTTCCAAGTTATATATAGATACATTCATACCATTGGCATTTTGTATTTGAGATAAGACAGAGACAGGATGCGGAGGGCCCGCTTAGGGGGAGCGTAACCCATGTTATGGCTTCCATTTATTAAATAGTTCAGATAGGATGGAAATGATAGGTTCATGGTGAGAAAATGTACCATATGGTGCCCGTTCACTGATCAAAATTAGATTCAAATCGTCAGGCCCTGCCCTGGAATAAGGGAATTGACGATGATTTGTCAAGTTTCATTTTGCATTGATGATTTGTCAAGTTTCATTTTGCATTTGCATATAATTGTAAGTTTAGGTTTGCTTTTGTAATTGTAAGATAGATAGTTTGCCTCAATTGAAACATTGAGTTAAACATGACGAATCATACCTCTAAAATAGTAGTAGTTACAGTGCCGCATTATCTAACTTTTGTTTTGTTTGTTTACATATAACTAATACTAATACCTCCTTGTTTTCTCTCTAATTTGTCTACTATGTCCCACCATCACGATGAGAGATGAGCTACCGTACATGGTACACGCTCATATACACTCCCAAAATAGTATGCCGCAAGTAAGTATATCACAGAGGCAACTAAAGATCCAGAAACAAAAACCGAAAACGCTGAACGGCAGATTGGTTTACAGTGGTCGACCAGGGTGTGTGCTGATAAATTACAAAATTACAATTACATCATTATTCCATACATCAGCTTGAATTACGTTGATCGATATTACATTTTTTTTGCTGTGCACTACACCACCGGAGCCAGCAAAGTTCAACAATCCATCGTTGCTTATGCCTTTGTTGTCGTTTGGAACCAGTTGTGCGAGGTAGGTGACGATTGTGTGTATTTCACGCGTAAATTTTGAAAAGGGCCTAGCCTGAACAATACGTAAAGAGCAAATTGAAACATTGTACGTCGCGTGAAAGTGGAACTTAATGAAGGCCTAAGTACTTTTTCTTAGTTTTTAGTTTTCGGATTTGAAAGATCGTCGGTTACAATGGCCTGCTTACTGAGCAGAAAAACGCGGTCCCAGGTCCTTACATATCAAAGAGATTTATAGTAAAATCGCTTGTGTATCGTGTATTTTGCGAAACTCGTTGTTGTCGTTGGTTCCGGGTTTGAATGGATACAAAAATTAGAGCAACGGTATTATGTGATATGAGGGGCTCGGTGGCCTTAGAGCAACCGTTTTTGCTTACTGAGCAGAACATCATGAGTCTAATCTCAGGCCCATCCACATTCAAGATTCGTCAATCGTTTTATTTGTTAATATGACTACATGGTAATAACAGCAACTCGGTGATTAAAAAGGTGCTCGTCTGCCTAGTGGCAAACGTTTTTGCTTACTGAGCAGAAGACCGTGGGTTTAGTCCCAAGCTCCTTCGCGTTATATGATCGTTAGGACATCAATTCAGCTTATCGTTTACCAAAACGAACCCTGCTGCAAACCCAACCCTCTTATCCAACATCCCAGTGATTCCTCGTGGAAGTGCAGAGGTGTTCTCGGCTTCCATCAAAGCGAGTGTCATGTCAACACAATCCTTCCCATTCCTTTCTTGACCTGTGTTCGGGCGCGGCCGGCGCTGGTATTGCCTAATTTAAGATCACCAGTTTTTACACATTGAGGATGATTGCTATTGTGTCCCAAGCATCGTCTATTGGTTCTCTGTGTAATTACAGCTGATCTGGCAGTAACAGAGTAGCAACCGTGGGCGGTCAATCAAGCTCAAGCTCAAGCTCAAGCTCAAGCTGGAGAATTTTAACTATGGATTAACAATAGAAAGGCCTATCAGCATTTGTATACAAATCGATCTAATGCTATTGTCCATAAGGGAAACTTTCTCCTACCCGATGATGGTGTTGGTTTGCGTGGCCGGCCTTGGCATTGTGATGAAAGGATCTCAGAACGGGTTGTTTACAAATACAGTAAAAATAGTCTGGTGGTTTTTCAAGTATTCGGCCGAATATTCCGTTAACCAAATAATGCTTGAAGCATGTATTTTGGTATTCGACCAAAGGCCGAATAGTGCTATTCGCTGCAGCTCTACAAATTTGGGTACTCGAATTACACAGATTTGCAAGGGGTAATCAACTCTGCACACCTCAATCTGTGCCGAATGTTTTAGCGGTGTCGAAGTCTGCCAACCAATCCCATGAGTTTGGCAACACTGAAGTTTTAATGACTTTTGTGATTGTGCGAGAAAAAGAAGCGTGATGAATTGATGTATTCAACAATCACTGCTGCAGAATGGAAATTCTATCCTAATAAGAAAACTGGGCCAAGTAAACCAAATCTGTTTCAAGATTCTGACCGTTCATCACCAACAAAACACTGATTGCAGCGGAAGCCGGTTCCGAAGCCCAACTCCGGTGGATCCTTATAAATCCGGAAACGCTCATCAACGAGGCATAGTTGATCATGACATAGTTCGAGATTCTGGTGGATTGCGGCAAGCTGGACGCGGTTCTTCGTCCGTGGCGTTGATTATGAAGCAGTATGACAACGATAGCAACTGCGAGGCGGCGGTGGAACTATTCAATCAGCTACAAGCAGAGGGCGGCTACTTGGGGATTAGTGGGGATTTTGCAAAAACATTGTTCGATTTACTTCAGGTGAACAACTTTGAGGTGCCGAATTTGGTTCAGTTGTATGCAAAGCGAAAAGAATGAAGGGATCGGGTTCAGGTTGTCAAAATGTGCTTAATTCGTTTTACAGAAAGCCTATCTAATTGTCTAAGAATGTACAATTGGGTATCATAATATTTATTGAAATAATCCTGATTATTTAAACAAGGTGAGTGACTAGTGGTGCCGTAGATCGCTCAAAGGTACCTGATTTGTATGACGCTATGTATCTGGCCACCCTGTGGCATTGACCCATGTGAACCGTGATTACCGATATTGGAAACTATATCGGAAACGCCAATCAAATGTTCTTTGCTAAAGTGGATGACCCTGAGAGTGACCTAGTTATTGCTGTTGCTGGTGATGATCTTGGCGCTGGTATTTATTTATCACTCTAACTTTGACAACTCTTGCAGGGAATTGAACGAAGTACTGGCTGTAGGAGAGATCCGAGCAAAGTATATGTTTGTCTTTTAATTCGGAATCCGATCGTCTACTCCGATGGATGTGTCACTTTCATCCTGAAGTGAAGTTCGACGACTGTCAGCAAAGTGCGAAACCTTAGCAACTATTGGAACAACGATAACAAACAACAGTGATGCAGTTACATATTATATTTTGTTTCATACTTGTCAAAGTGTGCCCTAACCGTGTGCTGTGATGTGTTTCGGCACAGTGTGCAGAGTTGATTACCCCTTGCAGATTTGAGTTCACAAGAACGTTCTCGAGCAATATGTGAAAAGGCATACAAGTCAAACCTAAACAATCGTCGATTATTCACGAATTACAACACGCCTACACAAACAAACTATATCAGCTGATAGAGCTAACTTTCTCTCAGATGCTGGTGTCGGTTTGCCAGAATGAGCCTATTTCACGAGAAATCGACGTTTAAAGTCATTGTTTACATTTGGCACATACGCCCTTTTCACATGTTGCTCTAGTCACTACCCAACTAACAATTTCAAGCTGAACATTGCATTAGGTCTTAAGCAACATTGACAGATTCTCTTCATCGACTTTTTCTTTGCATCCCCACGGCCATGTTAAGACATTCCCAGGTATTTTCAGCACATCTAGCATCTAGTACGACAAACACCGCAAGAAACGGCTATGTGCTCAAGTTATTAACGAAAAAGGACCTAATGCAATGTTCAGCTTGAGTTTGGTTTTATGTGGGTTCATGGTAGGTCATGATTTAGAATTGTAGAATGCTTGAAAACCTCAATAAAACTTGCAATGTTACTTGGATAGCTTCCTCCATTATACTTCAAAACAAAAACGACAAAGTTAAGTGCAAAGAGCAAATTAACAGTGAGCATGCAAAGAGCCTAACTGCGATGATCGATTCTCTTCATCGATTTTCTCTTTAAATTGCTACAGCTAAGGGAAGCAATTTTCTTAAATTTGTCCAATACTGTGCTGCAACAGGTTATATTGGCTATCAAAAGCAACAGCAAACGCACCAAGAAATTTAATCCAAGCGAGTTACTGACAAAAGAGATAATCGACGAAGAGAATCGATCGTTGCATTTAGGCCCTTATGAACGGGTTGTGGCAGAATTTTGTCCCGGATTCCACTTCCCTAAAATATAGTAAACCGAAACATGGCTAAGCTGAAATTTACAACCTATTAAACAGGGAAACATTAAGCATTAATCCAGAAGAAAGAAATACTCTTTTGAGCTTGAACATTCAGAAACTGTGCAAAACGGTGCAATAAAAAAATCAATAAATAAAACGATCCAGATAGTTTAGATAAGAGAGAGTCTAGTATAAGAGAGAGGCTGGTTCTGAAAGAACTGAGCTTCTGGTCCCAAGTAACCAACAAGGTCGTTAATCACCCTTTTTGGTATATAAGGCTTCTATACGAGTGATGTAAAGTTCAGAAAACCCTATATTTACCTTATATCTCAAAAAGGGCGATTATCGGGTAGTTAGCGGGCTTGGTGGTTACTTGGGGTGTTCGAATTTACCTTGAACAGTTTTTTTTTTAAATAATCTCTTGAGTCTTAAAACTACCCCTCGAATTGTTTTCCAATTCTCCTTAATATTCTTTTCAACATTCTTAAGAAAATTATTCGAAGTGCTAGGCTCTTAAAAAATCCACTTCAATATTAAAAATATTCCGAAACTGAGATTCTTCTTTAAATTGCTTTGATTGATGGGAAAATTATCCAAGTCTTGGAATCTTGAAAATTTCAAAAAGTCAAAATGATTTTGCAGCATCTTATTTTTATAAATTCACAAATTTAAGGATTCATAAAAATCATTGTTCAGCCACAGACAAACAGACATAACACTCGCAATATGTTCATCGAACAAGCATTTATCGGTCAATTTCAAAGTATCTTAGTTGGTAGTACCACCACCTGTGGCGCGCATAGTCAATTCCCTTGCGTTTGACGTTTTCACACTACCGCCATCTGTTCAGCGTACTACCCACCACAGTGTACTCAACAGATGGCGGATATGTTTTAGCGACGATGTTTTACAGTGAGAAATATTCAATGTGTTATGTCTGTTTGTCTGTGGCCATCATGATCTATCCTGATGAATGTGGACGTCTTAGTGGAATACCTGTACAAAGAGAGAGAGAGAGAGAGAGAGAGAGAGAGAGAGAGAGAGAGAGAGAGAGAGAGAGAGAGAGAGAGAGAGAGAGAGAGAGAGAGAGAGAGAGAGAGAGAGAGAGAGAGAGAGAGAGAGAGAGAGAGAGAGAGAGAGAGAGAGAGAGAGAGAGAGAGAGAGAGAGAGAGAGAGAAATATTAGTAGACGAAATACGCGTATCTGTCAAGGATAAACAAATAAGGTAGTGGCATTAAATGGAAATTACTAATCTTTCTCTCTCTCTTTATACCCTTTATACATCATGATCTAATATTTGGGTTTCATGACCGAACCAGCTCAAGAACGTTAGATATAATGGCATTCGAAAAACTGAATGCTTCTGCAACTCAAGTAAATTAGTTATTAGACTTAGAAAATATGGAGTTCATGCTTCAACATTTTGTAAGAATCTTCCAAAACAAAAATGTTGCTAAGTTAGGGGGAGGGCATTGGCCAACGCCTACTATCACGCCAACTGGATTGCTAGGATCGAAACAGCTCTGAAGAGAAAAACATCGTTAGATCGCGCAAGCACTTGTGACGAAAATGCTGAAAGGAGAAATTGATGCCCCGACTATGCTCGCCGAAATAAATTTCCATGTACCAGAGAAAAGACTACATTACCGGGATTTCCTTCATCTTGGTTCACGAAGTGTGGAAAATGACCCTATTAAAGTTATGTTTCCTACTTTTAACGAAGTTTTTGAATTATTTGACTTGATATCCCGCACAGACTATGGCTTATATGGTTTTCACTGGAAATCCTATGTATTAGTGCTCATTGCAAGACAGCCTATATAACATGATATAATCCATAGTCTGTACGGGGTATTAAGGTGGTGCGGTCTGGAAGCTTTTGCTTTAATGCCACTTCGCATTTTCTGGAGTAAAAAAGTTACAATCGATAGATTCCATCCCCAGCGATAGCAACCATTCGGCCAACGAGAATCAAATTAAGCTTTTTCAACAACAGCAACAACAGCGGCTGGCTAAATCGCTTGCCTTGTTAAACAGCCAACATGAATAGCAGCAGCAATAACCGACCCAGCGCACCACCAAAATCAAAGCCACGCCAACCAACAGCAGCAGCACCGACACCCAGCGCACCAGCATCATCATCATCGTCATCATCCACTCCCCGAGAACAATGTATTCGCGCCACTCATCAATGCGATAGCACCGAGACTATCGATTCTTCATGACTAACCTAGAAAATACTCTGGAGGATAGGAATTTGTTGCCCAAGTGTACGTGGATGACATTTTTAGCATTGTTTATTAGGAAGATTTATCAAAAACTTTGGAGGCCATAAGCAACGTTGACAAGGAAATCAAATTTACTCACGAAGAAGAGAGAGACAACAAATTCTCCTTTATAGATCTTCTCATTATCAGGGAAACGTCTTCGTTCAATTTAGAAATCTATAGGAAACCAACAAATACAAAGAGAGTAATACCAAGCACTTCAAACCATTTCCATCAACACAAAATGGCCACTTTTCACCACATGGTTCACAGGATACAAACTCTTCCTCTTAGCGATACAGGAAAATCGAACGAAATAGCTCACATTTTTGAACAACAATCAACATTGCTTAATAGAGATCAAGGAAACGGATACTTGAGACTCTTTAGAATGCTGCCTAAATCCACACATCGTAGCTTGTCTTTGAGACTGAATTTAGGTACCTGGTTAGGTACATAGTGACATGGCAGTGGATACCTGCTGATTTTTAGTACCTATTGATTAGTATATATGTAGATAAAAGATGGATTCTTCAGTGGTGTTGAGTACTTGGCACTGGTGAAGTCTGCAAGTAGTAGACAAAATATGCGTATCTGTCAAAAGATAAGCAATTATAACGGAATTTAAAGGAAATAAACTAACACACTCAAAGCTCTTCATAAAGGGATTCCGTTGAGTGGTTTAACAAATTTAAAGGATTGGATTTGCGGTGTTCATCACAATTTGAACATTTAAATTTCTTAGGATCTTTCTTCACAGGGCAGTCGTCCTTTGCGAAGAGCTGGAAATCGGAAGTGGTTATCGCAATACGGGGAATCTTTTCCTTCTTTGCATTAAGCCGGGAAAGTTTACTAGATTTTTTCCTGGATGATGGATCATTCCCATCATCCGTGAGCATATCAAATTGATTGCTCAAATTAATTTCAACAGAAGGGGGATTAAGAGTTTGCCCTTTTCTTTTGCGCTTAGGCGTCATGGCGGTAGTAATTTTTTATCCAAATCGACTTCCAAGCAGATTACTTAAGAATCTGAAGGATCGAAGAGGAATTTTCCAAATCGATATCCAAGAAGGATTACCTCGCGTATGTCCAAACAAACATGTCGAAGAGGAATAAGAGTTGAAAAAGGTAGAAATTTGACAGGTTGAGCACCGAAAAGTGCTGTTTAAATTTGTTGTAGCTTTAGGTAGTAGTAACACTTCCTTCAGCAGCAAATAGATCCGCACGGCAAGAGAGCACGATGTGGACTGAGGGGGAACGTACCTGTTTTGGCCATGTTTTGACGATATTCAACTTTTTTTTTAAAGTATGAGTTCTTGAGCTCTGTTAAGATTGTTGATTCAAAGCATATTCATCGGGGTACACATACAGGTTGCGATTCAATCGGTTTTTTTAGGTATGACCAAAATAGGAAACTATGGTGCCAGGATTGGGAAAATATCAAAAATTCAAATCTCACCAAAGAACAAGATCACGCTTGATTTTCGTAGACAAAAATCAACATGCAAACAACTGTGGTTGATATTGCAGGCTGTGGGCTAACAAAACTCACCAGCTGCAAATCTCACCAAACTGTGGTGAGATTGAGTTTCATGATTTTTGGTTCACACCCGAACGCAACTGAAAATTCCGTAATGGCTGGCAGCAGTCGCTTCGTGTCTGCTATCGGCGAAGAGAAAAAAGATACAGCATTATCATACCTTCTCTTTCGAAGAAAAGGAGATGCAACGGAATCATTCTTGCGTCGATTCAACTCTCAGATTCAACTTTACACGTTATGAATAGGAGAATGGATAATATATATCACGCATGAGATTGAGAGCGTATGAGAGCGGGAAAATATCAATTTGCTAATGATTATGCCATCACTGACTTGTGCACTTACCCTATATTAATGATTTAATTTTGATTCCAATAAATCTTCGGAAGCATACTTCATAATTATTTTGAAACATTTCGAGAACTTCATAGAAGTCTATGGAACTTAAGGGAAGAACCGAGACATTAGCAAAATGCGGGAGCATTTTAAGCAAGTTTAGTAAGCTCTAAACATTTGGTGAAATTTCAGGGGGAGTTCAGTTCCATTAGTTGCAGAAAATTAGCGGGAAATTTTAAGAAGTTCTCAGATTTTCAGAGAACTTGAGTGATGTTAAGACTATTATTGAGGCCTTCACATAAGTTTAGAAGTTCATGGAACCTCACACATTTTTAGGACAGTTTAATTAAATTCAGAGCAGTATAACAAGCTTCATGAAAACTGCAAAAGCTTTAGAGATGTTTCGATAACTTCAGGAAAGGTCAGATAACCTCAAAGCAGTCCCGTTATCATTAGAGAAATTACATAAATTTTCTAGAAGTTTCGAGAGCTTCAGTGAAATTTTAAAAGTTTAGAGAAGATCAATGATCTTTAGGGAAATTGAGGAAACCTTAAGAAGTCTGGAATAGTTCAGGGAAGTTTAAACATTTAATGAGAAGTATTGTGAGCATCAGGCTAGTTTCATAAAATTCAAATGAATTTCACAGTTTCATTAACTTCAGGAACAATTTGGGAACTATCAAGTAGCTCTGAAGACCTCAGAATAGTACATTCCATATTCAACGAAGATTTCTTATGAACATTCACTCGGAGTTCTCCTCAGGAATCGCTGTGGATTCTCTCGAAACTGTCATGGAATGATTCTAAAAATTCACTTAGAATGCTTCTCTAAATTTTCGAAACAATATCATCAAAAATATTTACCCTTGAAAAAGGCCACAATAAACGGCCGAAACGTCGGGCAATGCAAAACTAACTGTTTGAATTACCCTAGACTGAGAAAGCCATAAAAACGAAATATCACCAGAATATACTTAGAATACTTCTCGCAATTCCATTGAAATATTCATCAAAATTTGATTGCAACTATCATCCGAATTCAATTTTCTTTGAATTTTCCTTGAACTTACTTTTAAATTCTCCTTAGTAAGAAACCCTTTGGAAAGATTCTCACAATTTTCATATAGGGGAAATGGATGTAATGTCGGCCTAAATGCCCTTAATTTGGGCCCATACAAACATTCAGCAATCGACTACATTTTCAATAGCTACCAAAAATATCCATTAATTAGTACCGTCCCAATGGCGCGTTCATCTAGATAAAATTGGTAAATAGCAGATTTTTAGTGATTGGCCCAATCTTAGATCCATAGGCTAACATTAGAGCTATTTCCCCTAATTCATTTCAGATTTTCTTTTGAATCTGACTCCTTCCCTTGGAATTCTACTCCCATTAAAAGTCTCCTAAGAATTTATTTGCATTTCTCCACTTAATTCGTTTGGCAAACTCTCCTGGAATTTTTTTCCGAATCATTCTCAGATTAAATTGTAATCCTCCTTTTAGCATCACCTTCACCCCACTTAAACTCCGAATTCGTTTTTTCCCACAAACTTCATGAAATTATTCTCGGAGTGCCTTTCGAATTTTCATTTGAAATTCACTGGAGTTCTGCTCCTCAGAAATTCCTATTACTTTTCATTAACATTTACTTTGAATTAAATTCAAGCTGTACAATGCACTAGGTCCTAAGTAACATTGACAGATTCTCTTCGCAGACTTTGTTTTTGCCTTTTCACGGCCAAGTTGAGACATTCCCATCTAATTTATGCACACAGATCCATTAAACAAGCTATTATCAACCGGTGGAAACTAACGATTTTAAATTGGCTCACTACATAACTAGCCTATTGGTCCCAAGCAAACCGATTAACGTAGCCCATTCTAGTCAAAATTCTAGTACTACACATGTTTGTTTTGATTCGCTATGAAAGTTTGACAGATAAAATGAGAGGTTCGTGGAAAGTTTCGAGTACCAGAGCTGAGCCAAAAAGTTGAGCACTTGTCTTCGGGACCTTCTGGTCTTGGAGTTACCTCTATGCTATTATCTAGCTTTTTATACGACAAACACGACAAGAAACGGTTTAATATCCAAGTTATTAACTGAAGAGAAAGTCGATGAAGAGAATCGATCATGGTTACTTAGGACCTAATGCATTGTTCAGCATGAATTGAGGGTTTTATTGAAATCCTACTCTAATCTATCTCAGGATTCACATGAAAAATCTAAAATTCCTCAGAAGTAGAAAGGGTTTATAGGGTGTCCCAGAATGTATAATCACGACTTTGGAGCACCCCTGCTTGTTTCAGATGACGTTTAAACAGCTGATCATCACGCTGAATCATTTTTTTTTTTTAATAATCCATTTATTTGTCAAGGCTCAAATGCGTTAGCTTTGCGGAGCCGAATATTTTTTACATTTTTGTGTGTGAATATAATTTTCTTACAACTAATGTTATTAGAACGGGGGCCGATTACTCGCGGTTTACTCGAGATTAGGGATTACATTTATTGATCATTTGGAGGGAGGACAAGGGAAAGCATTTTGAACTAATTTAAAACTTAAACGTAAAGGATGACTAAAACACAAAACACTAAACACATACATCAACAGCTTTAAGAAAGTCGTAAATAAGCTTCATAATGTCGATATCACGGCAAGCCAAGACGTCTCTAATTGGCTTAAAGGGTTGTTTTCCTCGGACCCTAAGGGAATCACACAGAACGGATCTCGCCTCACAATGCAAGGAGCAGGACCAAACAACATGCTCGATGTCGTGATAACCGTTTTCACAGGTACATAAGTTGCTGTCGGCAAGCGTAATACGGAAGAGGTGGGCGTTTAACGAACAGTGATTGGACATGAGCCTGGACATTACACGAATAAAATCACGACTCATATCCAACCCTTTGAACCAGGGTTTGATCGACACCTGTGGGACAATAGAATGTAGCCATCTTCCCAGATCACCATCATTCCACTTTTGTTGCCAGTTGGCGAGGACTTGCTGACGAGAAATCGTGAAAAATTCGTGGTAGGCGATTGTCGCTCGTAAATATCGCCTTCCATAGCGCCCACCTTGGCCAGCGAGTCCGCTTTCTCATTTCCCGGGATAGAGCAATGAGAAGGGACCCATACCAAGGTGATGATATGCGAGCTGTTTGATAAAGCACTCAATGACGATCGTATTTCCTGGAGGAAATACGTCGAGTGCTTCATCGGCCTCATTAAACGCATAGCCTCCAGGGAGCTTAGGCTATCCGTAAAAATGAAATAATGGTCAGGTGGAAGTGAGGCAATACGCTCTAACGTGTACGATATAGCTGCTAATTCAGCAACGTATACCGAACACGGCTTTTGAAGCTTGTATGAGGCGCTATGAAGATCGTGGAATACTCCAAAACCAGTGGACGCATTTATCACCGACCCATCTGTGAAAAATCTCTTCTCGGTGGGGACGTGGCGGTATTTGTTCGCAAAAATAGTTGGGACAATCAGGGAACGGTAAGGGTCTGGAATTCCTATCTCCTGCCTCATTGTGAGATCGAATCTCACGGAAGAACAACTGAAATGATGGGAGACAGCGCGATTGGGGTTGAACGAGGAGGGGCCGATGTCCAGAGTCATGTACTCGTAGTACAAGCTCATGAATCGTGTTTGAGGATTCCGCTCTAGCAGCTTCTCAAAACTTTCGATCACCAGCTGGTTCATGACTTCACAGCGGATGAGGAACCGGAACGATAAATCCGCAAAACGATTTGTTAAGGGGAGGACGCCCGCAAGAACTTCAAGACTCATGGTATGCGTCGATTGCATACAACCTAGCGCGATTCGAATGCAACGATATTGAATCCTTTGGAGCTTCAATATGTGCGTCCCCGCCGCCGATTGAAAGCAAAAGCTACCGTACTCCAAAATCGAGAGAATGGTGGTCTTGTAGAGTCTTATCAGATCTTCCGAATGGGCTCCCCATGAAGTGCCGGTAATGGATCGAAGGAAATTGATTCTCTGTTGGCATCTCTGCCTCAGATACGCTATGTGTTTTCCCCAAGTGCACTAGGAATCGAACCAGACAGCTAAATACTTAAACGAAATGCTGTGAGTGATTGTTCTACCCATAAGTTGAAGCTAAAACTGTGCTGGATAAAGCTTCCTAGAAAAAACAACCATCTCTGTTTTCTCTGGAGAGAATTCGATACCCAGATTCATTGCCCAAGTAGACAAATTATCCAAGGTATCTTGCAATGGTCCTTGCAGGTCCGGTGCTGTTGGTCCAACCATGGAAACCACGCCGTCATCTGCAAGCTGCCTTAGCGTGCAATTTTCGGCCAGACAATCATCAATGTCTTTGACATAGAAATTGTACAGGAGGGGACTTAAACATGAGCCTTGTGGAAGACCCATGTAGCTGATTCGTGTAATTTCCGTGTTGCCATGAGAGAAGCTCATTCGTTTCTCGGACAACAAATTAAACAGGAAATTGTTGATAATCGGAGAAAGCCCACTCTCATGGAGTTTGTCCGAAAGGATGTCGATGCAAATAGAATCAAACGCCCCTTTAATGTCCAAGAAAACTGAACCCATCTGCTGTTTTTCAGCATAGGCTAATTGGATTTCAGTTGAGAGCAACGCAAGGCAGTCGTTCGTCCCTTTGCCCCTACGGAATCCAAATTACGTATCTGAGAGTAAGCCATTCGCCTCGACCCACTTGTCCAGACGAAGAAGAATCATTTTTTTTTCTAACAGCTTCCGAATACACGACAGCATCGCGATGGGACGGTACGAATTATGATCCGACGCGGGTTTACCGGGCTTCTGGATGGCGATAACTCTCTCCGAAACAACGTTGAGCTCAAGAAATCGATTGAACAAGTTCAACAATCGCCTCTTTGTGACTTCTGGGAGGTTCTTGAGCAGGTTGAACTTGATTCGATCAATTCCCAGAGCCGAGTTATTGCATGAAAGAAGAGCAATTGAGAATTCTACCATCGAAAACGAGGAGTCCATGTAATCGTTTTCCAGCGGCGGATCGCGAGTGTTGCATCGAAGCGGAACCGAATCGGGACAAACCTTACGCGCGAAGTCGAAAATCCACTTGTTAGAGTACTCCTTGTCCTCGTTGACCGACGATGCCGCGTTACGCATTCTCCTGCCGACATTCCAGAGCGTTTGCATGGAAGTCTCTCGCGATAGCCCATCGACGAACCGATGCCAGTAACCGTGTTTTTTTGGCCCTGACCAAGCTCTTAAACTTTTCCTCTAGCTCCGTATACCGCTCAAAGTATTCGCGGGAACCGTATTTACGATATTGTTTAAACGCGGTAGACTTCTCGTTATTCTCGTCGGTGCATTCCTGGTCCCACCACACAGGGGGAGGACGTTTGCGAATGGTAGTGCCAGGAACAGGCTTCGTTTGTGCTTGGAGCGCGCAATCCACTATGGGCCGCGATAGGAAGGAGTACTCATCCAACGGAGAGAGAACGTCGACCGATTCTGAACCGTCACGGACCGCGTTCGCGTATTCTTCTCAATTGATGTTTCTCGTGAGATCGTACGCGATGTTGATTGGACACTGTGAAGATGAACCGTTGGAAATCGAAATTTTGATGGGCAAATGATCACTACCATAGGGATCTTGGATTACCTCCCACATGCAATCCAATGATAGTGAGTTCGAACAGAGTGACAAGTCTAGTCTGCTCTCTCTTGCTGGAGCTTTGGCTATTCGAGTTACTTCACCGGTGTTTAGAATGGTCATATTGAAATCGTCGCATAGGTCATAGATGATGGTTGAGCGGTTGTCATCGTACAGCTCTCCCCAGCATGTACCGTGGGAATTAAAATCCCCTAAGATCAACCGCGGCTCAGGTAGCACAGAGCAGATGTATGATAGCGCTCGCCGAGAAACAGCCGTTCTCGGAGGGATGTATAACGAGGCAATACTGAAGGTTTTACCTCTAATATTTACCTGACATGCGACAATTTCAATACCTGACACTGGAGGAAGGTCGATTCTGTAGAATGAGTGTTGTTTGTTGACCCCTAGGAGCACCCCACCGTACGAATCTGCACGATCGAGACGGATAATGTTGTAGTCGTGAAAAGAAAGGATAACATAAATATGTCTAGTTTTGGTAAAATGCTTCAATGAGATTCCTTAGGACCTAATGCATTGTTCAGCATGAATTGAGGGTTTTCTTAAAATTCTACTCTAATCTATCTCAGGCTTCACATGAAAAATCTAAAATTCCTCAGAAGTAGAGGGTGTCCCTGAATGTCTAAGCACGACTTTGGAACACCCCTCTTTGTTTCAGATAATGTTTAAACAGCTGATTATCACGCTGAATCATTGTTTACATTTCGACCAACAGTTTCGTGTATCGCAAGTGTCGGCTCTTTACATATCCGTGACAATGAGAAGTATTTCTCCAGAAAAGCGCGAACAGATCGTGCACAAATGGTGTACTATCTTCAATATTTTGCTGAGTAAATTAGCGAAATTGGAAGGTGTAAGCATCGGAGCCGTTCGAAACGCGATTCTGAATTATGACCAGCGACATACCGATTTATCGGTATTTATACCGATTTTCAAACTTGATACCGATATACAGATAAGGTTTCTCAGAATACCGATTTTTGAGCTACAATACCGATTTATACCGATTTATACCGATTTTTTTTTTATTAATAATCGAAATGATTACTGCCTACCCGCACTGAATATTCAGAGGAAACTATTGTGAGAGACTTTTATCTTTTTGAAAATTACAATTTTTGAGACTGCTCTAAAAAAAATCATCTTCAAAAATGTCTTATGCTTTATACTTTTTCGACTAATGCTTCCATTTCCTCGCCGTTTTTTGTAACCAAAGAGTCAAGAAACAGCTGATGGCTCCATCCCAGCAATTTCTGGACATCGAGAAATACTTTATTCAGTAGTCCATAAAAACGTTAATTTTTGAACTTCCTTTAAATTTCTTTAATCTTTCCTTCGAAGTTTCTACCAACTTTCCCTAGGAATTTCCGTCCACCTTACGCTGTAAATTATTTTCCGATTACTTCTGGAAAGCTATTTCGACTTCCCTTGGAAGCTTTTTCTGGCTTCACTCGAAAGGTTATTCCGTCTCCTCCCGTCAGTTTTTTCAACTTCTCCGGAACTTCAGAAATGCTTCCAGAGTTTTATTGCGGTTCCATTAGTTGCAGGAAAATTTCAGGAACTTTTCAGAAGTTCTGAAACTTCAGAATAGTTCGGACTTTTGGGTAGGTTTAGATAAATTAAAGACAGTTTCATGAACTTCTGTTCAAATTTAAGAACCCGGAAATCTCAGGAAAGCCCAGAGAACTCCAATGAACTTAAGGAAACTGAAATATTTTGGAAACTTCACAAGTCCAAAGAACTTCAAAGAAATTTAATGGTTTTCAGGATAGTTCCATTTGTTTCAGGATAATTGAGATAACTTTAGGGAAGCATTATTACAAATAAATTCAAGGAAATTTCTGAACCTTTAAATAAGTTCCGAAAACTTCAGTTAAGAACCGAGAGGTTCATGAAAATTTTGGTAGTTATGTGAACATTAGAAAATTGCAAGAACAGTAGTTCCATAATAATCAAGGAAGCTATGAGTACTTCGATGATGATCAAAGAACTTCGAAACAGCCCCATTAAATTTACGAACTTTCAAGGAGTTCCGAGTATGAGATATTCCGAAGTACAATAGAACATGTGAGGAACTTCAGAGAATATTGCGCTAACATCCCACAGAAATCTATTTCTTCCAGATATTTTCCCCTCTCCTCCTTGAAGTAGTCGACTGTTCCGTAAGTCCTCTGGCGTCC
This sequence comes from Ochlerotatus camptorhynchus, assembly GCF_037179485.1. Classification (NCBI taxonomy): domain Eukaryota; kingdom Metazoa; phylum Arthropoda; class Insecta; order Diptera; family Culicidae; genus Ochlerotatus; species Ochlerotatus camptorhynchus. The sequence goes on along the minus strand of NW_027040756.1, from coordinate 2,732,173 downwards.
GACTTTTTCCAGAATTTTCATCCAATCTACCTTAGGAAGATTCTCCCAGTGTCTCCTGGAAATTTCTTGCGTCTTCTCCAAGAAGTTCAATAAAAGTTCTACCGGATGTATCTATCGAGTTCTCCCAGAAATTTATTTCGTCTTCCTCTGGAAGCTTCTCTGTAGGTTTTTTCTGCCTTATTGGAAGGTTTTTCAGAGCTTCTTCTAACTTCCCCTATGAAAGAAAAAAAAAATCTGTTCTATGCCCATGTTCATTCACAAATTTGCTACTTAAATATAATTTGGCAAAATGCACCTACTTATGTTACAAGCAAAATATCTACAACTTTGAACAAATTCATGAGAACTATTTTCTGGGAACAATATTTAGACCCGAATGTAAGAACTATTGATTTGTATACTAATAATAACGTGTTGAATTTAAGCCAAATTAAATATTATGAATCGGTTCTATGCATATTCAAAGTAAAAAATAACTTGATCAAACATAATGTAGATTTTCAAACACTAAGTGATACACACCGATATGATACGCGAAATGTAACAATATTCGAGTTACAATCCCTAGAACCAACTATATTCGATTTGGTTGTATTTATCCCGCTATAGTTAATTTCAATAATTTGCCAATGGATCTTAAAAATATCCCTTCGATTTATACATTCAAAAAGGCCTTGAAAAGGTACGTCACAGAAAATATTGTCTAGACTAAAAAGCTATTTTTTATTTTTTTCTATATACCAATCAATATAATTAACTCTCATTTGCACAGTTGAATATCGAAAAAGAACCTCCCAATCAGTCTCTAGACTGCCAATGGTTCATTGTAACTATTTTGTATGCATTTTAATGAATTAGTTAGGGGAAGAAACCAAGAATTGTAAACTATTGTTAATGAAATTTTGTACAAATCTTTTGAAAGGGGTTTTTACGACCGAGATTGAAACATAAGGAATTATTAAATGTTTCCATCTTGGCTTTTCCCCTTGCCGAAAAAAAAATAAATAAATAAAAATAAATAAATAAAATAAAAATGGCTCCTCCGGGATTGGCTTTCAATTTCCAAACTTTTCTGGCTTCTGGATTTTTTTCCGAAAGTTTCTAAAAAATGTTACCAGAAGTTTCTTAATATTTGTCTTAGAAGATCCCCATTGAATGTTTGTTAGACATTTTTTAGAACTTCCTTCAAACTTCCTCCACAAGATCTTCTTTATTCTTCCTTTGGAAGTTTTGTTGGTACCATTAAGATACGAATTCAAATATTTCCCAGAAGTTTCTTCCAACTTACATAGAAAGTACATCTTTCAATTTTAGTCAAAAAAAAAGCGAATACCGATAAATACCGATTTTTTAATCATTTGATACCGATAATCATGAAAACAATCTGGCAATGCTGATTATGACGAGGAAGCAACTTTCCAGGACAAGCAAAATCTGGACGTAAACCGAACCCTGTTGACCGAAATCTGGACCGGAAAATCGTGCAAGCTTTCACTCGCAAGAAAAGTGCTTCGGTTCGAGACGTAGCTAAAAAAGTGGGATCCTCGAAGAGTAACGCCCAGCGGGCCAAAGCAAGGATCCAAGGACGTATACCTAATAAGCAAAAGAAGCCTGACTGCTGTGCGGAGAATCAGTGCGCGTGATAATGGACGATGAATCATACGTTAAATTTGATTACTGGTGATCAGTTCTACACCGTTCGTGATGGCTGAAGTGTTGACGACGCGGATAAGTCGATTTTTACCGAAAAATTCGGTAAAAAGGTATGTGAGTGTGGTATGCTTTCCAAACCGTTTGTGACAACGGAAACAATGACAACCGATGTTTACGTGCGTGAGTGCTTAACCAAGCGTCTGTTACCCATGATCCGCAAACACGACGCCTCAGTACTGTTTTGGCCGAATTTGGCGTCGGTTCATTACTCCAAGAACACGGTAGCCTGGTATAAAGCCAACAAGGTCCAATTTGTACCTAAGGAGATGAATCCGCCAAACTGTCGCCAGGCCAGGTCAATCGAAACTTGACCAAAGCATATTTGCAGTGCCTAGCAACACTGCCAATGCAATCAAGATAGGCGCTGCTCAGTTGGATCTGGCTTTAAAAGTTCGTTTGACTCAACATTAGCCAGTCCGCTTCTTTCTTATACTAAGCCCTATTTACTCTGAACTACCTTGGAAGCAAATTTATCAAAAAACAAAATTTCCGGAGTACTGTTTGGTTACATTTGAATAGTGACAGCTTGCCAAATCGGGCCAGAATAGACAATACACCTCATGCTGCTCCTGAAAAGGCAGCAATCTCTTCCGTAGCCGCTCCTCCTGGTAAATTTGCTGGTTCATGGTCCTAGTAGCAACGAAAGTTTCGCTTTTCAGCCGACAACTGCAAATTGCTTGCCAGACAAGCAACTTTTTGGGGAATTTCGTCTTCTATTTGATTTTAAATTTTTCCGGGGTATAAAATTCCAGCTCAGGAATTCGATCAAAAACTGTCAGGAGTGGATGGAAAGGGATTTTCATTTCGAGCGTGCAGGATCAAATCGCGACGTGCTTGCTCCGGTGAAGCCATGATGTAAACAAATGAACCTATCCTGACAACCAATGCCTACTGTGATTCTATACACTCTAAGTTTGATTAAGGGAAATTTTGAAAAAATTTACTCCAAAAATGCCATAATGGCAGTGTTTTTAATGTGTTCGGAATTTTCGTGTTCAACCTTTAAAAGATTTAATGAAGCATTTGACAGTCATTTAAATATACACAAACAAACCAACTAGTGATTTTTAAACATATCTTTGCTGTAAGAATAGTCAAATAGCCACAAGCTACTGATTTGTCTACCATCGGTGGGGGTGTTTTGTGAAGTGCGGGTGGCTGAATTTTCCTCTTCACTTGGCTCATACGATCGATACTTGAGTAAATGTGAAAAAGTGCACCCAGCCGTTGCTAGCTGCAGTTGTTGAACCGATGCATACGATTGACATTGCCCTTAATTGATGGCGCGCAATGTGGGCATTGTTTGGGGATTGCTTGTGATAACATGATACATCAAGTAGGAGGAAAAGTGCTGTAAAATGAATATAGCTGAAATGATAATGGCTTATGGCCTTCGGTGTCTAGCTTGTAATTTGCATGGCTGTAGAATGGTGCTTGTTTGTTTTGCACCTATTCTATAAATAGAGTTTAATGATACTCATCACAGCACTACTCCCGGTGACTTGATTGTCTCAGTCAAGCTATTAAGGAAGTTATAACCATTTTTGTTTTGAACAAAGATTGTGTCATCGGCAGCATATCTTCGATTCATTTTGTAACTTTGGTGACTCTGTTGGAGCTGCTTGATGCCGAAGTATTTCACTTGTATTGGTCTAGACATAACGGGTCAAGAGAATCGGACAAACAATTGACACATTTCTAGCTTATCAGTCCAGCTTATCATCTTTTAATGGCAAATCACCACTTGTATTATTAACAAGCAGTTGTAAATAATTTTTGTTTTTGTCCTTGTTGTAGATACTCCTCCCAACACTACTGGTGGCATGCCTTTCAACCTTGGCATCCTCCCACCCGCAGGTAGTGGTCAAAAGCGATGTTCTCAATGAGGAACAGATGAAGGCCGTGCTGCAGCAGTATGACACCGAAGTACGCAGCTACTGTAACCGACAGGTTCAAGCCAACTGGAACGTGGCCACCAACACCGAGAACGCTGACTACCAAGTGCAACAGGTACGATTGACGTCAATGAGGATGTGGGTTTTACCCATTTAAATTTTTATGGGCAATAAGTGGCATCATTCGTCGTACCGTTTTTTTGTTGTTGTCGAAAAAACGAAAGAAAGAGCTGACGGATTAAAGTTGTACGAAATGATTTATTAGTTTTTCGTTTATGCTTTCGATAGAATACAATCTCCCTGGAGTACGCCAAGTTCCGGACCGATTTCTACGAGCGGTACTTTAAGGATGCCGAGGTAGATGGCTATCAGGACCCAAAGGTACGTAAGCAATTGACCTTGCTGAAGGACTTGGGAACAGCAGCACTACCGACGAATGATCTGGAGGAATACAACAAGATCATGAGGCGTATGGATGCAGCCTACCAGCTGGTGGAGATTTGTCCCTACAATGATCAGAGCTGCTCCGTGAGTTCTCAGAAATGGACACTGGATCCGGAGATGGAACACGTCATGGCTACGTCCACGGACTACGAAGAGTTGTCGTATACCTGGAGACGCTGGCGTGAGGAATCCGGCACGAAGATGCGACAGGACTACAAGCTGTACGTGGACTACGTCAATCAAGCAGCGAAGCTCAATGGATATGGTGACTATGGCGAAATGTGGCGGGCTCGATACGATGACGCAGATCTCCGAGGAACTCTGGAACGATTGTGGAAAGAAGTTGAACCACTGTACAATGAACTGCATACCTACGTGAGGTACAAGCTGTTGGACTTGTATGGTAAGCCTTCATTTTCTAAGATCCTAAAACATCTCGTCAAATTTATTATTATTCTGCATTCCAGGAGACCACATGGACAAGAACAACAAGATGATCCCAGCACACATCCTCGGCAACATGTGGGCACAGTCGTGGGTGAATCTATATGATCGCACTAAACCCTTCCCGGAGGCTAGCCTGGTGGATGTTACCGCTAAGATGCAGCAGCTTGGCTTCAACGCTACCAAAATGTTTGAAATGTCCGATGAATTCTACCAAAGTCTGGGACTGCCGAGCAGTGCCATGAGCTACGGGCCTAAGGCAGTTATCGAGAAGCAACCACAGAAGATGGTCTGTCACGCTTCGGCGTGGGACTTTTGCGACGGTGAAGACTTCCGCATCAAGATGTGTACCAACGTCAACATGGAAGACTTTGTAACCGTACACCACGAGATGGGTCACATCATGTACTACATTCTGTACAAGGATCAACCGCTGCTATTCAAGACGGGAGCAACTCCGGCATTCCACGAAGCTGTCGGTGATACGATCGCTTTGTCCGTAGCGACACCGATGCATCTGCAAAAGGTTGGTCTGCTTGACGAATATGCGGACAGTGAAGCGGATAACATCAATGCACTCTTTGAAATGGCTTTGAAGCGAGTCGCCTTCTTGCCGTTTGGTTACATGATTGATCAGTGGCGTTGGGATGTGTTCAGTGGGGCAGTTAACGAAAGCCAATGGAATTCTCACTGGTGGACTCTGAGGGAAAAATATCAGAAAGTATACGCTCCAGTGCCTCGGTCTGAGGACGACTTCGATCCAGGTGCTAAGTATCATGTTCCGGCAAACTCGCAGTACATTGCGTACTTCCTGGCCCACATCCTGGAGTTCCAGTTCTACCGGTCGCTCTGTATCGAAGCCGGAGAGTATGATCCGACCTACAGTTCGACTAATCCGTTGCATAAGTGTGATTTTTACAACAGCAAGGCCGCGGGCAACAAGCTAAGGGATGGTCTATCGCTAGGGTACAGTGAAGATTGGAAATTTGCTCTGGAGAAGTTGAGCGGAGGTCAAGATATTAGCGGAAATGCCCTGCTGGAGTATTTTGCACCGTTACATGACTTTTTGAAAGTGGAGAACAAGAAGATGCGAAATGCGGAGATGGAATCGCTTTTGGAAAACTACAGTCAAGAGTACTCGGTTGCCTGTAATAAGCAGGTCAAGGCGCAGTACGCTACGCAAGTTGACGTTGGAAACTACACCTTGCTGCAGGAACTGACAGAGATTTTGACCCAAAATACCAAGTTTGTTTTGGACAACTACAATCAATACTTTGCTGATGTGAAAGCAGCGGATTACGATAAACCGGAAATTCAACGACAGCTGCAGTATTTGACGCAGATTTCGATCAATCACCTTCCATCCGAGGACTTCACTGAGGTAAGTTTGATTGAATATCCTGGGAAAGGGTTTAGTGTTGATTGGTATTTCAATTACAGCTGAACAACGCTCTTGGCAGAATGCAGCATATTTACAGCAGTACTTTGATTTGCCCGTATGACAAGCAAAACTGCACGGAGGGTAGCTTGAGCTTGGATCCGGACCTGTACGAAGTGATGGGAGAGTCTCAGGATTATGACGAGCTGTTGTACGTGTGGAAAGAGTGGCGTGATAAAACGGGGCGCCTTATGAAAAACGATTACGCGCAGTACGTGCATTTGATGAATAAGGCTGCTGGAATCGCCGGATACGATGACATGGGAGGTCTCTGGAGGAACGCCTTTGAGCAGGAGGACTTTGTTGAAGCGATGAAACGCTTGTGGACTCAGCTGAAGCCGTTCTACGATGAGCTGCATAAGTATGTCCGTCGGGAGCTTATGAAGATCCATGGAGACAAGATGGACGCTAATGATCCAAACATACCAGCTCATTTGCTGGGTAATATGTGGGCACAGGCTTGGGGTAATTTGTACAACCGCATCAAACCTTTCAAAACCGCCATCGATTTGGACATTACAAAGGCTTTGGTAGAAAAGAATTACACAGTGAAGCAGCTGTTTGAAATATCCAACGACTTCTACGTGGGCCTGGGACTTCCGGATAATAGCATGAGCTACGACGAGAGTCGTGGAGCGCTGATTGAGAAACCGACGGATCGTGTAGTAACGTGCCATGCTTCGGCATGGGATTTCTGCGATCGTCAGGACTTCCGCATCAAGATGTGTACCCGGATGAACATGGAGGACTTCATTACGATCCACCACGAGATGGGTCACATCAACTACTACCTCTTGTACAAGGACCAACCGGTAACGCTGCGAGCTGGAGCCAATCCGGGTTTCCACGAAGCTGTAGGAGACACGATTGCCTTGTCCGTAGCGACACCGAAACACTTCCAAAAGATTGGCTTGCTGGAAGACTATGAAGATTCCTACGAGAACAATATCAACGCCTTGTTCCAAAAGGCACTAGATCGGGTGGCATTCTTGCCATTTGGACTGATGATCGATATGTGGCGTTGGGAGATATTTGCTGGCAAGGTGGACTTCCCCAACTGGAACAAACGATGGTGGGAATTGAGAGAAGAGTACCAGAAGGTTTCGGCTCCGGTAGAGCGAGACTTGGATGCGTTAGATGCGGGAGCGAAATATCATATTCCGTATGACAGTAAATACATTTCGTAAGTTCTGCAAAGTATTAGGGAACATTTCAATTAAACAATCGTTTCTAAACTCTAGCTACTTCATTGCCCACATCCTGGACCTGCAGTTACACAAATCACTTTGTCAGGTGGCCGACGAGTACGAACCGAACAACCCGGACAAACCTCTACACAAGTGCGATATTGATGGATCATTGGCTGCCGGTGATCGATTGCGGGCGGGTCTTTCGTTGGGACGTACCGTCCATTGGTCCGAAGCGTTGCGTGCGATGACCGGTGAAACCGAACTGAAAACTGACGCCCTACTGGAGTACTACGCTCCGTTGTACGAGTTCCTAAAGAAGGAGAACGAGAAGGCTGATCGTGGTGCCGGTGTTACGATAGTACTTTCCTCCGTTCTGGTCATAGCAGTGAGCGGGTTGAACCTTCTATCCACATTGTTGTAAATTATCCTTGTTAACGCCAATATAGTTTATTGAAGTGCAATACAATTGGACGACTGAAAAGCATTGATTCTTATTTCATTGTTAAGGCTGGTCAGGGTGCCTCGTGCGACGAGATAGTCATCTCCGGTCGACTATGTCGCACCGCTTCATTTGCTAATGTAGGTCAACAACAACGACGCCTCTCTGTGTATCACAACAAAAGGTGATGTATACCTATGTGGGGCAGAAGCACGTGGAAAACGAAACACTCTCACTTTCGGAGCGAAAATGGATTCGGTTTGCCGCCGAAGTCGGGTAGCTCACGCTCCACTCTCCGCATTACATATAGCAGTTGCAAGACGAGAGTGCGAGAGTGAGATCTTTCAGCGATATCAGCAATCTCCAAGCAATTAAATTTCTTATCAAGATACCTACGGTTCTTCTTCACCGATTCTGGTTGGGCTGATTGTGATTGACAGGCTATTTGCCAAGCGGTTGAATAATGGTCGGTATCTCTTGCCGAATTCAACCGACCGTCCGGTTCGGTTGCTTGGGCGACACGTGCCCCTGTTGAGTTATCACCACAGTAGTGATGCGCGGTTAATTTTACTAAGAAATAAAGTAAACGCGCGGACGGAAAGTTAAAAACGATAAAAAGTAATTAGCTCTTTAACTAAAGGCAGTAAGTGTCATCATCTTTGCCTTCGTGAAACTGACAGCGGTTGACCGTTTTTGGATGTTCTTGGCTTTATTATCACCAAAGCAATGGGAGGCCGTCAACTGAATGGAGCGCTCCAAGGGGTGTCTGGTACGTAGAGTCTGGTTGGTGTCGCGTTAATTACCACTTGCTTCCATATTGATCCAGTCACGTAGTTGGAGAGTTTTTATTGACCGGCGGTCAAGTGTTATCTGGGCACTTTTTGATTGACAGCAGCGGGTGGTAATTTTGTGTATAGGAAAATGTTCTGTCAGGAATGTTCCATTATTGCAGCTTTGAACTTCTGTATAATTTTGGATGGATTATTTTGTAATTGGATCAGCATCGAATAAGATGGACAGTATATTTTCATGTTACGATAACTTGCCTTACGAAAATTCATAATGGTTGTATGAAAATGCCAAAATGGGCTTACAGTCACCAAAAGAACATCAAGTGGCTGAAATTCTATAAAATTATTTGAAATCATCTAAACAAATTTAAAAAAGTTATTAATCGAAAGAAAATCTTAAAATCTCAAAAAAAAAACCTTAATCGCATTGAATAATGCAATGCTAACAAGTTCGAATTGGCCTTTCAGGTGTTTTCGTGCAGATTCTAGTGATCTGTAAATTTCAGTCATTGCTAGCTTCTCCGCAGCAAATAACCAGAGTTTCGTAACTTATCAAAAACCTTAATATTTTATTTATGGAATCACAAAGGGTAACACGAACAATTACTCTACAAATATGTATATCTTAAATCGCCAAAAATTTAGTTTATTTATCAAGACTCAATTGTGGTAGCTTTGCGGGGTCGTGATAATGATTGCATTTTACTAAGTTTTTCAAAACTAAAGTCAGTTGAAGGGTGCTAAATACTCGTGGTTTCTTAAAGGTTATGGGCTACAAACTTGATAGGACGGAACTGAGGAAAAGAAACACGAGGGTGCTGTGGTGGATACAGTTAATATCTGAGTAATTTCGTTTACTGAATTGATTAGATTTATAAGTGCACGTAAGGGTTGAAGAGTCCCTAACGAAAAATCATGCCAATAGACTTATCTGACGTTTTTCGTGTCCACATAACGGGTCACCGTTATGTGGAAACACGCAAACTTGACTTCATCAAACGGGAACAACCCTTTTTTGGATCCATTTGGGGTCTCGAACAACTGTACAAAATATGGTGACGATTGGTTGTAACCTGGTTTTACGCATTGCGATTGAAATTTGTATGGAAATTAGTAGGGAAAACCTCTTTTTTTTCGCATTTTGATGCATAGAGACCACAATTTTAAATCATGCAATTAATGTACAAATATAGTCCAGAAAGTGCCAAACAACTTTGCCGAAGAAAGTCCGGTGCTAGAATGTCTCTAGAAAAGTTATAACTGTTAAAATTTTAATGGTTTGAATTAAATGTCAAAAATCACTTTTTCTGCCAACACTGCCGGTGCACCAAGAGAATTCAGACTCTAAACTGAAATAATTTCGAAGTTTCTTATCTTATCGATTTGGTATATGAAAATGAATTATTCAAAAATTCTCTATCTCATATGCGTAGTTGGAGGGGGGGTTTACTACACCTCCTTTACTCATTTGAAAGGAAGTAAATTTTCAAAGTGAAATAGCTTCGGTGTTTCTCATATTATTGAATTGGTATTCATATGTGTTATTCAAACATATTAGCTCAACCTAATAGGCGTAGTTTGATTGGGGGGGGGGGGGGGGGTCCTAACTGCTACAGGTTCCTTCCCTACTTTTTTGATGTTATATACTTTGTCAGATGTTTTCACACAAATGTCATAGATTGTAATGATTATATATGAGTGTAATATATTCTACGATTTCTTAGGGTACTATTTTTGATGTTGCTCGATCACCTGAAGAAAATATAGCTGACGAACTGGGTCTCGGGTGGGTTTCTTGTTGAAGTCAGATATTAGCTGCACCCCTCGTTCAGCCAACATCGTTGACAACCGTCAAGGAACAATTCGTCGTTTCGCATTGATATATCCTGTATTATTACTTCACTTGTTGCGTCGTATTGCAGTGGACTGTAAAACTGCCGTTAAACCAAAGCTGCCTTCATGCAGCGGAGAGAAGTGATGCTGATTCCCCAAGTGGAATCTAACCAAGCTTTGTTGATTAACAATCAACCAGGAACTGCCTTCATTGCAGTCAGCCACCAACTAATCAATGCGGATGTTCTAACTCTTTCATAGGGCTGCACACAATCTCTACAGCTTGGTGAAACGAGGGACTTTCGGCTGGAGACAAAGAAGCTCACACACACCATAAATTTCACTCCATCTTATATTATCTTCTTCTTCTCGGTACAAAGTGTTTTTCTTCAGCCGTTCTCGGCTCACCTTCTTCTTTCCTACTCTGTTGTATTTTGTATTTTGCTGATACTGCTCGCTCGCTACTGTTGTCGTTGTTCGTTCTCTCGTCGTCGAGTTGCTGGTGATCTTCCTTATCAGGGCGTGGCCAATGCTGCAAATCTTTTCCTTATTCAGTTCGTTGCGATGCGGACTGAACACCACTCATTAGCCGGTTTTCGCATGAAGTCGGTTGAAATTTCGAAAAGTAATCAGCATTGCCAGAAATGATGCAACGGCAAACTTTGATTTAGGTGGACTACAACAGCCGAACTAAAACGTAGCCCACTTAAAGATAGTCCAACGAGCAAAATTCGACTAAAATTATTTGACTCTGTAACTTAATACTTTTATTGGGGGTGGAAGGGATTATCCAACTACGCCTATTGAGCAAATTTTTTTTGAATATCACACCTCAACATACCACCGGATCACTACCTAGTTGAAGTATACATGCGCTCAAAACTCTCGACGGTGCATATCACCCGTCGAAGTCGAACGCCGTGACCCAACATTGAGCAATGATGGGACGCCAGCAGATGCCCAGGATAATGCGCAGCAGCTGGAAGTTGCAATACCCACGCAAGAGCAGCTTGGCGCAACTACTCTTGAAAATGGCTCAAGGGACATCCGTTCCGCCATAGGTAGTACTGCTGCAGTGGCACTAGGTACTGCGATTCCGGACCGAAAAAATGACTGGTTTGATGGCGAATGCAAACTGTTAGTTAGTAGACACGGAAGTTCTACGAGAAGCTAATTAGTTCGCGCAAAGGCTACGTGCCGCAAGCCGTTATGTGCAAGGACTTGTACGGTAACCTTCTCACGAACGAGTGTGAGGTGATTGAGAGGTACAAGCAGTACTATGACGAGCACCTCAACGGTGATTCAGCAGAAAACGAAGGTGGCACAGCAACATACCTTGGAGCACGCGCAGAAGACGACAGGTTTCGGCCCCTGATCTTCAAGAAGTTGAGGCTGCAGAACAACAAAGCAACTGGTGTAGATCAACTACCAAGCGAACTATTAAAATACGGTGGTGAAGCACTGGCCAGAGCGCACTGGCCAGAGCGCACTGGGTAATTGCCAAGGTTTTGGAGGAGGACATATTACCGGAGGAGTGGATGGAAGGTGTCGTATGCCCAATGTACCAAAAGGTCGACAAGTTTGATTACTGCAACTACCACGCTATCACACTGCTGTGCTGCCGCCTACAAGGTACTCTCCCAAGTTCTATGCCACCGCCTGTCACCATTTGCAAGAAAGTTCGTGGGGCAATGCAGGCATGATTCATGGGTGCCCGTGCTACCACGGACCAAATTTTTGCGATTTGGCAGATTCTGCAGAAATGCCGCGAATACAACGTGCCAACACATCATTTGTTCATCGCTTTCGATCGAGTTCAGCTATGGCAGATTATGCACGAATATGGATTTCCGGATAAACTGACGCAATTGGTCAAGGCGACGATGGATCGTGTGATGTGCGTTGTTCGAGTATCGGAGACACTCTCGAGTCCCTTTGAATCTCGAAAGGGGCTACGGCAAGACGATGGACTTTCGTGTCTGCTATTCAACATCGCGTTAGAAAGTGTGATCATAAGAGCTGGCATAGACACGAGTGGCACGATCTTCAGGAAGTCCATCCAGCTTCTTGGCTTCGCCGATGACATCGACATCATGGCACGGAACTTTGAGACGATGGTGGAAACGTACATCAGACTGAAGGCTGAAGCAAAGCGCATTGGACTTGCCATCAACGCATCGAAGACGAAATACATGAGAGGAAGAGGTTCTAGGGAAGATAATGTTAACCTACCACCTCGAGTTCAGATTGACGGTGACGAAATCGAGGTGGTCGATGAGTTCGTGTATTTGGGCTCACTGGTGACCACCGAAAACGATACCAGCAGAGAAATTCAAATGCGCATTATGGCAGGGAATTGTGTCTACTTTGGACTCCGGAGGACGCCACCGCACGAAGTTGACGTGTTGCGTACCATCTACGGTGGATTGCAGATGGATGGCCAATGAACCACGAATTGCACCAGCTGCTGGGAGAACCATCCATCGTACACATTGCAAAAAATGGGCAACTACGGTGGGCTGGGCACGTCGTAAGAATGTCGCACGACGACCCAGTGAAAATGGTTCTCGAAAGCGACTCAACAGGAACAAGAAGAAGAGGTGCGCAGCGGGTAAGGTGGATCGACCAAGTAGAAGGCGACCTGCGAGTGGAGACGACTTCTTCGGACAGCAGAGGTCAACAAGGCTTTTGCTTGATTAGTAAGGTAAGTAACCTGAACCCACCAACTTGACAAAAAGAGTAACTCCGAAGTTATATCAGTTTTGGGTAGTTCTTCATAGGACGGCTGCGGGATTGTGGTCAGTGGTTTGTGCAGCTAAACTGCGTTAGAGGCCGGGAAATGAGAAGCACCTCAATTTGCGTAAGCAGCGTGTGGAATTGCTCAATGGTGACCAAAGCAGTCGTAAGCGTGCGACGGATGTGCGTCTTCAGCGATTTTACTTTTTTTCCCAGATACCTCCGAAGTGGGGTGCAACACCCAGGTGGTTCTGTCGTGCAACACCCAGGTGGTTCTGTTGGGTGCGAGACAGCTGCAGGAATTTTTTCAGCGTTCGTCAAGCTCCGACAAAGTTGGTTGCATTGTCACAGTAGATGGTCTGTGGTACTCCTCGGCGTGATGCGAACCTCTTCAAGGAGGCGATGACTGGATCTGCGGATAGGTTGCCTGCCAACTTGAGGTGTACCGTGCGGGACCGAAATCCGTACAGCACCGAAATCCGTACACCCTGTTGAATTTGTTTATTTATATGCATCATAACAATGTAAATATTATACATGAGTACATATTCATGTTCATTCATGCATTAGCTTAATGTTTACGTCAACAATTAAGCAGAATGTCATGCAATTAAAATAAGAAAAATAAAAACCTCAACACGTGTCGGGCATTTCTGTCAATCGGTTGCGTTCTTAACGATTTTCTAAGAAAATCTCTCGGATTTACTTCAGTTTGTTAAGCGTATTTCAGTGATGTTTGCAAGTAGTTTCCTGAAGGTCGATCGAAAAGGTTAGTGTTTATCGTTTTATATCTCAATTCTAAGCAATGGTTCGTTCATATGGTATTTATTTATCAAAATTAATACTGTACGGATTTCGATCCATATATAACAGCTGATTCTAAATCCGTACACTTCTGTATTAACAATGACGATTCTACTTTATCCAATGTTTTTCAGCAGATCATGGAAACTAAATACACGCCGGAGGATTTGGAGAAGACTGTGGCAATGATGCGTGCGGAGAAATCTTACCGAGAAGCATCCAGGGATTTTGCCGTTCAATTCACCACCATAAGAGATGCCGTATTGAATCGCTACTCTCTTATTTTATTCGTATTGTAAATTTTATATTATTAATATCTTTTAATGAAGAGCGTCAAGAACCAGCCGAAAAGTAAAAAAACGCAGCTCCCCTACAGGATATCACCAACACGCATATACAAATTAGGGACCATGCATAAATGACGTAGCATTTGAGGGGGGAGGTGAGGGTTTTAGAATTTGTTACCGGCCATGTATTGGATATAGCCAAATACGCTACGAGGGGGGGGAGGAGGAGTATAAAATTGATCAAAAATATGCTACGTCATTTTTGGATGCTCCCTTACAGAGAGCAGACAGAAATGGGCCAGAGAGCATTCCCAGCAGTAGCTACCAGCGAGGAATGACCGGAAATACACATGGAAGTAGTGCGAGCGAAAATTGATAAAGAGAACGCAAAGAAACAAAGGATTGAGGAACGACAAAAGAAAAAGGTTGAGCAAGAGAGGAAGAGGAGGAAGAAAAGGAAGAAGAGCAAAGAAAGTTCCCTAATAAACAAATACCATGAACGAACTTTATCCCGGATGGGTAAACTTTCCCATAAATGGTTTGGATGATACCCCGAACACGTCGTTAAGCTCTCTATTATGGTTATTTTTATTAGGGTTGGAAGCAAGAAAGCATTATAACTTGAAAAGGCAATGGTAACAATGGAGAAGAAGCAGAAGAAAGCTGTGGAAAAGAAGCAATGAAAGATCTGTATTTTTATGATTATTACTCTCTTGACGTATTAAATTAAATTAAGTTATAGTCGTTATTTTACCAATTTTAATTTTCATGCACAAAACGAAAAACTAATCCTTAATGTCAGTTCATTGTCTTTTTTTGTTGATTTCTTAGATGGTTGCATTTTTCTTTTACTTATCCGCCATTATAGGGCTACCATCTTAGAAACCGGTTAATTTATCGCTTGATACCAGTGGGTTGGTGGAGTCCAAAAGTATGGCGCATCTTGCACGTTATCACATGTTAAATTTCAAAAACCTCGAAGTTGTGATCGGAGGAAAACTCCAGTAAGAATATTTAACCCAAAGCACTGGTATAGAATAAAATTTGGAGGAAATTAATCCTGAAAAATGATATTAGTTAGCATAAAAATCCAGAACAATTACCTTCTGAAATAAAAAGAAATCAGATACCTCTCCTTTGAATCGATTGGAGCATCAATTAATCTAACGCTGATATCATTAGTTAAAAAAGTAAAAGTAAATAAAATGAGCTTGAACTTTTGACGAATGACTCTTATGTAAAATCGTGCACTGAATTCAACAATGTAGTCGAAAAAAATGTCAGTAGGATAGTTTTTGAGATACAGCTAAAAATGAAAATTCACTTTATACAAGTTTGATTACTATAATACTAATATCTCCGGTTGTAATGAGATTATATCAATTATTTTAACGCTAAATTAGAGGTAAGACATTTTTTCGTTCGATCAATTGAACATCAATTGTCAGTGAGATTTATGGTATTGTTGTTAGTTAATAGTTTGTTTTTTAAGTTTTCCCAAGAAAAATTGAATTTCTGCTAAGTTTTTAAGCAATGTAAATTAAAATGTTTATGGTGGTTCTACCATTACTCTCACGGAAAAATAGTGTTTTAACGATCGAAGTAACATTTTATCACGTTTAATTTGGCGTTAAAATAATTAATTTCACTGCATTGCAGCCAGAGATATTTGTGTTTTAGTTTTTTTTAAACGTGAGATTTCATTTTTTAGCTAGGGGAAGGAGGGGCATAGTGCACAGGTGGGGCATAGTGAGCATCCCGTACTTTGGCTCTGGATCTCCAACTCCATGAAACAAATCAACTGGTAGTAAGATCAATATCATTAAGATATTGACCCTACAGCCAACAAATTTGTTCTGAACGGCCGGAAGTCCAAGCTGGAGCACGCACGATGCTCACTATGCCCCACCTGTTCACTATGCCTCTCTTACCCCTATATCTCCAAAACTATCCTACCGAGATTTTTTTGGACTACATTTTTGGATTCAGCGCACGATTTTACATGGGAAATGACCATCAGCGTACAAAGTTCAAATATGCTGTAAACTAGTGTATTTAAACGGACTCTTAGCCAAGCAACTACAAAAAAAAAATACTTTATTCAAGATAGCAACACGTTTTTTTTTCATTGATTTGGATCGATTTACATTCATGTACGGATTTTGATTCATGACTGTACGGATTTTGATTCATCCTCAACACAGTGTACGGATTTCGATTCAAAACTGTACGGATTTTGAGTCAATCGTAGAACGCTGTACGGATTTTGATTCAAGATATGTGCAATTTAAATCCTTTTTTCTAATAATTAAAGGTAATTTTAAGACCTGGTGTTTGCAAATATTGGAAAAAGAAAGATAAATGTAAAGGAAAAAGATGTGATACAGAGCATAATGTGATAGCATTATTTAGTATTGACCGTTGATGATTCTCTCGTGCTTAGGTGTACGGATTTCGGTCCCGCACGGTATTGCCTTGGTTAATAGACAAACGAATACTGCCTCTGCTTGTTATTCGAACGATATGGTTGGTGTTACTCGAACCTCTGGTAAGTTTGCCATGATTTGCTCGTTTAAAGAACTAAACTAGAAGAGCGAACGAATTCTTGTATTCCAGGATCATAGGCGGCTTTTGAGCATAAGTTATCGCTGCGTTGTTGAGGCGACCTCTCGTGCGAAGAACACCATTAACTAGCACTGGAGATAGCGCCTTCAGCTTTAACGTAGACTTCACTTGACCGGTGGTGTGGATGGAGTGCAGATCTTCCACGAACGATTCTTGTTGGGCGAGTTTGACCAATTGACCAGCGCGTCTTCCAATGCAGCCGCAGATAGGGTCCGGAACTCTTGGTTTCTTGGTTATGCTTCTTCGTATTGCTGCAGACAGCTGCTGGATTCTCGATTCCCGGAACGTGTCTCCAAATTCCGGAAGCAGTGATTTTCTGGATTTCGGTCACACGGTTGCCAACAAATTTCTTCCAGCGATACGGCAAAGCGGACAACCAGTGGACGATAATTGTTGAATCAGTCCAACAGAGAATTGACGGGCTTTGATTGGCAGACTGCTTTCCACCTTTTCAAACAAGTGGCTCAGGAGAAGCGCTCCGCAGAGCTCGATACGAGGTAAGCGAATAGTAGGGTCAAGTTTCTCGGTTCCCTTCGGTGCGACTTTGAACTTTGCTGTGAGAAAGTGCACCGATACGTTTCGGCTAGACGACATTGTACGGATATAAATGCAAGCGCCGTATGTGCTTTCGGAAGCGTCGCTGAACCCATGCAGCTTAACGTTGGCAAGATCTAGACAGGGAGAGTTGGCAAGATCTAGACAGGGATCCAATAGGTTCCGGTCTTCCTGAGGTTCCACTGGATTATTCCGGAGAATCTTCGGACCGTTGGATGTCCATTTGTGCAGCTTTAATCCGGCTGATTGTAGAAGGTCGATCTGTTGCCGCCATCCTCTTCGGAAGCCAACTCACTAAGCACATTGTCGATGTAAAAGTTGTTAGCTTGACTTCGATTGAGTCCAGGCATTTCGTGTTCAAAGAAAGCTATCCACGAATGTCGCACCATAGCCTCGGAAACCCTTTCAAATGGGACTGTATTATTTCGCCGAATAGTTTAAAAGAAGGAATCATTCCTATGAATTGAAAATTTCTAAAAATGTAATAAATTCATTGTTTAAAAATGTCCGAAATCAGTACAACTTGAAAGAACTGGTTATGTGCAAAAGAAGGAAGCATTACATTTTAGTAGCTTGCCTGGTAGAAAAAATCGAACTTTCTTAATCTTTTTTCGAGACTGATTTCAAAATTTACTGAGCTTTGAGAAAAAAAAGTTCACCCTAATGGCAAAAAAAAAATACAGGTCTTATATTTACGATTTGGAACAAAACTACCAAATTCTGAGAACCACTACATCGTTTTGCTATGGAATGGACGTATTGATATATTTTTGTAAAAATAAGTCCCGTAACTTGGAGCCTTCGAGGAACCTGGAAGTCGTGGAAAGTCCTTGTCAAAATCTAATGGAAATTTTTTCCAAGATAACTTAAGAGTGAATTGGAAAGGGTTTCCGAGGCTGTGGTGTGACATACGTAAATAGCTTCCTTTGAACACGAAATGCCTTCCCTCGCCAATCTCAGGGTCAGGCTGAATATGAAAACGAATGGGGGGGAAATGTCATGATATTTTGACGTAGGACTACGTCTGTGATTTCTATATGGGGGAAAATTTTGTGAAAACCGAAATAGAACATGTAACAAAATTATGAAAGATTTTGTATATTAATAACTCAGCTGCCCCTGGACCAATTCCAATAATTTTATCACTTATCGATCAGAAATATTTCTACGCATCTGTAAAGGTTAAGACTTTATCATTTCATTTCATTTCATTTCAAAATGTCTCTATTGATAATTGTATCAATGTGCAACTGTTCATATGATAATTAATTGCCTGCGAATAGCAATTTCCCTAACACAGATTTCAAAGTTGAATTCCATCCGGTCTCTTATTATGTTAACCGCGTGGTGAGTGGTGTTCTCCAATACACAACGAAAGGCTGCTTGCAAGCAGCGAGCTGCAGCCCACATGAGCATCCATAGAAGGAGGAAGAAGCCGCACCGCTATTGATCGGAATCAGTAGCTCTTCGTGAGTCGCTGTGGGCCATCCTTGTTAAGCTCTGTTAACTCTTATGACGATAAGAGTATAAATAGAGAGAACCCCGCTCAAATTCTCATTCCTTCACAAAACACAAGCTCCTGCTGCAGTTAATAAACAGTCCTACGTCACCTTTGCTTACAACCCCTTAGGGTTGTCCCTTGTAGTTTATTCCCCATATGATTTATTTCTATGACATTTACCACCTCTGCTCCAGATGCACCAACTTCACAGCCAGAACAACGTAACGCCTGACTCCACGAGGAACATCACTAGTTTGATGATTCTGCTGGCTATTGCTTTCGTCGATCATCAACTTTGATGAATAGATTGCCTTACGATAATGTAGAGTAGTTATTTCTCTGTTCGTGTATCAATCTAAGCGTCTTTCCTCTCATCGTTGTCCCAATCCAGGCCCATTTTTTTGTGTTTCGTTACAGTTCTGCCATCAACAATCTGTACTCTGTAGGGCGATCCAGAACACTTGTCTGTCACCACAGTGCATCACCCACGGTGAATCCTCCAAAGTCAGCAATACAACGGCGATGGAGATAAATATATCTATAGCATCCTAGTGTACCTGTTCCTTGATCCCATCCGTACCTGTTAATAAATTGTAGCCCTTAACCTCGAGTAAGTCGCGAGTATGCGCCCCCTTCAAATTGCATCACGGGAAAAACGCTGCCGAAAATTACACATTGGGTATTTTCTCTTGAAAATTTGGGTAGAAGTAGTTTAGAGTGTATTGTTTACGCTGTCATTTTTTCGATAGTTGGAAAAAATGGCGTCACCCGAAAAGCAACGTCGCGAATCGATTTTGTGCAAGCACCTGGAAAATCCTCAACGAACGGGACATCGGAAAACAACTCGGAATCGTGCAGTCAACGGTGAGTCGTATGATTAAACATTACTACGAAACTCTGAGCATTGAACGGAAGCGTTTAAGCGGAATTCCAATGCTTCGGTCAGGGATGTGGCCAAAAAGTTGAATCTGTCCAAGTCTTTCGTCCAAAGAGCCAAGGACCGGGAGGGACTGCATACGTACAAAGTGCAGAAGGCTCCAAATCGTGAGAAACGCAAAATACGGTGGGAAAGTCACGGGCCCGGAAACTGAATACCCAGATGCTGACGAAGCCTCATTGTCTCATCATGTATGATGAGACTTACGTCAAGGCGGACTTCCGGCAGCTTCCGGGGCTACTGTTCTTCACCGCCCAGCACAAGTTTGATGTTCCGGAAGAAGTAAAGAAGTAGAAACATTCAAAGTTTGCCAAGAAATACATGATTTGGCAAGCGATCTGCTCATGTGCCAAACGGAGTGCGCCGTTCGTAACTACCGGGACTGTAAACGAGGATATTTACCTCAAAGATTGTCTGCAGAAGCGTCTGCTTCCTCTGTTGAAGCAATACGAAGGCCTACGATCTTCTGGCCGGATCTAGATTCTTGTCACTATTCAAATGTTGTCCTGGAGTGGTACGAAGCCACCCCGAGTAGCACACTTTCGTACCCAAAGCACATGAACCCCCAACGCACCGGAACTAAGGCCCATCGAAAAATACTGGTTTATTATGAAGCAGGCACTACGGAAGCATCCCAAGGAGGTCAAATCTGGGGAAGACAGAAGAAACTGCAGCCAGATGTTGTACAGAACCTAATGAGTGGAGTTAAGCGTAATGTGCGAGTGTACGGTTATGGTATTGAAGTTGAATGAAATAAATTTTCCAAAAGCTTACTAATGGGCTATATTTTATTGTCTGAAAGTTTGGAAAGGATCGGTCAACTAGGTAATTTTCTACACCGTTTTTTTCCGTGATGCAATTTGATGTGGGAGACCCTTTAGAACGGCGATTTATTTTGTGTGCAGAAACCGGAAAATGTTTTTTTTTTAACTCTTTATTTGTTCCAAATTCATAATAAATTACATTTCATTTTTAACCTAGGTGCTCCAGTTACTGCAGTAACGTACCAGCCTTAATTGTTATGATATATATCTAAGTGTTTTTACATTGTTCATGTCTTGGCAATTAAGTATTTTAAACAGGTTTTTTAACCTGCATGTCAGTATATCAATTGATATCTTAAAACTAAAAAGTAAAACTAAATCTTATCTAAGTATAAAGGGAATTAATCGTTGCAATTGAGGATTGTAACGATTTTTGCCTGAAATTATTAATTATTTTGTTGGACATTTGTTCTAAAGTCTCAACATTCGAAATTCTATGTACCTCGGTAGTACTGTACCAGGGAGGCAACTTCAAAATCATTTTCAGAACTTTGTTCTGAATCCTTTGAAGTGCTTTTTTCCTGGTAGTGCAACAACTAGACCATATTGGCACAGCGTAAAGCATGGCCGGTCTAAAAACTTGTTTATATATTAGAAGTTTATTCGTCAGGCAAAGTTTGGATTTCCTGTTTATAAGAGGATACAAACATTTAATATATTTGTTACATTTGGCTTGAATGCCCTCAATGTGATCTTTAAAAGTTAATTTTTGGTCAAGTATTAATCCAAGATATTTCACTTGGTTTGACCAGGAAATTGGAACTCCGTTCATAGTGACTATGTGACTACTACTAGGTTTCAAAAACGAAGCTCTAGGCTTATGTGGAAATGTTATAAGTTGAGTTTTGGAAGCGTTGGGAGAAATCTTCCATTTTTGTAAATAAGAAGAGAAAATATCTAAACTTTTCTGCAGTCTGCTGCAAATAACACGAAGACTTCTTCCTTTAGCGGAAATGCCTGTGTCATCAGCGAACAAAGATTTGTGGCAACCCTGAGGCAAATCAGAGAGGTCCGAAGTGAAAATGTTATACAATATAGGCCCAAGAATGCTACCCTGAGGAACTCCTGCTCTAACAGGTAGTCGATTAGATTTGGAATTTTGATAATTTACCAGCAGAGTTCTGTCAGTTAAATAATTTTGAACTAATTTCATAATATAAAGTGGAAAATTAAACTTTTTCAATTTAGCAATCAAACCTTCATGCCAAACACTGTCGAATGCTTTTTCTATGTCTAGAAGAGCAACCGGAAAATGTTGATTTTTACGAATTGAGGACCTTTCTGAAACAAATATTGGGTACAGGTGCTGGGTCATTTTTTTGACGCTACAACATAAAATATCCCTAATAAAAATTGTATGGTTAATTTGCTTAACGACGTGTTCTTGGTATCATCCAAACCATTTGTGGAATAGTTCAATGATTTGGGTTATCGTTCGTTTATGGTTATTTTTTATTAGGGATTGTTTTCTGTTTGCGCTTCCTAAATCGATATTTTTGGAAAAAGGTTCAAATCTCCATACATTATTTTTCCGGTTTATTCTCCGCCTTCGCAAAGTGACGCCATGCTGTCAGTAGTTGTGAGATTAAAACTGACAGCATGATGCTACATTGTAAAAAATACCAAGTCTTCCACTTTCTTCAGACAGTTCCGGATATATTAAAATTGAAAATGATACTTTTATTCAAAGAATCTAAAGCACCTGGTGATTAATATCGTCCTTTTCACGCCATCATCCTGGGTCCATTAATTACGACCCTTCACGTTTTGGCCAGCACACGACGCGACGACGACGATCGGCAGCAGTGTCAAGCAATAACGGAGCCCGCAACAGAATAGTCCTTGAAACTGAACCTAGAACACGCGCTGTGGAGGACGAGAAAGGACAAACCTTGCTTTTGGCAGAAAATGGAGTCCCCTGGTCGCTGGATCCATTCAAGCTCAAACTCGAGAGTTGGGAAATGAAACAGGGCAGTGAGTGCTATAAAACAGAACTCAGCACCGGGTGCACACTTTAGTCGGCAGTGAGCGGCCGCCGGGAATAGACGTCTTTCTTTCTCCGTAAAGGTTTTCGCGCTCCCCCGTCGTCCGACCGTACCCGTGGATTCATTCTGTCGATGCTCACGCATGAAACGACCAGAACGTGCTTCGAGAATTTTTATCCGTTTGCTCAAATTCGGGTGGTGCTGTTTGAAGCTTTTGGGCAGTTGTGGTTGCCCTCCTGCTGGTGACGGTGATTTTTGGGTAAAAGGGTTTGTATCGAATTAAAGGAAGGAACTGTTACTGCAGGAATGGGAAATCCATCATTCATTCGGTTTGAAACGCGTAGGTGATGCGGAAAAACAAACGAATACGAATGGTGCCCTCCCCCGCCCGTCCGTTGACGGCTTTAACGCATGGAATAATGGATGGCCACCCGGCATGAATATTCAGTGTGATAGGTGGGAATAGTGACTGTCGGAAGATTTGTGAAGATGGTTGCTTACAAGTGTTCTACGGTGTTTTTTTACGAGTGAAGATAAGATAACAGCTACGGAAGGATTGTGATTAGTGTACGGAGGCGAGCAGTTAGGATGCGGATTAGCAAGGATTTAGCCTGGAGTGGTGGGTGGGGTGGGAGTGAATCTTAAGCATTATGACCGAGCCGCAGTGTGCGATGGGAATGGGCCTGTCCGTGTGTGTATGCATGGAGGGAAAGTAGAAAATGTAAAAGAGTAAACTGTGGCCGTTCGAGAAGAAGGGTAGCATGGTTCTGGTTGGAAAATTTGTGCTTGTTTAATAATGCTGAATGGGCCGCATTGTCTGGGTTATGTGGATGAATGGTGAAAGAAGAAAAGTATTATATGCCAGAGGCAATTCGAGGCAGTATTCAGAGAAGTACAATATGAGTTGAATTACGGAGCGAACATTTTCATGCTGCATTGTAACGGGGACTGGCTGATGGTGATGCTAGTCATAAATTGTTGCCATGGTCCTAATCAGGTATATTATGCAATTTTGATGTAAAAGTTGATGCATAAACTTTGATATGGTGCTTGAAATATAACTTTATATCTATCCAGTTATATGCTGAAAAAGTTCAGGTGCGGTATACTATACCGGTGGT
The DNA here is from genome assembly GCF_037179485.1 of Ochlerotatus camptorhynchus. Taxonomy (NCBI): domain Eukaryota; kingdom Metazoa; phylum Arthropoda; class Insecta; order Diptera; family Culicidae; genus Ochlerotatus; species Ochlerotatus camptorhynchus. The sequence goes on along the minus strand of NW_027040756.1, from coordinate 2,708,611 downwards.
GGAAGGAAGAGTTGGCATGCACAATTGTTCGCACAAATGGCTCATTTGTTGATTTTGAAAAACAAAGTTTGAGGTACATAGAGGTACGTAAAGCTGTTCGCATTTTAGCGTCACAAAACGAAAAGAGAAACAATCGCTGCTCTTTTCGGACTTTCAATGAACTGATCTGAAATCTCTGATCTTACTGCATCATTTGCTTAAAGTAAAACCAAGTTTCATGAACTGAGTGCCAAGTTATTAACAAAAGAGCATGCCCTGGTGGCAGGTTCGGATCCCGGTGCGGACTGATGGTACAGACAGGGCTGGATTTACGTTTATGGGCGCCTGGGGCCAAACATATGAGGGTGGCAGGGCACCAATGTTTTTCAGTGATTAATTTTCAAGTATCATTCATTTCAAGTAGTTTGAATACGCTTCTAGACTTTCTAAGTTGAGCTCCAATTCAGAAGGATTGATATTTATTTCAGACCGAAACCAAAAGCAGTGCATTACCAGTTGGAGAGTTAATAAGCTGATCATTTACTGATTGGGTTTGATTTTCCTTTCCTTTCAATTTAAATGGTTGCATAGAGATTAGAGAGTTGAAAAGTACGTTTTGCACTTGTGTATGTTCTACATTGTAATTTTCATTCACAGAAATTACCCACGAAGTCTTTATGAGAATAATTAGTATTTATTGTATAAATCCATCTGACATCGTGGTCTTAATGAATAAAACTTAACTAAAAAAAAAAAACTTTAACACGTTGTACAGAAAAAAACAAAATAATTCTGGTCGATTCCGTAGGCGGTTTCGAAAGACGTTGGTAGAGATATTGAAGTCAAACAAGCTGTAATTGTCTTGGAGTCTTCGACTTATCGAATCGATGGGATTGTTGAATCCGTACTGTGTTCGTCTCGTTGGCTGGCGCAATAGCTGTCTAAATCGCAGCACTCGTTGAGGGGCGTAGATGTTGAGCTGACTCAGCAATGCAGGGCAGTCTATTTCGGAGCGTAAAATTTTGGCTCCTAAGATAGCTTGGCTGAACTTCCGTCTATCCACTAGCGGTTCAATACCAAGCAGCGCACAGTGGTGCTCGTAGGGTGGTAGTCGTAATGAGTCGGTCCATGGAAAGCCTCGTAGAGCACATCTCACAAATTTCCGCTGCACTGATTCGATTCGTGAAATCCACACAGCATCGTACGGAGACCAGACGGCAGAAGCAAATTCAAGAATTGATCTAACTAGCGAGCAATACCGAGATCGCAAACACAGAGGGTCATCAAATTCGTTCGCTATCTTGAGAAAAAATCCAAGTTGACGATTTGCTTTATCAACTATTTCCGAATAGTGCATTTTGAATGTGAGTTGATAATCGAGTACCACACCCAAGTCTTTAACATGATCAACCCAATTCAGTACAGTGCCATTGATAGTATAGTCATGTAGGATAGGATTTCTCGTTCTTCGAAAGGATATGATACAGCATTTGGACACACTGACTGCTAGATGATTCAGTGCACACCAACTGACAAACAAATCTAGCTGTTGTTGCAATTGACGGCAATCATTGGTGCTCCTAACAACCAGGTAGATTTTCAAATCGTCTGCGTAGAACATTAGCCAGCAATTCAGAAGAACGTGGGACACATCATTGAAGAACAACGCGAATAACAGCGGCCCCAAGTTGCTCCCTTGCGGCACCCCACATCGAGGAATGAAAGGTGCAGACACGGCTGATCCAATTTTCACGAACAATTGACGGCCAGTCAAATATGATCTCAGCCAACTACAAATTCTCGAAGATGCTCCAGCTTAGTCAACAGAATATCGTGATTAACTGAGTCGAACGCAGCCTTTATGTCAGTGTATATGCTTAGTGATGACTGAACGTTGCGGAAAAAATCCATGCGTAGATGTTGAAATGTACGTTTTACAGGCCTGGAACATAACATCATTGAGAATTATCTCAAAGCATTTGCATCCGGCAGGCAACGAAGTTATTCCACGATAGTTCGACACATCCAATTTACTGCCTTTCTTGAAGATAGACTGCATGTATGACATCTTCCAAGCGATTGGAAGATGCTGGCTTCGAAGAGAGAGGTTGAATATAGCTTGCAGAGGTATAATCAACATGCCACTACATTTTTTCAATATGCACGCAGGAATACCGTCCGGTCCAGGTGATACAGATGATTTCAGCTTCTTCAGTGCATTCTCCACCATCGTCTGATTAACATCGAAAATATCAATGTCGAATGCGTCCACGGGCAGGGACCTTGTCGCAGTTTCAACGTCCGATGGAGACGCAGTTGATGCCTGAAAAACACTCGCAAATCGTGCAGCAAATAGTTCGCATTTGGCTTCTGCGGTGGAGGCAGATTGATCTTCCATGCGCATGGTAGATGGAAGGCCGCTTACATTTCGCTTAGTGTTTACAAAATTCCAGAACTGCTTAGGATTTCTTCGCAGATTTTCCTGAACATGTCTTACGTATCTGCCGTACTAGTAACGGTTATAGCTCCGATAGTTGCGACTAGCTCGTGAAAACACCAGTTTAGTGATGCCATTTTTGCGTGCCGAAAAGCATTTAAGCATCTTAGATCGAATACGTCGAAGGTACTATAAGCGAAAATTGGACCAAGCAGGTTTTCTCCGAGGTCTTGACAACGGAACACAGAATGTGAAGCAATCGCGCAGTATACTGATGAAGCAACTAACAGCATCATCTACGCTCATGTGATGAACTAGCCTACGGCTAGAAATCACAAAAATAAAGAAAAAAAAAATCATCTACGTTGCTACACCGACAAACAGTAGACCAATCAACTTGAGAAAGCATAGAGTTGAGTGCGTCATAATCAACATTACTAAAGTCACGATCATGTTCATCGACGTTCTCAATAAATGGAAAGATTGCTGAACAATACACCGTGAAAACAAGAGCTGGATGATGAGGATCGATATTCACAACCGACTCCAGGGCCTCATCAACTGAACTGCAATCTGTCCAGTACAAAAGAGCGGTGTTCTCAAATCTTCGATTATTCTTGTCCTTATGAGACTACTTATGAAATGTTTCAATGGGTGATCTTGAACAAATTTTCTTTTTGTTTTTAATTTTTCTACACGAAAAGATTAAAAGAGAAGTAATCTCTTAAAACATTGCTCAAATAGGCCCATATTTTTATATGCAACTTTACAAAAATCAAAAAGGAGAATTTACGTATTCTCGTCAATTTTAGCAACGTTCGCACTTCTATGAGAATTTTCTCAGCGTCACGCACACATAAAACGTGTTTGTTTGTGTACCTTTATCTGCTGCTTGCTACTCTATCCATTCCAATTGATTTTTTTTTTCAAAACTGCATATTTGAAAGCGTTTTTACAATGCTTCAAACTACTCAGCTGAGTGTGGCTATTGTCGGCAGCCCTCTTTTCTTCGGAAACCTTTCCATTTGAACTGTGTGTTAACCAGCTGTTCTGTTATCGGCAACTCGAAATCAGACGCATTTTGTAGTGCGCATATTTAATTTAAAGAAAAATCTGGCATACCAGAGCTGCTCAGTCGTAGGAAAGTAATCAGATTGAAGCTGAAAGACTAAGGAATCAGCGAAGTGGTTTGAAGGGGAAATACAGTGACAATAATGTTTAAATTGTGGTTGCCAAAAACAGTCAATGGGTGCCGAAGCCGACATTTACCCTAATCCGTTTACTCTAACATAACTATGATGAAAAATAATGTCAGACTAAAATGGGTTTTCAAAAATACTTCTTCCAAGCGTAAGGGGCTTTGCTGCAATGATTGAATCTCTAAATACATTTTCTGTTTTGTTAATAGTTCGGCTGAGATAAAATATTTTGGAATTCTTGCTATAAAATTAGTTTGGAGTATTTACCTTTCAGCAGCAGATGACGCAAAAATAAGATCATTGGTGGTCATATTTAGTACTCAGGACTACGTTGGCCAAGCATGTACCCCCGTAGAAGTGGTTAGATTCATATTGGTTTAACACCTACATGTGACACATCAAATTACATGAGAATTCAAAAATATGATCATTGGTGGCTATATTAAGTACTGAAGACCACGTTGGCAGGATCCGGATGTGTTACTTCGAGTAGCACATTTCCGTCACAATGAGTTGCAGCAACTTGTTTATGACTGATATAAGTTGTATAGAAGTTGCCACAACCGATTTGTGACAAGCGTGCTACTAGGGACGTGTACCTCCGGAAAAGTGGCCACATTCTTCTCAACATTCTCATGGGACACATAAAACTACATCAGAATTCAAAAATTAGATCATTCGTGGCCATATTAAGTACTCAGGACCATATTGGCCGCATCCGGGCATATTCCGGGTATCCCCGGGGAAGTGGTTAGATTCGGTTTGAGTAAAATTTCTCGCCTTCCAAAATTTAGCCTAATGTCACAATCGAAATATTGTCCACTCTTGTTTGCCTACTTGCATTCGCAAAATTATCAAGATTGTGGAACTTGGATAAAAGATTAACGTTCTGAGACTGAGATGTTGATGATGACAAATTATCAAATCAATGATCCAAACTCCTGGACGATTTGGAGAACTTAGAACGTCTTATATACATGGAAATGGATCGCAAATGAATGTGCTCGGACATGTTTTGTTGCTGAGGACATCTGATCTTCAAGACAATTTGGAGATGTAAGAAAACGATATGGTCATGGAAACTAGACCTGTGCGCCGATTAAAATTTTGTCGGTGGTGGCGTGATATGTTATTGTACGTCGGCCATCGTCAAGCCATTTGCATTCGGCTGCGGTGATGCGATGGCGTGGTCCAGCGTGAGACTTATTAACTGGTCAACAGCAAACCTTACTACAGTCAACTCTCCATACCTCGATATTGAAGGGACCATGGAAATATGGAGCGATCGATATAAAGAACAAGAATAGCCTACTAGACCGTTTGAAGGGACCGAGATAAGATAACCATCGATATATAGAAAAAAAGTGGTCACATATCGAGATATATAACATCGAGAAATGGAGAGTTGACTGTATTGATATCCAAAATCTTACCAAAAAAATATGGACGGGCGAGTAATTTGCTCCACTGTCCCTTTAACATTCACAAAGTTTCTTTATCATTACTTCATGAATATTTTCTCAACTTCTATGAAGGTCCTTTAACTTCTCTCTTTTTGTCCAAGATCTTTGAAAATACATGTCCTTCTGCAAAGTTCAGAAATGACCCTGATCCTTTCCTATGAATTTTGAAACAATGATCCCAAATAACGTGTGTTCAATAAAAAATTATAATGATTTCAGTGCCGTCCAGCGCTCTTGTGAGAGTATCGCGACTTAGTTGCGTCGTACGGCTGACCAGAGCCCCTTCTCCAATATTCATTGACGTTTTTTGAAGAATAAACATTATGTTTTTAATAAAAAATACTGAATCCGCTGAATTTTTTTTTCTAGCTATATGGCTTAAAAAATTCTCATTTTTTATTGAACACCCGTTATTGCAGTAAGTTCTTAAGTCAAACCGTAAATTCCTTTAACTTCTACAATTTTGAAAGAATTTATAAGAATTTCCTTGAACTGTAGTAAAAATCTCAACACCATGAAGTTTGGCGAAGTTTCTCGAAGTGCTACACAGCAAAATATAAATTTTCGACAAGATTGAAGTACATCCACTTTGATTTGAATTTAAATTTTTTTTTTCGTTGCTGTGTACGTATGTAATTCTCTTGATAAAGTTCTTAGAATTCCTATTAACTTCACAGCACTCCTGCAAAGATCTCTGAAATTTTTAGAATACCGTTGATTTTCTGCGAATTTTTTGAAGTTTTTCAAGGTTTCTACAAGGTTTCATGGAATTCCAGATCTATTTTAAGATCATTGCACTTAATAATAATTATTTAAATTTAACAAATTAAATAAAAATCCCTTAACTACAACGAGGCTTCCCAAACTTTCATGAGGCTCCCGATAAATAGATTTCATAGGCTTTCAAGAAGTATCGTAGGACTAATGAAAACTTCTTAAACATTCATTGAACTACGTTGAAGTTCTGAAAACATTCTAGAAGCAAGTGACGAACCAGCCACTGGCTGAAAGCCACTAGAATAAAGAAAAGAAAAAAAAAACATTCTAGAAATGCAACAATTCCGAAAATTCGGTAAAGTTTATAAAAGGCCTGCAAACTTTTAAGAAGTTCATTAAACTTCATAGAACTTCAGTAAAATTCCGTTGAACAAGAAACTTCAGCTAATTTTGTAGAATTTAGGAACTTTGCAGAAGATCAGAAAAACTTGAAGATCTTCATCAAATATTGTAAAACTTTACAACGAATTTTGTAGAAAATCGGCGAACTGCTGAAGTTCAGTGATTTTTCTTTAATCTCATTAGAGATGTTCAGAGAACATCTTCAAAATTCTAGAAAGTTATGCTATACACGGGAAGTTTCATAGAGAATAAATTCAGAGAAAATCGAAAAAATTCATTGATTTTGGTTGAATTTAGATATAAAATTCCATTGATTCTTGTTCTGAACATTTTGTTATCGCAACATACTTTGTGGAATTTCGGAAAAAACTTCATACAACTGTGAACCTTGTTAAATTGTGGGAAATTACGTAGAATTTAATGACATTTTGTTTATTTTTAAAGAACTTCATACAAGTTCATTTAGCTTCAGTCTTCTGAACAGTTTAATGGACTTAAAATATAATTTGGAAATTCCGTAGAAATCCAGAAAATTTTGGAGAACTTCAGGGCACTTTGAAGAAATGCAGCTTCATAAGAATTATGAGAACCTCGTAGAATTTAAGCGAATTACGTAAAAGCTCCAGGAACTTCGTAAAACTTCATACAAATGCTTGAGATTTTTTTAAAAATTCAGCCTAAATTGTAGAAGCTCAGTAACCTTTACAGAAGTTCAAGAAGCTTCATAGATAGATAGCTGCAGGCTTCCCTTCCGAAGGAAGACATGATCAGAGATATTTATACATCAGAAAAATCCCACCGACCTCGACTGGGATTGAACCCAGACCCATTGGGGTGCGAAAACAGTCGCGCTTACCACTACACCACCGGTGCCGGCTGTTAACTGCAGCAGGACTTTGTGTTTTGTGTAGGAATAGGAATTTGAGCGGGGTTCTCTCTGTTTTGTGCTCTTTAATATGACGCGCTTGGCATAGATGGCCCACAGCGACTCACGAAGAGCTACTGATTCCGATCAATAGCGGTGCGGCTTCTTCCTCCTTCAATGGATGCCCATGTGGGCTGCAGCTCGTTGTGTACTGGAGAACAATGTTCAACGCCTCGCGCCTCGCGCCGAAAGCACTGATGCTGATACCGATGGCCGGACACCACCACACACGGTGATTGAAACTAAATCCGATCAACGGTTGAGGGCAGCCTTGATTGCTAGCTGCTTGCGGGGAGCCTTTCGTTGTGTACTGGAGAACACCATCACTCACCATGCGGTGATTGAATAAACACCGTTTGGGGAGACCTGATCGAATTCAATTTTGAAATCTGTGTTAGGGAAATCGCTTTTCGCAGGCAATCGGTTATAATTTTAATTGACATTTTGAAAATGATAAAGTACTAATTTTAACAGATGCGTAGAAATATTTTTGATCGATTGGTGACAAAGTTATTGAAATTGGTCCAGGGGCAGCTGAGTTATTAACGTTCAAAATCTTTCATAATTTCGTTACATGTTCCATTTTCGGTTTTCCCAAAGTGTACCCCCATAAAGAAATCAAATCACAGACGTAGCCCTACGTCAAAAAACAAACAACGTCGATAACGACATTTCTTCTGATGCTTGCAAACATGATGAATCACGTTTTCTTTCTCGATTCTAAAACTTACCAGAAATCGAAAAAAACCACCAATCACACACGTATAACCGTCCGGAAGGCAGAGTGCCAGCGCTAATCAGGCAAAAGCAGCCGAAAACTACGAAAGCGAACGCACGCACAAAACAGAGAGCTAACTTAAAACACAACCGTATCCCAAGGGGTTCGAAACTGAACTCGTATCAATATTCGGCGACTGTGTTAGGGAAACCAATGACAAAATTACACACTGTCGTGCACAAAACGAACGTAATTTTTGGTTTATTCAATAGATAATAAAACAAGTGAAAATTGATAGAAGGAATTTCTTACTAAAATTTTCCAATCGTGAGATATTCACGATCAATCATATAAATTCGAATTTTATTTTTTTTTTCTAGCATCCTGGAGTAAACCTATGCTTAATTTGAAGTGTTTCTGGTTAATTGACAAGGTCATGCTAGAAATTGTATGTACCACTTCAATACTGTTACGCATTTGACCACAAACGTTTGGTTGCTGGGTACATTATTAAAGAGCTTTGGGGGTAATGTGGCTGCCAGCGAGGTGAGCGAATTTTCAATGAAAATTAACTCTTAAGCAACAATCCGCGGAGATGAACTAGCCATAGGCTAAAAATCTCCTTAATAAAGAATTAAAAAAAATCCTAAGCAACAATAATTTATGGTGGTCCTGAAAAGGACCGTTTTGTTGTGAGGGTGACGCGCTTGGCATAGATGGCCCACAGCGGCTCACGACGAGCAACTGAATCCGATCAGTAGTGGTGCGGTTTCTTACTCCTTCTTCGGTGAAACGAGGGCTCTTGAGGGCAGCAAGAAAAATGTATAAAGCCACGTGCCGAAAGCACTGCTGCTGCTGCTGCTGCTGCTACTGCTGATGACGATCGGACACGCGGTGATCGAATAGACACCGTTCGGCGAGACCGGATGGAATTCAATTTTGAAATCTGTGTTAGGGAAAGCGGTTTTTTGCAGGCAATCGGTGATAATTTTGATCACCATTGCAACAGTTTGACATTTGTGCAATTTTCAATAGTGACCTGTTCAAAAGTATTTAAAATTTTCAATCGATTGGCTTTTTTAGAATTAAAATCCATCCGCTATTGACAGAGTTATATGTAGTCGAAACCTGACCACTTTTCGTAACGTGGTCGATTTTGGGTTTTTTAAATTGCACCCACAATATATTGCCAAAAGACATAATCCTACCTCACAAAATGATTCAGCGCATAGTTTTTTTTGTTGTTGTAAATACATTGTTTATTCCAAGGAACTAAGAAGAAAATTACATACCGACCTACTTGATTGGTGCCCATTCATTAATTATGTCACGTTAAATCGAGCAAAAAATTACCCCCCCCCCCTATCGTGACGATTTTCCTATACCTAATGCATTGCTTGTCACAAACCCCCCCTCCCTTCCCCCTTAGAGCGTGACATAATATATGCATCAACCCTTGCTCCTATACACATTTTAACTAATCCTATTCGAAATTAGTCGTGTTAAAGGTAATTAAAGACATAATCTTGATGCTGGCTTTTCATTTTATATATTTTACAAATCAAACAGAATTTTTCCCGCAGCCCAGCTACAACGGCAAACTTTTGATCCAACATTTTAAAGGATGTCACGGATTAAGTAGAATTTCAGAAGAAAAAAACATATCTGCAGTGGGTTTATCTTGGAATCTCAGCCGAATTTACCCCCACCAACACACCATGGAAGGGAAAGCAGTGGATGGAATCGTTATGAATAACGTGAATAACAAGGAGCAGATACCCTGCAGCCCGAGTTAGTGTATCATATAGCCAACATGTGTTCCATCCTCTCGATTGACTTCTAAAAGCAGCTCAGCATTTCTCTGCTCTAAGGCACGAGGAAATGACATTGTATATTTACCACATAGCTCAGTAAAGCGGAGTTTAGACGAGGCAAGTGACTTGAATTCATCTCACCAGTGTTCAATTGACATTGATCAGTTTTCTGGACGCTCATTTCGCAGTTCAAGGGAGTTGAACGCTGAACTGAATCATCCAAACCGGGCTTAAATGTGCGGAAATTGAGTTTTTCGATTAGATCGTCTTTCATTAATCCAGCTGTGTGTCGCCGAAGTAAGAGTCGTTTCTGTTTATGTGTGCGCGCGTAGCAAGTCGATAAAGACTGTCCCACCATGGTTGTGAATGAAGCTCTACGAGATAAGTACACCATTCAAAGGACAGAGGAAAAGTTTGCTCATCAAATTTATCGTTTCTTGCGTTTGGGTCGAGACGTCTTGGGTGGATGGGTGGTGCGGTCTTTGATTTTGGTGACTCTTGTTGGAAGAAGCTTAGGAAATTATTCGACAGATGTCTTATACAGTCATTGAATGTTGCTTCGTTGCAAAATAATTTTCCACAGTTTGACTGTTATCGCGGGACAAAGGATAGGAAAATGCTATGAATGAAGAGTAAACTTTTCAAATTTCCTTTCGCTTCCTACTGAGATTGCTTCAAGAAATTTGCCTGACAGGAGAGAAATGATCATCATATCGAACATGAAAATCATCTATCATAGTCCGAAAACAGACATGTGTTAGTTTGCCAGCTGACATCATCGTACTCGAAGGGAATCCCTAAAGTTCCTCAGCACATTTCGGCGATTTCTCTGTTTGCTTTTTTGGATTTTTTTGTTACACTGAGCGATACAAGTCGTGTTTATTTTCCACATCGTTTGCATGCATAAAGCTTCATGCCCAGTAAAAAAACTTCCATTTACGTAACATTCTGTAGATGTTAATTTTATGATAAAGATTCGATCTAGTGAAATGATGTTTCCTTCACAGATAAGTTTGCATGATAAATGATGCTATAACACGAAAGATGTGCAACTTCTATCCGGGTATTCCCTTATGTCACTAGCTTTCTCCAAATCTAGTATTATTTCACATTCACTTTGCACCTTTTTTGCCACAAACCACAAGCATTAGCATTAGTCCCTGCATAGTGGATGGTGCTGTGTGCCTAACGTCTAGAGCGAGTGCGTTGTTCACAAGACACAATCCGCTAGGTACATAGGTATGTCTGAAGAATCCCCGCAGTCTAGTATTGGGTAAGTATGCCATGCTATACCTAACCATTACTGCCGTGGAGGGACGGTATCGTATACAAAAGACACAAAACTGATGACACCCGTGGGAATGAAACTTGAGGCATGGTGCAAACATTTCCAACACTTGTCTGAGTTTCATCCTCATCTACCCCAAACTGGCTTGGAAGAGAAATTTTATTCAAGAAAAACGTGTCATTTTTGTTTCCAGTCGCTGCTGGTGGTAGATGGGTGGTTTTTGTTCTCACTGTAAATAATCCTTCGTTGTCTATTTCAAGCGAAGTGTGCCGCGGCTGTGGCTGGTGGCACACTGACTGGATTTACGCTGTTTGTGGGGATAACTGTCTGGTTTAGGATGATACGTCATAGACTGAAGGCATATATCGGAAGTTGGTCGTTTGCATTACTTTTAAAACGATTAAATCTGATTCGTTCACGGTAGAGGATAGATTTGTGTGAAACAAGATTTACTCTACTTTGTTCGTATGTGGTTTCATCTTATCATCATCCAAAGGATTCTGCTACAGTAATTGGATGCGCTAGACGGATAAGTGTTTGATCGGATATGACGGAAAAGAACATGAATAGATGTTTGCAGCAAACACTCCTCTTTTATTAATGACTAGGTGCAGATTATGTTGGTATAGTTTACAGGATTAATACAGGAAATGGTTGTCGAATTTTGCATGTTTCGATTTTAATAACATGGTATTCATTGGTTGCAAAAGGGTGAATTCTCTAGCAGTATTATATTTTTTAAATCTTTAAACGAGATTTTTAGCCATAGGTTAGTTCATCTCGGTGTAACTAAATTCAACAGTATTTATTAACTTTTTTTTAATAATGCGTTTATTTTTCCAGGCTTATTTGCCGTAGCTTTGCGGAGCCGATATTCATTGTTCATATTACAAAATTACTTAAAACTAACGTTAGTAAAGCGGGGTCGATTACTCGCGGCTATCTCGAGGTTAGAGGTAACAAATTGTAACAAATGGATGGCAGGGTAGGCATTGTGTTCACGCCCAAACGCGAACGATAGTCAGTGACCGTCGTAAGCCCCACCCATTTGTTAAATTTCTCTCAACCAACGATCGAGCAAGGCGAAACCAGAAGATGAAGAAGAAGCAGTACGATAGTATATAAGCAGCGAAGCTAGTGGCATTAGTATTAGTATGATTTTAGTTGTCAAACTGTATACAACAAGAGGAAAATAAATAATTGAAGCTATCCTAGTTTTTTTACAACATCCTCTGATCCGGCATTGTGTTCAACTGAGGAGGAGCAGTACACCGTTTTTAAATACAGTCCACCGCTGGTTGAGTGCTTGCTGTCGACGGGCTTGCGGAATCCCAACCGTCCTTATCAGGGCAAGAAGAGTTTTTTGTTATCCCAAGCGCCTGAGCAGAACACTCATTTTACGAAGACTTCCTGTTTGAGCGGCACCCTTTCCCTTTCCTGTCTTGTCAGGACACGATTAGTTTTGCCGCAAGAGAACTAGGAAGTCCCACCATTCCGTTCATTGGAGTACGGCTCCGACATTGGTCCTTCGAGCCGGATCAGAGCAACGTTGTGCGGAGAAACCTACGAGAAGCAGAGTTTCTGGAGGATGTTGGAAGAAAGCTAGTAGTGAGTAGTGAGAATTGGATAAGTAAAGTGGACAATAAATAAAAAAGATACATTGAAGTGAAAAAGTGAAAGAAAGTGTGTTGTGAAAAGTGAAACGTCATAATGCCTATCGACCACACGCCTAAGAAGCCCACTGCGGACGCCGAGAAGTTGCAGATGTTTATTCACCAACGTGGTCAAATTAAAGGCAAAGTGACTAAAATAACCAACAACCTTGAAAAGGCTGAAGATGACCCATCGCAAATCAGTGCATCGTTACTCAAAGTGTATGGCAAAAAGTTAGAAATGCATTACACCGAGTACACTGAAGCCCACCGTGAAGTGATTGCCATAACTCCACCGGCAAAAATGGAAGAGCAAGACGACAAGCTAGACGAATTCGACGTTCTGCACACGGAAGCGCTCGATCGCCTAGAGCGTCTGATGGAGTATTTTGCCAAGCCTGCTCCTGTGGTTGCTATTCCTAGTGGAGCAGCCCAAGTAGTCGTGCAGCATCATCCCCTCAAAGCACCGATACCTTCTTTCGATGGTCGTGTGGAGAATTGGCCCAAATTCAAAGCCATGTTTGAGGATTTGGTCGTGAAAAGTGGTGATTCCGATGCCGTCAAGCTGCATTATCTTGACAAATCTTTGGTGGGTGACGCAGCTGGTCTCATCAATGCCAAGATGATTCAAGACAACAATTTCCATCAAGTATGGAGACAGTTGAGAGAACAGTTCGAAAACAAGCGTGTCATAGTGGACACCCACGTCGATGGATTGATCCAGTTGAAACCGATAATGAAGAGCAACTTCAAGGATCTGTTGGAGTTAACGAAATCATGTGAGCGTCACGTCGCAGGACTGGAGTACCAGGGTCTGGCAGTGGACGAACTATCCGGGGTCATCATTACGAAGCTATTAACTTCCCGTTTGGACGATCACACCCTACAGCTGTGGGAACGTAAGCAAAAACATGGTGAGTTACCCAAGTACGAGGATACGTTGGTGTTCTTAAAAGGTGAGTGCCAAATTCTTGAGCGTTTCCAACATTCTCGTCATCCTGTTATGGCGAAAGAGCCTCAGTCCAAATATTCCAATGCAAAACCTGTGTATCAGAAGGCGCACACTGTCACGTCCTCTAATTCTTCGAGACAATGTAAATTTTGTGGTGAAAACCACCGCCATTTTGAGTGTCCCATTTTTACCAAATTGCCTATCGCAGAGCGCATAAACAAGGTGAAGCAATTGAGAATTTGTTTCAACTGCCTCGGACTTGGCCACTGTGCCAAGGATTGTTCTTCCAAGCGTAATTGTTCGAAATGTCACAAGCGACATCACACCCTCCTGCACGAAGAATCCTTCACGAAAACCCTTGAGACCGAAACCCTCCCTGAAAAGGACTCTTTCCAGGACGCTGCTGAAGTCAAAACAGTTCCCAAAATCGTTCCGTCAACAAGTGCCAACACATCCTGTTCCTGCAACCATTCTCAAACCGCGAAGACCGTGATGCTGCTAACTGCTATCGTGAATCTTGAGAGTGCTGATGGTCAGTTAGTTCCTTGCCGGGCAATGATGGATAGTGGCTCCCAAGTATGTTTTTTGTCCGAGACGATCGCCAACCGTTTGAAGATTTCCCGTGAGCCAGTGAACGTGCCAGTTACCGGAATAGGCGGAGCAAAGATCTACGCAAGAGAGAAGCTGACAGTGACGATCCAGTCCAGGTGTTCCAATTTCTCCACTGATATGGAATGCCTTGTGGTACCAAGGGTAACCGGTACCATCCCTTCCGCTAAAATAGATGTTTCATCGTGGCCAATTCCTACCGGAGTTCAATTGGCAGATCCTACATTCCACGTGCCTGATAAAATCGACATGCTAATCGGCGCTTCAAAGTTTTTCACGTTGCTGAAGTCTGGTCAGATTCACCTAGCCGATGGTCTTCCTGAGCTCCATGAAACCCATCTCGGTTGGGTCTTCGCTGGAGAGATCAACAACGATGCTGCTGATACCGTAGTGGCCCACCCTGTTTCGCTTGATTCCCTAAGTGAGACGATAAGTCGGTTCTGGGAAGTTGAGGATATTTCACATTCAGTGAAGGAGGAAACAGAGTTAAATATGTGCGAGGAGATTTTCCGTTCAACACATCGTCGGACGTCAACTGGACGTTACATGGTTTCACTCCCCTTCCGAGAAGATATTGCATTGCTTGAGGACAACCGATCCGTTGCACTTCGTCGTTTCCTAATGCTCGAGAGACGGTTCAAGAAGGATCCCACGCTGAAGAAACTGTACTCTGAGTTTATTGTTGAGTACGAAGCATTGGGTCATTGCCATGAAGTCGATGAAGCAAACGATGTTCCTTCTCAAGGTCGTTATTATTTACCACACCACGCAGTGTTACGGCCAACCAGTTCGACGACGAAGCTAAGAGTGGTGTTCGACGCTTCGGCCAAGCCTAGCCCGTCAGCCAAGTCTCTAAACGAGGTACTTCAAGTCGGAGGCGTTGTTCAGAGTGATTTGTTAAGCATTCTTCTTCGTTTTCGCATACCCGTCGTAGTATTCACCGCTGATATATCAAAAATGTATCGGCAGATATTGATTGCTTTGGGCCATACTCAATTCCAACGGATTTTTTGGCGGATGGAACCCAACCAACGACTACGAGTTCTGGAGCTGCTAACCGTAACGTACGGAACAGCTTCAGCGCCTTTCCTTGCCACCAGATGCCTGGTTCAGTTGTGCAACGACGAAGGTAACCGATTTCCTCTTGCGTCCAAGATTCTCATTGAAGACTGTTATGTCGATGACATCCTCTCTGGAGCTGACAGTGTAGAAGAAGCTGTAGAAGCACAGCGCCAGCTGCAAGAATTACTCCAACTTGGTGGTTTTCCTATCCACAAGTGGAGCTCAAACTGTCCGGAATTACTGAATCAAATCCCTGAAGAAAATCGAGAAAAGTTAGTGCGCTTGGATTATACTACCACAAGCGAAGTAATCAAGACCTTGGGGCTAACCTGGAGCCCACATTCTGATGAATTCATGTTCGTAACGAAGATTCCAGCCGAAGTGCCTGAAACATACACCAAGCGAAAGGTATTTTCGGAAATTGGGAGGCTATTTGATCCATTGGGTTTAGTCTCTCCCGTCGTTGTGGTAGCAAAGATCTTGATGCAGAAATTGTGGACCGCTGGTTTTTCTTGGGACGAAAATCTTGAAGGAGAACTTCTGCTTTCTTGGTTGAAGTTTCGCGATGCTCTGCCGCAAATGTGTGAGATGAAAATTCCTCGACGTGTCATTCTTTCAAACACCGTTGCTATGGAAATCCACGGGTTTTCTGATGCCTCGATTTCTGCGTACGGTGCAATTGTGTATGTGAGGAATGTTTTTCCTGATGGCAGAGCCGAGTTGCGACTCTTGTGTAGCAAATCAAAGGTCGCCCCAATAGCTGAATTGAGCATTCCTCGGAAGGAGTTGTTAGCGGCTCGACTGTTGTCCCGATTGGTTGTGAAGGTGATTGATTCGATGAAGATGAAATTTGACGATGTTACTCTCTGGTCTGACAGCCAGATAGTACTGGCTTGGCTACGCAAGCCATTAAGCTCACTCCAAGTATTTGTACGGAACCGAGTTGCTGAGATCATCACTGAAACCAAAGGCTACACCTGGAAATATGTCCCTACCAAGGAGAACCCAGCGGATATTGTGTCAAGAGGATCGCTGCCCAAAGTCTTGATATCCAATGAATTGTGGTGGAAGGGTCCCCTTTTCCTACGATCCGCAAACTACGAAACTGAACAACCAAATCAGCTATCGGATGAAAAATTGCCGGAATTGAAATTGACAGCCTTCGTTTCTGCAGCCGCATACAATGCTGATAATCTTCCCGTTTTTGCCAAGTTCAGCTCCTTTCGGAAGCTGCAGAGAGTGATCGCATATGTACGGCGTTTCATCTCAAACTGTAAAATCAAGGACTCGAGTCTTCGTAACTTGAAGTGTCACCTCACAGTTCCTGAATTACGAGGATCGATGGATGTAATCATCAAGGTAGTTCAACATGAAATTTTAGGAGACGAAATAAGCCGTATCGAGAACAAGGAGCCATGTAAAAGAATTGCTTCTCTGAATCCTGTGTACCAGGATGGACTGCTGAGAGTAGGTGGAAGATTGACGAATTCGCCTATATTGACCATGACTAAACATCCATATATATTGCCGAATCATCCCATTGTCGATCTTCTGATAAGAGCGTACCATCTCGAGAATATGCACGTTGGACCGTCAAGTTTGCTCGTGATAATTCGAGGCAGATTTTGGTTAACAGGAGGTAGATCTGCAGTAAGGAAAATTACGAGGAATTGCGTCACTTGTTTTCATATCAGACCAACGAAGGCAAGTCAGCTAATGGGAAATTTGCCTTCTTGCCGTGTGACTCCTGCTAACCCGTTTGAAGTGATTGGTGTGGATTATGCGGGCCCCGTGTTTGTAAAACAAGGACGACGAAAGCCAATTGTGGAGAAAGCGTATATAGCCGTATTCGTGTGCATGGTAACACGAGCTGTGCACTTGGAATTAGTGTCGGATATGACCACAGATGCGTTCATTGGCGCATTACAACGATTTACGAGCAGAAGGGGACTGCCTCGAGAAATGCACTCTGATAACGGCTCCAACTTCCGAGGAGCAAAGGCGGAACTCAACGAGCTGTACAAACTGTTTCGGTCTCAATCAGCCGTTGGAAAGATCGAGGGTTTTTGTCAACCGAAGGAAATCGCTTGGTTTTTTATTCCACCTGAGGCACCAAACTTTGGTGGTATCTGGGAGGCCGCCGTTAAAAGTGCCAAATACCATTTGAAACGCACCTTGAAGGACACTCATTTGACATTTGAGGAATACGTGACAGTTCTGACACAGGTCGAGGCTATATTGAATTCCCGGCCGCTCTATGCTACCTCACCTGATCCTGATGATCCCGAGGTACTCACTCCTGGTCATTTTTTGATCGGGCGTCCGCTTACTGCCATCACGGAGCCGAGTTACCAAGACATTTCTGTCAATCGTCTTGGCCGTTGGCAATTTTTGCAAAGACTACGGGAAAACTTTTGGAGAAAGTGGAAAAATGATTACCTGCAAACCTTGCAACAACGAACCAAGGACCAAATCAAGAAACACAATTTGCAGCCAGGAATGATTGTGCTCCTAGAAGAACAGAATTTGCCACCCATGAACTGGAAATTGGGACGGATTGTTCGAACCTATCCAGGATCCGATGAATTAGTTCGTACGGTCGACGTTAAGGTTGGTAGCACTGTTTACAAGCGTCCAGCAACAAGGATTGCAGTGCTTCCTATCAAGGACAATAAACAATCGTTGGATCATCGTTCCGAGAATACTTCTCAGCCCGGGGGAGAATGTTCACGCCCAAACGCGAACGATAGTCAGTGACCGTCGTAAGCCCCACCCATTTGTTAAATTTCTCTCAACCAACGATCGAGCAAGGCGAAACCAGAAGATGAAGAAGAAGCAGTACGATAGTATATAAGCAGCGAAGCTAGTGGCATTAGTATTAGTATGATTTTAGTTGTCAAACTGTATACAACAAGAGGAAAATAAATAATTGAAGCTATCCTAGTTTTTTTACAACATCCTCTGATCCGGCATTGTGTTCAACTGAGGAGGAGCAGTACACCGTTTTTAAATACAGTCCACCGCTGGTTGAGTGCTTGCTGTCGACGGGCTTGCGGAATCCCAACCGTCCTTATCAGGGCAAGAAGAGTTTTTTGTTATCCCAAGCGCCTGAGCAGAACACTCATTTTACGAAGACTTCCTGTTTGAGCGGCACCCTTTCCCTTTCCTGTCTTGTCAGGACACGATTAGTTTTGCCGCAAGAGAACTAGGAAGTCCCACCATTCCGTTCATTGGAGTACGGCTCCGACACATTGAGAACACAAGGTTTGGAGAACAATGTGCTCTTGATCTCGAACTAATCGACAAACTGATAAAAAGACAAACATGGGGGTACACCGATGGGCAGCTAACTACTAAATCCTCAGATCTATCCGTTTTAAAAACACATAAATTAAATTGCAATAGTCGAGATCTCGGTAGGTTGTTTTCGTCGGGCCCTGAGGGATGCGGACAGGCATGGAAAATCATTTACAATAATTTCATGCAATCATTTAAATTCATTTGCCTCTAACTTTTTTCATCAACAGCATTCCGCGAAATGATGCAAAGAGCTTTTGTAGGTTTTGTTATTAACTACAACTTTTGTCCATAGCTCAAATCTGTATATCTTATGCATCACGAACTAGAGCGGGCAGAACTTGTTACTGTTTTTCAATTAATGTAAAATACATTCATTGAAAAACACCCAACCGAGGGATGTAAGATTCGCTTACAATTATGTGGGATTCATCATCAGAGGATGTTAGTGGAGACCGCATGAACCGAGGATGTGATATACCTAGCTGCGGTCCAATGCAAGAAAATTGGAAACCGAAAAATGTAGAGTGTATTAGTGAGGTAAATTAGTTATGTCGAAAAAAAATAGGTATCCGATGGCCGACTGGACTCGAACCACGAACGCTTCGATTATCAGACCTGTGCTTTCTCCACTGCTCTCTCCATGCTCGTGAATATGGATAGCCTAAAAGCAAACATTAAGCGCTCATTTTCTCGCATACTCGACTTCGTATGCTTTTTCTGCTGGAGAGATTCGAGGCAAGTGTGTGTGTCGTTCTACAATGTTCTACAATGTGCGTCGTTCTACAAGCTTACTGGTATAGTCGAAAGCGTAGATAGAACACGAAATGAAAAAGACAAAAAACCATTACATCGCCTGTAAGGTCAACTTCTAACATTCGCTGCGATGTTCATGAACAGAGGATGATAGGAAACGGAACTAACATTCATTGTAATAGATTTTTGGTTTGCGTGTAGTGGCTTCTGTTCGCTCTGGTTCGTCATGTATAAGAGATACGGATTTGAGTTGTTAACAAAAGTTGTAGCTAATAACAAACCCTACAAAAATTAAATACATCATTTTGTGGAATTTTGATGATGAAAAAAGTTAGAGACAAATGAATGTAAATGAATGCACGAAATGAATGCAAATGATTTTCCATGCCTGGATGCGGATAACTCGGATCTAGCAACACAATGGAGCGTGCATGACCAAAGCACGTGGTCAATCTCGTGATAACCACTACCACAAGCGCACAAATTACTGCCTGCGAGCCCGATTCGAAAGAAATGCGAATCTAACGAGCAGTGACTGGACATGAGCCTCGACATGACATGTATAAAGTCACGGCTCATGTTCAACCCTTTGAACCGCGGCTTGAACGACACCTGTGGGAGAATAGAATGTAACCATCTTCCCAGACCACTCTCATTCCATTTTTTTGCCAGTTGGTGAGGACTTGCTGACGGGTAATTGAGAAAAATTCTGCAAAGGCGATTTGTCGATCAACAATATCGCCTTCCATAGTGCCCACTTTAGCCAACGAGTCCGCTTTTTTGTTACCCGGAATAGAGCAATGAGATGGGACCCAGACTAAAGTGATGGTATAGGAGCAGTTAGATAAAGTACTCAATTTGGCTCGGATTTCGGTCAGGAAATATGAGGAGTGCTTCATCGGCCTCATTGAGCGAATAGCCTCCAATGAGCTAAGACTATCCGTAAAAATGAAATAATGGTCAGAAGCTAGTGAGGCAATTTGCTCTACTGCGTAGAATATGGCTGCTAGTTCCGCAACATATACGGAACAGGGTTTTTGCAGTTGAAAAGAGGCGCTGTGAAATTCGTTGAATACTCCACATTCGAATACCTACCTTCATAGCCCAAGTAGACAAATTGTCTAAGGTATCTTGCAATGGTCCTTGCAGGTCTGGTGCACTTGGCCCTATAACAGACACAACGCCATCATCTGCAAGCTGCCTTAGCGAGCAATTTTCATCGAGACAACCATCAATGTCTTTAACATAAAAATTATAAATAAGGGGGCTTAAACATGAGCCCTGGGGGAGACCCATGTAACTAATTCGTGAAGTTGTCGAGTTTCCATGAGAAAAACTCATATATTTCTCCAACAATAAGTTGCTCAAATACCTAGTTGTTCATAATTGGTGAAAGCTCAAATCGTGGAGTTTATCCGAAAGGAAATCGATAAAAACAGAACCAAAAGCCCCCTTAATGTCCAAGAAAACTGAACCCGCGTAGGCCAGTTGCTGTTTTTACGCATAGGCCAGTTGAATTTTAGTTGAAAGCAACGCAAGACAGTCGCTCGTTCCTTTGCCTCTCCGAAATCCAAATTGCGTATAAAGTAAAACATTCGACTCGACCCATTTGTCTAGACGAAAAAGACGCGGGTTTACCAGGTTTTCGAATGGCGATAACTCTTACTTGCCTCCAGTCATCCGGAACAATGTTGTGCTCCAGAAATTGATTGAATAAGTTCAACAAGCGTCTCTTCGCGACGTCTGGGAGATTTTTGAGCAAGTTAAACTTGATTCTATCCATTTCTGGAGCTGAGTTGTTACATGAGAGGAGAGCAAGTGAGAATTCCACCATCGAAAATGGGGAATCTATTTCGTTACTACACGACGGACGATCACGAACGTTGGTTTGAACGGACACCGCATCCGGGCAAACTTTCCGCACGAAGCTGAATATCCAACGGTCTGAGTACTTCTTGTCTTCGTTAACCGGTGATGACACGTTTCGCATTCTCCTGCCGACATTCCAGAGTGTTCTCATGGAAGTCTCTCGCGACAAACCATCGACGAACCGACGCCAGTAACCGCGTTTTTTGCTTTAATCAAGTCCTTAAAAGTTTTCTCGAGGTCGGTGTACCGCTCGAAATTCCCGACCTTACCGTGTTTGCGGAAGCATTTAAACGCGGCGGACTTCTCGCTGTTCGCGTCGGTGCAATCCTTATCTCACCACGGGGTGGTAGGTCGCTTGCGAACGGAAACCCCCGGAACACGTTTCGTCTGTGCTCGCAGCGCACAATCGATGATGAGACGCGCGAGAAAGGAGTACTCGTCCAGTGGAGGAAGTATTTCAACCGATTGACTGGCATCAAGAACCGCGGTCGTGAATTTTCGCCAGTCAATGTTTTTCGTGAGATCGTACGCGATATCAACCGAGCGAGTAGAAGATGAACCATTATTGGTAATAGAAATTTTGATTGGCAAATGATCACTACCGTAGGGATCTTGGATTACTTTACACGAGCAATCCAACGATAGTGAACTCGAACAAAGTGAGAGGTCTAATCTGCTTACTTTTGCTGGAGGCTTGGTTATTTGTGTTGCTTCCCAGTGGTCAGAATTGTCATTTTGAAGATGTCGCACATGTATATCAAGGTTGAGCGGTTGTCGTCGTGCAGTTCCCCCCAGCCTGTACCGTGAGAGTTAAAATCTCCCAAGATCAACCGTGGCTCCGGCATAACCGTGCAGATATCCGAGAAATATTGACGAGAAATCGCAGTTCTCGGTGGAAGATATACTGAGGCAATACTGAGCCATTTACCTCGAATGCAAACCTGACATGCAACAACTTCAATGCCTGTCACCGAAGGCAGAACGATTCTGTAAAAGGAATGGTTGATACCGAGAAGCACCCCTCCATACGAATCTGCGCGGTCAAGGCGAATAATGTTGAAATCGTTGAAAGTAAGATCGTTGTCTGAAGAGAGCCATGTTTCACAAAAGGCAAATGCATCAAAGAGTGAGCTGTGAACTAAAAATTTAAATGCGTCAAATTTTGGTTTAAGACTTCTACAGTTCCACTGAAGAATACCAGAAAACGTGAACATGGGGGCATGTTCTTGTTGATTATTCAGCTGATTTTCTGACCGAAAAACTGGGAAATCTGGGGTTTTAGATGATCCTGGAAGTGACGGAAAGTTCTTGTCATAATTACAAGGTTTAAAACCCGGTGGAATGGGTTTCGGTGCATTTCCGTTACCTCTTAATTTTTCCAAGAGGGGAGGTCGGTCCATACAAGTGGCCTAACGAGGCTTTTTGGTAGTGTGTTTTTAGCTCGTTTTCTCGTATTGCCTTTAAAGACAAACGGACTACCCTCACCGGCCTCTGAGTCAGAGTCTAGATCATCAACTGGCAAAATGGAGAAAGTGTTACTGCTTTTTGGAGTGATCTGAGAAGATGAAGCGGAATTCTTCAAGAGTTCTGCTATTGTTCTCTTGGAGCGAGCTTGCAGAGACCGCTTAATGGTGTCTCCCTGCTGTTTATACCGAGGGCAGTCAGTCAGGGTATGCAGGCTGTCCTTGCAGTACACGCATTTTGGAGGAGCACTGGAAGGACTCTCTTGATGCTACTCGCCACACTGATCGCAGCGTGGTTTGTTCGAGCAGTAGTCCGATGTGTGACCATGTTGTTTACATTTCGAGCAGTTCATTACCCGAGCTACAAACAGACGTACAGGCAGCCGAACCTTGCCAATAACGACGTAGTGAGGTAACGCTGAACCCGAAAAGGTCACACGAAACGAGTTTGACAAGGGATAAGATTTTTTGGAGCCTACGACGGATACTGACTGAATTTGAAGGCAGTTCAATATCTTCACCTTCGGTAGAGCACGGTTTTCAAAGATTCCGAAGGAATCGGGACCCAAGAAATCATCACTAGTCAAACTCGCTTCGGTCACCACTCCTTCAATTTATACCTCATAACTGGGTATGTAGACTCGGTATTCCAATCAAAAAAGCTAGCACGAAACAATTTGGTTAGCCTGCTTTCGATCATCTGCACACTTAGAAATAACTAATTTTTCACGTGACGGAATCCATCTTAGACATAAAGGATGAGACGCAAACAAACATGTCATGTGAAATTAAATGCTCCGAGACTGAAAAGTTCGATAGTCGACGAAAAGTACGTTTGATTGAGCTTAATTTTGCGTCTATTATGACACAATTTTATGTCAAAATTGACGCTCGTATATGTCAGTCGCAGAGCACCTAAATTTACATTATTTTTTTAAAGTGTGTACGATAACGCGCAGTTTTATTGGTGTCACTCTAAAAATATCGGTAGAGGCCGAAAAATGTGTTGTTAGATCCTTAGATATCCTCGGAATGTTCAAAAGTTTTTGTTTGGGCCGGAAAAAAACAACCCATGGGCCTTTCGAGGCTTCTGGGTAAGCTTATAGGCGGGGGAGCGCAGAGATTTTCGGGGGCAATGGTGTGGGCGGTGCAGGAAATGGCGGGGGAGAGTATGCTCCAGTATTTTTGCTGGAGAGCGAGTCAACTGGAACGTCCATGGGTATCAATTTCAAGAACGTCTTGACCGGCTCAGCGTGCGAGACGAAATGTGATTTATTAACTGTTGTTTTTGAAATTAACTAGATGTCTTCGTTTCAAAATTGTCAAAACTGTAGTCATTAAAAACCTTTTTTTTTTTCAAAAAACCTGAATCGTTCATATTGAATTACAAAATGGTGTCAATAATTGATTTCCGACAGCTTTTCGTAAGCGGGAAGACCTCATTTTGATTTTCAAAATGACTACAAACATTAATTTCCGGCCACTACTCTGTTCCGAAAATACGCTATAATTGAACATTTGTCCAAAATCGGAAGTGACCGTCTTGGATTTCAAACTGGCGTCGGACATTGCTTTCCGGACATGTTTTAGGATTAATTAAAAATTTGTATCGTAAACCACATTTCAAAGCTCCTTCTTCCCTTTTCCCATCCAAAAATTGTAAATCTCCACTAACCTCGAACTTTAAATATAAGACAGTAATAATGAATCACAGAAATGATATCGCGGCTCTGTAAAGTTTATTCGATTGAGCCTGTACAAATAAAATAATTATTAAAAAAAAATGCTTTCCGGCCTCGACGTATTTGTACCACAAATACCAATATTGTTGAGCATAATCCGAAAGGTACCATCTTGGATATGAAAATGGTATAAAACATCGATTTCCGTCCTCTACACGGCGTCCCCGTTCCGAAAGTATCCATATTGTTGGGTTTACCTATGGGCCTCCCTTAGCTCAGTCGGTAAGACACAACTATAGTGCAAGGCCATGCTGGAGGCGGCTGGGTTCGATTCCACGTCCAGTCTAGGAATTTTTTACGTTGAAAAATTTCTCGACTTCCCTGGCAGTATGATTGTGCTCACCACACAATATATACCAATGCAAAAATGTTTCAGGCTTAGAAAACTATGAATCAACAACTGTGCAAGTGCTCAAAAGAACACAAAGTTGAGGGCCGGCGTAAGGTCCCAGATGGGTCATAATAATGCCAAGGAAGAAGAAAAAATGTATTACCTTCCTCAGCTCTGCATAATACCATTCAACTAGGAACGAAGGTCATTAATCATTTACAAGCATCAGTAAATAAAATAACCTTTCTTCGAAGAATTTCATCTTGCAAAGCAAAATCAATTTCCGGGAGAGCGGGAAGATATGGAGCTCATCAACTTCTAGTTTTTTTCCCTGCTTGAGTCAGGATCAATTTAGAAACCTTTGATAATGTGATAACGCATGAAAAATCGGTTTCGTACAATAGCTTTCTTGGTTTTTTTCTTTTCTGGTCGCTGTATGATTTGAAATCGATTATGGATTGGAAGCTTTAATTTTCAATGTTGTTGATGGTTACAGACTGTAACTTACAGTGTGTCCCTCTGTATTTGTTTCGGGAACCTCAAAGTCTTAAAGCGAAAAAAAACGTGACTCGGACACAACTCATCCAATATCATATTGTATATGAAGTACGCACGTGATGGCTGTCTGCTAAAGTGCTTCTGCGAAATTTTCGTTTCGTTATAAGTGGCAATTGAGGCCTATTTTTATATTCCTTCAACGCCTCTGTTAGTTCTTTTATCAGCAAATTATGTTCGATTCTTACTGTGCGTTTTTTTCCCCGGAGAGGTTGATTTATTGTTGCTTTTTTTCAACCCGGTTGCCCAATACCGACTCGGAAATTTTTACCGAAATAACAACTGCTGAGCGCTCGGTAATCACTTCGGTAAACTTGACCATTACCGAACGACAACACGAAATGGCTGAAAACATGACTTTTTGCGGGCATCTTGGAAAACGTCTTGATGATGCAGATTTCAAAATTTTGCATGGTGAGGTATGGTAGTAAAATCTTAAAATTCTGCTTTTTCTAAAATAAAACTTTTTTTAATTTACTAGATGATTCTTCGGGTGACGATGAATCAAGAACTAGGTTCTGAATAGATAGGTAGATTTCGACTTTTTCTTCGTCACAGAAACAATCAAATTTAACCCTCCGTTACTCGAACTGTTGTACTTTGTACAACACACATAAGTTTTCCATTGCCATTTTGTTGCTGAGTTACTAATAGATCTGAAACCAACGAGTATTCCTCAAAAAACTTGTTTTGATCTAAACAAGCTAAACTTTGATTACAGTAAACACCTAAAAATGCGGATAATAGGGAAAATGTAAATAGTAACTGTGACCATATTACGTGGGATTCGACTTAATTGATTACAACATGGAATATATCGAGATCCTGACCAGATAGAAAGTTACTGTCTCGGACAAAGTTGTTCAGGAGACCATAGCCTTGTCGCTGGTGGACAGTAGTTCAGAATTTTCTCACTACGTAGCGCTAGCATACATGTGAAATTCTTGCATGTGATATATCTCGAGATTCTGACCAGATAGAAAGTTACTGTTTTTCACAAAGTTTTTCAGGAGGTCAAAGCCTATTGCTTGGTGCTCAATAGTTCAAAATTTGCTCACTACACGGCACTAGTATACACGTGAAATTCTCATATAGAATATCTCGAGTTATCAACCAGATAGAACGGTACTGTCTTCGGCACAGTTGTTCAGGAGGTCAAGGTCTTTTCGCAGGTGGACAGTAGTTTAGAGTTTTCTCACTTCGCGGCGCTACTAGAGATGTGAAATTCTCGCATATAAAATATCTCTAGATCCTGACCAGATAGAAAGTAAATGTATTCGGCATAGTTTTTCAGGAGGTCAAGATCTTTTTGTTGGGTGACAATAGTTCAGAATTTTCTCACTATGCGGTGCCTTTCTCGCGTATTCAGCTCGAGATCTTGATCAGCTAGAAAGTTGCTGTCTTCGGCAAAGTTATTTAGGGGGTCAAGACTTTTTGGCGGGTAGACAGTAGTTAAGAATTTTCTCCCCACGCGGCAAGTTTTTCACTGAGATCCAGCAAAATAAAATACCGAGCAGCTCGGTGGTGCCCATATCGGCAAAAAAAAATATTTAAGTGTGTGGGTGCATCCAAAATCATAAAGAAAAGGCCTGATAATATGAAATTAACATCTTTTTCATTATAGTACCGCTATTCCTACGCTGCTAGGAGTGTGACGTCGAATTTATGGTTACATTCACCTTATCCTAAATCTAAACGAGAAGAATCTACTCAGTTCGTCTAAAATGTGTAATGTAATGTAAAATGTATAAAATATATACACACGACTTAGCCAGTTGAGCCATCAGACTATCTCAGTCGTGAGATTGTTTTACTCAGTTGTCTGGAGAAATTTCCAAAAGCGTAGTTCACTCAGCGCTGAGTAACCTACACTCCCGATCATGTGCTTAAATACAACCCCAAAATACATGAAAGTGTGTTTTGTACAAAATTTTTGATCTCCTTAGGGTTTTTACCCTTCTTACAAAGAAGGGTATAGATATCACTTGAAAAACCGACTATCGATCCGAGGCCCGGAGGGCCGAGTGTCATATACCATTCGACTCAGCTCGACGAGATCGGAACATGTCTTTTTTTTTTATATATAGTAAGGTTTAGGAAAGCTTCAAGAAGCCTGGCCTGTAGTGAAGGTGGCACGGTGTGGTATCCACTAGTTGCCTAGTGCAGCTCCACTAAAACCCATTCCTTACTCTCTCCTCTGCCTGGATCCCCCCGGGACCACTGTGAAGCGACTACTTCGGGGGGTGGCTGTGCTCATGCACTTGTCGTACTCTCAGCGCTAGCTGGCGTTGCTAGATCGCTGCTCTTCTCTCCATTTACGCTGCACAGCTCTGACATAATCTGCGTGACTGCCCTGCTGACGGCATTCCAAGAGTCCTCCTCTCGACACATTCCATCGACGACATTCTCCACGTTAAGGATGGGCATCTCCGTTCGCACTGCCTCGAACCTTGGACAGTCAAAGACCACATGCTCCGGCGTTTCATCGACGTTGCCACACTCCGGACAGAGGGGTGACGCTGCGTGTCCGAACCGATGCAGGTATTTCCTGAAGCAGCCGTGGCCAGACAGGAACTGCGTTAGGTGGAAATTGACTTCTCCGTGTTTTCTGTTCACCCAGGTCGAAAGAATCGGTAATAGTCTATGTGTCCATCTACCGTTCTCCGTCGTGTTCCACTCCTGTTGCCACTTAGCCAATGACTCCACTCTCACAACTTTCCGTACTCTTCCGGCTTCTCTCTGCCTGTAGCACTCGCTGTCCTCGGCCAGGGTGATGCCGATAGGGATCATACCGGCGATAACGCATACTGCTTCCGACGAGATGGTTCTGTACGCACTCACGACTCGCATGGCCATGAGCCGGAAAGTACTGCTCAGTTTCCTTTGGTTCTGCTTCGTTTCTAGCGCTGGAACCCAGGCTGGACCTCCATATCTCAGTATCGATGATGACATGCTGGCCAGAAGACGCCTCTTGCTACTGCTGGGACCAGCGTTGTTCGGCATGATTCTAGCTATCGCGTTGATGGCCTTCGAAGCCTTCTCACAGGCATATTCGACGTGGCTGTTGAAGTTTAGCCGGTCATCGATCATCACTCCCAGGTATTTTAACACACGCTTTGAGGCTATGGTGTGCTCCCCGACGGTGATTTCTGCCCGCTGTACCGCTTTACAGTTACTGACCAATAACACTTCCGTTTTGTGGTGGGCTATTTGCAGCTTCGCTCCTTTCATCCAGTTACCAATCATGTCGATTGCCTCGGTTGACAACACTTCCACCTCTTCCAGCGTCTCGCCTGTTACCGTCAAGACGACGTCGTCCGCAAAGCCAACGATCTCAACTCCTTTGGGCAGTTTCAGCGTTAGCACGCCGTTGTACATCCCGTTCCAGAGCGTTGGACCAAGGATGGAGCCTTGTGGAACTCCCGCTGTGATCCTAATCGATCTCAGTCCCATGTCTGTCTCGTAGACCAGAACCCGGTTCTGGAAATACCTCCTCAGGATCCTGCACAGGTAATCAGGGACCCTCATTATATGCAGTGCTTCGGTGATGGCCTCCCAGCTGGCGCTGTTGAACGCATTCTTGACGTCGATCGTTATCACGGCGCAATATCGATCTCCTCTCCGCTTCTGTTTGGACGCCTTTTCAGCTCTCTCGACCACTGTCCGAATTGCATCCACCGTCGATCTCCCTTTCCGGAATCCGAACTGCCTCTCCGACATGTCTGTGTGTGTGTGTGTGTGTGTGTGTGTGTGTGTGTATGTGTGTATGTGTGTGTGTATGTAACGAAATGAATGCGCTCACGTTTCTCAGCAACCGCTCAACCGATTTGGACATATGATAGGTCTTGAAGTCCCATTGAACGCTATTGAACGGTTTTGGAATCGGTGAACCGGTTCCAGAGATATGGCCGGAATAAGATCCGGTGAATATGGGCCTTCACGCTGGATTTAACGGAAAACGTATTAAAACCATCATGCGACACATCAAATTACTACAGAATTCAAAAATAAGATCAATGCAAGTCGTGTTAAGTGTTCCAGACCACATTGGACACACTTGAACATGTTCCGGGTACCCCGGGGAAGTTGCTTGAATATGAATTGAATTAAAACCCATTAAATCACATTAAAATACGATGATAAGGTGATTGGTAGCCTCACCAAATAGACTACACCCGGATATATTCCGGGTACCCCCGGGCAGTGGCGTAGCGTCACTGGATGACACGGGGGTGGGGGGCTTGGTCACTGATAATGACAATAAAATAAATAAACTTGAATAAGTAAGAAGGGTCTGATCATAAATTCGGGTTTTTAATGGTACGAATGGTATAGTATAAGGGTTCTATTACTACTTTTAACTTCAAATATTTTTTCAACTCAATTCTGTGAAAATCAACCATGATTCTTCAGAGTAAATTTTGAAAAATAGTGTAACTTTGGGTGAACCTTTGGTATACAAAATTTTGAAATTATATTGATCAATTTGCCTCTTTGTATTTCCATTCAAAATCTTTCAAATGTTCTAAAAAGAACGAAAATTTTACGTAATATAACAAAAATATGAACATAACACATTTGCATGTTTTGTTAGGTGTTCTTAAACTTATAATCGCGAGTGTACGGTTTTATAAATTTCTCCATTCATCTGAGCAAAAGTGCCTCACTCTCTGAGTTAGTCTCGTTGTCCGTATACACGTAAAAAAGGGATTTTCTTGTTCTAGACCCCTCGTTAAGACATTTTGAAATTATCTTAAAATGAAAGGGAGACTCTAAACATTAATTTTGTGGAAGTTTCAGTGATATTGATCTTTTAAGATAATGTTTTCTATCTGAGATACGTGTTACCACTAATTTATAGGTAGGTGGATAAGGTATATAAGTGGAACGACTCATCCCAATTAATGTATCCACAAATCTGCATGAAAATCTTCACCAGTAAAAGAAATCCAGAATATATTTGTCTTATCCCACTTAGGCTGATGTAAAATGTATTTTTATTTTATGATATTCGATATGCGAGCCAAAAGATCTTTATCTCCTTAACAGCTTTGCCAAAAACAGTAAATTTCTAGCTGTTCAGGATCTCGAGATATTATATATGCGAAGATTTCGCATAAATCTTAGCACCGCGTAGTGAGAAAATTCTGTACTGTCGAGCAACGAAAAAGTTTTGATCTGCTGGAATTTTTTTTCCGATGACAATTTAGCAGGTCTCAAAATATATCTAATGCGAGAATTGCACGTAAGCGCAATGATGTGAAAAAAAAATGAATTTCTATACACCAGCCAAAAGGCCTTTTCCCCCTGAACAACTGTGCACAAGACAGTGAAAATTTCACGTGTAAAATAGTGCCGCTTAGGAAATTCTCAATTATTGTACACCAAGTAATAGGCTTTGACCTCCTGAACAACTTTGTCGAAGACAGTAACTTTCTATCTGGTCAGGATATCGAAACAAACCACATGCAAGAATTTCACGTGTATACTAGCGCTACGTAGTGAGAAAATTTTGAACTACTTTTCACTAGCGAAAAATTTATGACCTCTTGAACAACTTTGTAACTTTCTATCTGATCAGAATCTCGAGATATTTTACATGCCAGAATTTCGCGTGTATACTAACGCCACGTAGTGTGAAAATTCTGAACTATTGTGCACCAAGCAATAGGCATTGACCGAAAAAATTTGAATAGGCATTGGTGAAAATATTCTGGACTACTGTCCACCAGCCAAAAAGTCTTGACCCCCTGCACAAGTTTGACATTTACTCTCTATCTGGTCAGGATGTATCATATGCGAGAACTTAACATGCATACGAGCGCTACCTAGTGAGAAGATTCTGAACTACTGTTCACCAGCAAAAAAATTATGATCTCCTGAACAGCTTTGCCGAAGACAGTAACTTTCTATCTGGTCAGGATCTCGAGATATTAAATATGAGAATTTCACGTGTACACTAGCGCTGCGTAGTGAGAAAATTCTGAACTACTGTCCACCAGCCTAAAAGTCTTGACCTCCTGAACAAGTTTGCCCAAAACAGGAACTTTCTATCTGCTCAGGATCTCGAGCTATTGTATATGCGAAAATTGAACGTATATACTAGCACCACGTAGTGATAATTTTTTGAACTACTCTTCACTAGCAAAAAGGTTATGATCTCTTAAACAACTTTACCGAGTGGCGTGAATCCTTTAGGGCCCGAGGAAAGCTACCTGCTACACCCGTTAGAGACGTTCTGGCTAGCCGCGATCTCGAATATATGAAGTTGATTTACAATTTTCAAGCTAACGCAATTGAGTCTTTACAAATAAATGATATTATAAAAAAATATTCAAAATTTTCAAGCTTATCACAAATTATTCACAGTGCGATGTAGCGATAATGTGAGTCTTCTTCTTTTTCTTCCTCGCACTTCAAGCTTATTGCGTATCGCATATTAGCTTATTGCGTGCTCTCAACTTAGTGTTCTGGATGCACTTCCACAGTTATTAATTGAGAGCTTTCGATGCATGTACCATTTTTGCATTTAGTATAATTGTGTGGCAAGGCAAGTATAATCATACTCTATGCCCAGGGAAGTCGGGAAATTTTCCAACCCGAAAAATTCCTAGACCGGACCGGGAATCAAAC
The DNA here is from genome assembly GCF_037179485.1 of Ochlerotatus camptorhynchus. Taxonomy (NCBI): domain Eukaryota; kingdom Metazoa; phylum Arthropoda; class Insecta; order Diptera; family Culicidae; genus Ochlerotatus; species Ochlerotatus camptorhynchus. Next base: position 2,676,748 of record NW_027040756.1, on the reverse strand, counting down.
CCAGCCACCTCCAGCATGGTCTTGCTTTGTAGTTGTGCCTTTACCGACTGAGCTAAGGGAGGCCCCAATGTGAGTCACATTTTTCAAATACAGTGCTTGTTTACGTCTCATCCTTTATGTGATTTATTATCTGAAACTCATATTGTAGACACTGAAGCTTTTGATCAGTATAGTTTTACGGGATATATTGTTGCTGCTTGGTTATCACATTCTAGACACACTGGCGGTTTTGCTATTTATGTCAAAGAATTAGTTCAATTCAACATTCGTACCAACGAAGTTATTGATGGCAACTGGTTATTGGGCATTACAGTTGTACGTGGCATGAAGATGGGTAATTATGGTGTTTTGTATCATTCTCCCAGTTCTAGTGATCACAGTTTTGTTAAAGTTTTAGAGAACTGGCTCGAGACATTCCTTGATTCTAGTAAATTAAATATATTGGCTGGTGATTTTAATATTAATTGGCGTGATAACCATAATTCGAATCATTTGAAGCGTTTAGCTGAGTTTTTCAATTTAAAGAAAACGGTAAATGAGTATACACGTATTTCCAGGCACAGTAAAGCTGTAATTGACCACGTTTATTCTAATTTTGATTCCATTTGTTCAGTTACGGTAACTGATTTGAAAATAACCGATCATGAGACCTTAGTGATTAATGTCTAAGACCATGTTAATGATAACGATAATTTTGTAAAATTGAAGTGCTGGAGGAAATATTCGAAGCTAGCTGTTTCGAATCTTGTTGAGAGGAGCGTGGATTTTCCATTCGCCGTCGGTAACTTAGATGAATCTACAGCTGTTCTTAGGCTGTGAACAATTTTCCGAGTTAAATTTAACTCGTGGTTAAAAGTAACATTTCAAAAGTTATTTTCTATGTTCGAAAATCCCTGTGCTGTCGATCGACCGGTTTTCGAGAAGAACTTAGTCAAGGTTGTCAAAATTTAACTTCTTGTCTATCAGAAGTGACCACGCTCGGATAGCAGGGTTAATCGATAACTTTCCATCTGTCAAATTTTAACCAAAAGTTAAAATAATTCTCCAAATGGTTCAGAGTCTTAATAACGCTTTGAAAACGTGCTCCAATCAACTAGTTGAGCAAAAGTTTATTTCTTTGAAAAAATCGAACAGCTGGTACAATTTGGATCTTTTGCGTCTTAAACGGAAAAGGGACAAATGGTACAAAAATTTTTGTTGATCAAATAATGACAATCATTGGACTAGGTACACAATCGCGCGTAATAAGTATTCACAATCGATAAAGAAAACTCGTTGTGAATATGTACAACGGAAGATTGATCAGCATCAAAACAACAGCCAAGAGTTATGGGAAATTTTGAAATCTTCATTAAAACCTAGTTATTGCAAACCGCGGTCCATAACCTTTACTGGCACATTAGAACAGTCAGAGCAAGTAATTGCATCTAAGTTTAATGATTATTTTGTAGACAGTGGTTCATTGATTAATCATTCCATTGAATTGGTCGGTGAGCCTGACGAAATAAAACAGCCTGTTAATAGTAGTTGTAGATGTGAAGGTTGTCACCCAATTACATAGATTAACTTAAAGTTATTTGCTTTCCATTAGGAAAATCGGCTGGAGTAGATAATGTTAATGCTAGAGTTATTCAAGATTGCTTTCAAGTCATTGGCCACATCTTTCTGGACCTTATTAATAAATCATTGCAGAATGGACATGTGCCATACATTTGGAAGGAATCCTTAGTGGTTCCTATTCAAAAAGTTGCTGGAACGATTAAAGCCGAAGAGTTTCGTCTCATCAACATGTTGCACCCATTAGAGAAAATCTTAGAACTTGTTGTTAAAGGCCAACTGTATTTGAATAGCAACTCTTTGTTGGTACCAGAACAATCAGGATATCGGGAAGGTCATTATTGTGAAACTGCGTTGAATTTGGTGTTAACATAGTGGAAAAACAACTTGGAGCGTAAAAAGATACGATTTTTGCTGTTTTTTGGATCTGAAACGCGCTTTTGAAACAATTTCTAGGCCCTTACTGTTAAGTACAATCAAACGCTTTGGAATTACGAGCACTACATATAAATGGTTTGGAAGCTATTTATCTGACAGATCTCAACGGACTGTTTTCAATGATTCTGTTTCCAGTCCCGTGGGGAATAATCTTGGAGTGCCCCAGGGAAGTGTATTAGGGCCCCTGTTATTTATTATGTATATTAATGACTTGCGACGTGTCTTACGATTTTGTAACATTAATCTTTTGCAGATGATACTGTGTTATTCATTGTAGCTAAGGATTAAGATGATGCCGTTTTGCACTTGAATGAAGCTTTGCGTTCTCTAAGTAGATGGTTGAAGTATAAGCAGTTGAAAAACCTAAATTTATGGTAATTTCACGGAATCGATTAAATGAGAACGTCTCTGTTGTAATTGATGATGAGACTATTGATCGCATTCGGGAGATTAAATATCTTGGCGTGATTATTGATGACAAACTTAAGTTCAACTCTCATTGACAATGTCATCAAGAAAATTTCCAAGAATGTTGAAATTCTATGTCGACTGAAAAACGATTTAACTATTACCGTGACTTGATTTTGTCTGTTATTTCTCCATTGGAAATCTTTTCCAATTTATGTCATGTAGGGGAAATCCGGGTAGAACCGAAACTGTGGGTAATACCGACACCCTTTGAATTTTCAATTTATTAGTTGTTTTTCACTTTTTATTAACTTCTGTGCACACTTGTGATTTGTTATGTTCCGAATCAACAAATATGTAGGAGCCTGGGAAATGAACCTACGATGATCTGCTCAGTTAGCAGAAACGGCTGGCACTAAAAACCGAGCATCTCATATCACAATACACCATTTATGACACATGTGACAGAAAAATATACAAAACATTAAACTAGTACACACCTACAACACATCAAAATCACATATCCAACCTCTAAACCGAGCGACCACGTGCGATCGAAGTGAACGAACCAAAAGCAAACATAATCATGAAGAAATAAAAATTAATTTAATAGGACAATGGATTTATTCTAATAAAAACCTGTTCAAGCCATTTTTTCAGCGGAATATTCTTGCATGAATAAACTTTTACTCCGTTTCAAATACTGGGGCATGGTTTGGTCTGCTTATTGCCAGGAATTCTTCAACCTGCGGAAATTTAATCTTTTGCCAGTTTGACCTATTGTCAAATTCGGTCAATGATTTAATCGACCAATCATCCTGGCAGTCCATCGTAAGCAGCGGTGGTGCTTTGACCTCAAAGCGGAGCAAATGGGTTTTCACGAGAAAATAAAAAAAAACTTCGTTATTGTTCTCGGTAACGAGATTTTACTACCTTTCGGTTGCGTAGACTGTCACTCTTGATGCTTTGCTCTTGGGTTTTCGACGGTTGCGGTGCGTCGAAAGTAAGACAAGCCCGGGTCTCTGTGCGAGTCGGAATAAAATCGATGAAATGGGGTAGTGCTGCATTTCGTCAGAAGAGCGTATTTCTGTTATATGTACAGCCTAGTCAGTTGAGGCACGATATTACCAAACCAGAGGCGGATGGGTTCAGTTCCGAGTCTGGTATAGGAAATCTTTCTGGTTGGGTATTTTCTCGACTTCCCTGGACATCATTGTGGTTGCTCGTTTCAGCTCTAGCAATTGAAAAAAATACAGTAACTACTGGTTGCCATAGGATGCTTTCAATTAATAACTGTGAACATGTTTCCAACGTTCTATGCTGAGAGCAGGCGAAAGCTAGTGTAAGAGCGTCAAAGCCAGTTAGAAGATGAAACGAAGTGATGCAAGTGACATAAAACTAAGGTAGAGAAAACGAGCTTCCAAGTTTGCAATCAACTATTCATCGTTATGCTAATTTGAAGGTGCTCACAAGTTGAACCATTTTCCCAACTACTTAGAAATAGCTCAAGAAGGTCGTATTGCTATCAAGTTTCTGCACCCTTTCCAATCTCTTTGAATTCCATCAATTTTATCACTCACACTCCTTTGCACATGATCCCCTCTATTGTCTTGAAGAAAACTTTCATCAAGATTAAGTAGAACGTGTAAATTTGAATTTAATCTGTTTCCATAACTTCCGTCCGAACGATGACTCCGTTTTAAAGACACAGCAATGATTCACAAAACAACTTTGCCTGAAATGTTCCAAAATATGACTCTCAACCCTACTGAGATGAAGCATGTTTGAAAACTTAAAGTCGACAGTAATCTTCAGCAAAATTTAAATAGGAGAGTGTGTACTTGTCGTACTTTTTTTCCTCGTATTTGCACAACAGTGACAGGGATCATTCTCAAGTCACGACCTATTTCGAAAAAAATCCGACAGCAATGCTTTACGCTTAAAAGTACAGAATTAGAAGTTATGATTCGTTTGTAAATGAGAATTGCTGCCGCTCTTCTGGGGGGAAAAATATATTATATTTTTGATTACGTTCCGGATTACGTCTGCAGGAGATTGTATCTCGGTATCAGTGTGCAGCGCAGCGTTGTTTTTATATAAAAAGAGTGTTTAGTCGCTGAAGAAAAAAAAACTGCTTGCTTCAACGAAGGATTCAAAAGTTTTGGCTGGCACGTTCCAAAATCGCGGGTACAGATGAACAACTGTACATGTGTTTGGGTGTGTGATTGGGGGAGGGGGAAAGGAGAGTATAAGAAGGGTCGTTTAGGTTGCACAACATTGTTGCCCATCTTCAACAGCAAGTACATAAAATGTCAGACAAATTTAACTTGTTTCTATTTTGGTGCAGGATGACTTTTGGCATTGATGATTTGCTAAACATAGATACATAATGGCGGGAAATTTGAAAAGTTTGTGCCTGTCTGTCTGTAGCTGCTTTGTCAAATAATTGAGAAGTTGTATTGCAAAGAAAGCACATCAATAAGCTTTTACCGACGGTTGTCTTGTCAAGTGTAAACTGGTAAAGCTCTTCTCAATATCACTTCCAAAGTTTCAGTCAATCAAATCGAATCAAGCCAACCGAAACCAAGCTTGTCGTCCTGTTTTGTTTGATTATTGTTCCAGTCTGGGATAATTAGTTTGAAGATTAAATTTCGTGTCAGTTTTGTCTTTTGGCTGTTTTGCGAATTTTCTTCACAAAATTATTCATATCAATTGAGGAGTACATATTGGGTGTGACCAAAGGATTTCCGAGATATATTGAATCAATCTTACGACGAAGCTCAGAGTAAATTTCCGTTTATTTAATACTAAAATTCAGTTCAGAGTGCATGAAGCGAGATATTCGAATTTACCAAATTTGTGATAACCTACATTTTAACCAGATTAGCATTAGCTGATTAGCAGATTAGATTCTAAAACTTTACTTAAGTTGATACGATGCAGAATCCAAAAATGACCATTTTGGTGGCTGACCTTCACTACCATTTCAAATTTACTTGAGCGCAAATCTCGGACACATTTGCGACTTCATGCATGGAATTGCTTCTCCATATTTATTGCACTGCACAAGGTTGTAAATGCAATTGTTTTTTTTTTTTACATTTGTTTATTTGGTAAGGCTCAGTGAAAAATAGAAAACCTTACGGAGCCGAAAGGGCAAGCGTCTAGAATGAGCTTCCAAAAGAAGCTTCTTTTAGAATCTTCTTAAGAAGATTCTTCTGGAAGTTCATTTTTCTTTAGAATCTTCTTGCAGGTAGGGCAGGACAGTAAATCTGAGTAGCTATACAGTAAAGGAGAATTTTTCCAATGTTTATTTGGTATTTAATTGTTTTAATGTTACCCAAACCATTTTCCCATTCCGACCCAGTATCGGATGGGGTTCGTTAAGAGTTCTTCTGATGTTTCCATTTTTTCTACGACTTCTTCATCCAGTGTACGATTCCAAACTTGGAGCATCCCTCGCATCCTTGAATACCGGTGACTGCTGATTCTGAGCATCGCTCGCTTTGTCTTCACAGCTATCTTCGGCCTCCGGAGTTGTCACGTCCATTTCCACTACTTCTTCATCAAGCACCTCAACCTCATCCACTGTTACTTTGTCGTTGTTCTTCTGTAATCGTACGTACTGGTACCGCTACCTTCCGCTTGGGGCAGAAGTTAATTTGGCTCTCCTCCACCTTACATAAGAAACATTTGTTTTTGTTCCCTTGTGGCAAAACCGGATGGATATTATAAGTGACTTTAGTCACCTATGGAGTCTTAATGGAATACATATATTTGAACTAAAAACCTGAAAGGAAAGTTTACAGAAATGCTATGCAATGCGACGTGAGTGATGTTTGGAAAATAGGTTTTGTTGTGCTCTTGCTGTAACACTTAAGAAGGTTTCGAAATAAGAAAGAGGAAATAGTTTTACTGCTGACTGCGAGGTTACTCAGGTATGCGTAAACTGTGTCATAAAAACTAGGACACAGAGAGCAACTAGGACGTGGATAATGTGTATGCTTTGAGAGCCATGTGTACATTATTAGAAAATGTGGTATTTTTTATGGAGTTTTTAGTTAGTGATTTGGTTGTTCAACTGGTTGTATGGAGATTTCGTTTTTATGGCTTTCTCAGTCTAGGGTAAACAGTGCAATGCACAACTAACTGTTTGAATTACCCTAGACTGAGAGAGTTTTTAGTTAGTACACCCTTCATATTGTCCATCCGATTGAGGAAATGCAGTGAGTTGAGAATTTTTTTCACGTCCATATATACCAGCCGCACATATGTCAAGGCCCAACTCCACAGGGAATTTCTCCCAGAAAACACGTTTTAGTTTACCGTATTTCCCCAGCTTAAACTCTTGGATCTCTGGAGAAAGATCGTACACTCGTACGTATTCCGTACACCCACACCTGGACCCTTCCTATCGACCCATCATCTCATGAACCGGGGACCAACGGCTTTACTTCCCTTTACTCCCCGTGATCAGAGATGTTATGTCTCAGAACATCCCGGCGGCACCGACTGGGATTGAACCCAGGCCTGCTGGGGTGAGAGGTATTCACGCTTACCACTACACCACCGGCGCCGCTACCGACAGCCTTTCCATTAGCATTATATAAAATATATTGCTCAGGGTGATACAGCATTGATTATTTAGACTTGAACTTTATGAAAAGTGCTTTCTCCTCCGCAATGCGCTAAGTTGGTTCAATTTGATCTGCATTCAGTACTTTCACGAAACAAGCAATTTTATCCATGGTGGGTATTGCACTTCCTTTTCGGAAGCTGAACTTGATGGTATTCTTTATTTTACACATTTCACTTCAGACGGTAACGACGAAAGTGGCCGAGTTGCCAGCAATGAACAAAGCGCGCACTGAAACAATAGCTGCTATCGAACATACAGACTATCGCGTGATTTTCACCAAGTGCGTTAATTAAAAATACTATTTGCATAAGTCTAATCAAGATTTAAGAAGCCAAATAACGTGGCCAAGGGGATGCCTCATTAGTCATCTGATGACATACCTAACGGGTCCGGTGTACTTTTCCTTTAGGTCGTGTGGTATAGCCCACAAGTTCCATGGATTCGCCCCAAGTCCGATGGACTCGCTCACAAGTCCGATGGACTCACCCACAAGTCGAATGGACTCGCCGACAAGTCCGAGAGCCTATTTGAGTATGTATATTTGCACTCTAGTGCTCCACAAGTCCCCTTGTGTTCCACAAGTCCCCTTGTGTTCCACAAGTCCCCTTGTGTTCCACAAGTCCCCTTGTGTTCCACAAGTCCCCTTGTGTTCCACAAGTCCCCTTGTGTTCCACAAGTCCCCTTGTGTTCCACAAGTCCCCTTGTGTTCCACAAGTCCCCTTGTGTTCCACAAGTCCCCTTGTGTTCCACAAGTCCCCTTGTGTTCCACAAGTCCCCTTGTGTTCCACAAGTCCCCTTGTGTTCCACAAGTTCCCTTGTGTTCCACAAGTCCCCTTGTGCTCCACAAGTCCCATTGCGCTCCACAAGTCCCCTTGTTCTCCACAAGTCCCCTTGTGGTACACAAATCACCTTGTGTTGCATAATTTCCTTTGTGCTCCACAAGTCCACATGTGTTCCACAAGTCCACAGTGTATTCCACAAGTCCCCTTGTGTTCCACAAATCTCCTTGTGTTCCACAAGTCCTCTTGTGCTCCACAAGTCCCCTTGTTCTCGACAAGTCCCCTTGTGGTACACAAATCACCTTGTGTTGCATAATTTCCTTTGTGCTCCACAAGTCCACTTGTGTTCCACAAGTCCACTTGTGTTCCACAAGTCCACTTGTGTTCCACAAGTCCACTTGTTTTCCACAAGTCCACTTGTGTTCCACAAGTCCACTTGTGTTCCACAAGTCCACTTGTGTTCCACAAGTCCACTTGTGTTCCACAAGTCCACTTGTGTTCCACAAGTCCACTTGTGTTCCACAAGTCCACTTGTGTTCCACAAGTCCACTTGTGTTCCACAAGTCCACTTGTGTTCCACAAGTCCACTTGTGTTCCACAAGTCCACTTGTGTTCCACAAGTCCACTTGTGTTCCACAAGTCCACTTGTGTTCCACAAGTCCACTTGTGTTCTACAAGTCCCCTTGTGTTTCACAAGTCCCTTTGTGTTTCACAAGTCCCTTTGTGTTTCACAAATCACCTTGTGTTGCATAATTTCCTTTGTGCTCCACAAGTCCACTTGTGTTCCACAAGTCCACTTGTGTTCCACAAGTCCACTTGTGTTCCACAAGTCCACTTGTGTTCCACAAGTCCACTTGTGTTCCACAAGTCCACTTGTGTTCTACAAGTCCCCTTGTGCTCCACAAGTCCCCTTGTGCTCCACAAGTCCCCTTGTGCTCCACAAGTCCCCTTGTTCTCCACAAGTCCCCTTGTGCTAAACAAGTCTCCTTGTGCTCCACAAGTCCCCTTGTGCTCCATAAGTCCTCTTGTGCTCCACAAGTCCTCTTGTGCTCCACAAGTCCTCTTGTGCTCCACAAGTCCTCTTGTGGTACACAAATCGCCTTGTGCTCCATAATTTCCTTTGTGCTCCACAAGTTCCCTTGTGCTCCACAAGTCCTCTTGTGTTCCACAAGGCTACTTGTGCTTCACAAGGCTACTTGTACTCCACAAGGCCACTTGGTGAACTTACTTAAAAAGTCTGGTGGATATGTTTCATATGTTCGGTGTAATTGCTTCAAAATTTCGGTGAACTTGCCTCACAACTCCGATGGATTTGCTTTACAAGTCCGGTACACTTGGTCTACAAACACTGTGCACTTGCCTTACAAGTCCAGAGGAATTTCTGCAAAGTCTGGACTTGCCTTACAAATCCGGAGGAATTGCTTCACACGTCCGGTGCATTTGTTTTACAAGTCAAGATAAATTGCTGCGAAGGTCCGGTTTAAGTCACGGTGGACTCGCTGTATAAGTTCAGTAGGTTTGCTTTCAAATTCAGTGGACTTTCTTCATAAGTTCGGTGGATTTGCTTCTTAAGTCTAGTGGACTTGCTTCTTATGATCGCAAGTCTGGTGAACTAACCACGTGAGTCCAGTGAATGTGCCTCTTAAGTTCTGTGGACTTTTTTCTTATTCTTGTGAACTAGCTTCACAACATTAGTGAACTGGCCTCACAAGTTCGGGGGATGGTCTACAGATCTGGTACCCTCACCTTACACATCATGTGAACTTTCCTCTAAGAACGATCAAATATTCCTTAAAGTTCCGTACAAGTCCGATGGACTTGTTTCTCAAGTTCGGTGAACTTGCCTCAAAAGCCCGGTGGGTTTTTCCCGCAAATCCTGGAAGTTTCCTGGACAACCTCTTAAGGGTTCACAAGCTTGCTATTATTATTTTTGACGTAGACTACGTCTGTGATTTTTATATGGAGATACACTTTGTGAATACCGAAAATGGCACATGTAACAAAATTATGTAAGATTTTGAACGTTAATAACTCAGCTGCCCCTGGATCAATTTCAATAATTTTATCACCAATGGATCAGATATATTTCTAGACATCTGCTAAGTTCAAGCATTTATCATTTTTTTAAAAAATTTACTATTGAAAATTGCACGAATGTGCAACTGTTGCTTTGATAATTAAAGTTATCACCAATTGCCTGCGAGAATCAATTTCCCTAACACAGATTTCAAAGTTGAATTCCATCCGGTCTCACCAAACGGTGTTTATTCAATCCCCACTTAGTGAGGGGTGGTGTTCTCCAGTACACATCGAAAGGCTCACCGCAAGCAGCTAAGTATTTCGGATTCAGTTCCAATTACCGTGTGTGGTGGTGTCCGGTTGTCGGCATCAGCTGCAGCAGCAGCAGTGCTTTCGGTGCGTGACGTTGAACATTGTTCTCCAGTACACAACGAAAGGCTACCGACAAGCAGTGAGCTGCATCTCACATGATCATCCATAGTAGGAGGAAGAAGCCGCACCGCTATTGATCGGAATCAGTAGCTCTTCGTGAGTTGCAGTCGGCCATTTATGTCCAGCGATTCCATGATTTCTATGAATTCAAAGCACGCCCACGCAAACCAACATAACCATCGGGTAGGGTAATTCTTCCCCTACCCAATGGGGATGATGAATTGCGTATGAAACCCTTGAGATTCTGTTTTGTAGTGGTCGCAAGGCTTTACAATGCATTATGTAAGATTGATGTTAGCTGATTTTATGGAATAAGTTGATTTCTATCAATGCATTGGATCTAAAAAATAATCCCGTAGAGCTATAAGTATTACCATTAAATTTCTTGTTATTATGTAATAGGCTTTCTTACATTTGATGTATTTACCGTTTGTATTATTTGATGAAACTCAAATTGATGAAACCTCCGATAATTGTACCGCTTCTCATGAATAATGCCTAGTTTTTGCCATTTTGATATAATCCAACAGTAATCATGCCGACAGGTTTTTTTTTAAATAATTAAGAACGGTTAAAACTCACCAACTCAAGATTTTTTTTTAAATCCTTCCAAGAAGGTTCAGAAGGGTTGAGGCATTACGCACCTTTTTATTTCGATCGAACTGAACCTGGAGCTTGAAGCTAACGTGTAAAATATTAAATTTATTGCAAATTAATATCCACATAAATGTTCCCCAGAACTACCATGAAATGGAAGTCATATTTTTATCTATTCATCTGCACAGAGATGACTCACACGTTCCTATTCAAGATAAATTCAGCACACGAGCCAGATACTTTTTCCACCCAGCTGCCAGTTTAGATGATGCTGGGTAGGTGGCGCACTTCTTGGAACGAAATTAATTTCCATCAGGGTCTATTTGTCATGTCGCTGAGTCGGTCGTTGGGTGGTGACCCATATCCAAGACGCTGCGTTACCGAGTGGAAAAAGAAAAGCTTCTGCTGGCACCTTCTAAGAATGTTGGTCTTGCAAAGCGGTTTGGAACAGTCGGATCAATTCACTCAGTAGGTCTTTTCGCTTGAGGCCATCCGTCTCAGAAACGGTGTGACCGATTGGAATCCCTCGCAAATTGCATACCTCTGAGCGGAATTTTGGATTTGGGCTATGAATTTTGTTCGTTTGCATTTTACTGTTGTAAAATAAATTTGATCATGTGGTTAACCTTAATCATCACAAATCTGTTTATTTTTTTTTTGGGATTTCGCCCCTTAGCCCCTTAGGAAATAAATGAAGATCTTGATTTTATTTTTGTTCGCTGTACAAAGCGAAATAAAAATCAAAACTTCAATGAAACGTGAACAAACCCACGAATCCGGGTCCTTTTTTATGAATGGATGAATGAATGGATTACGATTGAATTAGCAAATAATTTTCACTGCTGGACCTTCCTCCGGAAGGTGAACTTCAAAGAGAATGCAAAAAGGTAGGTCCGTAAAAGCGGTCTTCCCATCTCATTAAATTTATCACGAACAAAGATAATCTGTTTTCCACGGCAGGTTGCTGGCGACGACCGGCCAGAGATTTGAGTATTATACAAAGAGACACGCGCCTTCACGGGCAATTAGTTTTAGGAAGTCGAAGCTGTTTATCGATCGATTGCAGCTAATGGAAGCAAAAAATGCGAATGGTTGGGTGCACGTGATCATGGAATTTCCAATTTTCGGATACATTTTCCGCGTTTGTACCTTGCAAAGCAGAATAAGTTAGGAACAAAATTTAATTAAATTCTCCCGCTGTCGGTTGCTGCGTGCCACATAGTTAGCGATGCAAAGTACAATGAACCTGGAGAATGAATCCAGTCGAGCCATTTCGCCATACAAACGAATTAGTACGAATCATCCCGTCAGATAGCTTGTATGATTGCTCAAACATATTTTACACCGGTAAAAATGTAAACGGTGCCTTAAGAATTCTTATCTTAAATTCGAATTGATCTAAATTGCCAATAAACCACTTAATGAGAAAACAAACAAAACTGATAAGGAGCATACGTCTTGACTTTGAGATACCAACACGGCCACGAATTAGAATGTCCTTGAAAACTCAAGTGATTTGATGTGATATTAGTTCACGTGAGGATTATTAAACATAAAAGTTTTGTGCTTTAACACATAAATTTTGTAGTACTCCATGCGAGAAGCTAACGATTTACATAGATGGAGATGCTTAACGTCAAATATCAGACAATTGGTCATTTTTATACGATAGATGAGAAAATGAAAGTATAGAGTTGATAGTTTCGTTAGAGTACGGCAGTGTGAAAATTGTACATAGAGAGTAGAAAGCGGGCAATGGTCAATTTTGAGGAAGGCACGAATCTGGTTGATCGTCTCCTTTACCAAACTACCCTGTTGGGGAGGGATGGTTAGGGGCATCTCCCCCCGCCACCACTGGCAAAAGAGATTATCGCCGATTTGGTCACGTACCTTCGATGTGCGGAAGCAGCTCTATCGATTGTTCCACACTCAACTCGCCATCTGACATAGTCGATAGGCTTGGAAATTGCAGCTATTGTTGAAGCACATACAGCGGGAGAGGTATTTTCCAGTCAAGGGGCGGTTTCAATAATTTCAAATTTGATACAGTCTACAACTCTCTCTAACTCGATATTTTAAGGTCCTTTACATGATGGATCTTAACATACCGGGTTAGAGAGAGTTGACTGTATTAAATTTTGAATTGTTTTGTAGTAAAGTTTGAAAAATTTTAAAACACCCCTTGACTGGAAAACAATCCGGCCGAAGCGCAATTGACAGGAGAAGTGGAACGACAGCGACAGCAGAAAATCCCGATTTGAGTAAGCCTACTTGCGTTGCGTGCGTTGCGTTGCGTGTGTAACGGAGTAATTCTAGAGTAACATTTGAAATGGGCCTATGTCCAAAACGTAAACAAACCAGAAAATTAATTTTAAATTTTTCCGCCACTATTCAATTCATATTTAAGAAAATTGAAGTAGTTTTGGCATTTATGTTGTTCACAATAACAATAGTAGCTGTATCTCAGTATAAAACATCCACATATACGAAAAGCTTTCAAAAATATATGAAAATCGATAACAATTTAATTTCATAAATTAATAAGCCTTTTTGTGAATCCTTCAATGTACAGACCCTTTTTGTTAAGCCGTTGTGCTTGTCATCAGAAATGGTACGCTCTTTGCTAAGTCTTTTCGCAACGTCAAATAAATTCAAAACAAATCATCGGCCCTGCCTCAAGCAGTAGGGCCTAGCTTTGGCTTGAAAATTTTCAATCATCGACCCTTCTACGTCACTAGGCTTATCAATGAAATGAAATAAATGAATCGTTGTCCGTTTTAGCGTGCGGGCCATTAATGAATTGAAAAATTTCGTTGATCGGCCGTTTCGAAAATGGAGTTATTTTTAATGATTTTTCTCGATTATGCGGAAGTTTCCTACACGATAAGTAGTTATCAAGCGGTGCTAAAGAATGGTATCAAAACCCGATTTGTTTACGTTTTGGACATAGGCCCATTTCAAATGTTACTCTAGAATTCGTAGATTGCATAAGTATGTAGTACTGGCAACTGTCATGTATAAACTTTAACGTTCTTAATCTGATTGCTTAAGGAAAACTATTTGGGAGTGAATAGTTCTCCAATCAAAGTTCAGAACAGGAAAAGCATGAAAATTACCATTGCCGGCCACGCCCATCTTCTCCGTTACGGGGAAATGAAGGATATTGATGATGTAACATCTGCTTAACGGGAGGCCAGCGACTCACCAATGCTCCCATAGATGCTACGGAGTTGGATATTTTGGTAAGAGATGGGTCAGGATTCGCTTAAGCAGGCGATAATATTTTATCGCCGATATTCATAGTAATTAATTATATGATTTGAGTAGTAGCTATACTGAAGATCCGAGAGATGTCGTCCCTTCAGTGGTAGGAAAATCATTTTTGCAGTATGGAGAATATCAGAAAATCCACGATTTATGATTAAAAATGCTTTCACAGAAGGAAACAAATAAACGAGTGTTTACCTTATCACCATAGTAATGTACTCGTGCAATTTTTGTGCATCTGAAACTGCCCATAAAGACGATAATGAATAAAAACTGAAAATTTTCATGCATTTCCAAATGGTTTCCTACCATTCCCATACATTCGAAAGTGACTGGCCCTCTGGATGTGGATGAAATCAAAAACAACATTACATAATTAATTGTTTTGTTCTCGAGGAGCTTGGGAGTAAACCCACGATCTTCTACTCAGTAAGCAAAAGCGGCAGTCGCCAAGCTAGCCGAGCCAGGAGGTAAGTCACTCTGCCACCTTGTGCCTGTGTTGATTTTGTTTCTTGTGTGTTTTTGGGTGTCGGAAAGTGTTTCTGCGTGTTTCTACATGTCGACCTAGCTGTCAAAACGTTGAGCGAAAATTGATGATTACCTGCAACCATTACATCCAGATTTGTTTACAAACAGAATCTTTTTTTTTGCTCTCGCCAAAAATTTATCAATTTAATAATGCACAGTGTAAGCATGGAATGAATCCCTGTAAAAACCACACGTCAACGTAAACAACTTCAAATTCTCATCCCTGATCCTCATCCGCATCACCTATCTAAAAGAGTGTGCTGTATATGTACGACTCCGATCTCAAAAAGTACTCCCTCAGCCGTCAAATTATCATGCTTGAGATCCTGGCTCAAACTAGTAAAGCCCTCTCATATCCATCCCAAACGAATTCCAGTCGCAATCAAGCCCTGATAACCCAGCCGAGCATGCCACTCTCTAAGCAATCTCTCGATCTAAATTTCGCAAATAATACGAACTTTTTGTACGCCGCAGCTAGTAGGATTGTGATATTGTGTATATGAAATTACTACTAAATTAGAAAGAAATATCTCTCTTCAGCTATCAGTCAATAATTGACGTGATAATTATTATCCGCTCCTTCATTCATGCACAGTTGCAGATATTCTATTTTGTTCTAGAGGCTATATTCAATGTCCCAATTACGGGAGTGAGTGTTACTTCCATGTCCCGATCAGTTTTCTGTGGAATCCTCGGTGGAATCCTACCGATTGCTGGTGGGAGATGTCTCCTTCAGAAAAAATCAACAAAAATAAAAAAGGGCATCAAACGAATGTAAACATTCTTGGCTCTAGGCAGTGCTGCCAGAAAAGATTGAAAAATTGGTTCTCATGGTGGTTGAAGGGTGTTTCAGTGTGTCGAAGAGTGTTTTTGATGTGCTTAACACAAGGTGGCAGAGTGACTTACGCCCTGAGCCGAGCTCCTAAATTTAAATTCCAATCCTGTTAAAAATAAAATTGAACAAACAAAAAGGAACCGTCTCACGATCTGAGTAAGCCTATGAATGAATGAATGAATGAATGAATGAATGAAGGAAAACTAGTAAGAACCAAATCGACTTCGGTTGGTCATCTTGATGGTATTTGTGATAACTGTCGAACTTTCCATTTTCGTTCCATTCCACCCTCTTTGCGTTTTGACCTTTAGGGAAGATATCGAGCTACGGAGGTAAATTTTGGAAACTTGGTAAAGAGGGCAAGGTAGCCTGGATTCCCGTTGAGTTAGGAAGAGATCGAGTAAGGCAGAGTTGTCTGTAAATCTTTCGAAATTATTCAAAAGTACTTTGATAATCCGTGCAGTATACAAAAATTGTGAAATCGAAAATGTATAGTTGAGACAATTTGTGTATACATTATGTTTTTATTTGAAAATGGTGATGCAAAAACTTATGCCTATTTCTGTTAAAACAGGTTAAAAGTCTTCAAACATGCACCAAATTTTCGTTCAGATATTTTGGAAATTGCGATTAATTTCGAAGCTAGTTGTGGATATCGTTAAACATTGTGATCAATTGCATTCAATGTTGCGATTAATTTGTTTTGAAATTCTGACCAATTTGTGAAGTTTTCAGCATTTCATTGCAAAATGTGAGCAATTTTTGATTTATTTATTAATAAAAAAAGACATGATCTAAAGGCTGACTAATAGTAAATTGGTACGCACAAAAAGACCTGTAATTTGTGATTCAATAAGTTTAAAAAGTCCATTAATGCTTGCTTTAAAGTACTTTTATTAAAACTTCAAAGTTACAGCATTAGATGGTTACATTTCTCCAGTTCGAACGAAATCTCGAACCTTCCTCTTGATGAGGCCCATCAGCGCCCGCACAGTGGAAACGGACACGGAATCAGCGCATTTCTTCCATTTTGCCCGCATTTGCTGGATGTCCTTGACTGCTCCGCCGCTTCGTCGAAGTCGCTGCTTTGAAATTGCCCAGTACTTTTCGATTGGTCGAAATTCCGGGCAATTCGGAGGATTCATTAGCATATCACTCCAGAACCACCTTGGAGACTTTGTCCCTATGCTTGCGGATGAACGGCAATACGATGTAAACTTGGGCAGTGCTGCGTGCTGTCAACAATGTCAATTGACGTAAGATATTGGTCTAGCACTGAATTTCACTTCCGACACTGATATTCGTAGCAAGGAGGATATCAGGCGGTAATTGCTATCCATATGAATATCACTAGGGAAAAGTTGAAAATCTTACTATTATCCCAATAAATCATCTTATTTTTATGACCGTTGCATTGTTTTAATATTACTGGTTAGTTTTCTAAAGATCGGTACTCGATTAGCTGGCGTATATAAGAAAAACATTGAGGCAGAACTTATCAAGTGGCTAGTGAAATTCAGCATTTCAAAGGTATTGATATTGATATTTTGCAGCACTGAACTTGGGATGTTATTGTCGAAAATGTAACGAATGGTTCCGTTTTCAGGCCACAACTGCAAATCACTTGCCAAATCATGGCCTTCTTCGCAAACTTGTCGGCAAACACGAACTTGAATCTTCCCGGCACATCCACACGTCCAGTCGCGATGTACAACTTTTGACCGGCAAGCTGCTTAAAATCGAGTTTGACGTATTTTTCGTCATCGATCAAAGTGCAGCCCTTGTGTTTCGTCAAAACACGGTCGTACAAGAGCGCTTTTTGGCCACTGAGTCCTGCTGCATGTGCCGGTTCGGATGTTTACTGGCTTTGTACGACTTGTATCCTTCCTTGGCAAAGATGTTACGCACCGTTTGAAAGTTGGCGTTGTACCTTCTGGCCACATCTCGGATCGAAGGACCGGGGTTGGCTTTAACGCACCTTGCTGTGCAGCTGACGATCCCTGGTTCCAGTTTTTTCGAAGGTCCGCTGATTGCTTTCTACGCTCAGGGTTTCCTTGTCGACAAACTGTTGTTTTCGGCATCTTCAGCACTTTAGCCAGCTTGGAACCGGACCACTCTGGATTTTCCAGGTGTTTGTGAACAATTTTTTTTCTTTTTTCGAGTTCCATTTGACGTTATTTCTGAACGCGATCGAGCAATTTGATCAAACTTGCATCAGTTGTTCTCTATAGAAGTGTAAACAAA
The DNA here is from genome assembly GCF_037179485.1 of Ochlerotatus camptorhynchus. Classification (NCBI taxonomy): domain Eukaryota; kingdom Metazoa; phylum Arthropoda; class Insecta; order Diptera; family Culicidae; genus Ochlerotatus; species Ochlerotatus camptorhynchus. Next base: position 2,659,005 of record NW_027040756.1, on the reverse strand, counting down.
CCACTGTCAAAGATTTTCGATTTCAACACTAGAGGCGTGCTAGTGGCGCGCAAGGTGCGTACCAATTTACTTATAATTGGCCGTTAGCGGGGGACAAATCTATGTTCATAGAGTTCAAATCAGAAGAATGGTTGCTTCATTGCTTATTGCATAACTGTAAACAATTAATTTTATGATTTCGATTGGAAGTGACTTATTTGGAAGCTTTTACCGTGTAGAATTTTTGTTTAAATATTAAAGATTGTATTTAGACACAAAAATGAATGTTCAACCTGAATGCCACCCATGATCCAAACGGTATCTATCCTGGTTTCCTACGGTTTCGAAAATGGTTGGAAAGAGCAGATTAGTAGACGAGGCGCGAGCAGAGCGCGATGATTAGTAACGTTTGACGTTTTTGGTTTTGTTTAACTCACGTTGTGTACGTAATGTGGCCCATACACAATGCAACAAGGTTATACACTTGGTTCTTCGACTGGATGTCGAATCCTAGGGGGACGACACATCTAAATCTTAAATATTCCTGTGATGCCCGAAATTTCACACGTGCAATTCAATTTATGAAAAATCTTTTTTACATTTCACGCATCTAAATCCATCTTTTTGCGTCGAGTGTTATCTTTCTGCAAGAAATCTACAGAATCTTCATATAAATCTTCTTTTCATCGCGAGTGCAGCTAAAGACAGCAAAACAAAATATTCCCTGCATTTTCGATAGAGTCGACCTCCGCGGTCGGATCGGCTTTCAACCAATTTGTCCACCGAGCAAACAAGTCTCCACTGCGCCACACACACAATCCAATCCGCTATTCGACTTGTACGTCAACCTATTGGAAAACTCATTTAAAATGCACACAATGTTTGTGCGACTTCTCCATATACACTGCTACCAGTTTGACAGACTTTCACTCCGCCCATCTTAAATCAAAATGCTTTGATTTTACTTCAACCGATTGGCTAACCGACAATTTGGCTTACAACCTCTCCACACACGAAACAATCGAGCATCAACCCATGCACGATGCAATGGTCAGAAAACATGATTGAATCCTTTCAGAATGGTCAATCTATTGGAATGAATTCTCTACTGATGTGACAGTCATCGTGCTTGCCGTCATCGTTGAGGCAGCATTTCTATCGATAATTCGACCCTAATTGTTGTTGTGATATAAGGGGCTCAGTGACCTAGTGGTGACCGTTGCCGTTTTGCTTACTTAGCAGAAGATTGTGGGTTCAAACTCCGATAACTATTTTTCTTTTGTAGAAGAGAATGTTCGATATATCAGCCGGTAGAACTCAAACGGATCGATGCGAAAAAAGTGATATTCATGATAAAATATTACGTATTCACCGGGCTTGAACAGTGCTTTGTAGATGGTTTGCTCATTTCAAGCCCCATTCATTTGGATCTATGTATTTCCCCCCTTGATTTGTTTTCCGTACTACTGAGTACCAATGCTACCGACGCCAGAAAGGCAGCTCTCACACCTGGACCCCTATCGACCCATCAACTCATGAACCGGGGACCAACGGCTTTACTTCCCTTCCTAAGCAAGGCGTGATCAGAGATTTTATTGGTTCTACCGAAACGATTCCTATTGCAATTTTTACATTTTCATTTCCCATTTTCCAATAATTTATGGAGTTTCAAATAATTCCATTGCTTTCCAGCAAGCACGTTGATTGATAATTCCGATTGGAACTATGGGAATTTCACCTTCTTTATTTAGTGACCGTATTTTAGGTAGTCATTTTCCACCCACACAGCCATAAGCTTTAATCTCATCGAAATTCGTCAAATACCAAGAAAATGTATCAACGTGATACGTAATGATTTCTCAAGAACCGCGAACTCGAAACGACGGAAAAGGATGACAACTTCGAACAACGTTGCTTGTGGCCACAGTCGCGCACTCCTTCCTAAGTTGTCGTCTTCATCGTCGTTGTTGTCGCCGTCGTTGGTTGGTTCTCTGTGCTCTCGTCGGAAATCAACCATATTCGAGAATTGATTGAATCACTTTGTGTCCCTATTTGTGGTGGGTACATCTTCGCTGTGTTTCCTCTCAGTTGTGGGTGGTAGACGGGAGTGATGTTTATGTCCATCTGCGCTCTTATTCGGCCTACCGGTGGTTTGTAAATTTCGTGGTGAATACCCTTTTGAGCTCTTTTGAGCGATGGTGGATGGAGTAGGGACGGAGATGCGCGGTAGGCAGAGAAACAAATTAAATTATGGACTCATTTGTGATGTTGTGAACTTGAAAACGTGCCCGTACAGTAAACGGAAAGTTATGGGGCGAGAAGGGAAAGTACACATAGGCAAATTATGACATTTTCTTGCTTGTAGCTTACTCACTGAACAGTGACAGTACAATTATGATGATGAGAAAACTTACTCATCGATAATTTAAAATAGCTTTGAATTTGACTCGTTCGTCCATGATTCAGTTGAGGCACGAGGGCTGCATGGCCGGGACAATTAAAAGTATGAAAATAGCTAATCCATTGATTGCTCATGTACCTAACGTTAGCTCAGAATGCCGGCTTTGCTAAAGGGTGTCCACGATGAAATTGCCACACACAGAATTGATTCGCAAAATTCGAGTTTTCATCCGATTGCCATCAAATTTTCAGGGATTGAGAAATAACTATTAAACTTCATTTTACCATTTTACTCGTATTTTATTTACAGTCCATACGCAAATGCCCGCACCTTGGCCTTAACCCCGGCCATAAGATTCTGCACAACCTGTGAATCAACCGTTTTTTGCATGTAAATCCATACTTTCTTAAGTTCCTCGACTGTCTTCACTACCTTAGGTCGTTTAAGAAGGTGCTGCTTCATAATCGCCCAGTACTTCTCGATGGGGCGGAGCTCCGGAGTGTTGGGAGGGTTGAACATTTGCGGCACGAAATTGACCTTATTGTCCGCATACCACTTCAGCACGTCCTTGGAGTAGTGGCATGAGGCCAAATCCGGCCAGAAGATTGTTGGGACGTTGTGGGCCTTCAGAAGAGGAAGCAGCCGCTTCTGGAGGCACTCTTTTATGTACACCTGTCCGTTCATCGTGTCCTGGGTCACGAAAGGTGCACTCCGCTTCCCGCACGTGCAAATGGCTTGCCAAACCAGGAATTTCTTCGCAAATTTGGACATCTTCTGAGTGCGGACATGCTCCGGAACGCTGAACTTATCCTTGGCCGTGAAAAACAGGTTGCGATTCCCAACGTTTTAGCGATGGAACGATGCGAGAGATCCTTGTTCTCGTGATGTATGCGCAAGATTTTATCACGCACGAGCTGTTCTTTCGACTCCATTTCCGCGAGTTTTGATCACAGGACTTTAAAACTTGCAGGATGTAAATAATACACTATGAACTAAATCCACCCAAATTTTCATTAAATTCTACCCAACGGTTAAAACAGTTAGAGCAATTTCATAGTGTGACAATTTCATCGTGGACACCCTTTAGTTCTCTTATCAACTCTCAGCTTTCAGCGCAGCTCTGACCATGTTTAGGTATATGACTGTCTTGTTCACGGAATTCTTGTACAACATTCTCCGTATTGATTACCACTGCCTCAAATCTTGGGCAGTAAAAGAACATGTGCTTCGCAGTTTCCTCCACTGTTTGCACATGAATAGGATCGTTCCGTTTATGACGTATTTTACCAAACAAAATTTAAAATTCTCTCGCAAATCGAGATTATAGCCAAATTCGTTAAAACTTTGCACAACTGTTGGGGATCTCAATACGCATCGGAAGATTATCTGCTTTGAAAAGTCATTTCATAACATAGTCTTTTAATTTTGGAAGTATTTGTGAAGTCTTACCTAATGTTTGAATTTATGCTCAGTTCGGAATGTCACATATTATTTTAAATCTCAGGTCTTCAAAAATGTTAATGTTGTAAAGTTTGAATAATTTGCTTAAGCCAAAGATTTTGAACATTTTTAACTTGCCAAAATCCGTTGTCACAGAAGTTCGATCTATTTTAATTTAGAAATGTTAAAAAGTTTGGCATTTAGAATATTCGAGTCCCAGAGACTTGATGAACTGAGATATCCTATCTCAATTCTCTTCTGAGCATGAGAGTTCACAAATTATTCGTAATCTCTAAAACTCTTAAGAAAAAACTTGTCTTTATAAAGTGGATCCGATATTGATAACACGTTTTCTCCTTAAACATTAATGAGATTTTTCCTTACGTTTTTTTGTTTTCTTTGTAGGAATTCTTTAAAGAATTTCTTATAATTACCACATAAAGCGTTATAAAATACTCCACTGGATTCCTTGGAGTGCACCTTTAAATTCGATTTGGAATTGTACGCATTTTTGTGGAATAATACTTGGAATTATCCACAACATTTTCATCGAGTTCTCCACAGAATAATCCTGGAATTCTACTCGGAACTACCATGGGATTCTCATTAGAACATACTTGGAGTACTTTCAATTCATTGAAGTTTGAACTCCCTTTTCAGAATTTAAATGAAATTCTTCTTAAAATTCACCTAAAACTCTCCTCACAATTCCAAAGAGTTTTTTCTTATAAATTCCCGAAAAATCATGCTTTGTTTACACGTCCCAAGTAACATTTTAAGTTTTATAAAATACTACAAACCTACTATAAAACAACATTCATAAAACCCTGGTCAATACTGCTTTGCCATTGATGCATCCACCAAAACCTAGAATCTGTCTAGTTGGCCCATTCTGGAGAAGGTTCTGAAGGGTATATTTTCGAAGCTCTTCAAGATTGATTTACTGCAAAATGGTTGTACGATAAACGCATTGAGATCCATTTCAAACCCGTATTTAAGTTACAATAAAAGCTATTTGGCAACAATTAAAACCTTTTTCTGAGCCCTAGCTGCTTGCTAAGTTCACTAGAATAACAACAATCAAGATAAAAAAGGATTCATAAATACCATCCGATCTTATCAAAATAATTAAAATAAAAACTGATCGTATAAAAATCCTGCCGAATTCCCAAAATTATAAAATAGTTCTCAAAACTAGGCCTAGTTTTAGGTGCCATATAAAATTTGATGTGAAATGTACGTGAAAACATCGAAAAACTTGAGTCCGCTCACGGAAAACATCGATTTTACTAATTATTTAACGTTAAGAAAAAAAAAAAATATTCTTCAGATCGATCATTAAGCTTACCCTCTCATTGCTAAATTAACTAAAATAATGTTATATGCAAGGAAATATAGATTGAAAATCGAAGATTGTAAAAAAACAAACAAAATAATTGTAATTGGCGGAGGCATAAAAGTTGATTTTCATGGGCCATTTGTAAAAAGTTATTTTGCTTTCAAGAAATCCTCAACAAATTCATAAGGTTTTGAAATGGATTTTATGAAGAAAACTTGTAGACTGAATTGTATTTATCTAAAGCCATTTTGCTTGATCCTAACCCGTTCAGATTTATGGCAGCATTTATGGCGGCAATGTTGCCTACAAAATGTTAAACGTCAAAGTTTGTTTATCGTTCGATAGTTTCGCTGAGCGATTCAGTGTTCTTCCAGGCGATTCTTTCCCGATGGCTTGGAAGCAGTTACTCAGAAAGTGTTCACAACATTTCGCATTTCGCACAGTTATAACCTCGATCATTTCCGAAAAGATCCAATTCTTCCGGATGGTTCTGGAAGTGCACCATCAAACAATGCAGGAATGTACGGTTGAATGATTTTTTTTCCAAGTGATGATCCTTTCACCGAATAAAATCGCAGCTAAGAATCGAAAAACCAACTAGTGTCCGCTAACTGACAGTTTCAGTGATTTGCTGTCGGTACTGACGCAAGTTATTCCGATCTTCATCTATTCGCAAGGTCTGAAGAAGGCTGGTCTGTTTTCAGACTGTTTTGACAATGTTTTATGAATTTGAGGACCACGCTCACTTCACACTTCTCCATGATGCGCAGTCGTTGATGGTACCCATTCGGCTGGACGTGCTGGTTCTTCTAAAGATCTAAATTTTACTGAATTCGACTTCCCTTCGGTCGTTAGCATCGTTTATCTTTCGAGATATCCTTGTCATAAATTTGATTTTTATTCACTATGAGGATCCATCCTGAAAGTTCAATTTGTAAACAGAGGAGATTTTATGATACACTTTAAAAGCCGAAAAGGCAACAATATATGCATTTTACTCTCATTTAAAACCGAATGGTTTTATGATTGCTTTTATATTGATAGAACATGTTTATAGAGTATTTTATCAAGACATTAATAAAAAATTGCTAATGAAGTTTATGATTGATTTTTAGAACAGTTTTATGAAGGGATTGAGAACTACTTTAAATTTAATTTTAAAACAAGACAATTTTTTACTTCTCGCCAGACTGTAAACGGGTTTTAAAACAGCGAAAAGGTGAACTATTGAGCAGGAACGTTTTACACTGTGAAATGCTGTATTTAAACTAAATGGCTTATTCATTGCCATTATAAAACCATCAGAAATCAGAGTGGTTGCCAAATGTTTGCAGAATTGTTACTTGGGGTGGGATTTCTCATTGGAATACCCTTGAAATTCTGCGAGAAGTCTCTTCGGGATTCTTTTGGGATTCTCCTCAGAACTACCTTGGTATACCCCTTAGAATTTATTTGATGCTCTCCTCATAATTTCCTTAGAATTTTCATTATTTTTCACCCGAAATCAGTAAGCTCTCAGAACTGTAATTTGTTCTTGTATTGAATACTCTTCTGAATTCCTTTATACTTGTGCCTAGAATGCCATCGATGCGCGTCTAAATTTTAAAAGAAATTCTCATAGAAGTTCTTTTGATAAATCCACGAATGAAGATTCTTCCAACAGGTATGGCTGTATTTTTGGTTTATTTTCTCTCAGCAAAGCGATTTTTGAACATTTTATATTATTTTCGAATTTTTTTTAAATTTAATTGAAAATTCATCACATGGAAGATCGCCAAAGAAAATTTAAAAAATTCCAATAATTTTGAAATATATTTTAAAATCTGGGATCATAGAAGTTTTTTTTTTAAATCTGACATGTCAAAAAAAGTAGACGATAACCTAATGAAATCGTTCATGGACTTTGTCGTTCACTTTTCTCCTCGAGATTATTGCTAAACATGCTGCAACTAAATAAAATGATTTTTCCCAAACATTTTTAACCGCTTTACTGCCAGTCTCCAGAGAGCCAAACATTTCAAATTTGGGAGAGAATATTTTCTTTCACGAGCTCAATCTCTCAACATGCCATGTCTTTAGTGATTTACCTCTCACTGACTAGAAAATAGAGTAGGGGATAATGGTATACAACGCACCCCCTGGGTAGAACGCACCAGCTGACTTTCATTTGTGTTTTTCATGGCTTTTACTAAACTGTTTTGTTGTCTTATCAAGCAGCACTTCTAGCATAGCATATGAACTAAAAATCCTGCATGATAAATCCTAGAATTGGATTAAAAATTCCAAGAAAAACTTAAAATAAAATGAAAAAGTGCGTCCTACCCCGGGGGTGCGTTATGTACCGTTCTCCCTTACCTGGCTCTGCAGAACATGTCTGGTACCTCTAAATATGTGTTTGGATTAGCATCCGAAGAGAATGATTTTTTACATATTCTGCAAAAAAGATACTTTCAGCCCGCCCCATTCTTAAAAATTCGGCGAGAAATCCTGTCAGAGGTGGGGCTAAGCATTTTTTTGCGGAGAATATGTAAAAAAGGAGGGATTTCAGATGTATTTTTTGTTCAGAATATGTAAAAAAGGAGGGACTTCGAATGTTAATCTAAATGCATACATATTTGTTAACTTGTTAATTTGTGGGGGGGAACAGTTCGGAAAACAGTTTATGCGTAGTTTCTGATAGATTTCACCGCAAACAACAGCAGTGGCATCTGATGGGAAATTAATACCGGAGCTTGACAAATGGTTAATTTTTTAATGTTCGCCTTTTGGTCGAGGTCTGAAATTCTTGTGTTGAAGGGACGATCCTCAGCACTCTATTCAGAGTGATCTGGATTTTGTTCATATGAGTCTGTGAGCATGATTCCCACACCGGAGCTGCGTAGTGGATCGCAGGTGATATGATTTATTTGTAGACAGCAAGTTTGTTCAGACTTGAGAGGCGGGAATCAGCGGCAAATCAGCGGATACAGACACCTAGCGAAGGCAGAACACTTGACTACGGTTTTCTCTACATGCGAACGGAAGAGGAGCTTTTCATCGAATAATATCCCTAGATAGGTTACTTCAGGAGTCCACTCAACCCTTGTGCTATCTATGATTACAGTACAATATGGAGCCAGTTTTAGTTTGGGTGATTGCCGATGGAGGAACATAATTGTTTGAGTTTAAGAGGCATTTGATTTTGCTTTTCCACGTGTTGGCATTATCAGCAAAGGGTGAAATACTCGACGGTACCTCTATTTATGCAAAGTGATTAGCATTGTAAGTCCCTTCTACTTGGAGAAGCATGCAATGGACCGGCTTGCTATGCCTCGCCCCCATCAGCAACAAATCCGGGAATTTAAAAACTGTTCTATAGCATTATTTTCCAAGTAGGATGAACTTGCATGGCTAATCTCTAAAAGCATAAATATTAGTACCGTCTGATAAATTCAGTGTTTGGTACTGTTATCCATTTCCTTCTACAAAATAATGGATGTGCGTTCACAAAACCCACGAAATCTTTAAAAAAGGAACATTTAGTATGAAGAGCTTTAAGTGTGTTGGTTTATTTCCTTTAAATTCCGTTATAATTGCTTATCCTTTGACAGATACGCGTATTTCGTCTATTACTTGCAGACTTCATCAGTGCCAAGTACTCAACACAACACAAGCACTTTTTTTTGTAATTCGTTTATTTGTACAGGCTCAGTCGAATAAACTTTACAGAGCCGAGATATTATTTTTCTTCAACAATAAGAATCTTAAAACTAGAGTTAAGGGGGTTTAACCGATTACTCGCGGTCGTCTCGAGGTTAGGGAGTTTTACAATTTAAGGATGGGGAAAGGTTGAGAGGATTACCAATTTTATTTTTTTTTAATGTGGTAACTATTTCTAAAACACTTACTTAAATCTAAAGAAATGATCAGTTCAACATGAGATGAACATGAATACTACAGAAGGAATGTATATACACACACACTTTCTCGCAAACACATTCATCTTGACAAATATACCAAATTAAGAAAACAAACTATCTACAACCTAAGGTTAATGAATTTAAAAAATTCATATATGAGTTTCATATATTCCAAATCGCGCCCAGCCAAGATATCTCGAACCGGAACATTGGGAACACAAGCACTTGGCACTGATGAAGTCTGCAAGTAGTTGACGAAATACGCATATCGGTCAAAAGATAAGCAATTATAACGGAATTTAAAGGAAATAAACCCACACACTCAAAGCTCTGCATAAAGGGATTCCGTTAAGAGGTTCGACATATTTTATAGATTGAACATTTAGTATTTTTTAAATTCCATCGGTAGAAAAAAGATGTTCCGAGAATTTATTGGAGGGATTTCAAGGTAAAATGTTCTAATCGCGAGATATTCACTATCAATTACGAAATTTCACATAAATAGGAGCATATGTGCAACTCGTTTTGACGTAGAATTACGTCTTTGTCGACTATACTGGGGTGCAAATCAAAAAAAATTATGTGGTGAAATAGTGTTAGGATTTGAACGCTTGTAACATTGTCATTTATAGATGAAATTAAAATCAAAATACGCCAATCGATAGGATATTACTTAACAAATTTGCTGGAAAAATGCGCAATAATTTTATCACTGTTTTCATGAAATAAACGTTTTCCCCAAACCCAGTCATCATAAACGAGTACCACTTAGTTGCACATCATTCTGCTTGAACCTGAAAAGATATAAAACAGCGCTGCTTTCCTGCCTCTGCTCATTACCGCTTCGGGTGGCGTGGCACTAGGTCCTGCTGCAAGCAGGACCAAGTCAGTGGTTCACATATATGCGGATAGTGTTCTAGCACTGTGCGTAGCCTGCCAGCATAATGTAAGCAGGGCATCAGCGTCTACCAGCATGTGCTAGTTGGCTAGTACACTGGCACTAGCTAATCCACACAGATTTAAAGATTCCCTAGAGGCTGTTGGCAACTATACCATACAACTTTAAATTTTTTGTATGGTCAATTGTCTAGGCAGGGGATCGATCACCTTGACAACCAGCGATATCAAAGGAGAGACGTTAACTAGTATGAACGACGAAAATTATCTACACAAAAAATTGCTTAAGAGGCATATGATGACATGCATTTCGATGGTAATCTGTTGGTGTTTTATCAAAAGCTGATTGTAAAACAGATCTAGTACCTCTATATATGAAATAAGATCAACATCCGAGGTCCATCCTGTTATACATATTCTGCACAAAAGATACTTTCTGCCCCGCGGCATTCATAAAAAACGGCGGGAAATCCTGTCAGTTGCGGGGCTTTGAAAGTATTTTTTGTGCAAAATAGTAAAGAAGGAGGGACGTCGGATGTTAACCTAAATGCATATACCGTGCATCATAGAGAAAGAAGTGCGTGGGGAACTTGAAACGGTAGATGCATCTGTTAGCGAAAGTGAATAATCACTGAGATTATTTCTAATATAGTAGTTTGCGGTAGTACACAATGCCTCTCAAAAATAATTACAGTGAATATTCACTTCCGCTAAGAGATACATGTACCGTTTCAACTTGCCCCGGTGTACCTTAACTATGATGCTTACTATCAAAAAATTTAACAGGTGGAGAATCTGTATACAAGCTTTTGATCTGACTTTGAAAATCACTAACTTAATCCCCCTAATTTTCAATTAATGTTGTACTATACTCCTACTTATTGGAAACCAAACGTTTGATTTGAGAAAAGTCACAGTATTCTATTTTGCATCATTCTAAGAACACGCTGGAAAGTACACAGTGATGATGCATGATAATTTTATGTTATGGAGAACAAAGAGGTGCTTTAACCCCGTATGATCGTTATACTCCTTCCTCCCCTACTTCGCTGACATATGAACCAACATTTTGTTCAATATTGAAAGTACCGTCTTCTGATAGGGAAAACAACTGCCTGTTGCTTTATCATAAAATGCAACCTGCACTCTCTTCTCTGCTTCAGAGACCTAATTCAAAACTAATGATGGAGCTACTGAAAAAAATTACGTATATTTTGCGAATTGTTTTATCCCACAACATGCATGGCGTTTTTGTGTATTATACTTGATGATAAGTGCACATTGATCACAGCAAAATAGATCAACATTGATCAACCCTATGTAGTTATGTAGGGAAAATTCTGTCCATTCTTAACCATTACATTAAATTTAACTACATTATCTCATGCGTAAGATGAACGGTGGTCGATGTCGCGAGTTTTGAACCATAGCGGAAACATTGAAATACTTGAAAAATTTAAGATAAAGTATAATAGTCGAACATGCATGGCATACATCAATTTGGCTGAGTTCTACGTCTAGGACACAACCCTTTAATTTTGATGTGTGCATTTTTATATCATTCTGAGGAAGCTCTACCTGAATTAACATTAGGAACATAAATGTTGAGACATAGCACTGATTTTCACTGTTGCCCAATTTCTTAGTAATCGCTCAAGGGACATGCATAAATGACGTAGCATTTGAAGAGACAAGGGGGTTTCAGAAGCAGGGTTACTTCCACTCACTTGCTATAAAAAAATGTTTTTCGGAATAATGAAATCGTGAGATGGTATAATGATAATTAGTACTTGTAAGTGGGGGCGACCTCGGTGTAGTGGTTAACATCCATACCTCTCACGCCAAAGTCACGAGTTCAAATCTTACCCCCGGACAAGTCGCGAATGACCCAAAAGTGTTAAAGTGACTATAATAATAAAAAAAAGTACTTGTAAGCTACACGAAGAGGTCGTGAAGTATGTGTTTGACACATAAAATCTGTCAATATTGCTTTCAGAGGGTTACAATCAGCGATTTAACGACTCGTGAGCGCTCACGAGTGAACGCTCACGAATCATAAGATCGCTGATTGTGACGCTCTGAATGCGAAATTGACAGGTTTTATGCGTCAAACACATACTTTTCACCCTCTTCTTGTTACTTACAAGTACAACACATCATTATATCATCTAATGATTGCATAATTCCGAAAAATATTTTTTTTATAGCAAGTGAGTGGAAGTAACCCTGTTCAGAAGTTGTGATGGGAACGACGCGCAAGATTCGGGGTGCGAACTCGTGAACGCTGTGGTTAACAGGAACGACGGGACTTCGAAAAGCGAATCCCAACACGGATGGGGATTGTCGCTTGAGGCAGCGCGTGGTGATCTGTGGTGTCTGTCCGTGGCGGCACGGAAGTTCTGCGAAAACGACGTTACTGATCGCTGATGTGTTGTGCGTATGAAGCCGGAAGGATAAGCGAAAAGCAGCTACTGCCTTTCTACTGCTACTACCAGCTCACCACGCCGTCCGATGCGAAAATGAGCGTTTGTTTCATGAAAACAGTGATAAAATTATCACTTTTAGTTTGTTTATTTTTAAAAAGTTTTTTTTTATGTAAAATTGGAAAAGCATTTATTGATTCTAAGATTCTAAGTGTTATTTCTTATCGATTGGTGTATTACCTTTGTTACTAGCGTAACATAGGTATTAGAATCGATTTTCACACGTCTTGCCGTTTGTGACCGATAGCCATCCACACAACCTATCTCACTTGTATAAAACATTCCCAATCGATAGAACTCGGCTCGATCTGGCTTGACAGTTTTAATACGACATCGTAGAATCAAATTGAACATGAAAAATCGACCCGGCAAGATGAAATTTGCTGATGTCTGTATGTGCGTCTGTGGACGCGTTGCATCTAGGCAAGCTTTTTTCGATATGGTTGGTACGTGCATGTCGTTTGAGTCCGTTTTTTTAGTTACAAACTAGATTGTAACTAACAAGATAACAAATTAACATTTGGATTTAGGTCGATGTTGTTCATTCGCCACCTTGTCAGCCCCAACTTTGTTTACTCAATTTTGGTGGATATGAGTAGATCCTACTCAAATTTGGATTGTTTAGAAATAGCTTACATCCTGCGCTGTTTTTGCCCATACATCTAAACATCTATACACCTAAAGCGGACGTTACACATGTCAATATATTCACAAGGAGGATAGTGTAACTGGCGCTTTAAATCTTGGTCTATACAACACCCTCACTTTTAAAAATCGCTATTAGAACTGGTACATCGTGAAACAATTATGGAAAATATCTTACCGTTACCGATCAGCTCCGTTGGCGTAGCTATTGGGGGTGCCTTAGGCAGTGATGCCACATTTTTCAAATTTTATTCTGTATTCTCGCGTAACATTTGAAAAGGGCCTATCCTCGCCCTGACACGCAAGGGAGTCCCGGATAAAATCGTCAACCTCATCGAAGCGCAGTATGAGCCTTTCACGTGCAGAGTTCTGCATAACGGAGCCTTGTCCGACCCTATCCGGGTAGTCGCTGGTGTGAGACAAGGATGTATACTATCACCGCTACTGTTTCTCATCGTAATCGACGAGATCATGGTAGGTGAAATTGACCGTGTACCGAGCCGTGGGTAGTTTGCGTGGGTGTTTTGGTAGCCTATCACCATGGAGCATCTCAACGACTTCGATTTGGCTGATGATGTTGCTCTACTAGCACAACGGCGCTCTGATATGCAGAGTAAGCTCAATGACCTAGCCGAACGCTCCTCTGCAGCGGGTCTCACCATCAACGTCAACAAGACCAAATCGTTGGATATCAACACGGGCAACCCTTCCAACTTTACGTATATATGCGAGTAATTGCCATGTATACCGGATATTCTAGGTTCTCTAAATCGTCCTTGAGTTTAGTTGATTTGTTATACTATATCAACCAGGACTGCAATAATGTCTGTAGTCAGGCATGGAAAATCATTTGCATTCATTTCGTGCATTCATTTACATTCATTTGCCTCTAACTTTTTTCATCAACAGCATTCCGCCAAATGATGTATATAGCTTTTGTAGGTTTTGTTATTAACTACAACTTTTGTTAACAAGTCAAATCCGTATCTTTGATGCATGACGGACCAGAGCGAACAGAAGCCACAATTGTTTTTCAGTGAATGTATTTTACATTCACAGAAGAACAGTAACAAGTTCTGCCCGCTCTAGTTCGTGATGGATAAGAGATACAGATTTGAGTTATGAGCAAAAGTAGTAGTTAATAACAAAACCTAAAAAAGTTCTGTATATCATTTTGCGGAATGCTGTTGATGAAAAAAGTTAGAGGCAAATGAATGTAAATGAATGTATGAAATGAATGTAAATGATTTTCCATGCCTGTCTGTAGTATCGAAATATGTCCAAACAGATTCAAAGTGTCTATGTAGATCGTGTCCGACCTATTACTACGTATACAAGATGTTATAGGTTCTGAAATCATTCTGGAGATAAGCTTATTTTTCTACTAGATCACCCAAGACTAATTCAAAATCTGTAGTATCGAAATATGCCCAAACAAATTTGCAGTGTCTATGCGGATCATGTCAACCTATTTCCGTGTATGCCAAATGTTCTAGGATTTCCAAATCGATATTTCGATACTACCAATATTATCCCAGTCTTTGTTGATCTAGTTAAACAGATCATCTGAACTGCAGGACGATTTGGAGAACCTAAATCGTCTGGTATACGTGGAAATAATTAAACATTATCCATATAGACACTATGAATTTGTCTGGGAATATTTCGATACTAAAGACTTTGTCCCAATCTCGGTTGATATAGTAGAGCAAATTATCTGAACTCCAGGACGATTTGAAGAACCTTGAACATCTGGATTACACTTTGATAGACACTTTGAATTTGATTGGAGATTTTTCGATAGTACAGACATTATTGCAGTTCTGGACGATTTGGAAAACCTATAATTGCCGGTATACATAGTAATAAGTCGTTCAACAAGATGATACGATTCGGTTATGATTTGACAACGAAAAAGTGCTAGGTTCATATTGGAATAAAAAATATCATGAAAATGTCTCACCATTGGACAGTCCCCAAGAAATATCCGTGTAAATACAGAACCGCGACGTGACCAACAATTGTGACTTATGAAACTCTGGTAATTTCTCGATTATGTGCAGGGTGTTTAGTTTGAATCGGTAAAAAATTGAGAAAAATAGAGCCAAATTAACTACAACATTTAGGACAGCAAAATACGTCAGAGGTGCAAAGGTTAATTTTCAAAAAAATTTGCATTTCAAATGAAAATGCATTATTATTTTTTTAAATAATGGTTCATCAAATCTAGGCCGGTATTATTCAATCGAATCTCATATTGTAAGGGTGTTTTATTATGTTCACTTATTAATTACTCAGAATGTATACTATACATAAATATCTGAATAAATATGATACATTGTTTTTTTTTTGTTTTTTTTTTCAAATGTTACAAACGATACTGCTGGAGGCGACTGAGTTCGTTTCCCGTCCGGTCTTTTAATTTTTCGGGTTGGAACATTTCTCTACTTCCTTGGGCATAGGATAGGATAATAGGCATAGAAAGCTCTCAAATAAAATGTGAAGGTACTTCAAAGAACACTAAGTTGAGAGCAGGTAAAAATCTAATATGCTGTAAGCAATAAGCTTGGTATTTTTAGGCAATGAAAACAGTTTTTTTTTGTCGCGGATTAGTATTTGAAGTCGCGGATTTCTTTTGAGAAATCGTGGATTTCGCGGATAAAATTTAGAAAATCTTGTAACAGCTCTGTAGTTAGCTTGCGCCTGAATCAACACACTGATTAGGAAATTCATTTGCAGTCGAGTTAATCGCGAAAGAGAAAATCGATTAAGAGAATCGATTAAAGCAGATTAAGTATGAAGTCATAAAACTCCAGTTGTAAGCCAAAAAAAAAAAGTAGAAGGGTCTGTGCCTAGGGGCACGAACGGAAGCTTGACGTAGGACCGCTAGTGGACGCAACAAATGTGAACATTTAGTTCTTTTAATTGATCAATCTTCAATTATCTTAACTCTTTCCGTTTTTTATTTGTAAGCGTATCAAATTTGTAGTATTTATTTCAAAGAGAAAGTTGATGAAGAGAATCCAAGGGACTGTCAACTTGAGTATTTTCGATTCATCTATCCGACTTTAAAAGGTGTATTTTGAATTTTTTGTTATTTATGATTTTTTAAGTTTTGTGCATTTTGGTATTAAAGAGTATTCAATTAACCCCTCACAGGATTTCCTTCCGAATTATATAAATGGGGCGGGGCGGAAAGTATCGTTTGAGCAGAATATGTAAAAAAGGAGGGACTTCGAGAGATTGAACACGTGAGGGATTAATTTTCTCACAAATTTTATTTTATTGGCTTTCTGGGGACTGAAAATACACCCAAAGCGAATTATTCCCGCTTCTCTCAAATTCTATATGGATTTTTAACACTTCCTACCAGCGTGTTTTGGAAAATGGTTGGACGATGATTAATCTCACGAATACATTCGGGCCTACAATTCCACACACTAAGATTTTGTTTTCGTGTTCGGTAAATTTTACCGACATAAGAACAGCTGAACGTTCGGTAAAACTTTAACCTTCATTTTAAAGGCTATTGAATTTGAAACTAATTTCAAAACATGTTCAACCTTCTTTTAATGATCAAATCTTGTCATTTTAGTGGGGATTCAGTTTCAAAGTAGCTGAAAAGCAATTGAATTGAATTGCATAAATTTTACCGAACAGTTCAGCTGTTCAGATTTCGGTAAAAATTACCGAAGTCGGTGATAATTTTTAAGTGTGCACACCTTCTATAGAGACCAGGTTGAGCCTTGATAGCAAGCTGCTTGCGGGAACTGATGACCTTGACAAATGTCCAAATAATACTCTTAACAAATTTATGGTGGTCCTGAAAAGGACCGTTTTGTAGTGATGGTTCAGTAATTCTGAGCTGGGTGTTCAACACGGATGAGGCTGTCGAGCTGTATGTTGTTTGGAGCGAGGGTAGTAGTAGTAAAATTCTTCTTTATTTTGATTTGTTATGTGGTTTACAATTGCTAATACAGGGCAAGAGGTTAGCTAGAAGGGCTCTTCATCTTTGGTGAACCTTTTGATTTTGTGTTGTACATGTTGTGTTTTACTGTGTAATGTTTTTCAATTTTCTTCTTGTGAAGTATGTTGTTTCAATGTTTTAATTTGTTATTCTACCAACATAACCTAACTTAACCTAACGTGCCAGATCCCTGACGATCTATTGATCGGATCGCCTACAGCAATCTCTGAACCTTGCGATGGAGTCATCTCTTCGTAACTCCAGTGTCAGAAGACCAGCCAGGCAGTGGACCTCAGCATTTCTAGTCCGCGGGGGACTGTTAAGGATCATCCTGAGGATCTTGTTTAGGATCTTTTGGAGTTTGGGGTGATGGCATTTGGCGCAACTCTCCCAGATTGGCATCCCGTATTCTATTACGGGAAGGATGATTTGTTTGTAGACAGCAAGCCTATTTTTCAGGGACAGGGTAGACCTCCTATTGATGAGTGGATACAACGATCTTATCAAGATTTTGCACTTGGTTTTGGTTTTGTCAACGTGCTCCCTGAAAAGAAGCTTACTGTCTAGTGTTAGCCCGAGGTACACGATCTCTTTGGACCATTCCACCACTGAGCAGTTTAAGCAGATCTTATTATTCTCAGACGGAACAAGTCTGGGAGATTTTGAGTGTGGGAAGATGATGACCTGGTTCTTTGCCGCGTTGATACGGATCTTCCAGCTGTTGAAATGTTCAGACAAGACGTCCAGGCCTCTCTGAAGTTTGGCAGTCAGAACTCCGATGACCCTACCCTTGTAGACGATGGATGTGTCATCTGCGAACAGAGACAACGATCCACCATCAGGGAGAGCCGGCATATCGGAGGTGAACAGGTTGAATAGGATGGGGCCAAGGATGCTTCCTTGTGGAACCACATCACCGATGTTGAAAGCATCCGATGTTATGCTATTCAGAGAGACTCGGAACGTCCTGTCCGATAGATAGTTGTTTATTATCTTCACTAGGAAGATTGGAAGACCGTAATGCTGCAATTTGAACACCAGGCCATCATGCCAGACATTGTTGAACGCTTTTTCAACGTCCAACAACGCCATGGCAGATGTTTTCGAAACAGACTTGTTCTGTTGGAGAATGTTTGTCACTCAAGTAAGCTGGTGGACGGTCGAACGACCTTTTTTGAAAACCAAACTGTTCCTCCAGCAACAAGTTGAGATCTTCGGCAGATGTTAGGAGCCGGTGATAGACTGCTCTTTCGAACAGTTTTGATAACCCTGAGAGAAAGCTGATTGGTCGATAACTTGAAGGAGAGGACGGATCCTTCCCAGGTTTCCGGATGCTGACTTCCAACACGAGGGGAAATAGCCAAGTCTGAGGCACTGATTAAAAATCAGTGCCGATGGTTGTATAATCTGGACTTCAAGTGTTTGAGTTCCAGATTCAGGATGTGTGGTTCTGGCTGGTATGGCGATGAGTGTGCAAAATATTACGCAATTCCATCCTCCCTATTCGCACGCGCCTGAGGATCGGAGGCGAATGCCACTTCGATTTGCTTCGTCTACTTACTACTCTCTGACGACTGTGCTGGGGAAGCAGCATATGCATGTAGGTAATTGGTGGATTTGTTAGTTAATTCGACGCTTTTGGACAATGCTGGATATTTACCAGTTTTTCAATAGTTTTTTGTTGAAAATCAACATTCGGAAATCTTTCTTAATTTGTTACATGTTCCATTTTTGGTTTTCATAAAGTGTACCCCCATATAGAAATCAAAGACGTAGTCCTACGTCAAAAAGAAAATGATTTATATACACTTCGCGCTACGTAAAACTCTTATCAGCTCCTCATAGATAAGCCACAATTATATCTTAAAATTATTGTCATGTTAGGAAATAAACGTGAAGACATAAATCAATTGATTATTGAATAATGATTTGGACTCCAATTCAAACTAGCATTTGCTGTTCAATTGAGCAGTGCAGAAACTGAGACCAATAAGAATAAAAATATCTGTTAAGGCCTCGTCTATCTATGGATAATATCAAAAACGAGATTATACTGTGTAGCAAAGGTTCTATTCAATATGGATCAATATGGGTTTTATATTTTAATTTCATCTATAAATGACAAAGTTATAAGCGTTAAAAACTTAACACCTTTTCGTGACGGTTGCAATTTTAGATTTCGGTACATTCCCGTAAGACGCAGTATACGTAAGCAAAAAACCTCTTGGGAAGTTGGAAGACAATTTCAGGAAAATCCAGATCGCTTCATATAAACATGAACATTCTGATTAATCTATCTGGTTACTGGATATAATTATTTCCAGATTTCCATGAATTCCCAGGAAGAGCCACCGGCCCTTTCCTGATTCCCGGGTTGCCAAACAAGTCCGAGAAAATGAAAATGTACGGCGAGGATTAAAAATAAAAGCTTTGTTTGAGAAATCAGAAGCATTTTATGGTTTCACTCCTATTCCTCGTTTTGCGAAATTTTTAATCTGCATGATTACGATGACCACGAGACAACGAGCGACCGCAAGAGGCAACGTTTTATAGGCTCATGGGAAATAATTAGGTGTAAAGCAGATTTTCTGCTTTAAGAGGTAGTTATTTTTCTAGCGTGGTAAGCGCTCCTTGGCACATATTGCTGTTACACAGCAAAAAATAAGGAATTAGACATGACATGTAAACCAAAACCATTGTAAAGTTACATCGCTTTAAACTATGTTTTAATTTAAATTTTACATTACAAATCATGCACATTAAAAGTGCATGATATGACTCATAAAATTGGACGTTTGTTCGATTAATTTTCTCTTGCAGTGTATTATTCTCCACGCGATGTAAAAACTTATCGAAGAACATCGAATTTTCAACGATAAAAGCTATAAATTTACATGCTCGTGTAAATTTAAATCAACAAACATTGAGAAAGCTAATTCGGCGGACGGACCGATTATTGGATCAGTTTTTTTCTCCGCCGTGTATAACTCGAGTCACTTCTTTAGAGGAGAATGTTATGTGCAACGATGTGACGTGCATAAGCGCGTTCTCAAATAGAAAATGAAAGACAGACAAAATATTGATTAAAGCGGTTTTATGCAGAGAGCACTTTTAATTCGTTCAGATACTGTACTGTGCTGTGAAGGCGGGTTATTCCGCGTCTGTGATAATTCCGCGTACTTGACAATCAGCTCGATTTTATGCAAACTCGTTCAAAAAGGAAATTCGTGTAAAATTACAAATTAATTTAAGCTGTGTAGGGGAAGACGGGGTAATGAGCAAGTTTCAGAACTCAGCAATTTTTTAAAGGATTTTGTCAGTTTTATCATCATTAGTTAGTTATGAACCTCGGGTTTTATTCATAGCCTCATATTTCCCTAGCATTTTTGTTCAGAGTAATATTTGTTGAAGATTTTATTCGTAATATTATGAAAGCAATAATACAGTATCCGTTCGATTGAGGAGCAATTCTTAAAACCCTGTATGATTAAAATCCACGAATTCACACGATAATTACTTGCTCAACAACAACGAAAACTCCCATGCTACATCCTTCCTCAACGGCCACCGAACAAATAACGAATATATTGAAGCAATTTCCTCGGGATCATCAGATTGCTTCCCTGATTTCGCCGAAGACCCATACTACAGGTGTGGGCGGCGGCGGTCGTCGGCAGCAACATCAGCTTGATATGACTTTGAACTTTTTCGTGTTCTCTGCAATCTGCACTCGAATCCGATCCCCACGTGTAGCGGCAACACTGTTAACGGAGAAGTTTTCGCGATGAAGCACAAACCGAATAATGTATAGGAGAGATGAAATCAGATAGCGACAAAAGTGTGGGCAACTGGTACGAAATAATAATGTTAATTTGAGTACCACAGATGTTCTCTCCGAGAAAGTGGAAGCGTGAGGTGGATTGACAATTTGGTTTATGTTTGGGTTGGAAATATATCGGGGAGAACCTTGGTACACGGTTAGTCTAAAAATAGGTTCTATTTTTTAACAAGCCCGTTAACGGGCGAGAAGCTGTCGCGGACCGGTACATTAAAGCAGAAAAGGCGAAAGGTAGTCGGAACCGGCGATACATGATAGCAAATATTTCTTATTTTTGCACTGAATGATGATGAAAGACCTAACGAAGATGATGAAGATGATGATGGTGGTGCAGGGTGTGGGCATCGTTGATCAGTGAAGTGTGAATATTGTGTTTGAATAGAAACGCCGTGCCATCCGAGGACCAGCAGACGGCTCAATTAGGGGAGGACCCTCAACATTGGAGACGGATCGTTCCGCAGATTATCTTCTTTTTTCTTGTGATAGGAGGCAGCAGGCACTTCGACGTGTACGATGTACGGTATGCTGCTGGAGAGTGTTCAGCACTTTGTGCAGGTAAGACGAGATTCTGAGAACTTGTAGAGAAAGCAACATAGGCGCTGAGAGGCTTTCGTCCAACTGCTCACGGTGTATAGGAAAAATGGAACATCTTTGCAAGGATGAAGGTTCATCGAAAAGGATGTTTCCATTTTTCGTATGCCGTGTGCTGCACAGTCGTAGAATCTGACTCAAATTGAGTTCCGTTTACTCGCTTTCGATTTACTCACTGTGATTACTGATGGACTGAGGCAAGTTTTTTGCTCGAATATGAATAATATTTACCAAAATTCGAGCAGATTTTTACTCAGTCTGTGAAGAACGATTATTTTAATGAAAGTGAGTAAATGGAACTCATATTTGAATCAGATTCATCGGCCGTGTTCCTGCTCTGCGGAAAAGGATAAAAAAAGTATTTGATTTTCCTTTTTATTGAGCCTCTCTCCTGAAACGATTTGGGCCACTTGAGTGAGTGAGTTTGGCTCGATGAACCTGGTTTCGCTCATCATGCCAAAGGGATTCGAACTAAAGGGGGATCAAATATTTCTTTTATTCAATTTTCACTGATTGATTGGATTGTGTGCATGTGCGAAGGCGACAAATCCGACAAAGGCGCGTATTACGGGTGCGTAATGTATGTGTCTACAGCTGTGCGTCTTGTGTTTGTACATGTGCCCTTTTTTTCCCCTAATAATTGGCTTTCGCAGAGGAACTGACGAGACGACGGTATTTTTTTAGGCGAGTTGTTACAAGTCAAGTTGCTGCCGGAGCAGGGTACACTCGTAAGAGAAGACAACACGCCATACGAGTATTGTGTACATGTGATCGATATTGCTACTTTCGACGATGATGACTACAACGACGACGACACGGTGTTAACATACTTGGCTTTTGATTTTATGATTTTACAGGAGGGTGAAGGAACAATAAAGCGAAGAGCAAATCAGGCAGAAAATCAATCTTCAAGACAAGAAGATGTGCTTTGCAAAAGAGTACCACAGTGAAATTACGTGACGTATAGAGCTTGAGATGCTTACTTGCGCGAGCATACATAATAGAGTACAAATTGAGTGTGTTGAGCTATAATGGAGTTTGGATTTTGTGAACTTGATTCTTTCCATAATCTGTGCTAGGTGTAGCACTTAGTCTGCTAGACTTGGGGTAGACTTCAATATAAAAAAGGATGTTCAATGAACGTTCACGAAACGAAAATTAATTATTTTATTCATGTTTTTCGCCCATACACATACCACATAGGTCCTATAAGAAAACAAAAACGGTATGTGTGACCATTTATACTTTTTTTGACACATGATCTTCATTATTATTTTTTGCTGCAAAAGAAAATTGTCAAAAGGAATAAGGGGATTTCTATCCGTGTAGGTTGAGAAAATCTACTGAAAATTTATTTATTTATATATTTATACAATACAAGAATAATAGCACAAGTAATCTACTAATGATTTTCAGAGTTTGTGCTTCTATTACACTACCGATGAACCTATTATCCTAACTGAAGTAGTTGCTGCATAAGTTTTTGAATGTTGTTAAACTTCTTGCTGTCTTGCATTCCCTCGGTAGTTCATTACATAATCGAATCGAGCGATAGCGCAACGATTCACTTAAACAATGTGTAGAGCATCTTGGAATAATTAAAACACTTGACCTAGAAGGTTGTGAGTTAATAAAGAAGTTTTGAAGATATATCGGACTTTCGTTTAAAATTTTAAAAGTTTGAATACACATTCTAAGTTTTATGTAGTTGACGAAATCGTACTCGAGTAATAAATTAGAAAAGTGTGATCGTGATCGTGAATGTGATCGTATTTCCGCAGGTCGTATACGTATCTAGTAACGGCATTAATTTCTTGTATTTGTCTTAGAAGTTAAGCTAAAGAGAATATCCCCGTACAAAAATAATGGAACGATCAAGGTTCTAGCCAGCTGAAATCTGATATGTTGAGGCGTGGAGTGACGTAACAAAACTAGGGAGTGAAGCCTACAATAAACTTTGCTATACACAGCATTGACTTGAACATTCCAGTTGAGGTTGCAATCCATTACAATACCAAGATTTTTAATTCTGTCAGAATACATAATGATATCAGCACCCACTTCAAATAATGGGATATCCTGAATACCAGTTTGTTTTGATCTTAATTTTATATTAATCGCTATTTAATAATGATATAGTTTCAGAAATATTATTCAATTTCCCAGAGATGTATAGTTCACAGTCATCTGCATATAAGTGAAATTTACAATTTACTAAAACGTTGGGCATTTCATTGATGAACAAAGAAAAAAAGTAGGGGTCCCAGGATGGATCCCTGAAGAACCCCACTCAGAACATGCACGTAATTGGATGGCATGTTATTAAATTCAACATACTGTGATCGGCCAGCCAAATATGATTCGATTAAATTCACTGAGGAATGACCTATTTTGAAACAACTAGCAAGTATATTGCAGACTTTCCGATGATCAATTGAATCAAAAGCTTTGCTGAAATCTAAGAACGCCATCACGGTTAACATTTTCTTATCAAGAGCATTTCGACAGTGAGCATGCATAAGGGCCTATACGCGATGATCGATTCTCTTCGTCGATTTTCTCTTTTGTTAATAACTCGCTAGATTTAACGTTTCTCGATGCGTTTGCTGTTGCTTTTGATAGCCAATACAACCTGTTACTACTCTGCATTGAACAAATTCTAGAAAATTGTTTCGCCTAGCTGTAGCAATGCAAAGAGAAAATCGATGAAGAGAATCGATCATCGCGTATTCGCCCTTATGAATGCTCACTGTCGATTTCTTAAATCGTCTTTAATTTTTAAGAGCTGTAATCGTGCTGCAGTTCTCACGATAACCAGATTGTAAAGAACATAGCAGATTATGATTATTAAGATATTCGTTTAGTTGTTTGGATAGAATTGATTCAAAATTTTTCGACAGAACACAAAGTATGCTAATAGGTCGATAATCCTTTTCTGTAGTTGGATTGTCAATCTTACCAATAGGAACAATCTTTGCCACTTTCCATGAACATGGAAATTCTGAAGTCGTTATACAAAAATTAAATAAGTCTGTGATGTAAGGTAGAGTGACACGTAAAAACACTTTCGAATTATTTAGAAGAATGAGATCAGTACACACAGAATCACATGAAGAAGACGCAAACTCTGCCAAAATATCGTTACTAGTAATACCTCTGAATAAAAAAAAGCAAAAGTTCATCAACTTGCTCAGTTTCAATAAACGATGATGGGACAAAATGTGAAACAAAATAATAATTCAATGAATCAGCAGACATCACCAACATTCATATTTGAGCCTTTTATCCCGAGTCGCTTAATATTATCCCTAAGTTCACATTACGAAAAAGTCATGTAAATTTCCGTGCCTTGAGACCGACACATGCAAGCGGCCCAAATGACTTAAGAATCAGTTGAAAGAAACGAGAAAATCAATTCAATCAAGCGTACTTTTCGTCGAGTTGCGTATGCTTCGGCTTAGGAAGACTTAATTTTACGTGACATGTTTGTTTACGTTCCATAATTTACGTCAAAGATGGATTACGTCTCGAGTTAAAATAGTTATTTCTAAGTGTGTTGTTTTGCAGGGAGAAATGCACTAAGTTGGGAAGCAAAGTATTCACGTTTAGTGTTTTTAACCGTACACACTTAGAAAAACTCATGTAAATTTAGGTGCTGTGAGATTGAAATATACGAGCGTCAATTTTGACATAAATTTGAGTCATAACAGACGCGAAATATAGCTTAATCAACCGTACTTTTCGTCAAGCAACGAACTTTTCGGTCTCGGAGCACTTAATATTACATGACATGTTTGTTTACGTCTCATCTATTACGTCAGAGATGGATTCCGTCACTTGTAAAATTAGTTATTTCTAAGTGTGTACGGTTAGTTATGTTGCGTAGCTTAACAAAATTTTGCCATTTTAAGCATTATTTTTATCGCGTTTCCAACAGTCATATGCTTCCGAACGATTTTTGAACATCTTGTGGACATGTTGGTTAAGCCATGGAGTTGAAGGGTCTCTTACCAGTTTTGCTGGTTAAAGGCGCATAACGGTTTATGTGTGACAATAGTGCATTATTCAGGTTATTCAATTTGTCATTTACATCACAATAAGAATAGATAGCATCCATATTTAATTCTTGTAAATCCCGTATAAAGGAATCGTGGTTAATGTTATTGTAATCGCGATGGAAATAGGTTTCGGATGTAGTTTTTGAGTGTTTGAATATATAGTCAATACATATTAAATCGTGGTCACTAATACCGCCAGCAGAAGACTGGTAGGTATTATTCACATTGGATGTACAATTTCCTGCAATAAAATCAGTAAGAGACGCGGTGCTTTCGGGTTGATGGCGTGTGGGTGACTGATTCACTATTTTAAAAGAGAGAGTATTCAGTTGGTCTAGCATACTACGACATTTGGAAGAATTTACATCTAAAATATTTACATTAATATCACCCATTAACACAACATTAGGTTCAGTAGCCAGTGTTTCTAAGATGAATTCAAAAACCATTTTCATTTTGTTCAGGTTTACATCGGGTGGTTTGTAAATAATTCCATACACTAAGGTAGCCTTTGTTAACTTAACAAATAAGTATTCGATTTCACTATTAGCTTCAGACTTGGCAAAAACTGAGAACCGGATATTTGTCATCAACTAGAAAGCAACGCCTCCTCTGCGATTCCGTTTTGTACATTTCCGGTCAGGATCGTATTATTCTATAACCCTGAAATTCAACGGATTTGTTGGTGAGCCATATTTTAGTCGACAATTGTCTACGTTACTACAGAGGCTGCGACCATTATGCAAAGCAAGCTTCAAAAAGTTCATCGAATGTTTTGAAACTATAGTTTTGATATCCTCATAGTTTAAATGGTGTTGTTTCACGGTCGGTTCAAAAATTGAATCAACAGGAAATGGAATTGTAGAACTAGGAAAATGGCAAGAGTTAATAGGTACACCGGTATTCATTACTTTCATGTCGGTTTAGTGGTGATATGGACTTTGTCGTTTTTTGGACGGAATTCCCTAACTTCTACTCCCTCTGGCCAGTAGAAAGCGTCACCGACGATAGAATCGAGGGGGGGGGAGGGGGCGACACATCTAAATCTCAAGTCTAGATGCTTAACAAATCTCCAACTAGCGAATCAATCTTCGAAAAATCTTCTTTCATTTCTCGCATCTACTTGCATCGCGCATCATCTTTTTGCAGGAAATCTTCAGAATCGTTGTCAATCTTCTTTCTATCCACTCAGCGTGCACGCAGCTAGCCATAGCAAAAGCACAATCGTTCCTGCATCGTAGATAGAGTCGTCCCCCTCGGATAGAATCCAAATCATCAGATACGGAGAGCTTGAACGATACGAATGTACATTCTTCGATGTTTTTGTTGCGGGGCACTAGCATAGAGGTAACTCTAAGACCAGAAGGTCCCGACGAAACGAGCTAATCTTTTTGGCTCAGTTCTGGTGCTATCTTCGGTCCCAAGCTAATCGATGCACCCCTCGAAACATAGGAAAATCCACGAACCCCTCATTTTATCTGTCAAATTTTCATAGAGAACCAAAACAAACATAGTGTAGTACTAGAATTTCAACTAGAATGGGGTACGTTAATCGATTTGCTTGGGACCAATAGGCTAATCAAGTAGTGAGCCAATTTAAAATTGTTAGTTTCGTATTGATTGTTGGCACTAGCTTCACACAATTGATCCTTGAGGTATCGGTGTTCGTAACTTCACGCAGGTAATCGATGATGTCTTCTTCTGTCTGTCCATTATGAAAAGGCGTAACGTAGAACGATTTAATGGAGTCACGTCGTATCCTCAAACGGTTTTTGCAAACCAATTTCAATTGACAGTTGTCATCAGCCGACGGATTGTCTGGAAGAAGGGCGGTTGTTGAGGCCAGATGTTGAAGTGGCTGGAGCAGGACGAGCAGAAGCAGCAAGACGGTGTAAGCAGCAAGAGTGGTGGAAGCAGCAATAGCGGTAGAAGCTTCAGTATTAATGATAGTGACAGTAGCAGTGGTAACAGCAGTTTCAGTAGCAGTGATAGGAGCAGCAGAAGCAGTAGCAGTGGTGGCACCGGTAACATTAGTAGTAGTTGCAGCAGTAGTAGTTGTAGCATGAGTAGCATTGATGACATTAGAAGCAGCAGTGGCAGCAGAAGTTGTTGTAGTCATGGCACTAGTAACGGCAGCTTCAGTGATTGTATTTGCTCCCATTACATCATTCGCGCTAGTGATAATGGATAATTCATCAGCATTTAAGATTTTGTTGTTAGCCGCATTTGAAAGAAGCGAAAAATCGAGGTTGAACCGATCGATGCTGTTGAAAAACTCAGATGCATCATTCATTCCAGCTCCGCTTACCAGGAACTGTTGCAGCCTCGTAGAAATATTGGATTCGCGCCTCCTAGATGTCGACATGGAAAGAAAACCATTCAGCGTTTTGAGGTTTTCGCCAAACTGACCCACTCGAAGATCCAACGAATCGACGCGCAGAAGTAGATCGCGCATTGTCTTCATGATAACGACCTCACGATTCATGACCATAGGGTTAAAGTTTACTCTGCAGGTCTCACAGAACAACAGCAACGCAACATTTGCAGTCCATGCCTTGAAATTCGTCACATTCAGTCCGACACAACCGGGATGGAAAACTTTATCACAAAGCCCACTGCACAGTACGCACTTTTCGGATCGATCAAAGATCCCACCGCAAGCCTTACCATGATACCAATATTTTCCAAACCCAAGCAGAAGTTGAATGATAAAAAAGGATTTTTCTTAAACTGAAACCACTCGAGTAGTTTACAAAAAGCGAAACTTACCAGCCAGTACGACTGCAAACACTATGAATCACCACCAATCGATTCCTTAATTTTAGAGACCACTGTGAGAACCGAGACGCATTTCTCTATCCAATTTAACAGCACCACCGACCGTATGCAGACCGAAACAATGGAGCACTTTACAACTTTTGAGACTGCTGCTTTGAGCCCTTGTTTACGATTTATGCGATAAGAAACCGGGTGTGCAAATGCACAGAGCAAAACAAACCAAGCGATAAACCGAAGACAACAAATCAAGAAGACTGGCAACTCTTCCATTTTCTCATACAAACGCTATGAGACAGGTACAATCGCGTCATCTGCCGCTCAAAGGTAAATGCTTCGAACGAATTTGATAGCAAAGATTACAACCTCAGAAGATGGGTTTGTGTATTTGCTCATTTTTCTATGCGTTGCTTCCACCTTCACTCAAGTGCAGCGCTACTGTATCTGTCGCTTGGATTCTGGCAAAGTTGCCAGTCTTCTTGATTTTTTGTCTTCGGATAAACAGTACTTTTCAATAGGGAGTGCAGCGCAACTGACAACCGACGGTGAGTGTACCAATGTAACGCCTCGTGAGTAACTCAACTGGGTCCCTTTCACGAACAATCCAAACAATCAATGGCGTTAGCCGGCGTGTGGAAAACTTTGAAACACTTTTACACTCCAACCGCGACGAAATATGATCAACCTTCTAAGTCTTACTGCGAAGCAGGTGTTGCTGTATGTTTTCCACGGTTATTTTCCTGCGATACGACCGATAATACGTGCGAAAAAACTTTTGAATACCGTAGATTAATCAATAGTGTCAATAGCGCGTTACTCGTTACGTTGCGATATGTTCTGCCTTTAACTTCAAGCTACAGATACTTTATGTATAGTCTGAGAGACGCCGGTGGTGTAGTGCCTCTCACTCCGAACGGCCTGGGTTCAATCCCAGTTGGCACTGGGCTTACGAGTATCGGTGCTGATATTAAAGCTGATTTTAAGTACTGGAAGGCCTCCTCTGTTGGTTCAGTCCACACGAATTTCTTTGGATTCTTCTTCAAAAGGTCCGATATCGGGGCAGCGATTTCACTATTGTTTGCAATAGACTTTTGATAAAATTCTGCTAACCTAAAAAGCCGGCGTGTGTCCCTCACACATTTAGGTCTACTGTAGTTTAAAATAGGCTCAATCCTGGCGCTGTCAATAGCAACATCTATCTCAGTCAATAGGTAGCCTAAGCAGCTAACTTGATTGCGACTTAATCGCGACTTATCCAGCGACATAGTCAAGTTCACTTTCTGTAACCTTTCTGCTGTAAGTCTCAATAGTCTGAAGTGCTCTGCTAGCGTCTTGGTAGCAACGACTATGTCGTCTAGACAGACGAAAACGTAGGGCTCTAAATCGAGTCCTATTACCTTGTCTATCAGTCTACACATACTGAATGGTGCATTCGTTAATCCGAACGGATAGACCTTAAACTTTTAGAATCCTTTCGAGGTTCTGAATGCCGTATAATCACGAGTTTCTTCTTTTAGAGGAATCTGGGAATACCCATCTTTCGGGTCTATTACTGAAAAGAACTTTGCACTTTCTAAGCGGTGAAAGATGCCTCTCATATCTCGCATGGGATATGAGTCATGGCATTTATCCTTCGTGAATCCAAACACACTCTTAGTTTACCGTTTGCTTTACGAACCGATACAAGAGAGTTTGCCCATTCACACGGACATTCTTCGATGGCGTCTACCTTCTTGTATCGCTCAATTTCGCGATCCGTCTCCGCCTGAATTGCTAGTGAACATTTGTAGACAGGTTGTTGTCCCGGTTTTACGACTTCTCGCAGGACAATTTCATGCTTCAATATAGTTGTTC
Organism: Ochlerotatus camptorhynchus; assembly: GCF_037179485.1. Taxonomy (NCBI): domain Eukaryota; kingdom Metazoa; phylum Arthropoda; class Insecta; order Diptera; family Culicidae; genus Ochlerotatus; species Ochlerotatus camptorhynchus. The sequence goes on along the minus strand of NW_027040756.1, from coordinate 2,628,839 downwards.
GACCTAGGCGGTCATCGGTGGTGCACGGAAATAGCCGAATGATATCCTTTAACTCTTGTCCCTCTTATTCGGTTAAGTTGTGCTCAACTTCTACGGTTTCTGGTGTCGTTGTCAAAGACTCTGCTAAGTCCAGTTCCGGGATGTCTAACGATTCGCCTGGGGTTGTGTTTCCAATTACCGGTAATGTCTCGATAGAGTGGATGAAAAAATGGAACAATTCAGTTGCTGACAACTCCTTCACTCTATCCATCTCTGCGATCTCCTATAACGATGCTTGGTATGCACAGGTGTACACACCAACTGCTCATTTGTTAATAACTTTTCACTCAGTTGTTGAAATTTGTTTTTCTTTAAAGTAATTGATAGATTAAGAACTTTGTTTCGTCAACTGTTTTTCAAAGTTATTAGCAAATGAGTAGTTCGTGATCAAACCTGTGTAGGGCAAGCATGCCTCTAGTCCAGTTGCTCCCTGCATCATAGGTTTCAAAGGCTTTCCAAAAATTTATGCCTGAGATCAAATTCCTTGTATTTTCGTTTACTATGACCACTGAAACTACTCTAGTAATTCCTCGGAATGTGATGGGTGAACTTACACAGCCAAGGCATGAATATTGGGTCTTGTCTGCCGTGCAAATTCGTATAGGGGACAACAACCTGTCTACAATTGTTCACCAGCAATTCAGCCTAAGATGGATCGTCTAGTACCGGTTCGTAAGGCAAACGGTTGACTGAGAGTGTGTGGGAGCTGCCTTCCTGGCGTCGCACAGTGGGACGAAATCAATAAAAGTGGGACATGGCCATTTGCGACGAAACTATTGAGTGTAGCATTTTGATGACTTCTAGAATGTTTCTTCATTTTATGAGTACTTTATTTAAGTGGTGAAAATGTTTGATTAAGGGGGGTATACACTCAGGTAAGGTTATGTCTTATTGAAATTGATAAATATCTTTGGAATCATTGTAGATGAAGTCATTTTAAGAAACGTTTTCGAAGACAATAAACTGATTTTTTCCCAAAGCTTGAATGTTCCATTGTTATAGAACATTAACTACAAAGTTGTATGTGCTCTAAAATGCACATTTTTGCTGAAGGAAGCAAATTGCTATTTCTTTGTTTAAAGAATTTACATCCTTAGTTATAATTGTTTACACTATTTTTAAGGGGTTGTACCTTGCAGGTTAGTAGGTATTAGCAGCTAAACTCAACGTAATTGTGTTCAACACCTTATACCCTACTCTTACATATACAACTCATAGGGGGATCCAAGGGGATGCCCAATGATTTTTCTAATAAAGTACCTTAATGCTTTGTTACGTTTTGCTGTTTTCATGACCATGTTTCCAAGTATGTACATTAGGGTGGGTTGCAGCTTCGACAAAGTTGTTTGGTATAGTATTCTCAATCTAAGTCCCAGTTTTGGTGACATTTGTGCAATATTTGGATTTTTGGTAAGCAAATGAATAAGATCGCTCAGTCTCTCGTACATATTTCCGTAAATACTTAAAAACTCTCCCCCAAATCAAGATCATAACCAAATTCGTTAAAATTTTGCATTGAAAGAACAGTGGGAAACTCGTCTTAATGTGAATTCTTAGAAATATGGTCATGAAAACAGCAAAACGTAACAAACCATTGAGGTACTTTATTAGAAAATTCCTTAGGTATCCCCTCCTCAAAAAAAAAAAAAAACATCAAATAGGCTTTCATTCTTCAAATATCCCAGAAGTATATTGAGATGTATTTGAGATATTTGAACTTAATTCAAGTAATATGTTTTATTGAAACAATCATATTATTCTATTATGATAATTAGGGTGGGTCAAGTTTATATGACGGCTCACAACCTCCTGATCTCCACTATTTTTCCGATGCGTATTAAGGTCACTAACAACTGTGCCAAATTTGAACAAATTTTATTACGATCTGAGATTAGATAGAAAAATTATTTTTACATGTAAATTGTATCTGGAATTTAAGTAAAAAAACGATTTTCTCGAATTTTTGATAATTGTTCCTAATATTTTCGAAAAATAAAACCTTAGGATAATAGAGAGCTTATATACTTTTTTCCCATGCAGAGTCCTTGCCAAATAATAAAAATGTGTTGTATCAGGTTTTTAAAAGGTTCGTTAAAATGTTAAAATGGGTTCGCTAATCGTATCAGTGCGTATAAAAACAATCGATAGTTGGGATTAACTCGTTTTTTTGGGATTTACTTTGTAAAAAAAGTTTTTTGAAAATATTGTCATGTATCCCATAATATGGATATTTTTGAAATCAGGGGGACGTGTAGGAACCGAAAATCCATGTCTGACGCCATTTTGAAAACGATAATGGCGGCTTCAGGTTATAGACAAATTGGGAAACAGTTCCAATTTGGAACTTCCAAATACCCCACAATATGGGTATTTTTGGAATCGGGGTGACGTATAGGAACTGGAATTCGATGTCTGACGCTATTTTTAAATCCAAGATGGTGGCTTCCGGTTACAGAAAACCTGGGAAATACTGTCAAATACCTCACACTATGGGCATTTTTGGAATCGGGGTGACGTGTAGGAACTGGAATTCGATATCTGATACCATTTTTAATTCCAAGGTGATGGCTTCCGGTTACAGAAAAAAACTGGGAACTACTGTCAAATACCCCTCAATATGTATAGGCAATAAAAGGGGGGAGTGAGTTAGCGTTACGTTATTTTAGGAGGGTAGTCTAGCAATACGATACGTATTGTTACATAGGGGCGTTTCTGCGTTACGTAATTTGTGTACCGCACCTTAGTCAATAATGATGGTATACATGATGATAAAGAAGCGGCACTGGTGGTGTAGTGGTAAGCCTGATTACCTCTCACCCCAGTAGGCCTGGGTTCAATCCCAGTCAGCGCCGCCGGGATGTTCTGAGGCATAACATTTCTGATCACGCCGTTGGAACTAAAGCCGTTGGTCCCCAGTTCATGAGTTGATGGGTCGATAGGTAGGGTCCAGGTGTGGGAGCTGCCTTCCTGGGGTCGGTAGGTTTTGGTGCTCAGCACGGAAAACAAGATCGACGGAAATCAAAGCAAGAAAAAAAAATGATAATTAAGGGAGCATTAATTAGTTACAAGTTGGTAATCATTAGGATTTCAGTATTTAGCAGCGTTTTTCAGTCGCAGGCTCGCAAACCTCTGTAAGTATGTGCATTGGACTTGGTTAATATTTAATTGAGTTAAATTGGTTATTTGCACAATAGTCGAATCGATTTGCAGTATTCAAAAACGTTTTTTTTATATGAGTTGCTCAATCTAACTCTCAGAATTGTCCGATGATGAGCAATGTGTGAATTATAGACCAACAAATGGATATTTTCTTACCGTTTCCCTTTTAGTGCACATACTATTTTTAAAATTCTGGAGCAATTTCAGATCGCAACCAAATCCCATCACATTTTGCACAGCTGTAGGGGACCTCAATACACATCGAAAGATCCATTAAGTGTGGATATTTGTAGCCCACCCTTATACCCAGAACCAGTGCTGCGAAATCTCGACAATACACGATGATATTGACAGTTCTGCTTTGGTCACTCATTTGAGCTAACAGTCACAGTCAACGCAATCCATGTCAATTGTCAATGACAATGCTATCAGTGACGAACATGTGTAGATTTTTATTTTTATTAAATTGGTAACGAAATTAAATGACTTGAGCAACACTATTACATGGAGCCGTTAATGTGAACAAGCATCAACGTCCTGAACTGCTTGGATGACAATAATGTAACACAGAATGTACGAAATTACACTTTTTGGTGAATCCGATGCGTAATTACCAGGTGAATTTTTGTCATTGACGAAAAAATGAATGAGATGTTGACGAAGGTTTTTTTGAGGATCAGGTCTGTCAGTGACTATGTGACGAACAGTTTTGTCAATATCGCGCGAAAGTCTGTTAATGACAATGACCAATCTCAGCACTGCCCAGCACTCCAAATAAGTCCTACCCCACTCAACGAGTGACGGTTCTACCACAGCAGAGCATAATTTTTCAAAAACATGGTTAGAAACATATGATTGATCGAAATTGGGGCCTCCCTTAGCTCAGTCGGTAAAAGCGCAGTAAGACCATGCTGGATGTGATTGGGTTCTATTCCCGGTCCCATCTAGGATTTTTTAGGGTTGAAAAACTTCTCGACTTCCCTGGGCATAATAGAGTATGATTGTACTTGCCACTCAATTATACTAATGCAAAAATGGTAAAAGCATCGAAAGCTCTAAATTAATAACTGTGGAAGTGCATATAGACCACTAAGTTGAGAGTACACAATCAGCTTATATGGGATAAGCAATAATCTCACTCGCTATATTGGAGCCCTTGAAAGCAAAAAAAAAAAAAATCATTTGAGTAGGAGTTGAGATACTTTGATAATTTAAATCTGATGAAGTTTGTTTTCAATAGATCAGGATCCGGCTTGCTTCCACTTACTTGCTATAAAAAAAATGATTTTTAGAATTTTGGAATCATTAGATGTTACTTGTTAGGCACCGGCTTTATTTCCTTTTCGAAGGAAGACGTGACCAGAGATATAAGCTTCCCACCGACCTCGGCTGGGATTGAATCCTGACCCATTAGGGGAGAGAAAGCAGTCACGCTTACCACTACACCACCAACGCCGGTTTCTGGCGATGGACCTTGACCGACTCAAGATGTAAATCAATTTGTTTAGCACCATGTTCACCAATATCCACTTCAAATCTATCAAAAGCCTTTTGATAAAAAGCGACGAAGAAATGGCTGTCGTACGACATGTTTTGGTGTAAACTTGCAATTATCCTTAGCTTCAGGTTCCTCGGGGTATCCCGGAGGTTCCGAAAGTGACCCATCTTGACAATGATGCATTTAAAGCCTATCGAGCCACGGCATGTTTTGGTTTAAAAACCGTTTGATTGACGAAAAACGATGAAGAATGAGCTGTCGAACGGCATGTTTTGAGTGATTAATAGATCTGCCCGCATTCAGAACCGATGCCAGGTAAATGGCCATATCTCGGGTGATTATTGGCCGATTTTAGTTCTTGACATATTATTCGCTGCAGAAAAAGTTCTTCATTCTGTGTATTTACAAAAGTATAGATTTTTAACCGTCATCCTTTATAAAATCTCATCAAAAATTTAGCAAGTTAAACAAGTCCTCTGGAAACTCGGAATATCTCCGGTATCCGGAGAATATTGCTATTTTTGAGGCTACACCGCAAAAAATAAATTTTAATATTACATCCAAGAGGATGCACTTTAACCATGTCGAAAATCTCATGTATTTTTTATGGCCACAAAAATAAACAAATACTGTAAAAGCAGCGTAATGTCAGTTCATGCACTGTAATAATGATAATTTTGTCCTTTTTGGCAAGCAATAATACACCATATTTTTGACACGATTGAAGTGCATCCACTTCGATGTGGTATCAAAATTATTTTTTTGCTGTGTACACTTTCAGTCATGTCCAGTTTTCCATGCCTTTGGGATGAAATTAAATCGGACCACAGGCCATTGCTCGAACTTTACACGGACCATCATCTTTTGCACGAGCCCTATTCCCACTTGTTTGACTGCCAAATTCCATTTCCGCTTGAAATTCTTCAGGTCCATTGCAGTTCCACCCTTTTTATTTAGTATATGCTTCACAATTGACCAGTATTCTTCAATTAGCCTTAGTTCCGAAATATTGACCGGATTCATCTCCTTGGGCACCACCGTGTCGCCATTTTCGCTTTACCACTGTTTGGTGGAATTTGAGTAGTGGCAGCTTGCCAAGTCCGGCCAGAATGTTCAATTCAGCCCATGCTGCTCCAGAAAAAGCAGTGGTCACTTCCGTAGAGACTACTCCTCCTGGTAAATTTGCTGGTTCATGGTCCCAGAAGTAACGAAAGTATTGCTTTTCAGCCCACAAGTGCAGATTGCTTACCAGACAAGAAACTTTTTGGGGAATTACGACTCCTTTCTGATTTTACATTCATCCGGGGCACTCTTCCGGTAAACCGAGGTATACCATTCCTGCCCCGGAATTTGATCTAAAACTGCCAAGAGCGGATAGACCGGGATGTTCGTTTCGATCGTGCAGGATCGAATCGCGAAGTGCTTGCTCCGCTGAAGCCATGATGTAAACAAATGAACCTATTCTGACAACCAATGCCTACTGTGATTCTATACACTTTTATCTGGATTCAGTGAAGTTTAAAAAAAATTACTCTAAAAATGCCTTAATGGCAGCATTTTTAATGTGTTAAATTTTTTTCATGTTCAACCTTTAGAAGCATCCTGAAACGTGTCAAACCAATCATGGGACACATCATATCACAAGAGAGTTCGAAAACAATATCAATGGTAGTCATACTGAGTTCCCAGAACCACGTTGGCTGCACTTGGACATGTTCCGAATGCTCCCGGGAAAGTGTTTAATGTCATTTTGAATCAAAACTCAAAATGGACACATCAAATCACATGAGAATTCTATAATTAGATCAATAGGAGTCATAGTGAAGGCCTAGGACCACATTAGGGGTGATCCATTTAGTACGTCACGCTAAATTGAGGATAAATTCAACCCCTCCCCGCTTTCGTCACGTTCATCTTATACCTAATACATTACTTGTCGCAGATTTCAAACCCCCGCCCCCTTATGGATGTCTTCTTGGCCCCACCTGAATTGTTGCTCTCGATGAAGCAACCAGAAGCTGATTTAAGTCAAATCTCATGACGCTATATATCATATTTTATAATTGTATGAAGAGTTAGATCGCACCACCATCCAGGATTGTGTGTGTGGTTTTGGATATAATGCACCGAAAATGCTATTACCCGATTTCAAAATGTGTTAAATAAAAATTAGCCCCGAAAGAGTTAAAACATGGTTTTGGCCTGCAGAGAGAATTGGTTCACAAATTCAAACGCTAGTTTCAACATTCCTCTTGAAACTCACCGAACCATATATTAATTTTCACAGAAAGAATAGCTCAACACATCGATAAGTAAAACTCAAACACAGGTTTTCCATCGAACTGGTCACGGATTTATTTGAACCAATCAGGGTTAGTGAATTAAGCATTCAGTGGTTAGTGATAAACATTCAACGGTTTACAGTTGATCATTGCCGTACCTGAAAAAACCCCATTAGATTGACGTAAAGTTAGTGTAGCATAAGGAATCAAAAATGTACGGTCTCATCCTACGATCGATCAAGGATGCCGTCCTGGTAAGTAACCAGCCGTGTCGATCGTCCCTCAGATGCGTAACTGTTGTTTGTGGGTGGTTTTGTGTGTATGTGTGTGCGTGTGATTATTTTTAATTTATGTTTAGGCCACGTGGTCGTGGGGTCCAATCAATGTGTATGTGTGAGAGTGTGTGTTTCGTCTGAGACATATGTCAAATCATGCTCGTTGATTGAAGAGACCACCCTTCCTCGTACCGAACTGTGTTTGTGAAGTTTAAAATCAAAACATAACAAAACAAACAAGCAAACCACCTCCACGTGCACGTGTTCGTTTGGCTTTTCCGTTTAACTGCAATCTGTTATTTTATTAGAGATTTTGAAAACACTTTTGTGTCGTTGAAAGGGATCGGGCGAAAGTGGGAAACCTCATTGCTTTTGTTAACACCTTGTAAACTCGTATTTTCCAATTACGTGACCGTACAAATTTATCACGGGTGTGATTGTGTATTATGTGTTTTTTTTTGTGGCGCACGTGTGCTATTGTTACGAAATGTAACTGGAAAAGCACTACCATCATGGCACATGGTAGGAGACTAAATTTTATTTTCCCAAGCGTACGAGGGGAGTCCTAGATGGTTTCTGTTCTTATAAAATATCACCCCAGGCACACACACGCTGTGAAGCCTTTCTCCCATCCAAGGAGGAAATTGAAGGAACCAAAACTGTTTCGATCTCCCACCATGGCAAATGTGCTCGTTGTAGGTTTTGTTGTGTTTATTTTTTTTATTGACTGGAATATACCTACCGAGTGGCAAGAGAGACGGGGCACAACTCGCCAGTAAAATTCCATCTCTGTTTGTAGCACGGAAAATTGGCTTTCAGATTGAGAAACGATGATACGTGATGCTGGTTTTCGTTGGATAATGTTTACTAGTGCCATTACTTATGCAAATTGTGCGGTACATTTCCTCTTTGTATCGGTTCCTCGAGTTTCTTCGTTGCGATTAATTTGTGTTAGATTTGTGTTCGTTCGCAGAATTTTATATAGAAATCACCCCAAGGGAACGGGCTAACAGCGTTCACTCAGTATGAATAGAGCTAGTACGTAAACTAGTCAGAAAATGGTTGAATAAATAATAACCCATGTTCCCACAGACCCACACTGGAATCAAATGGTAGCGATTTCGCACATTACCTTTTTCCGATCGAGACCGTTCAATGAACATTTGTACCAATCTAACCGCTCCCTTGGGAAATCTCAAACTCAAACGTCCTCTTTTACCCTCATACAAACATCAGAAGTTCTGCCTTAGTCCAAGTCTACCCCACTTCATACCCTTCTTTCTTTCATGCTGCTTTCAAGAGAATATTTTCGGTGGACTTTTTTTTAATTTGGAATCGAATCATTGAACTTTCAAGGACATCTTTCGATGAACTTTGAAGTAAACACGCACGGTCAATCAGACTGACTCAATATGGATTCACGAGGATTCACTCAAAAGTTGCTGGGCTTTTCCAGGAAAATCTTCTCGAACATGAGGAAAATCTTTAGAGATTTCTCTCAGTATATCCTAAACTGCGTAAAATTTTGAGGTAAAAATTTCACGGGTTTGCCCGGAAAATTCAACTCACTTTTGGCTAAATCCACTTTTAGTGAAATCGATTTCGAAGCGACTAAATTTTGAGTCGTCTGATCGACCATGTGGATAAAAGTAATTTTCCGCCTGGACAGCGTGTTTGTGTGTATGCAATACTGTAGGTTGGTGGGTAGGTATTCATCTTTCTCATGAAATTCGATGCCTTGGACACTACGGTAATCGATTTCAAAGCAGGGGAGGATTTTCAATTTTCAATTATGGTAGGAGTGTATAAAACGCCACACCGGGGCAGCATTTCTATCAATATAACAATTATTTAAATGCAAAAATGATGGACATTCCAAGTACTTAGTGAGAGCACTCTACTGAGCCATTCCAGACAAATTCGCAAATCCATTAATTTTAATATATTTTTTTATTTGGCTAACATTTCTCATGACCACAAATGCCATTTTGCATCTTCAGATCACCATTTTAAATCGAGCCTTAATTTTAAAACAGACCTATAGAAAAATGTTAAGCTTATCTGCAGAAAACTGTTTCTCAAAAAATGTTTGACCAATAGGTTTGGTACCTTCGGCAATGTTGTACGGAACATTTGGAAACACAAAAAAAAATAGTACTCAAAAAAATCTCAATATTTTTTATAAATTTAAACGTAAAAATGATTTCAACAAAATCATTTTAATTTTTGTTTATATTTTTATGTTTTATGGAACAATTAATGCCATCTATTGCATCATAGGTCAAGAATAAGATATGATAGACAAAACAGTTATGATTTTTGAGAAAACTCAAGTTTTTGGAATAATAGCCAAAACTTAGTTTAGTTATTTTTCAACTTGATACATTGAAAGAACATCAAATTTGCAATTGGAAAACCTGAAATAACATTTTGCTAAGTTACATTGTTTTCGAGATGTAGCAGTTTGAAAGTAGATTTTTTTTCTAAATTTTGATAGTTTTTGGTGAATTTTGAATGAATTTTGCGGTTATCCAGTCGCGACAATATTTTTTCCCTGCTTTGATCAAATTTACACAGCAATCAATTTTACAGATCTGAAACTTCAGGTGGACCATCTGGTGACCATTCGGAGCCAATGACCAGCTAATATATAAAAAAAATACCATTTTACTACATTCCATATAGTAACAGAGAAAAATCAAGGCTTACTTTACAATACTTGCTACTGATGTTCCAGATCTTCCTGTGGACCATCTGGTGGCTTTATGTGGCAATGACTGGCTAATATATAAAAAAAAATCACCATTTTACTACATTCCAGATAGTATCAGAACAAATCAAGGCCAACTTTGATCAAATTTACACAGGAATCAATTTTATAGATGCTCGGGATCTTCCGGCGGACCATCTGGTGACCATTTGGAGCCAATGACCAGCTGATACATATAAAAAAAAAAACACAATTTTACTACATTTCATATGGTAACAGAGAAAAATCAAGGCCAACTTTGAACAAATTTAAACAGCAATCAATTTAACGGATGTTCTGGATTATTTGGTGACTGCTCGGATCCAATAACCAGCTAGTATATCAGCAAACACCATTTTCCCACATCGCATATAAATGCAGATAATAATCAAGGCCTACTCTGATCAAATTTACGTAGCAATCAGTTTTACGGATGGTCTGGTTCCGGCGGGCCATCTGATGACCACTTGGATCCAATGACCAGCTAATATCTCAAAATTCACAATTTTACTAAATTTCATATAGTTGCAGATAAAAGTCATGGCCTACTTTGATCAAATTTAAACATCACTCAATATTAGGGGTTTTTCGAATCTTTCGGCGGGTCATCTGATGACCACTCGGAGCCAATGACCAGTTAATATATAAAAAAAATCACAATTTTTCTTCATTTCATATAGTTCCAGAGAATAATCAAGGCCTACTTTGATCAAAAATACATAATAATCTAGATTAAAGTTGATCCGGGTCACTGGATGGCCTTCTGGTGGACTCTCAGTATTTAGAACTACGTTGTGGGTTGGTTTTGTTAAAGTATTAATCAGCACTACCCATAGATGCCTGTTGCTGTGGATCTCCAGCCTCACCTTGTTCTAGACGGCTGGTAACTTTTATACCCCTGATGGTTGTCGTGACCGGACCGAGGTTTCCAGCCTTGGTCACGGCTACACGAATTAGCGATGCAGCTCCCACGGGTCATTTGTATATGCTGCTGCTGCTGTTTCTGTTGCTGCTGTTTCTTTTGCTGCTGTTTTTGCTGCTGCTGCTGTTTCTGTTGCTGCTGTTTCTGTTGCTGCTGTTTCTGCTGCTGATGGTGGTCCGTCACCTCCAAAATTCGTTACAAGAATGAATTCAACGAGCTTAGGTACTTCATATTTATACCTGCTAACCTATCAAAATTCTCTAACCAATGAGATTCCGTTTACATACGGACTATCAAGCTTCACGCTCACTCGATTCTACTCATTATTTATTCAACTCTAACTCTATCTACTACATTCTTCCCCTCTTCTACTCTCCTTAATTGAGGACAGGGGGCATTATATTCACCCATTTGTGGGAATTTCATCTACCCTCTCGGGGGACTTTCATCTATCCTCTCAGAGATATTTCATTCATCAGGTGATAATTATTTTCAAACCTGCCACACTGATATTTATTTCAAAATTATCAATATCTGTTATCATTATTCATCAAAATGACTACCTATTTCAATATAATCATTGAAATCAGTGTCACCAATTTCAACCGCGTACACGAATATTACCGTTCTATTCAAGTTTCAGATGAACTAATTATCCATTAGGTTATGGCTATTTATCCATTAGGTCATGGTAAATTTCTTCAGTTTACTTTTCCATCCATCATGTTGTATCAATTCTTATTTACCATGAATCAGGTCATGGTAATACTTATTAACCATCCACTATACTATCTATTTTGCCTTGAAGTTTTCTAGCTTCGTGAAATAATACATATTTTGCCTCGGAGACCTTTCACTCCGGAAATTTTCAAGAATCCTTATTATTATTATTTTAAGCATAGTATACCATCCTTCATGTCATGGTAAATTTCTTGAGTTCACATTTCCCTCTATCATGTCGTATCAATTCTCATTTACCATCCATCAGGTCATGGTAGTTCTTATTTACCATCCATCAGGTCATGGTAATTCTTATTTACCAACCATCAGGTCATGGAAATTCTTATTTACCATCGATCAGGTAATGGTAATTCTTATTTATGATCAATCAGGTCATGGTAATACTTCTTTACCATCCACTATACTATCTATCTTGCCTTGAATTTTCTCGTTTCGTAAAATAATACATATTTTTTCCTCGGAGACCTTTCACTCCGGAAAATTTCAAGAATCCTCATTATTATTATTTTTAGCATAGTTTACCATCCTTCATGTCATGGTAAATTTCTTCAGTTCACATTTCCCTCTATCATGTCGTATCAATTCTCATTTACCATCCATCAGGTCATGGTAATATATATATCGTTACAAAGGGGCACAATTTGACAAACGATAACATCAATATCCTGCGAAGTGTATCTTCGCCTTGGAAACTAGTCGTAGCAGAAAGTTTAGAAATATTTAACTCATAGATAAAAGATGGATTCTTCAGTGGTGTTGAGTACTTGGTGTCGTGACCGGACCGGTTTCCAGCCTTGGTCACGGCTACACGAATTAGCGATGCAGCTCCCACGGGTCATTTGTATATGCTGCTGCTGCTGTTTCTGTTGCTGCTGTTTCTGTTGCTGCTGTTTCTGTTGCTGCTGTTTCTGTTGCTGCTGTTTCTGTTGCTGCTGTTTCTGCTGCTGATGGTGGTCCGTCACCTCCAAAATTCGTTACAAGAATGAATTCAACGAGCTTAGGTACTTCATATTTATACCTGCTAACCTATCAAAATTCTCTAACCAATGAGATTCCGTTTACATACGGACTATCAAGCTTCACGCTCACTCGATTCTACTCATTATTTATTCAACTCTAACTCTATCTACTACAATGGTCTCTTGGAAACCCGAAATAAAACCGGAACCACTAGGCCAATCTGTTCCAATTTTCAGTAGACCATAATTTTGAACATTTTTCTCAGAATGTGAAAATTTCAACCAAATTCATGGTGAAACATAAAAGTTATACCAATGTAAACATTGCTATCCGTATGCTTGTACGTAAAAAAAAAAAAAAAAAAATAAAACCGCACAAAGCGCGTTAGGCCCTCACCAAAAGTAAGGCACGTGGCGTTAATTTGAAACGCTAATAACTTTTCGGGGTTAACTCGGACTCACATCCGGTCTTGAGCCAAGATGTTCCCAATACTCCAAAGGTCATACTTTTTGTACACGAAGAAAATCGACCAACTTCAGCGCCACCTATAGCCAGGAATGTGAAAGTGACTCGTTCCCCCATACATTTTGTCAATTTTCCCCATACAAACTTCAAGCCATTTGAGCGATTGATTCCCGCGAACCAAATGACTTCAAATTTTGGCAGGGTGTTTCTGACCCCCGAAACTATCATTTCATGGCGGTAGCATTTGAAATCCCAGGATTGACCTATTTTGAAACACTCTAATGCCAGTTTTAGCGATTTCCCAGAAAATCGAACTATAGTTTCGTTAGAATTGGTAAACGTGCAATTTGTTAAACTTCGTGGAAATAGTTTCCGAGGATTTCACTGGTAAAAAACACTAAACATAGTTTTCAACTCATGAAGTTAAATTCTTTTTTTTTGTTTTATTCGTCTGATTTTACAAAACTCCTCTTCGATAGAAATCCTGGTTTCGCCACTGATCTGAGGAAAGTAATAGTTGTGTTGCTAACAAAATGTAGGTACTGTACCTGCAATTTAATTGAAAATTATTTTAAAATCATGGAATATCAGAGAGTTTGCTTTTCTTCATTGAGTCGATACCCTGATAATATGGGAAACTTACTGGAAGCTTTCAGAACTTCAAAGCGGTTTTATAGAGCAGTGGTGTAGTGGTAAGCGTGATTACCTCTCACCCCAGCAGGCCTGGGTTCAATCCCAGTCGGCGCCGCCGGGATGTTCTGAGGCATAACATCTCTGATCACGCCGATAACTCATGAGCCGTTGGTCCCCAGTTCACGAGTTATGGGTAGATAGGTAGGGTCCAGGTGTGGGAGCTGCCTTCCTGGCGTCGGTAGCATTGGTGCTCAACAAGGAAAACTTGATCGACGGAAAACAAATCAAGGAAAAAAAAAGGGGTTTTATTAGCTTCCGAAAAACTGCTGACACTATTAAGAAGTTCCTGAAATTTCAGAGAACTTCACCGGTGTCAGGAGAACTTCAGAAACTTAGAGTCACTTAGTTCAGAAATTGTGAAAACTTTTAAGAAGTTCTAAGTACCTCAGAAAAACAAGATCTAGAGATCTTTGGGGACTTTCAGAGATATTAAGGGCAGTTCCTGTAACTTTAATCCAGACACTTTTGGAGCAGCTTAAAGATTTATAAGCATTAGTTTAGAAAAATTCAGGATAAATCCACGATGCGCTGAAAAAAAAATCGAGAACCCTTAAGATGTTTTGAGAATTTCAAGGAACTCTGTACATTCAGAGAATTTATGAAAACTTTTGAGATTCAGAGTTGGTTGGAAATGCTAACATGAAGCTTTAGTGTGATAATTTATTAGCTAGAGAATGATCTTTTTAGAAGAGAGTAGGTGGATAGTTCCGTTAGAGTACGGCAGTGTGAAAATTGAATAGAAGTTGAAAATGAGCGAAGGGCCATTAATGCGACAGTTTTTAAAGATAGACGCACATCTTTTGCCTAACCCGTATGATGTACGCGGGGACTTGAAGTATGTCTCCAAGTCTACAGGCAAAAAATATGCGTCCCTCTTTTGCTCATAAACTGACTTCGGCTGTGGAATAGTTCTAGCGACGTTTTCATCACTACCTAAAGCCCCACGTTGCGAGAGCATTTCCAGTCGATGGTGTGTTATAATGCAATTCTTCTTTACCCAACTTTTGAGATATTTCAGGAACTTCACATAAGTCCAGTTAATTTCAGGAATGTTTAAAGGTGTTTACGAGAATTCAATTTGATTCTGCGCAGGATTGAGATCTTCAATAGAATTGAGAGGTTCAGGGAACCTTCGAGAAGATCAAGATAGATCAAAGAATCAAAGGGCAGTTTAAATAGGAAATTGTAGAAACCTCAATTAAGCTTCGAGATACTCAGGGAATTTCCGGAAACTTCAACAACGCTACGAGAGAATTCCCGGAACGTAATACAAATTATATGAACATCCGGAAAAAGTGAGAGTATTTTAATGTGATTCCTTGCAGAGTCCACAAATGGCCGCCACGTAGGCTATACAAGTGCATAGTATAGTATGCATGCACTTCCACTTCGAATTTTCAATTACATAAATCTCGGAAATCAGTACCCCATTTCGTTTGAAATTGTTACTTCATGTATGTTTCAGTGCAGCAAACGTGGAGTTACAATTTAAATGTTGCACGTGTCTCAGAAGCTTATATGTGTGCACTTAAAGTTTACGGTGGTTACGAGAATAAGGATGTAACAGCGAATCACCTTAAGGGTGTTATACAATGAAAATTTTAGGAACTTAATAAAATTCAAACGTTTAGCCAAGCTGATTGAAGGACATCAACGAAGTTCGATTATTAAAAAAAAAATGCAAGAATTTTTAGCAAGCACCAATATCTTCCAAGTACTTCGAACTTCAGAACATTGGACATTAATTTAAGGAAATTTTCAGCGACCTACAAGGAGTTCCGTGGAATTATGGGATATTCCGAGCATTTTAATGATTGCTCTGAAAACTTCAGAAGCATTAGGAAATTATGAATATACATATTAGACTGATGCAAAATTTGAAATTTTTGCTCCACACTGCTCAAACGGTTTCAAATCAGGTCCTGATTAGCCTCCCAAAATTTGAACTCATTTGGTAAAAAACTGACTTGGCACAAACCATTCGAAGTTTATATGGAAATTACTATTGGAAAACTAAACTTTTTATTCATTGTCTTCTACCCATTTTTCATATTGCTTTTTCGAAAAGTTCTATAACTATTCTTACGGAAAATTTTCTAAGCTACAACTTTGCGAAACACCGTTTTTCAGACATATGTTAAATTAAATAGTTATTAATTGTTTATGAGATTGATAATCTTATGGCATGATCAAGCAGCTGTTTTGTGGGCAACACTGAATTCTGCAGTGTGACATAGTAGTCATTATATTTGTGCTCAATTCTTCGCACCAGAAACACCAATGTTGCCTGCTGAATTTTCTACAATCACTGCTATCATTTTTAAAAGCATAGTTATGTGGTGAATTGTTAGATAGATATGAACAAAAACAAAAGTTTTCTCATAGTAATTTCCATATAAACTTGAAATGGTTTGTGGCAAGTCAGTTTCTTACTAAAGTAGTTCGAATTTTGGGAGGCTAAGCAGGACCCAATTTGGAACCGTTTAAGCACTGTGGAGCGAAAATTTCAAATTTTGCATCAGTCTAGTAAGTATTCCTGTTCTTAACCCAAAACAAAATGAGCTCAACTCTGACCTTGACAGCACAAAGTACATCCTCCGTGACATTCCGAATTTGCAAAACAATAACCATAAAATTCCTTAATGTAGCGAGGGTAGAGGCACGCATAACAAAGAAACAATGTGGAAGGTCCAGCAGTTAAGAAGCACCGAACCGCAGCACTGTGGGGTAACGCCATCCAAAAACCAGTCGAAATTGTTTTTTTTTGGTTTAAAATAATCAACATACCTTTTAGGTAATTTGATACTCATTTGGCGTTCAATATATCGTATTTAAAAATTTAATACTCTAGGGTGGCTCATTCTTTTAAAAAGGATTTTTTATAACAACTGTTGTGTAAAGTTGAAACAATAAGTCATCTTTTTTTGGATCGTTATACATATCTGTTTTAATATCCATAGCACTCTAGATTAAGACAAAATATACACAGTTGTGAAAAATGTGGAACGGATATTTAAAAAGGTCCAGAAAAACCCATTCAGACAGTACAAACCCCATATTGACGCAATTAGGCATATTTTAGGTATAGATGTTGAAGAATGATTTTCAATATTTTTAAAATGATTTAATTATATATTAACATAGTTATATTTTTCTTACATAATAATGAGAACCAATGAAGCAATTGAAATTAACAATGAATATTTATTGAATTTCTAGGAAGATCAATTTATCATGCCTTGGAAATCTACAGTTTTTAACTATTTTTCATCTTCACAGTAATGCTGAAAATTCATTTCTTGTGGAATTATCCTTAAATTTAGCATTAAAGGCTAAAATCGATCAGAGAATTTGAAAAAAGGAAATGATATGAAAATAATAATTAATGAAAAATAACTTCAATTTCGCCCCACTGTGCGCGTAGTGAGGACGCAAATGGATATGCGTGATCATAACCCCTCCGTTTGCCTTTGCCGTGCGGTTAAAGTGCGGTAGGCCTTTTCCCATTTTCATTTAATGCCTCGTACATTGAATGTCACAGACATACACTAACAGCACTATGAGTAATAGTAAGTTTATTCCTTTCCTATGTTTGCTGCTGAAATTGGTGGCAACTGATATCCTCCTATCGATGGAACAGCAACCAGCATTGGAAGGGGCGGACGGCTTCGGCAGGAGAGGGGGGCATACAAATGCCGATAACGATAACGAACGGGGAAATTATCTTAATTGGCTCTCTATTGCTCTATTCCCTGATGATTGACTTTTGATGAGAGCCATTAATCACCATGGGTTGTTATTGGTGTTATGTCTATTTATTGAACTTGTTGTTTGAAGCCTCCATCGAAAAGTTGTTATTGTTCTGTACGGAGAATGGTCTAAATGTTTAGTGTCAAAGATGGTAAGCCTCGGATGGCACTATGCGGCTTTTCTGTTGAGCCCCCTCCTTTTTAAGGTCAATGTTTACCAGGGAAATGGAAGTCATAGAGATGTGGGTGAGAGTTAAGTGGTTGTGCTGACAGGATAATCTTTTTATGATGATGGTAATGTTTCGAGGGATGTAATTACTTGTTTTGCTTGGCATGTCCTTGCTGAGCATTCAATTATTTGATGATATTGTTGCCTCAAGGTTCAGTTGATGATGATACATGCATAAAAATATTAATATCGTAGCGATTTGGAAGGTGGATTTCGGTGAAGAAAGAATGACAAAGGAATTATAATGTGAATGTACACTGAAATAAATCACTAATATAATCATATAAGAAGCAGTAAATCATTCAGAGCGGTTATTGGAAAATTAATACAAGTAAATACAATAAAGAAGAAGCGATGTTGTGCTACTTTATTGTCAAGGAAACATAAAACATGACTCGAGTATCAATAAAACGTTTCCTTCTTCCATAAATATTGAGCTAGACAAACAAGGCTAGCGTTTTCCATCGACTTAAAAAAAAGTGATGGAAACCACGCTATCACTCGCTTCATCATCGCCATCATTATTATTATCGAATGTCGTTCATTTTCACAAACGCAAACACCGACAAAAAGCAGTGGCTATCACCCTCCATCGGCAAACGAAAACGAAGACGGTCGCAGTTTATCTAGCGTTATTAAACACTAAGCTGTGTACTTTTCCGAGCGCATTAAGATTCAAAAGTCCTTTTCGGGTTCTTTGCTTTGTACCCCCTCTACCTGAAGCATCATCCAGTGAAATGAAATCCTGCAATAAAGAAAGTTCAAACTTCAAAGCCATTTCAGGGCTGGTAGTGGGCATGCAATATAATAAGTAGTGAATTTAGTGACTAGCAGAGGTCTCAAATCATTCGTTGATTGCAACACACTGAGAAATTTCATAATCTCACGACCCAACAAACCAGGTTCAACCAAGTCCAGATGTCTTGAGTCATGAAAGAACCCCTTGGAACCTCTTTGCATCCCATCATATCCTTTGAGACATATGGATGTGTTAGCAAGACATCGTTGATTCTCCAAATCATCTTGAAGTTTAGAACTTGATGCTCTACAAACTCAACGATGTCCTGGGCAAACTCCTAAATCATTATACCATAAGGGATATATCCATTACGATGAGCCAAATTTGTATGGTGGATCACAACCCCCTGTTCTCCACTGCTCTTCCAATGTGTACTGAGGTCCCAAACAACGGTGTCCAATTTGAACGGATTTGGTTATGATCTGGCATGGGGGGCGAATTTTAAATTTTGTATGGGAAAATGTATGGGAAACGAAACGAACCTATTCATTTGCTTGCCAAAAGTTCAAATATTGCTCACATTTCATCAAATCGCGGAAATAGACTTGGAATACTATGTAGGACGACTTTTTCGAAGACTGCAAATCGTTTAGACTTCTGTTATTTTGTCATTAAGGTGTCCACTTCCATGTTTTGTGGTCCAAAAATCACTTTTTTGACGTAGGACTACGTCTGTAATTTCTATATTGGGGTACACTTTGTGAAAACCAAAAATGGAACATGTAACAAAATTATGAAAGATTTTGAACGTTAATAACTCAGCTGCCCCTAGACCAATTTCAATAATTTTATCACCAATCGATCAGAAATATTCCTACGCATCTGCTTAGTTTAATACTTTATCATTTAAAAAAATGACAGTAATTACAATTGCAACTGTTGCAATGATAATTAAAATCGTTACCGATAGCCTACGAAAAGCGATTTCCCTAACATAGGTTTCAAAGTTGAATACCATCCGGTCTCACCAAACGGTGTTTATTCAATCACCACGTGGTGAGTGGTGGTGTTCTCCGGGATACAATGAAAGGCTCCCCGCAAGCAGCTAGCTATCAAGGCTGGCCTCAACCGCTGATCTAATTCAGTTCTAATCACCGTGTGTGGTTGTGTCCGGTCGTCGGCATCAGTAGCAGCAGCAGCAGCAGTGCTTTCGGCACGTGGCGTTGAACATTGTTCTCCAGTACACAACAGAAGACTACCTGCAAGCAGAGAGTTGCAGCCCACATGGCACATCCATAGAAGGAGGAAGAAGCCGCACCGCTATTCACCGGAATCAGTAGCTCTTCGTGAGTCGCTGTGGGCCATCTATGTCAAGCGCGTCATACTAAAGAGTATAAACAAAGAGAACACCGCTTAAATTCCTATTCCTACACAAAACACAAGCTCCCGCTGCAGTTAACAAATAAGATTTATTAAATAAGACCTCGTACTCCTACGTCATCATTGCGTACAACCCTATAGGGCTGTCCCTTGTAGTTATTTTTTTCAAAAATGACCCTATGATGCTGAAAAGTAGTACTTTTCGACACTGCTATTTTAGTTATGAAATGTAGGCCATTATTTTATTCAAAACAGTGTCGAAAAGTAACACATTTGAGTAATAAATACTAAAAATTTCGGTCTCGAACTGATTTAAAAAAAAAAGAATTCACAATTAGACAACACTGACGGCTTTATCGTGATGCTATTTCATGTTGATGAAGGACATAGTGCTTTCCACAACTGACAACGCAATGCGGTCATCTAAACCCATCACTTCGATGTGCTTCATCTTTATCGATTTGCAACCCTTATTTGCAAACCATTTGTGTAACTTTTATGAGCACATTATCAATTTTAAACGTCAATTCAGACATGAGCGTGCACGCGTGTTGTGAAGCGGGATTTGCATCAGGATGAGAGAGTTAACTACTTCTAGTTGACTCTTTCATACTGGTGCAATCCCGGCTCCGCTCCGTGCGTGCACGCTCATGTCTGAATACTGCTTAACGCTTCGGTACGCGCTGCCGCTGAGATTCCCTTCATCTGGAACTGATTTTGCCCTCCTGGATTTGAGGATAATAAAACCGAAGAAAAGAAATCCAGTGAGCTCCGATGAAAGAGCGGAGATTTTTTTCGCATCACGAAACGTGCGATCTAAAGTAAAGTTTAGGGACTTTGGCCCGAAGGGTGACGCTTTGTCGAAAAGGGACTCGGTTTTGTTGACCCATGTCAGAGAGAGCAAAGTCAACGAGAGGGACGGGAACTTTTGCTGGAAAGTTTCGTTTGCCCTGTTGCGGGCGGTGGTGGTGGGGTGGAACAGCCTTTTCGGGCAGTACAATGTAAAGTCATTAATTTTCATTACCGCTAATATATTTACAGACTGCGTCGAAGAGGTGCTCTGTCGATGGTTAATGGTATCTTTTCATTGTTTATTTATAAAATTAAGAGCATATCTTTTTACTTAATCTCAGAGATTCAGGAAATTGAAATAAATCCGGACTGATTTAAGATTTGGGCGTAAAGCGATTTTGCAATAAAACTGTACCTACAGTTAGAGGAATTACCTGATTGTGTTGTTAGTTTGCTATATGAGCTTTTATTCGTTACACTCAACAGGGGGATTTAAGATTTGCTTTAAAAAATGAGGGATTCATCGTCGCAGGATGTTATTGGAGACCACATGCTCTTCTCCTTCTTCTTCTTCCTTATTTTATTTAACGTCGGTCTCTGTTTCGCAATCTAGTGCCAAGCTCCGACGGACAGCTTCCACACCTGCGTAGGATTTCGCACCCATTCAAACACACATGGGCCGGGACCAACGGCTTCACTTCCCTTCCGAAGGAAGACGTGACCAGAAATTTTTATGCCTCAGAAAAATCCCACCGACCTCGACTAGGATTGAACCCAGACCCATCGGGGTGAGAAAGCAGTCACGCTTACCACTACACCACCAGCGCCGGCGACCACATGCTCAGAGAATGATATATACCAAGCTGCGGTTCAATGCAAGACAATGGAGACCAAAAAATGTGGAGTGTATTAGCACAGACAAACAGACGTAACAGTTCATTCTGGAACATCGTTCACACATTTCACAATTGATTTGAATATTATCATTTCCTCAAACAGCGTTGGCATCGGATCACTTTGACGTTAATATATATTTTGTTTACCTTGCATGCAATATTGTTAGCGACTTAACAAGCAAGCTTGTTTTTCCGCGAGAAGCTTGAGAGATGACGTTACTGATGTCCTATTTATTGAGGTACACAGTTTTCAAAAAAAAAAATCAAAGAGATATGTCTGTTCGTCTGTGGTATTGGTGAGTGAAATGAATTATGTCGAAAAAAAGGTTACCAGCTGGACTCGAACCACAAACGTTGCGATGCTTTTTCCACTGCTTCTCCATGCTTCGGATCATGGATAGGCTATAAACCAATAAGATAACTCGATTTTGTATGCTTTTCTGTTGAACGGGAATTGGAGAGAAGCAAGACGATCGTTTAAAGTCGCCATGGGGAACACCAAGTCTTCTTCTTTCCCGGAGGAAACAGAAGTGCCGCAAGGCTCGGTTATCACGGGGACGATTTTCCTAATAGCGATGAACCGGATCTTTAACTCGTTTGCCACTCAACATCCACATTCTCGTCTACGCGGATAACGTGCTAATTGTGGCCACCGGCCGCACCATCGCAAGGACCCGCACCCAAGCATAAGCAGCTATATCGGCATTTTCCAAATGGCGGCCTCAGCTGGGTTCCAACTCTCAGCAGCAAAGAGTATCCGCTGTCACGTCTGCGCTTCCGCCCAAGTAACCAAAAGTTCCGCATTCAACGATTAAAATCACTTCCAAGTTCCATAAAGTTCAAATAAAGTTCCGGCCGAACCTTCAAGTTCCATAAAGTTCGAATAAAGTTCCGACAGCACATTCAAGTTCCATAAAGTTCGAATAAAGTTCTCTCAGAATTTTCAAGTTCCATAAAGTTCAAATAAAGTTCTGACAGAACTTTCAAGTTCCATAAAGTTCAAGTAAAGTTCCGACAGAACTTTCAAGTTCCATAAAGTTCGAATAAAGTTCTGACAGAACTTTCAAGTTCCATAAAGTTCGAATAAAGTTCTGACAGAACTTTCAAGTTTCATAAAGTTCAAATAAAGTTCCGACAGAACTTTCAAGCCACATGAAGCAATCCGCACAAGTCTTTATTTGTAACAAAATTAAATGTACGTAAATATGAATTGATCAGTGGCCCGAATAAATCATAATTCTTATATTTATGCAACATTCTATAAATTAAAAAGTAATTTCCTGGATTCGACCCCGAGTATTCGGGCATGCGATCTACGATTGCTCACCACTGCGCCACAAGTGTGATGGAATACAATGCAGGCAAACACCAATTTATCATCAAGGTGTTGTGTTTCGTATTCAAGTCAGTCAGGTGGCTCAGAAAACTCCAACAATAGGCGGGAAAACAGCTCACTTTAATATATTTCAGATGACGTAGCGGATTGTGCTGAGACTCTCAGGCAGAAGGACTGGGTTTAATTCTTCAAACAGCTCCATTACTACTACTAATGCTGATAAATCAATACACAATTAATACCTGCCTTTAGAAATAACTTTCATAAAAGTGCGAACTAAATATAGAATTGGTGTAGAGGACAAAAAAAAACCTTTTTTAATTTATTTTCTGAAAGTTCCGTACAAGTTCTGCCAGAGGCTGCTTAGAATGCTCTTCAATTATGGTACCGGAACTTTCAAGTTGTTATAACGACTTAAAAATTAGGCTGCTAAGAATTCTATAGACCACCTTCAACCTAGCTGCTTGGCCCATAAATAGCCTTTTATCAGAACTTTTGGTTACTTGGGCGGTCACTGAGTCGGCGGCGCTTTTATCATCAACCGATTCCCCTGAAAAAACGATACGCATCTTGGGCGTTCTAGTTGATCGACACATAACCTTCACGCAACATTTAAGGATAGTTGCAAGACCCGCATAAACCTTATCAAAACAATCTCCATGCCGCACCGCACCAACAACCGAGCTATCCGGCTGCATGTAGCCAAGGCAGTTATTGACAGCCGTCTACTCTACGGTCTGGAGCACACCGCAATGGCCAAGGACAAACTGTTGCAAGTCCTTGCACTGGTTTACAACGGCTACATCCGGGTAGTTTCAGGTCTCCTGCCCTCGACGCCAGCCGTCACAGCCCGCTGAAGTCGGGGTTCTCCCTTTCCGGTTTCGAATCGACACCGCAGTCGCTATCAAAGCGGCTGTCTTCTTGGCAAAAACATCAGGTAACGAATGGATCTATCTCCTCGAAGAGGGGAACAGAATCCTCCGTACAGCAGCCAATACCGACCTCCCCTAGTGGCTCTTGACTGGCTTGGAGGAAAAAGTTGGTAATCGAGATCGTTAAACAACGAAAGCCGAATTAAGGACCTGTTTAGGGCAGGAGACAACTCGGCCGCGCTCAGACATTCCGTCGCGAAGATGCTAAACTTCGGGTACCCCAGGCATACGCACCGTTTTATGGACGGGTCCAAATCACACAATGGAGTTGGGATAGGCATTGCGGGAAATTTCTCGCCAACGAGCTTGAGGCTACCGCCACAATGCTCTGTTTTTCTGCAGAGACAGCGGTGATTTTCGAAGCAGCAATCAAACCATCCGACCGACCAGTCCTAATCCTCACTGATCCACACAGCGTAATTTCTGCTCTCCGGTCCAACATACCCACTCATCCGTAGATTCAGGGGATCATCAGACATGCCCCCCCAACACAATATTCGCTTGGGTTCCGGGGCATTGTGGCATCACTGGCAACTCCGACGCTGACAGACTGGCCGGGGCCGGAACCATCTGGTGCCAGGTATACCGATGAAGTTCCCCTTGCGGACATCAAGCGATGGGTCGAAACTTTCATGCAGGCTAGGTAGGTGGCAAGCAGAATGGTTGGCAAACCAAGGACCACTTCTAAGGAAAATCAAGCAGAGCACGCGTCCATGGAAGGACCTTGGGAACCTGAAGGAGCAGCGAGTCATCTCCAGGCTTCGCACAGGTCACTCCCGGCTCTCACAAGATTTCGGCGGAGGAGTTTTCCGCAAGACCTGCGTCGTCTGTATTCCAGCCACCGTCGAGCATATCCTCTGCGTGTGTCCAAAGTACGAGCTCGTGCGGCAACACTACGGCCTTTCGGGGAATATCGGCGACATACTGGGCGACGAACCTTCGATCCTGGCTACCCTGATCTCCTTCCTGAAGGACGCTGGATTGTTTTTCAATGTTTGATTCCTTCCTTTCGGCCGTCGGGGCATCTCTACCGGATGGGGGCACCGCCTTCCATGGTGAAGCTCTGCCATGTTCAGTTTGGACAATAAGTTAACTCAATGTGAATGGTCTACCCAAGTAACCAAAAGTCCGCATTCAACACTTCCAAGTTCCATAAAGTTCAAATAAAGTTCCGACAGAACATTCAAGTTCCATAAAGTTCAATTAAAGTTCCGACAGAACTTTCAAGTTCCATAAAGTTCAAATAAAGTTCCGACTGAACATTCAAGTTCCATAAAGTTCAAATAAAGTTCCGACAGAACTTTCAAGCCACATGAAGCAATCCGCACAAATCTTTTTTTGTAACAAAATTTAATGTACGTAAATATGAAATAATCAGTGGTCCGAATAACTCATAATTCTTATATTTATGCAACATTCTATCCAAAAGTAAAAAAAAATAAAAAGTCATTTCCTGGATTCGAACCCGTGTATTCTGCATGTGATCTACGATTGCTAACCACATTTCCTGGATTCGAACCCGTGTATTCTGCATGTGATCTACGATTGCTAACCACTGCGCTACAAGTGTGATGGAATTCCATGCGGGCAAACACCAATTTAAATTCATCAAGGTGTTGTGTTTCGTATTCAAGTGAGCTGGCTCAGAAAACTCCAACAATAGGCGGGACAACAGCTCACTTTAATATATTTCAGATGACGTAGTAGTTCGTGCTGAGACTCTCACGCAGAAGGACTGGGTTTAATTCTTCCGACAGCTCCATTACTACTACTAATGCTGATAAATCAATACATATTAATACCTGCCTTTAGGAATAACTTTCATAAAAGTGCGAACTAAATATAGAATTGGTGTAGAGGACAAAAGCCTATTTTAATTTATTTTCTAAAAGTTCCGTTCAAGTTCCGCCTTGTGCGTCCACGATGTGTCCCAAGTAGTGGAGTTGTGTTTGATAGACTGCATGCGACTCCATGTCCTTTCCTCACACGATGGCAGAAAAAGCTTTACTTTCATTTTCTTGCAGTGTCCCAATGAATCGTTCAAAACGTCCGTATGCTTTGCTTGGAATTCACGAACTTGCTGATCGATCGATTTCGTCTTCACTTGATTGCATGCCGTATTGATGGAAACTGCCCACGGCTCGAACAGCTCGATCCAGTCGATGCCTAGTAGGTTGAGGGTGGCAGCCGCTGTGACGAAACATCTTCCTTGAGCAATTTTGCCGTTGATGCTCACTTCGCACTGGAACTCACCCAGCGCCTTGCCCGACGCATTAGTTGTTTCAATAGTCGGCTTGTTGATCGTAGGTTTACCCAAACAGTTCCAGGTTTACTTTGAAATTACCGTGGTGTCGCTTGCCGTGTCCAGTTGCAGCTTAGTTGCCACGCCGTTGATGAAAGTGGGCACGTACTTCCGCTTGCTTGCACTGTTGATTCGAGAATGGACTGACGTACTTTGGTTCGCGTGCAAAGGACCTTATAAAGTCTGTTTACAAAAGCTTTCGTGCCGTTATCAAATGTTACGCCTGATTTCTTCCCATTCGATGCAACTGCTGCCCAAATCATTACCGACTCTGGATTTGCGCTCTGTAGACGAATTTGTTGTTGGGATCAGCTGAACTTTCTTGCATAGCACTCTGTCATTTTGTCGGTTAAATTTGCGGACGACGTCAAATAGCTTCTCATCCGAATAAATCACCACGACGTCAGGGTTATCCACGAGTCACTTCTACAGGATTTTGCTTCTTTCCAGCCGCTTCTTCTTTGCTGCTTCTGTGAGAAGTTGTCGTTGTTACAGTTTAGAAGGATAGAGGCCAAGATCGTTTTTAACCATGGTTTGCATCGTTATACGTGACAGATAGTCTTTGGCCATTTGATCCATATACCTTACCGGATTCCAACGAATTGTGTTGGCCACCGCCTTTATCAATGCCCGTGTCCGAACTGAACGAGGTCTCCTTGACCCAGGTATTCTTGCAGCTCCACTTATATCCTCCAATCGTTTTTTGCATCGCCAGTCAAACTTTCGATTCACACCAAGCAGCTTGCTTATCTCACCGACCGAGATCACAACCATATGAGCTCAAATTGTGGGAGAATGATTAAGATCTGATTAAGAACCGATTGAGCGGGTTAAGAACCGATATTTTGAGCCACCCTAATAGGGTAACCAACTGATTTTGGACCCCTAGAGGAAGTGAGATCACGTTTATGTCAAAATAATATTATTTGTTTATTATTATTATGCAATTTACATGCGGTTGTGTTCGAAAGCTACTCATCTTGTAAGTAAAATGTAACTAGATGTTTTATTTATTGATATATACTCGAAAAATAATTCTTTTCACATCATGATATTCACATATTTTGGACCCTTCCACTTGATTTTGGACAGTGTCCATAATATATTTAGACACACTGAATGGGAACGAATATACTTTGGACATGCTGAAGTTCTTTCAACCTATGAGCCTAAAATTAATTACGACGGTCACTTCTTCCTATCTCGCATTAGTTAGGTCCGTCTAGGTGGGAAAATTTTCAAAGAAGGTGCCGTAAAACGGGGTGAAATTGATCAGCGGGGTGAATTTGATCACTGAGTATACCCAATATTGTACTTATGCATAATATTTTTACAATGTATACAAAGATACATTCGTACGCTTAGTAACGAAAAACATGTTACACATGAAAAAATATCACGAGAAATTTCAGCGATCAATTTTGCTCCGCAGATCAATTACACCCCGTTTTACGGTATGCATAAAAGTTAAAGAGTGATACGGTCAAAATTTGGTCAAGGGAAAACGCGTGTAAATCGGTGAAATCGTTTATTTAAAAAATCAAATTAAATTTCTTTTTCAAGTTCAATTAGTATAAAATTCAGGAAAAATATTCAGTTAGGCTTCCGCTTTTCCAAATCCGAATTGCCGGGCCTTACGCTTGACCCCTGCCATCAGATTTTGTACAGCCACCTTGTCCACCTTCTTCGCCGCAGAAAGCCAGTTTGCCTTGAACTGCTGCTCGCCCTTAGCAGTTTTTTTTGGTCTTCTTTAGGTTCCGCTTGACAATAGCCCAGTATTTCTCAATTGGGCGGAGCTCTGGCGTGTTGGGAGGGTTCTTGTCCTTGGGAACCACCTGCACGTTGTTGGCGGCGTACCACTCCATGGCCTTTTTACCGTAATGGCAAGATGCCAAATCCGGCCAAAACAGTACGGAACAACCGTGTTTCTTCAGGAAAGGCAGCAGACGTTTATTCAAACACTCTTTCATGTAAATTTCTTGGTTGACAGTCCCGGAAGCTATGAAAATGCTGCTTTTCAAGCCACAGGTACAGATGGCTTGCCAAACCAGATATTTCTTTGCGAACTTTGACAGTTTCATGTGCTTGAAAACATCTGCTACCTTTCCCCTTCCTTTTGCCGTATAAAACTCCTGTCCCGGAAGCTGCTTGTAGTCGGCTTTGACGTAGGTTTCGTCGTCCATTACCACGCAGTCAAACTTCGTCAGCATCGTCGTGTACAGCCTCCGGGATCGCGCTTTGGCCGTTGTATTTTGTTTATCATCGCGATTTGGAGTCACTACCTTCTTGTAAGTCGATAGTCCGGCTCGTTTTTTGGCTCGATGCACGGTTGTAGACGATACACCCAGCTTATTTGCGACATCTCGGAGAGAGAGGTTAGGGTTTCGCTTGAAACTACCGGCAACTCTCTTTGTTGTCTCAGCGGCTTCCGGTTTTCGATTTCCCCCCGATCCAGACTTCCTGGCTGTCGACAAATGTTCCCCAAACACTTTAATTACATTTGTAACGGTTGATTTGGCAACTTTTAGCGATTTTGCCAACTTTGCGTGCGAGTTGCTCGGATTTTCGCGATGCGCGTGCAAAATTTTGATACGCTGCTCTTCTTGCTTGGACGGCATTTTGACAACTGAAGAGTGAATTCCAAAATCAAAATAGGAGCAACATTCTACACACACACACCTTCAAAATGAGGGGTGTTCAGGTTTTTTAAATGCAAAATTGAAAGAAATACGTCAAGTTGATATTGACCAAATTTTGACCGTATCACCCTTTAACTCCCCGTTACTCGCGCTGTTGTACTTTGTACAACACAAATGAGTTTTCCATTGCCATTTTGTTGCTGCCAATCGATCTGAAATCAACTTGTATTCCTCAAAAAACTTGTTTTGAACTAAAAAAGCTAAACTTTGATTACAATTAACCCCCAAAATGCGGATAATAGAGAAAATGTAAATGGAAACCGCGTAAACGGTGTCCATACTACGTGGGATTGACTTAATTGGTTACAACATGGAATATCTCGAGATCCTGACCAGATAGAAAGTTACTGTCTTCGGCAAAGTTGTTCAGAAGGTCAAAGCCTATGTCTTAGTGTACAATAGTTCAGAATTATCTCACATCGTGGTGCTAGCATACATGTGAAATTCTCGTGTATAAAATATCTCTAGATCCTGACCAGATAGAAAGTAAATGCCTTCAGCAAAGTTGTTCAGGAAGTCAAGCTCTTTTCGTTGGTGGAGTAGTTCAGAAATTTCACACTACGAGGCGCTAGTATATACGTGTAATTCTCGCATATACAATAGCTCGAGTTCTTGACCAGCTAGAAAGTTACTGTATTGGGCAAACTTGTTCAGGGGGCAAGACTTTTCGACTGGTAGACAGTAGTTCAGAATTTTCTCACCACGTGGCGTTTGTATACATACACACTTCTCTCATATGATATATCTCGAGATCCTGACCAAATAGAAAGTTACTGTCTTTGTAAAAGTTGTTCAGGAGGTCAAAGCCTATTGCTTGGTGTTGAATAGTTCAGAATTTTCTCACTATGTAGTTCTAGTATACACGTTAAATTCTTTCATATAAAATATCTAGAGAGCATGACAAGATAGAATGTTACTGTCTTGGGCAAAGTTGTCCAGGGGATCAAGGCCTTTTGGCTTGTGGACGGTAGTTCAGAATATTTCACTTCATGGTACTAGTATATACGTGCAATTCTCGCATATGATATATTTCAAGACCTGCTAAAAATGTACTGTAATCGGCAAAGTTGTCCAGGAGATCAAACCCTATCGTTGGTGGAAGTACATAATTTTCTCACTAGGTGACGTTGAAAGACACGTGAAATCCTAGCATATAAAATATCTCTGAATGACCAGCATACTAGTGCCACGTAAAGGGAAAATTCTGAATAACTGTACACCAACGAAAAGATCCTAACATCCTGAACAACTTTGCCGAAGACAGTAACTTTCTGTCTGGTCAGGATCTAGAGATATTTTATATGCGTGAATTCCTCATGTATACTAGCGTTGCAAAGTGAGAAAACTCTGAATTTAAGTCCATAAGCAAAAAGGCCTTGACTTCCTGAACAACTTTGCCGAAGACAGTAACTTTTTATATGATCAGGATTTCGAGATATTTTATATGAGAATTTCACGTATATACTAGCACCATATAGTGAAAAAATTCTGAACTATAGGCTTTGAACTCCTGAACAACTTTTTCGAAAACAGTAACTTTCTATCTGGTCAAGATTTCGAGATATATCACATGCGAGAACTTCACATGTATACTAGCGCTATGTAGTGAGTAAATTTTGAACTACTGTCCACCAGCAAAAAGGTTATGATCTCTAGAACTACTTTGGCAAAGACAGTAACTTTCTATCTGGTCAGGATCTCGAGATATTCCATGTTGTAACCAATTAAGTCAGAACCCTCGTAGTATGGACACCATTTACGCGGTTTCCATTTACATTTTCTCTATTATCCGCATATTTTGGGGGTTAACTCTAATAAATATTTAGCTTGTTTAGTTAAAAGCAAGTTTTTTGAGAAATACTCGTTGATTTCAGATCGATTGGTAGCTCGGCTGCAAAATGGAAATGGAAAACTCACACTGTTGTACAAAGTGTGGTATATTAATTTATTTGATAAGGCTCAACCGAATTAACTTAACAGAGCCGAGGATTCATGGTCACTATACAATACATCTTAAAGCTATAGTCAAAAGGTACAACACAATAAACACTTTATCTTCCGCTATCCAAAAAGCCTCGTCCATCAGAACTGGAGTCGCTTCCAGTGGTTTCATTGTATGGCAAATTGTTGTACGCCAACGAGGGTCAGAGCGCGTCCATTGCAGCAATGGACGCAAAACGTGGTCAGCACTCACACACTCATCACGAAACGGTTGCTTTCCAAAGTCGACGACGCATCGACCGAAAGAACTGCTGATGAAGAACAATGAGGAGGACCACACAATGGTTGCTGCCGAGTAAACAGACGATCGCGTAGCACACATCGAGAGTGGCCTGCTTTTGTCGACAGCCGAGTGAACACTGTTGTACAAAGTACAACGCGTGAGTACTGGTGTTACAAAAGTTGGCGCGAGTAACGGTGGAAATATAATATAACATAAGGAAACAACTAATCATACTATAAAAAAAAATCATTCAGAAGTAAATCTTAATACGGAGACCTGACTCTATGCTTGCAGTCCATATTATTTTTTGTATGGGCTGTCCATAAACTACGTAGACGGTTTTTGAGAGATTTCAACCCCCCCCCTTCCGTAGAAGACAGTCTCAAACACAAAATTTAAAAAAATTGTATGGACCGTAGACATCTGCCAAGCGCTCCCACCCCCCTAAAGCGTCTACGTAGTTTATGAACAGCCCCTTAGTTGCGTTTGGGAGATAGGAAAACTTTTGTGGAAAACTAGGAACTAGGAAAACTAGGAAAACTCAGAGTGGACCACTCTACGTGTTTTGCCGTTTTTCCCATTTTGAATCGCCTGATAAACAAGAAATATATTTAAAAACAATGAATTCATATAATTTTGATTGATTTACTTACCAATTTAATCAGAAATCTGAGATAATAGCACGATCGACCAACCGGAATTTTTTTTGTCGCTCTTTTGATGATTCTCATTTGATAAGTGTCCAAAATAAGTTGGAAACATTTTTTTACGATCTTTTTTGGACACTTTTTATTTAATACTTTTTAAGTAAAATCTTAAGGTGAAATCTTTATAAACACGTGAAATACATCTTCCAAAGTCAGATAAACTGATTTGATAAAAAAAATCATTGAATTGTATATTTTAGACCAAATTTAAAACAAGTACACTAACGCCGATTCCTCTTGACAAACGTCGAAACATGAAACTTTTTCGATAACATTTTCTAAAACTGCATAAATTGAGCAATTGTAAGCAATTTGAGGTGAACTAATGATCTTGAGACATAGCAAGTAATTGAAAGAATGTAATTACAACATCAACCTAGATGAATTTGAAGAAACTAGACAGTAAGCGAGAAAAATATATGAAAAGGGTCCAAAATATGTAGGGGTCCAATTCAAGTTGGTTAGCCTACTTGCTCTACTGATAATATATAATTTCACCATGCATAATTCTATCAGGATTCTTCTACCCCAGCATTGCTCATTTTTAAATATTCATACTTTGTTTCATAGTTTAAATTACTCATATGCTGCTGCTCTGAAAACAACGTTAAATGTGTCCCATCAACCAGCTTGAAAACATTTCGCAAATTGATTTAACGCTTAAATCTGTACCGAGAAATGCTAATCCTCGAAATTATAAACTTTTCAAGCATAACCTTTCTTAGAGTTAGAAATCCTTTCCTGGGATTTCTCCTGGTACGCCCATCGACTGTTTCGAAGACAAATATCTCGTAAAATCCAACTCAGCAGCTGTTACCAGAGCTAAAATAATCTTTTAAGTGTGTCTGATACAATGTTCATTTTAATCCCACCTAGAATATGTGGGCTTATGCGAAATCATCTCACGTTGCTTGTCAGAGAAGCTACCAGCCAGTCAGTGAAATGGTGGCTGACCGTTTTGACCGGTCATGGAACGGACCCGGAACCTTTTCGTTCGTACCCTGCATCAATCTGTAAAATTTTTGTTTGCCCTGTTTACTCATTTTTCCTCTCCATCCATCAGAGGTAGGGGAAACTGGACACAGTTGATCCCCGGGGACAATTGATACCCCCCCTGATTTCTCGAAATCCAGAGCAGTTTTTTTTTGTTCCGGTAACTTTATACAAAGCTTCGTCTAGACGGAAAGTTTTGGTGACATTTGCGTCAGATTGTGTAACGTAATTGTCACTGCCTTCGACTTATTTTCAGCCACCATAAACATTCTTAATAAGTTTTTGGATATTAATCCGAAATTCATTAAAATTTTACAGATCTAAGCCGTGAATAAGTAACGTTAGAATCAGTTACATACATTATATAATATAGTTGCCAAATGTTACTTTTGATTTTTCGATCAGTTTTATTTGAAGATGAAAACTCAGTTTGGGGTACCAGATCCCCCAGAATTTTGACAAATCCGATCATGGTATGTGTTCAAAAATTAACCAAAGGGGGGATTAAGTCTCCCTTAATTCTTTAAACTGTGTCTCATTGCAAATTTTAGAAAAACGTACGTTTAAGAATGTATACATCATGTCAGAGTTTGAGAGAATAATAAAAAGTAATTTGAAAAGTCCCATAGTCCACTGTCCTTTACAACAGCGCATCTCTTAAAAGGGGATAAATTCTCTCCGAATTTTTCAAAATGCGTTTTTGAAAAAAACGCACATAGTTTTGAGAATTTATTCTTCACTTTTCGTCCAGTCTTTTGAGTACTGATAAACTTACAAAACATATTTCCCTGTGAGCTGGTGCGAAAACCGCATCGTCGATTTTTTCGCTGAGGTCCAAGGTCAAAGCAGGGGATGCGTGTCCACTCTCCCCTATCATCGAAACCAAACGAACACGTGCTCGGGATTCCATTACTACGACGGCAACATATGCTTCCGTCCATATTCAGATATGAATGCGTCTTTCCGCCACATTTCCCGATCAAGTTTTATTTCTACAGTTTGAGAACATCTGCACTGCCGAGACGATGGAAGATGAATCAAGTGGGTGATTTTGAAATGGTTGAAAAATGCCGATTCACCAAAGAGCAACCCTTCACCCCAACGATCCATCATGGAGTTCTTTAATCCTTCCAATAATAAAAAGGTTCGTCAGTATCTCAGGTTCGGTGCTGAAAGCCAATTATCTGAAAAAAAAAGTCATACGTTATTCACCGTAGCACGCTTTACAATCACGTACGTCCGTTTCCGCTAAATCGAAGCCAGACGCACTCTGCACAGGGCGCTAGATTGGCCGCGGACCAGTCTAGACCAGCATGGTGTGTAGACGTATGTGTGTGTGTGTGTGTGTGTATTTTTTCGCATCGCATTTCAAATCCGTCTGTAGGTCGAAAGTCTCAAATTAATTTTATTATTTTCCTCGCTCTTACCCACCACCGCATTAAGCTCGAATATGGTGAAATCATATGGAAGCAAGCGTTACAGACAACCGGCTGCAAGTTTACCGTGTTCAACACGTACCAGGTGAGTTAGAGCTTAATCAACCTGTAGCAGCTTGCGTTGCCCGAAGCCATTTGCATATAGATTGGGCGTAATGCAGAATGGTTATAGGATTGATGTGTATATGTATAAAGGTGGTTATAAATGTTTCGTTTTCGATTTCTATTTATTCAGCAATATCCGGATAGCCTTATCCCGGACCTGGCGGCAGCTTTATCGGCCATTACCGGGAAAAGTATCGACGATTTTATGATATTCTTCGGGCGGTGCTTCGTTCGGTTCTTCAGCAATTTTGGATATGATGAGCTGATCAAGGCTACCGGGAGATATTTTTGCGATTTCCTCCATTCGATGGATAACATCCATCTGCAGATGCGGTTCACGTACCGTAAGATGAAAAGCCCCTCCATGCAGTTGACCGAGGTGGATGAGCATGGAGCGGTGTTGGTCTACAGGAGCACTCGGTCCGGGTTTTCCAAGTATCTGCGCGGCCAGCTGATGGAGATTGCCAAGCAGCTGTACAATATGGAAGTGACGATCAAGGTGCTGGAGAGCCAGAATGATGTGCCCGGTGGGACGGCTGGACCGATTTCGATACAGGGAGGGCTGAAGACGGTGATTGTTAAGTATCGGCTGGACTTCGACAACAAGGAATACGTGAGTACTTGAGCATTTAGTGTGTGGTTTTTGAAGTGATACATCCGGGGATGATAATCTACCCCAGACCTGTCATGGTAGTTACCTAGACAACCAGAAAGCACATATATTCAAAATTGTTTTCGTGATATATAAACATATATACAAACAAACAATTCGTATAGAATGCAAAGAAATGGCTTATACGTACAAAAGTGGAGGCCATATACGTGTATATTTTAATTTAATTCTAAACTAGTTGATTTAACATCATATACGATTTAATATGTAATAACAAATTCATGATACAGTACGACGGAAAAATGAGTAATCGCATATATATATCTATACGATTTCACTTAAACATAATGCGAGGTATGCCATTATTATATGCGATTTTGACTTAAACTGTAGCCATTTACGATACTGTGAGTACATTGTTATACGACTTCTGGTTGTCTGGGTAGTCATGGATTCAGGGCTGTTACACTTGCGAAGCTCTAAAATGAACTCGAGTTTTGTTTCTTTCATATAACGTGTTTAATGCATAATTTCTTTAACGTCTAGCTAGACTATCAGTACGAAATAAAAATGAAAAAAGCACGTTTACATATGTGCTGAACAGTAAAAAATTCTCAATTTTT
Source organism: Ochlerotatus camptorhynchus (assembly GCF_037179485.1). Lineage (NCBI taxonomy): Eukaryota > Metazoa > Arthropoda > Insecta > Diptera > Culicidae > Ochlerotatus > Ochlerotatus camptorhynchus. Next base: position 2,593,301 of record NW_027040756.1, on the reverse strand, counting down.
ATAATTATGGAAAAATTCATTCACGTAAACTTGTATATCATTTCACGGAATGGAGCAGCTTGTAAGCTGTTTACAAAGATGGGCTTTCGTGTACACTAATTGCAACTTTTTAATGAAATATCTCAGATTTAGAATGTAAGCTTATATGACGCTCCATTTATGTGCCTCAAATCGAACAGAAATATTCACTTCTATTTCGAACTGAACTGAACCATTAATGCCACGGCAGCCCGGTCATACGACGCACAGTGGGAAAAAATCGACATAAAAGGAGCAAAATTCATTATATCTGATCAGCGCTGATTTAACCTTTGCAAATAGAATCATTCTTATGGGAAAAAGTCTCAGGAATCCAGTGGAAATAGTTTCGTCCTGTGCAGAATAGGGCAAGTTGTGGTTTTTGGAGCATTTTACTCAAATTTCATAAAATTTTGTATAATTGACTTTAAAAATACCTCATTGTGGTTAATATACGTTCTGACATATTATCACTCTTATATAAAAACATCTAGAGAATCCATTAAAAATGGTTTTAAACATGACCAGTCTGTGCAGACTATGCATTTTAGTAAATTTTGTTGAGGTCCGTGAACTAATCGAATGGATTGTATTTTAATAATACTCTTCGTTTCGATTCCAAAGATAATTTATTTACATGAAATCTAGTCATTAATATGTATATACAGAGTATAGTCCGGTAGCGATTTACACAATATCCGAACTCTTCTACACTCTCCGGCTGTCCGTATAGACATATACGGCACGTACATAGTTCAGCTAAACAGTTGCGCAATAAAAGATAGCCCATATTCTATTGTACAACAGTTTGCAGCAGAATCTATTGTAGCTCTTTCCTTACCAACTCGCTTATGGTGTACCATATGCTTAGGGTGATACGAAAATTGGTATTTCAACAAATTTTACCCCAATTACCTTATTTTCGATATTTTTTAAAAGACAGTAGTCAGTGATAAGAAAATCTGTCCAATGATAGTCCTTCTTGAAGGAAAAGGGAATCCAAAAAAATACGTTTTAAATTACATAGAAAGGTAAGCTGATGTATGGTGCTATTCTTTTTCCTAATTCTCCCCTGTTTAAGTTAATCAGTAGTGTTACACGGTTATACGCGTTAGTGCCTGTCATACTATACCCTCGTGTACTGTATTACTGTAAAAATGACTGAGGAATCGAATGGTGATGATTTCATCTTGATAAAATTTCTATAAATTACCCATTTTACCCAATTTCTTTTATACTTTTATACCAATTAAGGTCTGTTATTTTGATCGTTGGGGCACTTTTCCTCGGTAAAAATGTGTAAGGAATTTAATGGTGATGGTCTCATTTTGTGATGACATCAGCTTTTAACCCATTTTCCCGATTATCACCTCTAATTTAATAAATTCGAACTCACGCATGTAATATTGAATACTCGTTTATTATATCATTGTAAATATGTTTAAAGTAATGCTTGTCTCATTTTGCGCAGACTTTAGATAATTAAACATTTTTCCCGATTCTCCCCTTTTATTGAAGAAAAAAAGTAAAATCATACATTTATATTAAACCCTCAAGAACTGTCCTACTGAAAACATCTTATGGTGATAATCCCATCTTAAGTGAACCTCACATACCGTAGAAATATTATTCAATAACTTTATGTATCACATAAAATTAATTATTTCATAAGTTGCACAATCCGTGTTTCGTGTGTAAGGAAACAAACAAAATCAGCGAATCTAAACACATAAAGCAACCAACGATACAGAAAAAACGGTTGCTACGACTACCATGACAAACTCGCTCTGTAACATAGCTCGATCCGAGTGGTAGAAGGATAATGATATATTGCTTGCCTGCTTTGTTGCAATATACACGGATGAGGACATAGCTTGAAATTAATCGAGAAAAGACATAACAAAAAAATTTCCATTAACACACGTGTATCATCTTCAGGTTTACTTCGTGAAGCAGCTGGCCAACAATTTGCTCGTTTCCTTCTACCGCCCCGAGTGAGTTGTGTCGCACGGGCTGCTTGTCATGAAAAAGAAGGAACAAGATTATAACATTATTGATTTCCACCTCTGACATAGCGTTATTATTCGGTTCGTTGATCGCTTGTCATTTTGTCATTTGGAGATATTTTTGATTCCTTGAACAAAATCAATCAACTTTCTAAATATCAGCTTCTTTCCAATTCAGTTCCATTTCAACTGATTCCTTACAGAGTATGTTCCTTACCGCTTATCCTTTTATCTATAATCCTCCAAACGATCATTTCTATGAACCAGTAAATAGAAAATACAAAGATATTGGATTTGATGAAAAATAATGAAAAATATTAACCCTGCTGATCAAATTGATTCTGTTTACGATGCATGTAACGTGAAATCATATATTCATGGCTTACTCGAGGTTAAGACGTGGCAGTTTATCTTTTTTTACATTGACAGGGTTAGGGTGCTGAAAGTTGAAATAAAACTCGATTTCTTTCCGTACAAATTTTCTTAAATCATTCAAAGCACTTGTTTAGGGCTTTCTACACCAAACTTATAAATAGTAACATCTCTAATACTTATTCTTCATCGTGGCTGACATTATAGTTGTATTATTTATCAGAATTGTCATCATTGTTACAAGGTTCGCATTGAGGATTCATGAAATATTCAAGATCTTCTTCGTTTAGAACTGTGTGCCATAACCAATGTTCCGATCTTGGGGTCTGAACGCGCCAATGCAGATTTCATCAAATCTGACAAATTGGCGTCAGGAGAAGTTTTGCGAGCAAGATGGGGACGAATATATTTATTATTTTTGTTGCAAGATGCACCTTGTTCATCGACAAAACTCAAGGGAAATGGCTTAAAACAAACGAAATTATATTGTTTAATATGCATCTTACCAACTTGTCCACGTATTCTGCTAAATGTTTGTATTTATGAACATGGAGGTAGATTTCTTATAATCGGAAACTCTGTGTTCCCAACGTTTGTCTGTCGAATATGTCCCACGGTACGATTTTTTCTAGCAAATCAGAACGACGGTATTTTTGTTGTAATGTAGCTTTAGCTGTAAGTTTATTTTTAGAGTAGTTCATTAGATTTAGTTTTACTTACAAAAATCGGTGTTCATGTGTAGTTTTAAGAACAATTCATTTGTACTAGACAATACTGTTCACTTTTTCCTGCATGATTAAGGTAAGTTAGGTTAGGTTCAAACAATTTAGATTAACAACTTACAATTTGCATGAATTTGTATAAACTTTAGGTAGGAACAACTAATTTCAATAATAGGTTTAGCGGTATGATTATTAGCTGCAAGGAATAATTTTATGTAATTTTAAGCAAATTTAATCCAATTTTTATTAACTTTTCACCTTCTGATAGCACGTTTACTTGATTGAATTCATTCTATTGATCTACAATAAACGAGACAATGTAGATCTTCACGCTCTATCTCTCTTCTCTCTTTCGGTTCTGTCACTGTGATAGTTTCGTTGACAGTTCGCCCGAGCCGCTACTGTACCGTCACAAGCAGTGTTTCCAGTGCCAACATTCTCTCCCCGTAACACTGACCACCAGGTCCAGTTTTACTCATCTCATCAACCTCTAGGACCGCCAATCTAGCCACATGTCTACGCACTAGCCCCCTCGCAGTTTGTATCATAACCTGCCGTATTCTTCCGTCCACCCCCTTGATTGCTTGGACTATACGACCTCGTATCCACTCATTCCTTCTCCCATCGCCAACTATCAAGACCAGTTCTCCTTCAGCTATCGGCTTCACCTCACCGCACCACTTTGAGCGTTTAGTCAAAGTTGGGAGTTACTCCCGGGTCCATTTTCTCCAAAAACGTCGAGCTGTTGTTGTATCTGACCCCAAGAGGTTCGTAGAGCGTCCGCTGGAGTTGTTGCAGGAACTGCCGGTTGCCGCACACCACTTGAGTTGCCCAGAAGAAAATGATTTGGCGTAAGGGATTCGTATTCCTCCAATGTAAGCGGTAGATCGTGAGTGAACGACTGTTCACGACCACTGCAGCTTCCACGATGAATGTCTCCAGCGCCTCGTCATCTAGCTTGCGGTTGCTATTGTATGCTACGTCAACTGCAGCTTTGATGGAGCGCACCATCCGTTCCCACGCTCCGCCCATGTGGGGTGTTCCTGGAGGGTTGAAGATCCACTTCGTATTGGTATCCGTGAATGTAACGGCTACCTGCTCGATCAGCTCATTTAGTAGTCTTTCGGCGACTTGAAAATTGGTGCCGTTGTCCGAATATATTTCCACCGAAGAGCCTCGACGGCATATGAATCGCCGCATGCACTTCACACAGGAGTCAGTGGTGAGGCAGTGAGCGACTTCAACATGTACTGCGCGTACCGTCAAACATGTAAACAACGCTACCCATCGTTTTGCGTTACTCCTGCCTACTTCCACAGTCAATGGCCCAAAGAAGTCTACGCCGACGTACGTGAATGGACGTACGAATGATGCCATCCTTGCAAGTGGAAGCGGTGCCATACGGGGAATCTTGCCATACGGTGAAGCCTTGTAAATCCTACACCATTGACACATCTTTATGATTTTGTTCAGTGTTGTCCTAAGCCTTGGAATGTGGTATCGTTGGCGTACCTCGTTCACGACTGTCTCTGCGTTACCATGCAGATATCTACGGTGATAACTGTCGACCACCAGACGTGTGAACACATGGCTCCTAGGGAGAATCGCCGGGAATTTCGCCTCCTTTCCAATGTTCGGTGCTGCTCCTATCCAGCCATCTATGCGAAGAATACCGTCTTTATCCAAGATTGGACACAACGTTGCTATGTTGCTGGATTTTGCCACGGGTATCTGCTCTTCGTCCGGTTTCGACCTGTTGCGTGTTAACACCACCATCTCGTCCAAGCTCTGCCACTGGGTCGCTCGAATGAGAAGTTTCTCCGCCTTCTGCAGCTCTTCAGACGTCAACAGGCCTACGGATCGTTGGTTGCCTGTGGTTTTCCGCTTCAGATTTCCGATGAACCGCAGGACGCAAGCGACTGCGCGAGTGAACCTGTTCCGCTGGGAAAAACTTTCCAGATCTACCAGACGTTCAGGTATTTTTACCTCTATGTGAGCGTAGCAAGAACGCAGTTCTTCTTCAGTGGGTGATGACGGCGTTCGCTGCTTCGGCCATTCTGTTTCTGCAAGTTGCAGGAATGCAGGACCCTTGAACCAAACGCTGTTTTCTGCCAAATCGGGACCTTTTCCCCACTTCGTCGCAATATCTGCCGGATTTTGCTTGCTAGGAACCCAACGCCAGTTTTCTACATCGGTGACAGTCAGCAACTCACCTATTCTGCACGCAACAAACTGTTTGTATCGACATCGTAGCAGAATCACTCCAAAGCACCTTCTTCGTGATGGATAGTGGTGGCTTTCTTTCACGAACTGCATCAGACGTGCTCCTAAAACTGCGGCCTACAGTTCCAGTCGTGGCACCGACTGCGTCTTCATAGGAGCCACCTTCGTCTTCGCTGTGACTAACACCCACTCAGGGAATCCTTCGGAGTTCAACGTACGAAAGTAGGCAGCTGCGCAGTACGCTGATTCACTCGCGTCAACGAATACATGAAGTTGTAGATCCCTGTAGCTTTCGGCAGTTGCTTCTGGGAAGTAGCAGCGAGGAATTTGAAGCTTTCTAACCTCCTCGAACTGGCTCGTCCAGTTGTTCCACCTTCTGTGCAAGCCTCGCTCACTTTCTCGTCCCACTGAATATCTGCTCTCCACACGTCTTTTAACAGGATCTTTTCTTGTACTGTGAAGTGGAATTGCAGTCCCAGAGGGTCAAAAAGGGACATCAGGCATTTCAACATTTGCTTTTTTTGTTGGACGTTCGCCATTCTGAATCAAATCACAGATTTCCTGACCCATTTGGGTTGAGAAACTGAAGGCGTCCTCCTGTGTCAACCATAGAAGTCCGAGAACACGTTCATAGTCGTTTGACTTGTCTGTTGCGAGCTGCTTGCCTTCTTTGGACTGTGGTTCTCCTAGGCCGCTCAACACTTCGCTACAATTAATTAGCCAATTTATCAACTCGAAGCCACCTTGCTCGTGAATATAGCGCATTTCTCGGGATACTTTGATGGCCTCCTCAACACTTTCGTAACTCTCAAGAGAATCATCAACGTAGTGGTTCTGTACTATCCCTTCAGCGGCTCGGGGGTACAGCTCTTTGAACTCATCAGCGTTTTTGTTTTTAACGTACTGAGCTGACTCCGAAGAGCACGTTGACCCAAATGTTACGACGTCCATAAGGTAGATGTCTGGATCTCTGGAAGGATCACTGTGAAATAGGAATCGCTGCGAGTGTCGATCTTTCTTGCGCATGTATAGCTGGTGGAACATCTCTTTTAAATCTGCTGAAACGCCCACACTGAACTGTCGGAAGCTAACCAGAACGCCTGGAAGCGACGTCAGTTGATCTGGACCTTTCAATAGTACTGAGTTGAGAGAAATCCCGTTTACAGCAGCTTTACCGTCCTAAATCATGCGGACCTTTCCCGGCTTCCGTGGATTCAGCACTGCTTCTAAAGGTAAATACCATACTCTTCTTGGATCAGCAGTAGCTAGCTCCTCCTCGGTCGCACGGGGTGCGTAGCCCTTGAGTTGGTAGTCCTCTAGTTGTTTGTGCAAGGCATTCTTGAGTTCTGGGCTTCGATCCATCCTCCTCTTCAAGCATTCAAGTCGACGAAAAGCCATGTTGTAATTGACAGGAAGCTCTATTTGGTCATACTTCCACAGAAGACCGGTTTCATAATGGGTGCCGACTCGAACCGTTGTTTCCTCCAGGATCCGTTGAGCACGCTTATCTTCCTCGGATAGCAGATTCATTGCTGGCTGCGTACCGACGTCATCCGTGGTGAAAAAATCCTTGACAAGATCGTGTAGAGCTTGATCTGACGCGCAAACACAATAATGGCAGTTGACCGTAGCTCTCGCTTTATTAGCTTTCTTCCTTTCGCGGCTGAGATGACCAACGATACCGGTTTGGATTATTTCTCTACTCTCGTCACGTTCCCGGTTTTACAGCAGAAACGGCCTTCTATCACCATCAACTCCAAGTTGTCCTCAACTAGTCAAAGATGAGCCTTCGTCGAGAAATGCGGCCATGTTTGAGTAAAATGCTCCAAAAACTCCAACTTGCCCTATTCTGCCCAGGACGAAACTATTTCCATTTTTCCCATAAGAATGACTATATTTGCAAAAGTTAAATCAGCGGTGATCAGAGATAATGAATTTTGCTCCCTTTATGTTGATTTATTCCCTCTGTGCGACGTTAGGCTAACACATTAGATGCATCGAACGACTGCAACAGCTCCAGGCGAACAATGATTCCACAGAATCCAGGCAATGAATCAAAGCCAATTCCATGAATCCCAGGATGGTTGCCGGCTTACTTGGCATACACAGTTTTGGTAACAAACTGCTCATTTGCTTATAACTTTGCACATAGTTGACGAAACAAAGTTCTTTTTGAAGCAGTAGATGGAATAGAGTTTAAGCTTGTTATAGATACTTAAAAAAAAAAAATCAAAATTCTAGTAATAAACTATATTTGTTTTTGCGTTGTAAAAATGAAGTGCTCGCTGTACATCTCGGACTTTAAGTGTAAAAATTCATTGGTGTTGATTCAAATGTTAAATTTTACCTATTCTTTGCATATTTATAGTAAACTATGATCCTAATCTTTGAATTATTTTAAAGAAAAATAAATTCCAACAACTGAGTGAAAAGTTATTAATAAATGAGCAATTGGTGTGTACAACTGTGCATGTCAAGCATAGTTGCCGGGACATTAGACAAGTACCAAAACCTTCTGGAAAGAAATTTTTTTGAAAATTTAGTGATTTTGAAAAATGAACAGAAGAAAGTTCAGATCTTTAGTGTAGTTACAGGGTAGTTTGAAGTCCTTGATGAATTAGTTCCTATAAATTCGGGGCAGTTCTATGAATTTCAATAAAATTTCTAGGATTTCAGTGACAATCTTCGAACAACGTAAATTATTTGGATTTTTAATTTCGGGAAAATTTAACTTTACAGGAATCCTGATAACTTCAGGGAAGTTCAAAGAACTTCGAAGAACTATAGAAACGATGAGGGAATTTTACAGAAGTCCAGCATACTTCAAAGAAGTTCAGAAAATTCCCGAAAAATTCCAGGAGTGCTAGAGAAGATTCATGAATATTAGGAAAATCGTGGCAACTTAAGAGAAGTTCCCAGGACATCTAGTATTTTTTTTTGGAAAATTCAGGAAAATCCAAGGAATTTAAAAAAAACTTTGGAGATTTTGAAGGAAATTCCGTTAGGATACTTCAGGGAAGATGAAAGATCTTTAAGACAGTTCCATTAACCTCAAGAAAATAGTGGAAACTGTGGAATTCAGGGAAGTCCAGAAAATTTCTGGGATGTTCAAAGAACTTCAGGAAAGTTGAATGATTTTCTGGGATATCCAGAGAGCATTGAAAAGACGATATAAATTCACAAATCAGTAGAAGTTATGTGAAATTCGGGAAGTTCCGAGAATTTTAGGAAAATTACGGGAACTTGAGGTCCGATCAATGAACATCTTTTCGGAGACGAACCAGCGCTCGGCTGAAAGTCTCCTTAATAAAGATAACTAACTAACTAGCCAATGAACATCTGGGAGATGGAATGCAGATTAAGGTGGAAGGATATGTTTTGAGCCTGAAATTGAAACTTTAGACTAAAAGTCTCTTGTGCAAAGTTGTTCCTTATAGTTAGGTCCACATTTTTATGACAATGAATTCTAGGGTGGTTCTTATTATCACTGAAATCAATAATCTAACTTTTTTGTTTGTAGAAATTAAGGTATACTTTTTTTTGAAAAGTTATAGCTGAGCTAATTTCAAGCAACTTTGTAAAAAGAACTTTTTTGTATCTCTTAAATTGACCGATTAAGAGCTATTTCCTTGAATTGAGTTAGGGTGTCTCTGAAAAAAAACAGCTGTTTTACTCTAGTGTTATTATTTCAAATTTCTCAGCAAAGGCGTCTTGAAATATTATGTATGTTATTTTTTTAATTCGTATAAAATCAATTTTTAATTTATTTATATATTTTACTATATATATTTTCCTAAGAATGTAAACCTTAATTTCTACAAACAAAAAAGTTCGATTCAAAGTGTTTTTATGTTACTTCATACGCGAATTTAGCGATTTTCAGAGTTGGTTGGAAATGCTAACATGAAGCTTTAGTGTGATAATTTATTAGCTAGAGAATGATCTTTTTAGAAGAGAGTAGGTGGATAGTTCCGTTAGAGTACGGCAGTATGAAAATTGAATAGAAGTTGAAAATGAGCGAAGGGCCATTAATGCGACAGTTTTTAAAGATAGACGCACATCTTTTGCCTAACCCGTACGATGTACGCGGAACTATCCACCTAGTCTCTTCTACAAATATCATTCTCTAGCTAATAAATTATCACACTAAAGCTTCATGTTAGCATTTCCAACCAACTCTGAAAATCGCTAGCTTCGCGTATGAAGTAACATAAAACATTTTTAATGTAACAACTCAAGGCGGGAGTAGCCGTCAACAATGCTGATGATGGTACAGCACGCAACAACCACCCTACTGCCTTCTCTCTGAGATGATCACGTTGGTCATGACGAGAGGAGCAACACAATAGTTGGGTAAAGAAGAACTGCATTATAACACACCATCGACTGGAAATGCTCTCGCAACGTGGGGCTTTAGGTAGTGATGAAAACGGCGCTACAACTATTCCACAGCCGCAGTCAGTTTATGAGCAAAAAGAGGGACGCACATTTTTTGCCTGTAGACTTCGAGACATACTTCAAGTCTCCGCGTACATCGTACGGGTTAGGCAAAAGATGTGCGTCTATCTTTAAAAACTGTCGCATTAATGGCCCTTCGCTCATTTTCAACTTCTATTCAATTTTCATACTGCCGTACTCTAACGGAACTATCCACCTACTCTCTTCTAAAAAGATCATTTTCTAGCTAATAAATTATCACACTATAGCTTCATGTTAGCATTTCCAACTCTGAAAAAAGTTAGATTTTTGATTTCAATGATAATAAGAACCACGCTAGAATTCATTATCATAAAAATGCGGGTCTAACTATAAGGAACAACTTTGTAGAAGAGACTTTTAGTCTAAAGCTTCAATTTCAGGCTCAAAACATATCATTCCACCTAAATCTGCATTCTAAACCACTGTGCAATGGTTGAGTGTTTGGTTTATCAAGGTTAGGATCTGGATTCGCATCGAGTTTACGGAAGTTATTACGTCTCAAAAAGCGATAGTTAACAAAACTATACACTCCACTGCGTCCTAGCAAGAAGTACGGTCGACTTAGTTCGCGCTCCGCTATTTTGGAAGTTTTCTCGATATTCACTTGATTTAAATTATCAGTTTTTCTCGCTTAGTGTTTCCTGACATAGTTCCCAGTTAAACAATTAACTAAAAGTGAGTTTTTTTCTGAGAAGAAAGTGTGTTTTCGGCATCATCGGAAGGAAAATTGTTTTGGCGATTGCCAATTCGCCAACCATTTTGCGCACCATCGGTGCGTGGTAACGCATACCTGCACACGGATCATCGTCACGAGTGTCAGCATCTGCCTCCGCATTTACACCGCTCATCTATCATCGTGTGTTCAGCTGAGTGCCGACCCTCATACAAGCACACACCAACGAAGACCGCCCGCACACGCTGATCGAAGATCATCCACGCTGCGCGTCGCTCCGCTGCTGCTGTTTAAACGCTCGGTGGTAGTAGTATAGGAGTATCAGATAAGTTTTTGTTCTTGTTTCTCTCTTTCGCCCATCTGTTAAATTTTAAGTTTGTGTTCTGTGTTTGTAGTTTTTTTTGTGTATTGTGTCCGAGTGATTATCGTTTCAGTGGTAGAGCGTTTTTCGCTCCCACTAGTACGGCAAAATGGACATTTTGTCGCAAGACGAAATGGACGTTTTGTCGGAAGATGACACCACTTTGCCACGCGATGGCAAGAAAGGTCGAAAACGTACGTCATCTCAGAAGAAAGATGATGTCATCCCTGGTTCATCGTCTCAGTCTGGCAAAGGACAGGCTCAGATAAACCCCCGATCGCGAGCCTATCCAGATGACTCGACTGGCCCATGGGTTGTCTACTTTCAGCCCAGAAACAAACCTTTGAATGTAATGCAAATTACGAATGATCTGACGAAGCGATACTCGGCCGTGACTGAAATCACGAAGGTTAGGCACAATAAACTTCGTGTCTCCGTCTCTAACCTGAAGCAGGCTAACGAGATTGCTGCCTCCCAGCTCTTCACGCTCGAGTATAGAGTTTACATCCCAGCTCGTGATGTGGAGATCGAAGGTGTGGTCACCGAAGCGAGTCTGACCCCCGAGATCTTGGAGAAGCAGGCGGTTGGCCGTTTCAAGAACCGTTTGCTTCCCCCGGTGAAGATTCTGGATGTCCAAAAACTGGGCTCAGTATCTGTCAGCGAGGGTAAAAAGAGTTTTACCCCCACAGACTCGTTCCGTGTGACCTTTTCTGGTTCAGCCCTTCCTCACTACATCGAGCTGGGAAAACTTCGACTACCTGTGCGCTTGTTCGTTCCCCGGGTCATGAACTGCCAAAACTGTAAGCAGTTGGGACATACGGCGTCCCACTGTGGCAGCAAGGCACGCTGTTCCAAATGCGGGGAGAAGCACGAGGATGGCGCCTGCACAGTCACTGCACCAAAATGCGTGTACTGTAAGGGAACTCCTCATGGTATCTCGTCATGCCCGGTGTACAAACAACGCGGGGAGAAATTACAACGCTCACTTAAGGAACGTTCCCGGCAGTCTTTTGCAGAAATGCTTAAGACGGCCACGCCATCGACCAACGACAAAAATCCCTTTTCTCTTTTGTCAGATGACGAGACTGACTCTGACTTGGCTGAGGAGGGAACTTCTTTCCTTTTTTCAGCACGGAAACGAAAACGCATCCGTTCGCGGAAAGTTGAGAATGAAGAACCTCAAATCAGCTTGCCCAAATCAAGGAGTGGTGGAAAAAAGGAAGTTTCTACTCCTCCTGGATTCAGAAGAACTGACTATACCCAGGATTTTCCACCTCTCCCGGGGACATCCAAAACCCCTGATGTCCCATTTTTAAGAACAGAAGCCCCTTCTTCATCTGGGTTGTTCTCATTTGATAAAATTGTGGACGATATCCTCAAGTACCTGAATATTTCTGATCCTCTGAAAAGCATTGTTCTGGCAATGCTTCCTACTGTGAAGACCCTCTTAAAGCAATTGACGTTGAAATGGCCCCTCCTTGCAGCAATCATTTCCTTCGATGGATAATTTTCCAAACGAGGTCGGGGATTTGATCACTATTCTACAGTGGAATTGTCGAAGTCTTATTCCTAAATTAGACTCTTTTAAGTTTTTAGTTCACAATAATGATTGTGATGCATTTGCTCTTTGTGAAACTTGGCTCTCTTCAGATATTGATCTTCCTTTTTATGATTTTAACATTATTCGACTGGATCGTGAGGATTCGCATGGAGGAGGGGTACTTTTGGGGATCAAAAAGTGCCATTCCTTCTATAGAGTGAATCTTCCACAATTTCCAGGTATTGAAGTTATCGCATGTCAGGCTATTTTTAAAGGTAAGAACCTTTGTATTGCTTCTGTTTATATTCCTCCTAGAGCCGTTGTTAATCGAAAACAACTTTCAGATATATGTTCGGTACTTCCTGCTCCACGGTTGATCATGGGAGATTTCAATTCCCACGGTACAGGCTGGGGGGAACTGTATGATGACAACCGTTCTACTTTTATATATGACCTCTGTGATAACTTCAATATGACAATACTTAACAATGGAGAAGTAACACGTTTGGCTGGACCATCCTCGAATGGAAGTAAATTAGACCTCACACTTTGCTCTAACTCATTATCGTTGGATTGCACGTGGAATGTGATCCAAGATCCCCACGGTAGTGATCACTTGCCGATCAAAATTTCGATTGCCAGTGGGTTCAATCCGTCGGAATCCGTTAACGTCGCGTACGACCTCACCCGTAATATCGATTGGACAACGTTCAAGACCGCGATAGAGGAAGCCGTGTCGTCGGTAGAAGGGCTTCCACCGTTGGAGGAATATAACTTCCTCTCCAATCTGATCTTGGACAGCGCGCTTCGAGCTCAAACTCGGTCGGTTCCTGGAACGTCTTTGCGTAGGAAACCTCCTTCCCCTTGGTGGGACCACCAATGCACAGAGGTTTATCGTAAAAAGTCCGACGCGTTTAAGCTTTTCCGGAAACGTGGAACACCCGTGTATTTCGAAGCGTACTCGACTCTTGAACGCGAACTCAAAAGCCTCATCAAAGCCAAGAAACGCGGATACTGGCGGCAATTCGTGGACGGTTTATCGCGCGAAACGTCGATGAATACGCTTTGGAACACGGCGCGAAGGATGCGTAACCGGTCTTCAAACAACGAGAGCGAGGAGTACTCGGATCGGTGGATTCTCAAGTTCGCACGAAAAGTATGTCCTGATTCCGTGCCGGCACGGATGATTCCTCGCGAAACGACGAATTCGGTAGACGAGATCAGCCAGCCTTTTTCAATGCTGGAGCTCTCACTCGCGCTCCTTTTGTGTGGCAATTCGGCTCCGGGGGCTGATAGAATCAAGTTCAACTTGTTGAAGAACCTCCCAGACGTCGCTAAGAGGCGCATGTTGAACTTGTTTTGTCAGTTCCTAGAGCTCAATATTGTTCCGGATGATTGGAGGCAAGTGAGAGTTATAGCCATTAAAAAGCCTGGAAAACCGGCTTCAGATCATAACTCGTATCGTCCCATCGCGATGTTATCGTGCATTCGAAAATTGTTGGAGAAAATGATCCTTTTTCGCTTGGACAAATGGGTTGAGACGAACCACCTACTCTCAGATACTCAATTTGGTTTCCGTAGGGGCAAGGGAACGAACGACTGTCTCGCGTTGCTTTCCACCGAAATTCAGTTGGCTTTTGCTAAAAAAGAGCAAATGGCTTCTGTGTTCTTGGATATTAAGGGGGCTTTTGATTCAGTATCGGTTGAGGTCCTTTCAGACAAACTCCACGCATGTGGCCTTTCTCCATTAATTAATAACTTTTTGTACAATTTGCTGTCAGAGAAACATATGAGCTTTTCTCATGGAAACTCTACAGCTTCTCGATTTAGTTACATGGGCCTCCCCCAGGGCTCATGTTTAAGCCCCCTTTTGTATAATTTCTACGTCAGAGAAATTGACAATTGTCTAAGTGACAACTGCACGCTGAGACAACTTGCAGATGACGGAGTTGTGTCTATGACAGGGCCCAGAGAGGCCGACCTGCAAGGACCCTTACAGGATACCTTAGACAATTTGTCTACTTGGGCTATTCAGCTAGGTATCGAATTCTCCACGGAGAAAACTGAGTTGGTCGTTTTTTCTAGGAAGCATAGCCCAGCACAACCGAAGCTTCAACTTTTGGGTAGGCCGATCACTCATTCCATGTCTTTCAAATATCTTGGGGTCTGGTTCGATTCCAAATGCACCTGGAGATCCCACATTGAGTATCTGAGACGAAAATGCCAACAAAGGATCAATTTTCTTCGAACAATTACCGGAACGTGGTGGGGAGCCCATCCACAAGATCTTCTGACGTTGTACCGGACAACGATTTTATCGGTTTTAGAGTACGGTAGTTTTTGCTTCCAGTCGGCGGCTAAAACGCACATCATCAAACTGGAACGGATCCAGTATCGCTGTCTTCGTATCGCGTTAGGATGCATGCACTCGACTCATACGATGAGTCTCGAAGTGTTAGCGGGCATGTTGCCACTATCTGATCGGTTTTCGGAATTATCCCTCAGGCTCCTCACCCGTTGTGAAATTATGAACCCACTGGTGATTGCAAACTTTGAGAAGCTTCTTGAGCTAAACCCCCAAACTCGTTTTATGACATTGTACTACGTGTACATAACACAGGATGTCAGCCCTTCACAGCATAATCCTCATCGTGTATGCTTCTCTGACTTCGGCAATTCAGTTAGTTTTGATTTATCTATGACGCGGGAGATTCGTGGGATCCCAGAACATCATCGTTCCATGATTGTTCCGTCAATTTACGCTGCAAAGTTTGGCCAAGTTGATTCCGCAAGATCGTTCTTCACAGATGGATCACTAATAGAGTCGTCCGCTGGTTTTGGTATTTTTAACGAATTTCATAGCGCCTCTCGAATGCTTCAAGCTCCTTGTTCCGTATATGTTGCTGAACTGGCGGCAGTACACTATACGCTAGAAACGATCGCCTCACTTGCACCAGATCACTATTTTATTTTTACGGATAGTCTCAGTTCTGTCGAGGCTATTCGATCCATGAGGCCGGTAAAGCACTCCTCGTATTTTCTCATGAAAATACGAGAGCTTTTAAGTGCTTTATCTTTAAGATCTTTTGTCATCACCTTTGCATGGGTCCCATCTCATTGCTCGATTCCGGGCAATGAGATGGTGGACTCACTTGCTAAGGTGGGCGCTATGGAAGGCGATATTTACGATCGACAAATGGCCTACAACGAATTTTTCTTCATTTATCGTCAACAGTCACTCGTCAGCTGGCAGAATAAGTGGAGTGAAGGGAGTTTGGGACGATGGCTATATTCGATCATCCCTAAGGTGTCGAAGAGTCCTTGGTTCAAGGGGTTGGATGTGGGTCGAGACTTCATTCGTATGATGTCTCGCCTCATGTCCAATCACTATTCGTTAAACGCTCACTTGTTCCGTGTTGGGCTGGGAGACAGCAATCTCTGTGAATGTGGACAAGGTTACCAAGACGCCGATCACATCCTTTGGTCTTGTGCTGAGCATCGTGGAGTCAGATCTGAGCTGTGCGATTCCCTTTGGGCTCGAGGTAGACAACCTAATGTTCCAGTTCGGGATATTTTGGCTAGACGTGATCTGGAGTTTATGAAACTCATATATGTTTACTTTAAGAATACTAACCTTAGATTGTAAGTTTTATTAACCTTGTGTTTAGTTTGTGTATTGTGCGTGTAGTTTTTTTTTAATGTTTGTTTTCAAGATGAATAGAAATTAGTTCATGTTTTAGGATTAATTAAATATTTGTATCGAAAACCACATTTCAAACTTCCCTCTCCCTTTTCCCATCCAAAAAAATTGTAAATCTCCACTAACCTCGAGACAACCGCGAGTATCCGGTCCAGCTCCTTTAACTTATATATAATATAAGACATCAATAATGTATAACGAAAATGATAACTCGGCTCTGTAAAGTTTATTCGATTGAGCCTGTACAAATAAAGTAATTAATAAAAAAAAAACAAAACTATAGCCATGTCTGAGTGTCGATTAGAGGGAACTAAATTGTGCGTACATGTGTTTATACTTTTCTACATTACAGTTACGGAATCTTGTGAAAAGGGGCGCATGAATTTAAGGTGGTTGGGCGCGCACATTCGAAAATTCAGCAGGTAACCAAATCTCAGTTGACCATGACAGCACTGCTCAAAACTAACGCTCTACTTCGTGAGGGGTGTTGCAATCGAAACACTAATTTATTGTAGTTTTAATCAGGAATAATTTTTAAATTCAATATTGTGACACTACTGATACTGATACTGAGGGCTGTTCTTCACTAAGTTGGTTATATTCCTGACAAATGATCGGCTAGGGCAGTGTGGATTCATCCAGCACATATGGCGTAATCTGGAAAACCTGCAATATCTACATCATACAAAAATATACATATTGTCTTCATCCACAGATGCAACGACGAGTCCACATCAACGCTCACCCATCGCAGCTTCAGCTGCCCCCGGTGAGCAGCAGTGTGCTACTGGATCTGTTCCCGTTCGCGTTGATCCTCAACGAGCAGATGCGTATCACCGCAGCCGGTGAGAAGCTCATCGAATCGTGGATTCTCAACAACACTAACCGTTCACCGACGGAGCTGATGGGCGCTAAGGTGACCGAACACTTCAAGCTCCGGCGACCTACGGGAATTACGTTCACCTGGGAGAATGTAAGTCGTTTACTTAACCATACATCGATTGATGTTTACGAATGTTTTTTTGTTATTGTTATCAATTGCAGTTGAAACGTTTCCAGACGGTGAACTTTGAAATTCAACTGCTGAAGGGTTCAACGATTAATGGAGCGGCCGAAACTGCCCACGCCTCAGCCGATCTCAAACCGTCCCAACCGGAACCGGACGATCCGGCCAATTTGATATCTATGGCACGTCGGGGTTCGCAGGGTCTGAGGAGTATCCTGCTGAAAGGGGAGATGCGATACATCAAGGATATCGATTCAGTGGTGTTTCTCTGTAGTCCTCTGTATGAACATGGGGGTGTTTAACGATACGAAGTTCGATATACTATCTGGTGCATTTTCAGGATTAACAACTTGGAGGAACTGCGAGAGGTTGGGTTGTATCTTAATGATCTGAACACGCACGGTCTCAGCAGGGAGATGGTATTCTCCGGATTTTCACACAACTCCCGGCTTGATCTGATGTGTGAGCGTGAGGAAAAGCGAGCTGAAGAGCTGGAAACGTCGTTGGCCTTGGCCGATTCGTGGAAACGGCAGGGTGACGAGTTGTTGTACTCGATGATCCCTAGGTCGATAGCTGAACGGCTGCGAGAAGGGCAGAATCCTCTGGAAACATGTCAGAGCTTTGAGGAAGTGACTGTTCTGTTTGCAGAAATTCAGGAATCGCTTATGTCCGATGACTCGATCAAGTACGCGATGACGACAGTGAACACGTTGAATTCGGCCTTTTCCGCATTTGACGAGTTGATACAGTCACCGATGGCGTACAAGGTCGAGACAGTAGGCAAGGTCTATATGGCGGTAAGTGGAGCGCCAGATGCTAATCCTTGCCACGTACAGCACACGGCCGATCTGGCGTTGAGGATGCTCCAGAGCATCCACGACCTGAACCTGCCGGGAGTTGGAGTGAAAATTGGATTCCATACCGGACCGATCGTGGCCGGAATTGTTGGGTTGAAAGTGCCACGCTTCTGTCTGTTTGGCGATACGGTCAATACATCATCCAGAATGGAGAGCAGTAGCGATATTAACAAGATCCAAGTTTCCGGATACACGGCCAACAAGCTGAAGAAGTATGGCTTCAAACTGACATTCCGCGGGAAGGTGGCCGTGAAGGTAAGATAATAAATGGTACAGTTTTTGATTGAAGTTGTAATGATGGATCGAATGAATTCAGGGAAAGGGAGAGATGGAAACGTTCTGGCTAGAAGCCGGTCCCAGCGGTTCTGGGAAAAAGCTCATCAAGAAAAAGTAAACTGCTAGGACTATCGCACTCTAGGGGATAACTAGCTTCGAATGTGCCTTCACGTCTGCAATTACACTCAATAGGACTCAATTTACAAGCTCACAAAGACTTTCACTTATGTAGTAGTAGATTATTGAAATGAATAAATGTGTCTATATCTCTACTGTTGTGATCTAAAGCGTTCCGTAGTTTGGTGATTTCATGAGAAAGAAAATCCAAATATTTAGCAACCGCTGCTGTCATCGACGAGCATGAAGAAATCCAGCTAGCTTTGTACTTTGCTGAACCACTCGATTGTCACCTTGATGTAAGCTTAAGGGCTTGATCAGTTTTGCTTCACTATCGCACTGTGATCCAAAAAGGCAAATTGTGGAACTTTTTTTTTTCTAGAGCCTGACCTTTTCATTTTAGCCTTGAATTGTCTTCAAACGTTTTGTTTATATGATTATTCTCCACAATTTGAACGTATCAAAAATTAGTCATGTTTTACTATGATAAAACAGGATGGAGATTTAGAGGAACCATGACTTCACCAATGTTGTTGAAAATATGAATTTGCTCAATAAATCAAAAATCCAACTCCAATATTTCCAGAGCTTTGCGTAATTTTATTTCTTAATTTCATGAGCTCATAGGAGAGAATGGGACAAGTGTTTGTGACTTTCAGAAAACTAAATTGACAAGTTTAATGTGTCAAACTCACACCTCATAACCTCTTCTTGTAACATACAAGAACAAAATATCGCTTTGCGAGTGTTCAGCCCCATTTACTTAAGTTGGAATGTTACATAGAGACTAGACAGATAAAACAAATTAAGATCGATCACCGATTGGGGTTCGCGTCGGTCATGAGAAAAAGCGAGCATAATTCTGTAGACGAGTATTACGATCATTGCGCGCACACAGGGCTCACTAAAGTGGCGCAGTTTTCGCTTCAGAATGCAGGTAAGTATATTAAATAGTGTATATTTCGATGATGGAAATAGTGAAAACAACATGAAATGGCCACGTGTTGATGGTAAAAGATTTTGTAAATAATAGCATAAAAATGATGAAAGGTGATTGAAATTAGAACGATAGTTAAGAGCAGTGCCGATAAAAATCATTTCTTCTACACTCAACATAGCTGAAAATGAAGACCAACTACTTGCATGAATCTTATTTTTGACATAACAATATTCTCTTGATCATGGCAACCTCTGAGAATCGTAATCAACATTTTGTTTTTCTTCATTCGTGGCTGGATGTTCATTATCGCCTCCGTTGTTGCCAATATTAATATTCGTCTTCATTTTGGTGGGGATGATTTTGAGGATCAAATGCAAAATTATTATTTTCATTTCACAAAAATATAGCGCTGAAGGACGTGTCGTGTTAGTTTTTACGCGCAAGCCGATGGGAAATTATTGGCTCACGCTGAATTGATGATAAAATCCCGGTTTTAGGGCCTGGAGTCGACAATATTCAAAATATCTTATCTTATCTTTCCCTAGAGCCTCTTCCTTTCACGTATTTTTGTCTTCGATGCGTTGATGACAAGTCCAATCCGCCTCCCAGCTCTTCTGATCACACCTTCTAACGCGATGTTGAATAGCAGACACGAACGTCCATCACCTTGCCGTAGCCCCCTTCGAGATTCAAAGGGACTCGAGAGCAGGGTTCTGCATTTTCGAAACAAAGAAAAGAAAATGAACTCTCCGCAGAATCGCTTCATTTCGAGCAATATCATTTTCGTAAAGTCATTATGTTTCTTATTGTCGAGTCACTATGGACATTCTTCCTGTCAAACATGACTTGACTATGGCTTGTTTCGTTCGTCAAGTGCATCAGCTCATTTCATTTGAAGCAAAGACTTGTTTCAATTGACGTAATTAATGACTCGAAACCTGCTTCCTTCGTTTTTTCCACTTTCACTTCAATTCGGGGCTCATTCGATTTGTCACGCGTCACGTCTTCAGGCATCAAAACATAGTATACGCACAATATCGGGTGCCGATAGGGATGGCATCCGGATTATATGTAGTCCGGATGTTCTGGAGTCCAAGATAGCTGCCATCGGGCTCAGAAAAGTCTCAAATACACTAGAATATCGGTATTTTCGGGCCGGGGACGACGTGTAGATGCCAAAAATCGATATTCGACGCCATTTTGTAATCCAATATGGCGGCCATCGGGCTACAGAAAAGTATCTAATACCGTAAGATCTGGGTATTTTTGGAACGGAGACGACGCATAGAAGTTGAAAATCAATATTCAACGCCATTCGTAGGGCTTCTTCTGAAATCGGAAGCCACCATCACCCCGATTCCAAAAATAATCACATTGATCGGTATTTGACAGTATTTCACACTTTTTCTGAACCAAAACCTCCATGTAAGATTTTCAAATGGCATCAAACATTGGTTTCTGGCCTCTAGACGGTACTGGGATATCGAAAATACCCACATTGATGGGTATTTGACAGTATTTCCCACTTTGCATATCTGGAAGCCGCCATCTTGGATTTCAAAATGACGTCGAATATCAATTTTCAGCATCTAGACGTCAATACCCATATTGATGGGTCGGCAACAGAATTATCCACTTTTTTCTGAAATCGGAAGCCGTCAGCTTGGATTTCAAAATGACGTAGGATATCGATTTTCAGCCTCCAGACGTAACCCTGTTTAAAAAAATACCCATATAGATGGGTATTTGACAGCATTTCCCACTTTTTTTTTCTGAAATTGGAAACCGCCATATTGGATTTCAAAATGCCGACGGATATCGATTTTTATTCTCTAGTCGTCATCCCGATTCCAAAAATACCCATATTGATGGGTATTTGACAGAATTTTTCGCCTTTTCGTGAACCGGAAGCCCCCATCTTGAATTTCAAAATAGTGTTGCATATCTATTTCCAATCCCTAGATGACATGCCGTTTCCAAAAATACCTACATTGATAGGTATTTGTAATTATTTCCCACTTTTTCTGAAATAGGAAACCACCATCTTGGATTTCAAAATAGCGTCGGATTAAATTTACATTCTCTAGACAGCATCCTAGTTCTATAGCGGCGCCGGTGGTGTAGTGGTAAGCGTGATTACCCCTCACCCCAGCAGGCCTGGGTTCAATCCCAGTCGGCGCCGCCGGGATGTTCTGAGGCATAACATCTCTGATCACGCCTTCCTTCGGAAGGGAAGGAAAGCCTTTGGTCCCCGGTCCCCGGTTTAAGAGTTTATTGGTCGATAGGTAAGGTTCAGGAGTGGGAGCTGCCTTCCTGGCGTCGGTAGCATTGGTGCTCAGCACGGAAAACAAGATCGACGGAAAAGCATCCTAGTTCCACTTTTTCTTTAACTGGAAGCCTCCATCTTGAATTTCAAAATGGCATCGCATATCAACTTTCGACCTCTAGACTTTACCCCGATTCCACAAATAACCATAGACGAAGATCGCAGTGTGCTGTGCTCGCGGATGGAATTGTGTTTTTTTTCGGTCGCTGTTTTTTTCGTTGACTTCTGTCACTTTTTCCAAATATTTTTGTATTTTTTTTATAAATATCTAAAGTTATACAGTAGGAAATTAGTGCCATTGAATAGAACTTTTGATGTGTGCTGCTGCGAAAAAAGCATCTACAAGCAAGAGGAGGAGGACGATGGCAACAATAATGTATTAAGACAGGATCCATAGCTTGATCTATAGACACATAATTTGGTGAGATCTTTTCATATTATTTTACTGACAATGGATATTCCCAATCGTTTTTTACATCATGCTTTATTAAATACGCGCTGGATTCAAAGCATTGTTCTGAATCTGAAGGTGTGCATGCCTTTCAATTAGCCATGTGATATCGGAACTGTAGACATGTGGAGCTTATGGCTTCTGAAAGTGACTTCGGAATTGGTATGAATTTTCAAACATTTTAAAATGAGTTTCTGGATCAACAGTTGAGTAAGCACTTTCTAATTCCCGGACTAAAACTGCTTTCTTCCATAATACCACTTGCAAGAAATGTTGCAAACAATATTTTGAAAGTTAACTTGAATGATACATGACGCTCCTTTTATATGCATCATAGTGATAGACATTCTCATTAGTTTTTTCTACTGTGTAGGCTAAGAACCATTTTCAACCAACTTGGCCAAATTCGAGAACGGTTACTCTCAAGGAAATGATCAACATGTGTTTTGAAATAAAATTCAGCATGAGACATTTTTATTGTATTAAACTCAATTCTGTAACGCGATTTTTTTTTTTCGTTTCTATTTTGAATCGTGTAATCTCAAATTGCTACCAAGTACCAACATGTTTCAAAACATAAAAAACAAGAATAATATAATGAGAGAGAGAAGGATTAGTATTTTCCATTTAATTCCACTACTTTATTTGCTTATCCTTGACTGACGGAAATCTTCTGCCCCATGAGGTGGACGAAATCGAGGTCCACGTGTTCACGGATGCAAGCGTAGCGGCATGTGCGTGTGTCGCTTACCTGAGAATGATGTTCAGCGGAGGTAGCTGGTGTTCGTTGGTAGCAGCAAAAACAAAAGCTACGCCACTTTGGACTCTCTCAATTCCACGCTTGGAGCTTCAGGCTGCCATGATGGGATCCCGCTTATTGCAAAACGTGTGTTGGGCGCTAACCCTCAACATTCGAAAACGGTTCCTTTGGACGGATTCAGCGACAGTCGGTACCACCAGTTCGTCGCTTTTCGGGTGGGCGAGATTCTTTCGCTCACCAGCGTGGATGAATGGCACTACGTACCATCGAAGCTCAACGTGGCAGATGACGCCACCAAGTTCGGGACCATCGTTTGATCCAGAAAACCGTTGGTTTCAAGGTCCATCGTTTCTACGAGATCCAAAAGGGCAGTGGCCTAAGCAATCAGCAGAAGTAAGCGAAGCAGACGCGGCAAGCGAAGAACTTCGAATGGTAGCGGTACACCAAACGACGGTGGAGATAGTTGATGCTGCACGTTTTTCAAGCTGGAATCGTTTAGTCCGTACGATGGCCTACGTTCACAGGGCGCTACGGTTCTGGAAGCGCACGCTGAGTGATGCACAATGGCGACAAGGTCCAGACCAAGAGGATTTCGAGAAGGCGGAGGAGACACTTTGGCGACAGGCCCAAGCTGGCGTATTCGGAGGAGCTTCACGAGCTGAGCAAGGGTCGCAGCGTTCGGAAACAAAGCTCACTGCAATCGTTAGTTCCATTCATCGATGATCACGGAATCATTCGGGTAGGAGGTCGGAATGGAAACGCGCCGCACATTGCATACACGGCAAAGTATCCCGTAATATTGCCAAGGGATCATCGTATCACCTTCCTTCTGGTGGATTCTTTCCACCGGCGGTTCCTTCACGCCAACGGAGAAACAGTCTTAAATGAACTACGGCAAGGGTTCTACTACTCTACCGAAGCTTCGGACTCTCGTACGTAAAGTCAGCAGAGCTTGTCAACACTGTAAAGTGCCGAAAGCTGCTCTGGTGCTGATGGGACCACTGCCAAAGGTACGGTTGACACCATTCGTTCGGCCGTTTACTTACGTCGGCGTCGATTACATGGGACCTTTCGAAGTCAAAGTCGGACGCAGCGTGGTGAAGAGGTGGATTTGCCTGTTCACCTGTCTCACAGTGAGGGCGGTTGACCTGGAGCTGGTACACAGCCTTTCAACGACTTCCTGCGTGGTGGCCTTCAGGAGATTAGTGGCCCGGTGGGGCGCACCGTTGGAAGTCTTTTCCGATAACGGCACGAACTTTGTAGGAGCGAATCGCCAGTTGTCTGAAGAGAAGCAGAAGATCCAGGACATCGTCGAGGACTGCGCTGCCACATTCACCAACGCGAACACCCAGTGGCATTTCAACGTTCCAGCGGCTCCGCACATGGGAGGACCATGGGAGCGTATGGTCAACTCCGTAAAGGTAGCGATGAAGGCAGTATCGAATAGTCCGCGTCATCCAAGCGATGAGGTGTTGGAAACGATCATGTTGGAGGCTGAAGCGATCGTCAACTCGCGACCGCTGACCTACGTTCCCTTGAAGGCAGCAGACGAAGAGGCACTCACGCCAAACCACTTTCTGCTGTATGGGTCAACCGGTATCAAGCAACCAGCAACCGAACCTGTGAACGGTAAGATCCTTCGAGACAGCTGGAAGCTTGCGCAGCACATCGTGGACGAATTCTGGCGCAGATGGGTACGAGAATATCTCCCAATGCTAACGAGGCGTACGGAATGGTTCGATGCAGTGAAGCCGCTGGAACCTGGCGATCTAGTCGTGATAGTCGACGAAAATTCGAAGAATCATTGGGAGCGAGGACGTATTTGTGAGACCTTTCCGGACAAATCTGGGCAGGTGAGGCGTGCTACGGTACAGACAGCTAGAGGAGTGTTCGCTAGACCTGCGGTGAAGCTGGTGGTTCTGGACGTGGCGAGCAACGACAGGAGTACGGAAGCAGTCGCTTCGGAAACGGAAGTTGTTCACGGGTTGGGGGATGTCGCCGATACCCCTCGACGCGGCGAATTGTGGGTGAACCAACTGACCGAACCCTCGCGAGCAAAACGCCAGTGCCGGGCGAAGCGAATGACAGATTGAATGTAAAGAAACGCATATAGTTGTAGACCCATATGAAGCGCTATTGAAGTTTGTTTTGGTTTCTTTGTGAGGAAAAATAAAGAAGTTAATTCTAGTGAGGTGAAATAGCTTGTAAGTTTAGCGATTAATAATTGAAGAATTGTGATTTAAAACGTTTATTGTAATTACAGTTCGATTCGTATTTATAATTTCGCGGTTTTCCACGTAGTAAGTGGATCATTCATTAGAATTGTTGTTCCTAAAATTAGAATAATAGTACTTACCTTGCTTGTCGCCTAACCTAAAATGGACCTAAATACCTACCGTTGGTTATAGATCGTGTCGGAATTGTCCATCCATGGTAGACGGTGACCTGGCAAAAGAAGAAGAACACTGAAAATGTAAGATTATTGTATTATACTTATCTTTGTATCATCAGTAATGTTAACAATTAAATTACAGCTTTGAAGCTGCTAAGTTTGCAACTAAAAATACGGTGTTTGTTCTGACTATCGAGAACATCGCGTATTTCGTCTACAATGTGCAGACTTCATCAGTGTCTTGTACTAATACTCGACTATTATTAGTCGAGTATTAGTACAAGACACTGAAGAAGTCTACACATTGTAGACGAAATACGCGTATCTGTCAAGAATAAGCAAATAAAGTAGTGGAATTAAATGGAAAATACTAATCCTTCTCTCTCTCATTATACAGGTATTCCACTAAGACGCTCACATTCATCAGGAAAATAATATGATGGAATTAAAAAATGTGTACCCATCCTGCATAAGGGCAAAATAAAAAATTAAATAGCGTAAAACATAATTGAGTGTTATTTGATCACAATTTAATTACCGATGGTCATAGCCTACTTCGATGCCACGCTTGTATTTGCGTAGAATCATTTTTTTTCAGCCATTAGACTTGATATCAAAAAACATAATTTTGCACTAAATTTCGAAAGTTTCCGAAAAATAGGGATGTGATTTTTGAAAAGCTGATAAAAATTCCTTTAAACAATGCCAAATTGGAAGAAAAAATTATCTGTTTTTATACATCATCTGAAAGAGCTTGTCTTCTGAGCACAACGATATTTTTTTCGATCCCACAGACTTTTATTTCGGGTTTTACATCAAGATTTAATGCAAGATAATAACACTGTTTGACACTCAACTATTAAATTGACAGCTCGCTCCCATACAAAGTCCCACTGAGGGGCGCTAAGATGATGATTTTTTTGCGAATGAAATCGCTCTATTTAAAATTGTTAGAAGACACGGTTTTTCGAAGGTGCCGTCAACGCCAATTGAATTAGAGTGTGAGCACCGAAATGATGATTCGCGGTAGTGGTAGAAGGGCTCTTCGCAATGCGCCTTGGTGTGAGAGGTCCCTTTTGTTCCCCCGTTGTTTGGATGGAAGATGGACTTTGACGTCAAACTCCGTTATCCGTTAGATCGGTCTTTGTCATGAAGCAGGATCTAAACTCCATTGATGATGATGATATTAAACTTCTTTCGGTTGCTCTGCTACAGTCAACTCTCCATAACTCTATGATCCCTTCAATATCAATGAATAAATTTCATTTTTATATATGAAATTTAATAAATTCATGCTGATCTTAGTCAAGCTTCGTCTACAATTTGGACTTCTACATCAACACATGTCAAGCAGCTAAACTTGGTGAGTTCGTTCCATTTGGTAATTTTTTTGTCTTTTCAAACCAGTAACGTTGGGGGATCACCTTTTTGTGGTGCGTTACTGGCATAAGATCTACCACCGAACCCTAGCCGTGACAAATTCAAACTAAAAAATCAGGATTTTCCAATTATCAAAGGATAACATTTTATTCCTTGTTACTTTTTTTGACTTGATAATAGTGACAAGACTCGGGTAGTGACCACCGCTGTTATGCATTTCTATATTGTATATTTCAAATAAAAAATGTTGTTTATGTTCATAGATTTTACATAATCCTTTTCCCATTGTCCTTTTCCCATTGTCCTTCTCTTTTTTTCCTTTTTTCTTTTCCCTCTTTTCTTTTCAGAAAGCGAGTAATGGCGCTATAGCCATAAGTCATAACAGGCTAGGACAAGAGTTAGTGCTCATGCCGTAACCGTCAGAAGAAAATGGAGCATCACTTAACCTTTCTAGCTTTGATGCTTCCAACGACCAACCAATCATATAATTACCAAAATCGGTACGAGATGTCCACGTTTCATCCATTTATTGGATTCTGAAGCATCGATCTTCGATTTAAACAGGCCCGATGTTTTCTGAATCATCTTGCCCCTTAAATGCTGCACAGTAGGCCTGGCCGTTTTTATATGTGTGACGCATCTTCGATATGAAACATATATCAAATAGACAAGCAAAATGATGGAGGTATATCCATCATTTTCCAGGATGCTTTCAAGAACTGGCTGTGTTGGTGTTAGATTAGATTAGATTAGATTAGATTAGAAATAACCATATTGGTGGGTCGGCATCAGTATTTCCCACCTTTTTTTAACATATTCAATTTAAAAATGGCGTCACATATCGTTTTCCAGACTCTAGACGTCACCCCGATTCCAAAAATATCCATATTGATGGGTAAACAAACCACCCGACAATGATAAATTCGACATTCACGTGCACAGATATTTTGCGCATGCGCAACAAGAAAACAGCGCGAATTTGGATCGAATAGCTTCGCTTCAATGCGAAAGTAAGCTCATTTGACAATTGAAGACGAAATGAACAAGAGCCAATACAAACAGCATGAAAACTGATCTTAAGTGGTTCTGTTGCTGTTGAAGGGAATATGCTCGAAGAGAAGACAGAATGACTTTCAATTGAAAGTTATGATTGACAGCTTCGTCGTCGCTTGACGATTTTCAATTGAAAGTTACTTTGTTGGGCCCTGCTGGGGACACTCTCGAGATACTCGAACAACGTACATCACTCGATCCATTGTCGCCCAATCACGTCAGTTTATCCGGAAATCCGTACTCGTGCATAATCTGCCATAGCTGATCTCGATCGGTTGTGTCGTATGCGGATTTGAAATCGATGAACAAATTATGTGTTGACACGTTGTATTTGCGGCATTTCTGCAGAACCTGCCGAATCGCGAAAATTTGGTTCGTGGTAGCGCGGGCACCCATGAATCCCGCCTGGTATTGCCCCACGAACTCTCTTGCAAATGTTGACAGGCGGTGGCATAGAATTTGAGGAGCTATGCTTTTACTTAGTCTATAATATTTAAAAAATTGTCTCAATTTTTAAATATTCATGATTCTAAAATTCATTAAATCTATTTAAAATTTAATGCCTCGAAATACTGTCGAGATCTCATCTTTCAAAAATTATCCATACTTAAATTTGAAAAATTTGTTGCGATTTGTCAGCTTCTCAAATTTTTATGGTATACTCAACAAAATTATCAAAATGTTAAAAATAATTTTGTCAATGAATTAGTGTCGATTGTAAAATTTCTAACAAATGCTCGAAAAACATTTTTTTTAATTCATACCATACTTGAGGACATGATCATTTCAAACTTCATTATTTTTACATGTGAATTTAAGAATCAAAGGAAAAAATTTACTTTCTTTTACTTTTGATGATTTTTCCTAATGTTTTTAGAAAAATAAAAACGTTCTGAAAATATATGTTTTTATTTTCCGGCGGTAAACTTTCCCTTAAAAGTTCTTGTAGCTGTATTGAAGTTCACGTAACTTTCATAAAGATCTCTAAACTTTCTTAAAATGCACTAGCGTCTTATACATGGAAGTTCTTGAAGTTCATTAAACTTCCCTGAAATGTTGAAGGCTTCCCTGAAGTCTTCAGTATTTCTTCAAAGCTCCTACAGTTTTCCTTAAGTTAATGCGACTGCATTGATGTTCTTTGATCCGCCCGGAAGTTGCCTCATTTATCCATTTATCATGGAGCTCCAGCAAATTTTGTTAAATTGGCTTGAAAAGTTTTGAACTTCTCTGAAAATATCAAAACTTCTCAACAGATCTTAAGATCTTTAAACTGAATTGCTCGGAGGTTCGTTGATCTTCACTGATGTTCTTTAAATTTATTTGTAGTTCTTACGATTTTCCTGAAGTTTTTGTTTTCTTTGGAGTTCTCTGAGCTTCTGTGAAATTCCTGGATTTTTTTTCTGACGTTTTCAAAGCATCTCTGAAGTGTCCTGGACTTTCTGAATACTAGGATCATCTTCTCAAAACCTCTTTCTATTTATCTTAAAAACAAAATGGAACTGAAATGATCTTTTCTAAAGTTCTCACCATACTTAAAGCTGCTCTGAAGTTTACAGAACTTCAACTAAAATGTTTCTGCTTAAGTACTCATCCTCTAGGTAAAACTGTCAAGATCACTGTGATAAATATAAAACTACAACGTGCAGGATCGGAAGGTACATATAATATCCAATAACCAACCAGTTTTCCTATATCAATATTATATTCGAACTTCCCTGGGACTCCACGTTGCTATTTTCCTGAAATGGAATTAATGGAAGTGCTCTGAAGTTCTATGATCTTGCACGAATTAATGGGACTGCCTTAATGTTTTCTGAACTTTGCTGAAGTACCCGCAATATATCTGAAGTGCTCGAAACTGCCATGACATTATTAACATAAATAAAATTCCCTTAAAACGTTCCCGCTTTTTCACTATATTCATGGAACTAACTCGAAGATTCTCCAAAATCTCACAGGAACTTCGCTAAAGTGTTCGGAAATTTTGTAAAATTGTAGAATCTTCGAGTAAGCACCATGAATACCTAGTCGGATGCCTCAAATTTATTTAGTGTAATTGTTATTCATGTTGACATCAATACATGCATAATAGTTTATAATTGCTTTGTTTATTTGTTTATTTGTTATGGTTGCATCAACAGACTAGAAATAGTCCCAATGATGTGTTGTAAAAAAAGTACAGATTATACAAACGACATACAGTTACTACAGTTACAAACGAAAATAACTAGGAAAGCATTGTCAAGTTACTAAAAATTTATAAGTCTTAAATTTTACACTTAAAGGGTGATACGGTCAAAATTTGGTCAATATCAACTTGACGTATTTCTTTCAATTTTGCATTTAAAAAACCTGAACACCCCTCATTTTGAAGGTGTGTGTGTGTAGAATGTTGCTCCTATTTTGATTTTGGAATTCACTCTTCAGTTGTCAAAATGCCGTCCAAGCAAGAAGAGCAGCGTATCAAAATTTTGCTCGCGCATCGCGAAAATCCGAGCTACTCGCACGCAAAGTTGGCAAAATCGCTAAAAGTTGCCAAATCAACCGTTACAAATGTAATTAAAGTGTTTGGGGAACGTTTGTCGACAGCCAGGAAGTCTGGATCGGGGGGAAATCGAAAACCGGAAGCCGCTGAGACGAAAAAGAGAGTTGCCGGTAGTTTCAAGCGAAACCCTAACCTCTCTCTCCGAGATGCCGCAAATAAGCTGGGTGTATCGTCTACAACCGTGCATCGAGCCAAAAAACGAGCCGGACTATCGACTTACAAGAAGGTAGTGACTCCAAATCGCGATGATAAACAAAATACGACGGCCAAAGCGCGATCCCGGAGGCTGTACACGACGATGCTGACGAAGTTTGACTGCGTGGTAATGGACGACGAAACCTACGTCAAAGCCGACTACAAGCAGCTTCCGGGACAGGAGTTTTATACGGCAAAAGGAAGGGGAAAGGTAGCAGATGTTTTCAAGCACATGAAACTGTCAAAGTTCGCAAAGAGATATCAAGCCATCTGTACCTGTGGCTTGAAAAGCAGCATTTTCATAGCTTCCGGGACTGTCAACCAAGAAATTTACGTGTAAGAGTGTTTGAATAAACGTCTGCTGCCTTTCCTGAAGAAACACGGTTGTTCCGTACTGTTTTGGCCGGATTTGGCATCTTGCCATTACGGTAAAAAGGCCATGGAGTGGTACGCCGCCAACAACGTGCAGGTGGTTCCCAAGGACAAGAACCCTCCCAACACGCCAGAGCTCCGCCCAATTGAGAAATACTGGGCTATTGTCAAGCGGAACCTAAAGAAGACCAAAAAAACTGCTAAGGGCGAGCAGCAGTTCAAGGCAAACTGGCTTTCTGCGGCGAAGAAGGTGGACAAGGTGGCTGTACAAAATCTGATGGCAGGGGTCAAGCGTAAGGCCCGGCAATTCGGATTTGGAATAGCGGAAGCCTAACTGAATATTTTTTCTGAATTTTATACTAATTGAACTTGAAAAAGAAATTTAATTTGATTTTTTAAATAAACGATTTCACCGATTTACACGCGTTTTCCCTTGACCAAATTTTGACCGTATCACCCTTTAGCTGTTAAGCATCAAGCGCCTTCGGTCAGCAAGAAAGGCAGAGAATCTTCGGCGAAGCATATTCCGTGTCAAGTGGAAATCGAACATCGACGCTACTCGGTTGAACACTAGCTGCAAGCCGTAAATAGCGCTCCCTATGCTATAATTAGTTCGAAGAAGTGGAAGTCTCAGCATACGACTGTTGCGTAGTGATCGAGGTTGAACATTAATGTTCACTTGTTGCAGAATTGCTTCGCAGTCGATTCTTCCTTGAAGAGTATCGGCGACGGTTAAGGCTCTGAAAACATCTCTTCGGATACGTAAGGGCTCGATATTGATCAATTGGCAGCGATTCTCGTAGCTTGGAAGACGAAGTGGGTATCTCCAAGGCAGCTTACGGAGCGCGAAGCGAAGAAAACGTCGTTGAACAGATTCAATTCGCTCGGCCCCATTATTGTAGTTCGGGCTCCAGACAGCAGAGCAGTATTCCAACGTAGATCGTACGAGAGAGCAATAGAGCGATTTCAAGCAGTAAATGTCCGTGAAGTTCTTAGTAATCTTGAAGACAAAGCCAAGCGTTCTGGACGCTTTGTCGACGACATACGATATATGGTGTGAGTATGTCAGCTTTGAGTCTAGAAAAACGCCTAAGTCTTTCACGCAGTGCACCCGTTCGATAGTCGTGCCTAGTAGTTTGTAGTTGAAAATAATCGGTTGTTTCTTGCGTGAGAAAGTAATAACTGTACACTTAGCTGGGTTGACCACCAGTCGGTTTAGACTACACCAGTCAGCAAAGATGTCAATCTGATTTCGGAGAGAACGGCAGTCGGCGAGTGAGCGGATGCGCAGAAAACTTTCAGATCGTCTGCAAACGATAATCGTGGCTCTGTGATAACATGGTGAACGTCGTCGAAGCAGAGGAGAAATACCAATGGTCCCAGATGGCTGCCCTGAGGTATACCGGACTTTGCGCAGAAGCTTACTGAGCGACAAGTACCCAAAGTTACTGTCAATTGGCGCTCCGTGAGGTATGAACGAAACCATCTCAAAAGATTTCCACCGATCCCTAGCCTATCAAGCTTAGCGATCGCAATTTCGTGGTTCAGCTTATCGAAGGCTGCCGTAAGATCTGTGTAGATAACGTCCGTTTTGGTCCGAGCAATCAAACTGTCTGTGATGTAAGACGTTAGGCACAGCAGGTTCGTAGTTGTGGAATGCCCAGTTATGAATCCGTGTTGATCTGTACTTAGATATTGCTTGCAATGCGCATTTAGGGACTCTATGACAACCAATTCAAAAAGTTTTGATACAGCACTCAGCGACGTGATTCCCCGGTAGTTGTTTACGTCGTGTTTGCTTCCCTTTTTATGAACAGGAAACATATCCGCAGTCTTTCAGCAAGACGGAAAGATGCCGCTGGAAAGAGAGAGCTGGAATATGCGGCGCAGTGGATCTAAAAGACAAGTGATGTTCTTTTTAAGAATAAATCGACGGAACACCATCGGGTCCAGCCTTAGTTGAAGTCTTAAGTTTAGATGCTGTTCTAGAAATCGTATCTGTAGTGGCTTCGACCATGCTGAGCGTTTGGTTGATCAAAGGAACATTACTGGCCGCGGAAGTAATGATATTAGCGGAGAGTTGCTCAGCTTCAAGCACACTAGCAAATTTGGCTGAGAACAGGTTGCAAATGTCTTGTTGATTTCCAGCAGTTTCACCATTAAAAATCATGGAAGAGGGTAAGCCGACTTCCCTGCGTTGCTCATTTACGAAGTTCCAGAAGGATTTCGGGTGTGATTTTAGCCGCCGTTGAATCCTCCTTTGATAGCGTTGAAAACAGAGACGACTTAACCGCTTATACTCGTGGTTGAGTCTGACATAGTAGCATTTCAGTGGCAGTGTGCGGAGTTTAGTAAATCTTCTGAGAGCAGCCTTCTTAGTTCTTTTCAACGAGCGAAGATCTTTCGTCATCCACGGGACGCGAGAGTCGATATGGATGATCTTTTTGGAAACGTGTCTGTCAATGACATATGCCAAGACGTGAGAAAAGGTTTGTGCAGCATTGTTGACGTCTACAGGATCTAGAATATGCGCCCAATCTAGGTTAGACAGCACATGGACGATACTGCAAAGGTCAGCTCTACGGAAGTCATATGACACAGCGTTTGGAGTGCTGGTGAAATCATGGACAATATTATTTTCGATCACGATAACTAAAGCAGGGTGATGATGCACTACCTTGACTAAAGGTTCGGGTGCCGTGGAGAGGAAAGGAGCTGTATCACGAGCACTCACAAAGCAGAGATCCAGGGTGCGGTTGTTTTCATTCAACAGGCCATTGATTTGTGACAGAATTGCGGTACTATAACTGTCCAGGAGCTGGATGGTTCCTACGTGGAAA
This sequence comes from Ochlerotatus camptorhynchus, assembly GCF_037179485.1. Classification (NCBI taxonomy): domain Eukaryota; kingdom Metazoa; phylum Arthropoda; class Insecta; order Diptera; family Culicidae; genus Ochlerotatus; species Ochlerotatus camptorhynchus. The sequence continues at coordinate 2,559,697 of NW_027040756.1, read as the reverse complement.
GATGAACGCTCGTGATCAGAACAAAAGAAACCACTATGGGTTGGAGTCCATGCAATGTCCGGTAGGTTAAAATCGCCAAGAACAATAACTTCGTCGGAAGGGCCTGCTTTGTCTGAAGCGGTCAAGACAGATCGACAATGTGCGTCAATAAGCTCCAAATCACGGGTTCGATCTGGAGGAATGTACACTGCACAGAGAAACAATTGACGATCACCAAGTTGAATAGCCACCCACATTTGTTCAACCCTGTTCCAGGAATCGTCCTCGATAACTTCTGCTTTCAGCTTGGAATTAACTGCGATAAGGACGCCTCCCCCAGTAGTTTTCCTACTATTATTCGTGTTTAGATCGCAGCGAAATATTTCGTAGCCAGCACCAAAGACATAGTTTGAAATGGTTCGATAATTGAGTCATGTTTCGGTCAAAACTAAAATGTCGTAGCAGTGATCCATGACGGCCAGATGATAATCTTCCACGAGGCCGTTCATACCGCCAACGTTCTGATAGTAAATCGTTATGTCCGACCTCCGCTGTTCGGGAACAATGGAAGGTTCAGCGTGTAGTTGCATTTGGGAGCTGGTAGATGTCACTTGACGGAGGAAGGATGTTCGAGTAGGGCCGTTGCCAATAACAGGAATGTGGAAGATCCCTTCTCCCATCTCAAACGCAGGGCCGGGACGACTGCTGGTTGCTGGCAGGAGGGGCTCGACTGCGATGAGTGGAATAGGGGCTTCCTCAGGGCGGACGGCAAGAAACATTTTTAAAAGAAGACTTGACTTAAGCTAACCGTAAAGTTCATAAATTTCCTTTCCCGTGACCTAAATCAAATCCCGTGACTTTGTTTCCGAACTGTAATCCCGCCTTTATTCAGAAGTTCTTTGAAAGTCATGTATTTCCATTGATGTTAACTGAACTGCCCTCTGGTTCTTTGATCTTCGCTTTTGTGCTCGGAACTTTCCTGAAGTTCTCGCAATTCTCCTGAAGTGCTTATCTGAAGCTCTGAAATTAATGGAAATGACCGAAACATCTTTGAACTAGACTTCCCTCAAACTCGGAAGTATTTAAAGGTTATCGAAATTTGCCTGAAATTCTTGGAACTGACCTGATTTTTTTGAAACTTGCCCTTACAGGTTATTAAACTTCCAAAAGGTCTGGACTTTCCAAAAATTGTCGGAATATTACTGAAGTCATTTGAGCTGCCCTTTAAATTTTCATCTAGCATTCTTGGGTTTCTTTAATCTTCATTCAAGTTTTTACAATTTTCCTTAAGTTTTGTGGATACCTTTGAAGTTTTTTGACTTCATGAAAGTTCTGCGAATATCCCTGAAGTGCTCAGATTTTTTTTAAATTTGCTGCAGTTTTCCTGAAGCTAATGGAACTGCCGTTAGGTTTTTGAAGCTTTGTAGAAGAACTCTAAACTGTTCCAGAAGCTCCGGAAACTTTCTTCATGTTCCCGCAGTATGTTCAAGAAACTTCCCATAATTTATCGGAACTTCCCTTTATTTTTTGGAACTTAATTAAAGTTCGTTTTGTTGTCAGGAGATTTTTAAAGAGAATAAATGTACATACTAATAAATGTAATCTGAAGTATTATGTCGTTTATTGATTAAATGAGAAAAGAACTGCCGTATATTTAGCACCCGCAGCCAAACCCGTAGAGGATGATGAAATCGATGTAGCTCTGTGTTTTGCTGAACACGGACAGTTGATTCGTTTCCCCACAACCCTGATTTGGTACATCGATGTTGACGCCTGCCAACGTAAGTACTGATGGGTCGAGTTGCGATGGATACATCAGTCCTGCTCCATCATCGCCCTGAGAAAAAAAATATATAGTTAAGATTAGAGGTAAACCAGGAAAGCTCAAGTGGAAATTAAAGCACATACCTTGCAAGTTGCCTTTAATGCAGTGGCAACTGCTGGTTTGATCACCCCACCGCAAAGATTTTTGTAGGAAAGTTTGGAGTTGGACAGCATGCATTCACGATCGGTGTAGAGGGGGATTGTTACCTCTAGAGGAACTGATGAAGTTTGACCTGTTAAGGAATCAGCGCCCCAACCGACGGTGACCGCGTTAGTTCCTGCGTAAGAATCGAACAGCTTTGGTAGACAGATCGGCATGAACGTGCTGGTGAAAGCGACCGGTGTAGCGAGCGTGACTACTCCAATGTTGAAGTTGTAGATGTTTTGCGGATTGAAGAGTGGATGAGCGACAACATTGGATACTGTCTTTACGAGGCGCTGTTCAGTGGTGGACGTGAGGTCGTAAACGTTGAACAGTACTTTTACCTGCGAGAAGACTGGAATGCTTTGCACTATGGTAGCCGTGGTGACTACGGTTCGGTCATTGATCAACGACCCTTGGCCGGCATCGGCGCCAAAGTACGAAAAGCGGGCGGTCCATGGATACTTGTTGGTGGGAGTCAGTGCCGATCCTCCAACTACCCTCAGATCCCGAAGCGTTCTGGGATTGGTTTTTCCGCAAACGGGTCTACAGACTGGGCATAGTAGAGGCAATGTCGGTAGAAGTGTTGGGAAGAGATTGTTGTTGTTGTTGTTGTTGTTGTTGTTGTTGTTGTTGTTAGTTCCAAACAAGTTTGTGATGAAGGGGACTTCATTGAGCGTGTTCCAGTTAAGTACACCTGGGGTGCTAAACACGCCTACGTCATTACTGATGGATGGTTTGATTCCCTGCAATTGTGAACTGCTTACTGAGGATTGATTAGGCAGTTCGTCGTCTTTGTATACAGGTGGAATGTTTGCTTGTAACTGAGAACCGATTCCCTCGAGTTGCCCTTGCACAGAAGATGGCTTCAGGGCATCGACTACCTGGTTGGATGCTTGGGATACTGCAGAAGGACTGAGTTGATTGAAGGGGGAATTTGGAATCAAGCCACCAGTTCCGTTCGATATCTGTGATCCAATGTTCTGGATTTGTGAAGTTATGGGGCTAAGTGGGTTGGATCCGGAGGTTTGGTTAGCACTGTTGCTTCCGAAGGGATTGAATGACCCAAAAACGCCAGTATCTTGTGAAGTGTTGGCCGGAGGAGGATTGTTGTTGTTTGAACCCGTTATGGCACCGGTGAAGTTGGAGATGCCTCCGGTGAATTGCGATCCTATATTTTGGAATTGTGATGCAATCGATCCCAGTGTAGATGATCCGGATGTTTGGTTAGCTTGGTTGTTCGAACCTGTGAAGGCGCTAGAGACGTTGTTGAATCCACCGGAAATTTGTGATCCTATGTTTTGAAACTGTGAGGATATACCACCCAAAGGATCAGTTCCGGATGTATTGTTAGTACTGTTACTGCTTTGGTTGGATCCAAGGCTGTTGATCAGTTGTTGAAGCTGACCTTGAACTCCGGGATTGGTGTTTGTTCCTGTTATGGCATCGGTAGTATTGGCAAATCCTGTGGAGAATAGCGATCCCGCGTTTTGAAGCTGAGAATTGATACTGTCGAGAGGTGATCCAGACTGTGACTGATTGGCACTATTGCTTGATCCGGTGATAGCGCTCGTAGCATTGGTGAATCCTCCAGCGATCTGGGATCCGATGGTTTGGATTTGCGAGGTGATACTGCCAACTGGGTTCGATCCAGATGTTTGATTAGCACTGTTGCTCGATCCTGCGAGGGCATTGGTGACGTTTGAGAATCCTCCGGTTATCTGTGATCCTACGTTCTGGAATTGTGAGGTGATGGGACTCAGTGGGTTAGATCCGGAACTTTGATTTGCGTTGTTGCTTCCAAAGGCGTTGCCGAATTGTGACCCAAGCTGTTGAAAGAAAGTATCCGACTGTGGGTCCGCTTGAGGTTTGTTGCCCGGATTGGACCCAAGAGTGTCAATCAACTGTTGTAGTTGACTTTGAATTCCGGAAGTGGTGTTTGATCCTGTTATTGCGCTGGTGGCATTATTGACTCCTCCGTTGAACTGTGAACCCACGTTTTGAAACTGCGAAGCGATGCTGCCAAGAGGAGATGTACCGGACTGCGATTGATTGCCACTATTGCTAGATCCGGCGATAGTGTCCGTGACGTTGGTGAATCCTCCAGAGATCTGAGTCCCGACGGATTGGATTTGCGAGGTGATACTGCCAACAGGGTTCGATCCAGATGTTTGATTAGCACTGTTGCTCGATCCTGCGAGGGCATTGGTGACGTTTGAGAATCCTTCGTTTATCTGTGATCCTACGTTCTGGAATTGTGAGGTGATGGGGTTGGATCCAGAACTTTGATTTGCGTTGTTGCTTCCGAAGGCGTTGCCGAATTGTGACCCAAGCTGTTGAAAGAAGGTATCCGACTGTGGGTCCGCTTGAGGTTTGTTGCCCGGGTTGGACCCAAGAGTGTCAATCAGCTGTTGTAGTTGACTTTGAATTCCGGTAGTGGTGTTTGATCCTGTTATGGCGCTGGTGGCATTATTGACTCCTCCGTTCAACTGTGAACCCACGTTTTGAAACTGGGAAGTGAAGCTGCCAAAAGGAGATGTACCGGACTGCGACTGATTGCCACTATTGCTAGATCCGGCAATAGTGTCCGTGACGTTGGTGAATCCTCCAGCGATCTGAGTCCCGACGGATTGGATTTGCGAGGTGATACTGCCAACTGGGTTCGATCCAGATGTTTGATTAGCGCTGTTGCTCGATCCTGCGAGGGCATTGGTGACGTTTGAGAATCCTTCGTTTATCTGTGATCCTACGTTCTGGAATTGTGAGGTGATGGGGTTGGATCCGGAACTTTGATTTGCGTTGTTGCTTCCGAAGGCGTTGCCGAATTGTGACCCAAGCTGTTGAAAGAAAGTATCCGACTGTGGGTTCGCTTGAGGTTTGTTGCCCTGATTGGACCCAAGAGTGTTAATCAGCTGTTGTAGTTGACTTTGAATTCCGGTAGTGGTGTTTGATCCTGTTATTGCGCTGGTGGCATTATTGACTCCTCCGTTGAACTGTGAACCCACGTTTTGAAACTGGGAAGCGATGCTGCCAATAGGAGATGTACCGGACTGCGACTGATTGCCACTATTGCTAGATCCGGCGATAGTGTCCGTGACGTTGGTAAATCCTCCAGCGATCTGAGTCCCGACGGATTGGATTTGCGAGGTGATACTGCCAACTGGGTTCGATCCAGATGTTTGATTAGCACTGTTGCTCGATCCTGAGAGGGCATTGGTGACGTTTGAGAATCCTCCGGTTATCTGTGAACCTACGTTCTGAAATTGTGAAGTGATCGGACTCAGTGGGTTAGATCCGGAACTTTGATTTGCGTTGTTGCTTCCGAAGGCGTTGCCGAATTGTGACCCAAGCTGTTGAAAGAAAGTATCCGACTGTGGGTCCGCTTGAGGTTTGTTGCCCGGATTGGACCCAAGAGTGTCAATCAGCTGTTGTAGTTGACTTTGAATTCCGGAAGTGGTGTTTGATCCTGTTATGGCGCTGGTGGCATTATTGACTCCTCCGTTGAACTGTGAACCCACGTTTTGAAACTGGGAAGCGATGCTGCCAAGAGGAGATGTACCGGACTGCGACTGATTGCCACTATTGCTAGATCCGGCGATAGTGTCCGTGACGTTGGTGAATCCTCCAGCGATCTGAGTCCCGACGGATTGGATTTGCGAGGTGATACTGCCAACTGGGTTCGATCCAGATGTTTGATTAGCGCTGTTGCTCGATCCTGCGAGGGCATTGGTGACGTTTGAGAATCCTTCGTTTATCTGTGATCCTACGTTCTGGAATTGTGAGGTGATGGGGTTGGATCCGGAACTTTGATTTGCGTTGTTGCTTCCGAAGGCGTTGCCGAATTGTGACCCAAGCTGTTGAAAGAAAGTATCCGACTGTGGGTCCGCTTGAGGTTTGTTGCCCTGATTGGACCCAAGAGTGTTAATCAGCTGTTGTAGTTGACTTTGAATTCCGGTAGTGGTGTTTGATCCTGTTATTGCGCTGGTGGCATTATTGACTCCTCCGTTGAACTGTGAACCCACGTTTTGAAACTGGGAAGCGATGCTGCCAATAGGAGATGTACCGGACTGCGACTGATTGCCACTATTGCTAGATCCGGCGATAGTGTCCGTGACGTTGGTGAATCCTCCAGCGATCTGAGTCCCGACGGATTGGATTTGCGAGGTGATACTGCCAACAGGGTTCGATCCAGATGTTTGATTAGCACTGTTGCTCGATCCTGCGAGGGCATTGGTGACGTTTGAGAATCCTCCGGTTATCTGTGATCCTACGTTCTGGAATTGTGAGGTGATCGGACTCAGTGGGTTAGATCCGGAACTTTGATTTGCGTTGTTGGTTCCAAAGGCGTTGCCGAATTGTGACCCAAGCTGTTGAAAGAAGGTATCCGACTGTCGGTCCGCTTGAGGTTTGTTGCCTTGATTGGGCCCAATGGAGTTGATAAGTTCTTTAAATTGATTATTGCTGACTTTTCCGGGAATAAGGGATCTAGACCTCTGGTAGGTAGCAGTGTTACGGCTGCTGTTCGGTGATTCAATTTGTTGGAGGCTTCCGAAAACATTGCTATCCTGTGAGGTACTCGCTGTAGGAGATAGTGGAACATGTATCGAAGAAGGATTCAAACCGTATGGAGGATGTATCTGACTTGGTACACTAACTTCATCCGGAATATTGTCGGACTGCTGGTCGGTAATTATTGGTTCTGCTATGGCTGCTGAATTTCCAGATTTTAGAGGGAAAACATGTGGGATAATGGAAACTATAGGACTTATGGGCGGTGTTGATGTTGTTGCGAAGGCAGCCAAAGGGACAAAGGATGATGAAGTTGTTGCATCATCAGTTGATATGGAAGAGGCGGTGGCCGCGGTTACCGAAGTATCTGTACTTGCTGAACTGGATTCCGACTCCACTCGCTGTCCTGGATTCAAATCAAGAAATTTCCCGTCTTGTGGCGAACCATATCCTTGCACCGATGCATGCGGTGAAGTAAGGGTAGCAAAGTTGGTCAACTTGAACTTGACCTCGTCGCCTTGGAAAGCTTTGTCGATGTTGCTTTTCAGCAGAATTTTCAATCGTAAAAATTCAATCTGGGATGCGTCACTGTCACTGATTGCTATCAATCTGGCCCCTACGATGTCACTGATCACTAACAGAATCACTTGAAATACCAAAAGATCAACTTTTTTGGATCCCATTTTTTTTTGTCTGTGAAAGAGCACCAATTCCTCCGAAACACTTCCGCACGGCGCCGTGGACACTTCGCAAATAAGCTGAACGGTGAAAGTCGAGTTTTTGGCAAAGGCTTTGCCCTTTTATCCTTTCCTGGCAGCGTCGACCTCACGCATATGAAAGTAACTCGGAATCAGTAGGGCAATCAAAATGCAAACAGGAATTGTCCGAAAAACTGAAAGAACTCGAAACCTGTTTACCGGGACCAGTTCTTAACGGATTCTTTCGCCTTTCATGCATCGCGATGTAGGTACATAAGTGCACCCGGGACATTGATTGATATTGGATTCATTCGGCGGGATGCAATTATTATCATTTGTGATGTTATGTTGTTCGTTTTGAGCACGCTTTGGTGCAGCGGGAAAAATTTGGCACATTGAGGCTGATGACCGATGGTGGTGCGAGTTGACCTTTGGACGATTTTATCCGTTTCCTATTTTTCAGTTATCTAAGAAACAAAAATAAGCTATTCTATATTTTAGGATCAGGTAGATTTTGATCATGCCAGTCGGTTTTATTTTTAAATTCATCTAAACACTATATGTTGCATTGCATGTGCAGCAATGAAAAGCTGGACTGGACCTGTTCCCGAAAAAATAACGGTTATTCCAATTTGTATACTTATTGACTCTGTTTATTGTCGATGGTTGAAATTGAAGATGATCTTGCTCCCTGAATTTCATTTCTGCGTAGGGGGAACAGTCCATAATAAACCCCATTATTAGTTCTGGGATTTTTTGTGCCAGAATACTAGTTCAAGTACTGAACTCGCAATTCACGAAGTGATGTTTGGAATGCTGTGAATAACAGCGTGAGGCCATTTTACCCTAGGGGTGCGTTTTAGACCATCCTACCCGACCGTATATCTAAGCTGTGGCATGACGTGTTAATCTAATTAACACAGTGTGTTGGGCTCAGAACCAAATCAGTAATAGCGTTAATTGATTTGTATGCTTTTTACTTAGTGTTCTTTGAACCACTTTCACAACTATTAGTTATCTAGGTCTATCGATGCATGATTTATGCATATTGTGTGGCATGAACTAGAGTTGTTTTACCGGTAGTACTGGTACCGGTACAACCGATAATACTGGCCGATTTGCCAATACCGCATGTGAAACTTCTGGTAATTTCGGTATTGATCATTATTCAAACTTGCATTGTAATTTTAATTATCAAAACTCCAGATTAATAACATAATTTTAGCATGACTCCAATATGTTTGATATTTTTAATTCCACATGTAATTAAGGGTTCAAGACATTGCCAAGATTTTCAAAACGTTACCGGTGAAAAATGACGACGTTCTGCAGAAATACGTCCGGGAAGATAATGGAAAATAACTGAGCTTGATTTCTGATTATAAGACCAGGTGGAACAACTTGCTTGCCAAAAATACGTTATTTTTTCCAGTAGTTCCGTCATTAGTCTTATATTAGGTCTCTGAAGCAAAGAAGAGAGTGAAAGTTGAATTTATTGATAACGCAACAGGCCAGGAGGACAAGCCTAATAAAACATTATCATTCATCATCATTATGTACTTGTAGAATATGGTATCTGTTTATTGAGGAAAAGGATGTTTCCTCTCCTATCTAATACTGTAACTTTGCTCAAATCAAACGTTTGGTTTCCAATAAGTATGTGCTTAGTTCAACATCAATTGAAAATTAAGGGGATTCAGTTATTGAATTTCTAAATCAGAGCAAAAGCTCGTATACAGGTTCTCCACTTGTTAAAAGTGTTGATAAACTGCAGGTCATTAAAAAAGGTGTGCCTCTGCAAGATACCGATTTGCACGAACAACGCTCACTATTGCAGTTACAGCGTTACCATACCTTTCCATTTATCATAACACCTTATCTCATGGACATTGTTGTATATGTGACATATATGCTTTACAATATCGTGCATGGGCCGGCCCGGGAGGTGCAAGAAAATGACGGAATATCGTCAGGAGCGATGAAACGAAAATAAATTTGTTTTCCTCTGAAATGTTCGTAGACCATCCGGTAAAGAGTTCGATCCGTATTAATTTCCATATTAATTCTATCATGACCAGATATGAATAAAGAGAAATCATGGAGGAGGTTATGCTCCCTTATGCAGAAGAGAACACCCAAGTAACATTGCAAGCTTTATAGAGGTTTTATAGCATTCTGCAAGTCCAAATCATGGTCTACAGAACCCTCATAAAACCAAAATTGTTACTTGGGCATGCCTCTTATATGGCATTTTCAGCAAGACAACGATCCCAAACACACTTCTTAGTATGTAAAGGCATGGTTTCGTGCAAACCAAGTGTCGGTTATTTCATGACCTAGCCAATCTCTTGACATCAACCCCATCGAAAATTTATGGAACGAGCTTAAAAGAAAAGAATTTTCAAATCAGGATCAACTATGGACCACAATTCAAAAAGAGTGGTATGCTATACCAAAGGAAACCTGTCAGCGCTTGGTTTAGTCAATGCTAAGAAGATTGAACAAGGTTCTACTTAACAATATCGAACGTATGCATTTTCAAAAGGCTTGTTAAACATAATTTGAATTTCCTGCCTCGAGTTGAAGGATCTTCTTCAGCATCCCAACCAATAGATGGTGATGCAGTACCTCTGACATTGTTGCATTGAAAGTATCTCCTACAAGAAAAAAATATTCTATGGAACGGCGTGGCATGGCAAGTCGTTCCGAAGCATATTTCTCCAAGTAGCTGCTAATCTAATAGAGAATAGAGGTACCATCCGATTATTTCAGTGCTTGGTACTGAAATCTGTAATTTGTGATAGGGAAATCACTTTGTTTCCCACCACAGAACCAACCTGATTTCTCATGAAGAATAATGGATATGCGTTGACAAAACGCAGAAAATCTTTAAAAAAAAAGCAATAGATAATGAAATTGTTTTATTTTTTTTGGGATTTGGAGCTAAAATATTCTGATCGCAAGTTCTGACGCAAGCCTTACCCTAAATACCTTGAAAATCAACTCAAAACCCTTTTCAGGTTTTTATCAGAATATTCTCATACATTTCCTTTGAAATAAATTCCCATCATAGAGATTATTTCAAAATTCTTTTTAAATAAGTTTGAGATTCTCTCTGGGAGTCTCTAAAAACGTGTTTATAACAGTCTAGAGATTCTCTGCGGATCAACGCTTATAAATCATGTTATCTCCTTAGATTTTCTTCGAAGCTTCCTTCTATAACTTTATTTAAAAATTCAATTGAATCCTCTTTGGCATTCATCTCAGAGTTGTCTTGAAATTTTGCTTGGAAATTTCCTTAAAATCCTCTAGAAATTAGGTTTGCGATGCCTTTGGAATTCCGATAAAATTATTGTCAGAATTCCTTTGGGATTTTACCCTCAAAATTCGATCCCCTTGGTATTTTTCACGGATCCTGGGATTCTCTTCACAATCGACTTGGAGTTTTCCACAGAGCTACTTAAAATTTTTCCTCAGAATCTGAACTTACACAAGTGACTTGGTGTTAAAGTCTAAAATCCCTTATGGCGGTAAGCTCAAACTCGGATTAACTTTCAATACCGTCCCTGTTTGGATGATCTGCAAAATGTTTGCTTAAAGCCATGTTGATAACTCTCAAGCAGCAAGACATTCGGGTCCAAGAATGTCAAAGATTTTCATAAGGCCAATCATCTTATGTTTTTTTCTGAAAAATAGATCAAGTAAATATTTTCCCAATTTGTCATTGAAATGCGCAGGTTTTTCCGGTGCACTTCCCGATATCATCCGATCGACTTTCCAGAAATAAGAGAGCGAGATATATACATGTAGCTTAAGTCCCGCTGCAGAAGCTCTATATCAATCATAACCTCATCCGACTGGCTCCTCCAGGCTCTATCAAAGTGATTAATCATGAGTTTTCCCCACGGCCATGTATAGACATTCCCAGAATATCACCGAGCGAGGAAGTATTTATAATTCTTTTTTCTCTTTATTACCGTGATTTTTAGCCGTACGCTAGTTCATCACGTTATACAGCAGATGGTCAGGCTAGATCCTGCTTCAAAAAAAAAAAAAGGTTTCCATTTGACATGAACGTGACGTATAACTGGCTCTGATTACCCAACGAATGAGACAGACAACATTTTAAAAACTTAATGTAAAGTGAGGATTACATCGGAGTTGTGCGAACAAGGTAGAGCTCCACCGTAGGAAACAGTGCCCGGTCCGGCGGAGATAACCCCGGCGGCAGAAAAAATAAAAAGGTGAGGAAAATACGATCAGTGCAGCCACCGACGGGAGGCTAGATTTGACCATACAAGTGGGCGTCCTTCAGAAAGGCGATCAGCGCAGCCAACGTCGAGGGGTCGTAACCAAGCAGATTACTGACGTTCTCCGGGAGTCCATGTTGTTCCCATAGCTTCTGGAACTCCGTGCAGATACACAGCACGTGTTCCACCGAGACGGGAATGCTGCAAATTGAACAAACCTTGCAGATAGGGGTCCCACCAAAATTACCGGAAATCCTCGCATGGCCGGTCCGGAGTCTTGAGATGACCCGCTGACCCTTATACTTTTGGCTGTCCAGCCAGGAGCGTACGGTTTCCTTGATCTTTCTCAGGAAAGTGATCCGTGACTGGAACCATTCCTGCTTCCAGGCTGCCATAATAGTATTCACTTGTAGTATTGACGTCTAGGAGGGGTACGTTCTTGGTGTAGCGGGGACGGGACGCACCAGATCCCGCCAGTCTGTACGCATCCTCGTTTCCGGGAACACCGCAGTGTCCAGAGATCCACGTAAAGACGGTTGAAGGTGGGGCGTACCGTGTAATGGCTTGTATCAAGGGGTGGCTCGGGGGGCATGAAGTAGTTCGCCTCCTCGTGGTGTGCCCTGGAAACGCTAATTATCGAACCCAAGGGAGAGATATTGCGGCGAAACGAACTACCGCAGAGTAGGGACGCTGGAACCCCATCTAGCTCGTCCCAGGAGGTGGAGAAGCCCTGCACAAACCCTCGTTGTGCAAAGGCAGGAGTGACGCCGGGTTCTTAGAGTGCTTAGCACATGCAGCTGGTAAGAGGTCACATCTGTCCTAAGCTGCCCTGTTGGACAGTTGGCTGGCTATCACGTCTGCTCTAGAACCCAGGCGAACAACGAACAGCGAACAACAAGAGGAAGGCCCTGCACAGCTGCTCACTGTGCAGTAGCGAGTGTCACGTCGGACACAACACCTAGTGATGCGCCATAGCGCAACCGGCCTCCTCCCATGACGTAATGCTTTCGGGCGGTTCCGGGGAGGGCAAGGGCCTAGAGCACAGGGTAAGGTTTAGAGGGTCGGGAGAGCTATTTCTCCCATCCCCACACCCTGAGTTATCTTCTCAGGAGTCTGGGAGCAGATAACCTCCTGCATAAAAAAAAAGGTGTGGCTCGGGACTTGGCTTCCAGCGCTTGGATGACACTGTGTGAGTCAGTTAACACGAGGATCGGTTGATCTGCCGTCTAGAATAGCTTCAGCGGAAAAGACGGAACACTCCTCCGGTAGACTTTGACTCGTTGCAGTGTTAGGTACTGCCACTCCGAGTCCAACTTCAGTCCGTGACCGCGATCCGTCTGTAAAGCGATGAACGTGCCCCGAATAAACCGACCCGAGAAGCTCTGCAACAGAACATCTCAAAGCAACAGAGTTATCTCCGGTTTGGAGTCCACTCTTAATCCGCTTATCTATTTTGACGACGTTTCATCGCCAACTCCTCTCTCCATGCCAGTGGACCCTGGCCACCGGGAGGAGGTCACGGTTGGCTGCAGTGCAGAGGGCTCTGTTCCCCTCGTTGAGGAGAAAGACCCTTTCGATCCGGATGTCTTAGCAGCGAAGGCAGTGGCTGTCGTAGCAATGACTGCAGCAGATCGATAGCGGAAGGGAGAAGGCCGGATACGATGCGTACGTAGGTATTGCATACCGGAGCGAGGATGTGGTTGAGCTTCTCCGTGGCTAAGCAGGTTATTTCGAGGCCGTAGAAAAGTCGACTGTCGATAACAGCCCGAGCGACACGAAGGCGGATCTCACGGTTGCTGGAGCGATGGGGGCGGGAGTTTGTCCTGACTATGTTGATGCGGCTACAACAGTTTTCTTTCGCCATCCTGAAGTGCTGGTCGGGTGCTACCCAGTACTACCATAGAGGTAACTCTAAGACTAGTAGGTCCCGAAGAAACGTGCTCAACTTTTTGGCTCAGCTCTGGTACTATCTTCGGTCCTAAGCTAATCGATTCACCCCTCGAAACATAGGAATATCCAATAACCCCTCATTTTATCTGCCAAAATTTCATAGCGAATCAAAACAAACATTGTGTAGTACTAGAATTTCGACTAGAATGGGGTACGTTAATCAATTTGCTTGGGACCAATAGGCTAGTCATGTAGTGAGCCAATTTAAAATCGTTAGTTTCGTATTGATTGTTGGTACTACCCCCAGAACACGCACTGTTTTCTTGAGAGGAATCCGATGATCTTGGATGGTGATCGGTGGTCTTCGACGACCTAAGACGACGATTTTGCCGCGCAGCAAGTGAGCGCAATCGGCCTAAAGGAGGAGGCTTCTTCACTCGCCGTGTTGTTCTTCGGAATGGACACAACCAAGCTTTGTTTCCAGAGGTCCGGATACGAGTCAGTGAGCCATAGATCGTTGAAGAGGGCGAGTAGCCTCGTTTTTCCGTCGAGGGAGAGGTATTTTAACACCGGGTATCCAATCTCGTCCGGCCCGACAGATTGACCACTACTGCTGTTGAGGGCAAATTGAACCTCCCGGGAGGTAAGAGCTTCGTTGATCTGGAGAGCAGGAACATCGGGTGGAATTTGCGATTCGCGAATGGAAAGTTTGACGCGCTGGACGAAATTTTAGCCACTGACAGCAGACAGGCCGGCAAAATATTTTGCAGCTTCGTAGAGTACTTCCGTGAAGCTCGAGAAGTTGATCGAATTGCGTTGCTGAAGGAGAGTGTTGGATTTCTCCCTGAAGGCGTCCCAGTTGGCTTCCTCGTAGCGCCATCTGGGTCTCCGAGTCGTTGGAGAGGCCGCGCCTACGGAAAGCTGTATGCGGATCGGGTAATGGTAACTACGATGCAGGTCGTTATTGATATTCCACTGCGTCCTGTTCGCGATAGATTGACTGGCAGTGGCAATGTCGATAGTGGTGGTGTGCCGTCCATTAAAAAAGGTGGGAGCGCCGTCGTTCAGCACCACCAGGTCCTCACTCTCGAAGATGTTCGCCAGGGTAGAACCTCTGGAGTCTGGGCGAGGGCTGCCCCAGTCCGGATGGTGCCCATGGAAGTCACCGACGATGAGCCGCGGTTCTGGAAGCTTGGAAATAGCTGCAAGTCTCCATCTAAGTAAGCTATCCGTTCACAGGGCAGGTACCCACAACCGATAGCTAAGTAAGCAGCATTCTTGAGGTGACGCCAACGATTGGTAGGTCGGTTTGGAGGTCAAGAACTTGGTGTGAAATGCTCCTAAGCACCCCAATGGCTACGGAGTGCCTGAAGTTCCCGCAGCGCTTGTAGCTCTAATCGTATCTCCCTCCCAGCGAACGATTGAGTTGGTCGGTTGTAACTTTATAGACCTCTTGTAGAGCGATTATCCAGGGGGCATCGCTTTGGCAAAGGAGCTCCAATTCAATCGAGGAAGTGCCCCCGGGACGCGCTGTAGAAAACTTTTCGGAAGCCCCCAATCCCTCACCCAGTACTGCTATCTGCCGCGTCCGATCTTCATAGTCGTTCCGGGTCTGTGGTTGGATGTGGAGAGGGGGTCTTCCAACCGCTTGAGATTGTTAATGTCCATTCGCCGCCTGATGTTTCCATGACTTCCAGGGAAAACGCCTTACCTCGTGCGACCATCAACCGTGGTAAACATAAAAAAAAATCTACTGGAGGTGGTGTTCTCGTGGCAATTCGTTTCGGGTTAAAAGTGAGAGCTATTGTAAACGTCTTGTGGAACTGTGTGGAACAAGTTTGGGTGGCCGTAGAACTAAGCGATCGCACACTGTACCTATGTACGGTGTACATAATACCTGACCGGGTTCGTGACACCGAACTTATCGATAACCATGGCCAGTCCGTTTTCATCAAGGAGAATGCGACACCTATTGATGAGATAATCGTTCTGGGTGACTTCAATCTTGCTGGCGTTTGATACCATCTCACAG
The DNA here is from genome assembly GCF_037179485.1 of Ochlerotatus camptorhynchus. Lineage (NCBI taxonomy): Eukaryota > Metazoa > Arthropoda > Insecta > Diptera > Culicidae > Ochlerotatus > Ochlerotatus camptorhynchus. Next base: position 2,544,373 of record NW_027040756.1, on the reverse strand, counting down.
CGGATTTCTCTACCCAGACCCTTCTCGCCTGCTATAGTACAGCAACGCTATCTCAAATAAACCACGTAGTCAACGAGAACAACCGTAGCATGGATCTCTGTTTTGTGAGCGTTCAGGACACCGCTCCATTCGTCTCCACGGCACCTTCTCGACTGGTAAAGCAAGTACATCATCACCTGAAAGGTAATATTAGAAACGAGATTTCCTGTGAGACAAAAAAATATGGACCAATTTTTTTTTCTAGATAATATCAAAAACGGTATTGTCCTGAGTAACAAATGGTTCTATACACCTGCTCGGTGCGTCAATATGGGTTTTTTTTTTCAGAGATAACTAGGTTTAAAGATTTGGAAAACCCACCAGCCCTCCAATACGACGTTACAAATTTGGAACCACCAACCACCGTCTTTTATTGATACCGTGGTTCGTTATAGTCACAATGGAACTAATCTGAATATGACTTGAGGACGACTCTGAATAGTGGTTTTTGATATTTGATTTGTGGATTACATTATTACTTTTTCGCCATGTTTTATTGAGTACATAAATATTGATATTAAATATCGCATTGCACGTTGTTATAATATTTGCCTAGGATAATAAATATGATTCAGTTTTCAACTGAAACAGAAGACGTCTTGTCTTGCTTACAGTAGCACCCATCGATTGTATTGTTTCGGATCCACTCCTCATAGCGATTGACCCGGGTGTAAACACCCGGATAGTTCGGTCTGGCACAACCCTCGCCCCAGGACACAACCCCAGCGATTTGATGAATGTTTTCCGATTCCATTTCCTTGTCCATCACATGCAACGGACCCCCGCTGTCACCCTGGCAGGAGTCCTTCATTCCTTCGGGATATCCAGCGCACAGCATGTTGTCACTGATGCGATTCTCACCGTATGCCGTCTTTTTGCAATCTTCATTGGACATTATCGGCACGGTGACCTCCTGAAGGGTAGGTGAAACGTTTCCTCCGGACGAAGTAGTACCCCAACCGGTAACAATACCCTGGAAAATAATTTAGCATTGAATTTTTCTTTATGTTCATTGAAAGCGTTTTAATCTTACATCATATCCAGTGAACGATTCGCCCGAGCTCGGTTGACAAACCGGCCGAAGTTTATCGTTCATCTGCAGTACCGTATCCAACCGTAGTACGGCAATATCGTTGTCGTAGTTCAGAGAACTGTATCCAGGGTGTTTGAAGATGCGTTCCACTTTCGCCGTGATGGTTTCCGTCTCATTCATCATGGACTGATCGTGGTCTAGGAGGGTAACGCTCATCCGTGCCCGACTGAAACCGTGGACGCAGTGAGCGGCCGTCATAACGTGTCGATCCGTAATGAGCGTCCCACCACAGTAGAACTGATTGTTGTACTTGAGAATCGTCATCCAAGGATACTGATTGACGCGAGTTTCCATACCACCGACGATTCGCTTCACCGTGTTGGTTCTACCACATTCTGCGTTGGGTATGAAGATAGTTTATCATCAGGAATTTGAACCCATAGCCGAGATACTTACGACACTCGGTGCAGTTTTCAGCAGGTTTCAGTGGGGGTGAAGGTCGTTGAACCCCTGTCAGCAATTCCAACCACTCCAGGAAGGCATTGTCCTTTCGATCCGGACTGTCCCCAGCTGAGACAAGGACGCTATCATCCTCTTCCTCCGGGATCTCATGAACTGGATCTTGAATAACCTGAAAGTAAATAGCAAGCAGGTGGCGAAAGCGATGCAATGAGTTAATGATGCCTAGTGGTATCTACCATGAAGCAACATGAATAATGATTTGCAGTGCGTTATTACGATTTCGGATAATTCAGTAAAAATTACAGAAGTTTTAGTTCCTCATTTATTCCAATTCCTCCAGTCATTCCGAACAGTAGCAAGCATCAGCCGTGTTAGTCATAAGCCACGTCCGGAATCGGTTCACCCTGGTGTATACTCCCGGGTAGTTAGGCTTAGCACACCCTTCGCCCCAGGATACTATTCCCGCAATTTGATGAACGCTTTCCGATTTCATCTCGGAATCGATAACGTGCAGTGGACCACCACTGTCACCCTGACAAGAGTCCTTCTTTCCTTCCGGAAATCCAGCGCACATCATGTTATCGGTAATGCGACTCTGCCCGTAGCCAGTTTTCTTGCAATCCGCATTGGACATGATCGGTACAGTTACTTCTTGCAGGTTCACCGAAATCTGTCCGTTTTCCGATGTGGCACCCCAACCGGTTACGATTCCCTGTAATAAAAGCACTTGTTAAAAAACCTCCCACGATGGATAAAGCTACACATTTTGCCTACTTCTTGGCCTGTAAAGGACTTCTTCGCCGACGGTAGGCAAACCGGTCGAATCTTATCGCTAAACATGATCTTATTTTCCAGTTTCAGCACCGCTATGTCACTATTGTAGTTGTTGGAATTGTACCCATTGTGCTTGATCACTCGTTCTACTTTGCTGGTGATGGTTTCCGCTTCGGTCGTACTCGATCGATCATGATCCAACAGGACAACGGTGATCTTGGCCGGATTGAAGCCATGCACGCAATGTGCCGCGGTTAGGACATGCTGATCAGAGATCAGGGACCCTCCACAGTAGAAGGTTCCTCCGTACTGGAGCATAGCCATCCACGGGTATTGGTTAACGCGAGTTTCCGTTCCACCGACGATTCGGGTTGCTAGGTTCGTTCGACCGCATTCTACGGAAATTGACGGTTAGTATCGAGTTTACTTGGCGGCAAGAGCGAAAGGGGCATACTTACTGCATTCGCTACAGTCGGTAGGTGGAGTTAGTGGTGGGGCTGGGGTTGTCGTAGTGGTGCCAATCCAGCTGGTAAGCCACTCGAGAAAGGGATTACGTTGGTTAGGATCCTGCCGTGGTGAGGCACGGATTTGGGTATCAAAGGTGATCTGGAAGTGGAAGTAGATCGTGAGAAGTGGGTTAGTTGGTGGATGAGAGGGATGAACGAGGGGGTATCAGAAGTTTTGGGGTGGATAGAATTGGGAGTGATGAATGTACAAATTGACAGTTAAGGTTGTTTTAGTTTTCATCCATTCATTTATTCCCTTTCATGAGGATGTAGCAATATTGTAACCGAATATTTTCATATGCTGTAGACGATTTTAGGTCGTTTGGCGAAATACCGTTGAACTGGAAATAAATGATGTTGATGAGATATTGCAGCTCAAGTGTATACACAATTTTTGACGGTTGTGGACTTTGCTAGCATTATTATTTTGGTATTCTGAGTAGTGTTTCAATTTCCCTACCACTTTCGGTTACCCGTGAATCGGGAAACACCTGATGGATCTTCCCGGGAGGTCCCTAGAATCGGCAAATATTTCCCGGATGACTCGTCTAACTTACTCTTTCGACTTCCACAGAAGTCGTTATGATTTCCTTTGGAGGTGTATTCTGACTTCCACGGAAAGTTGTTTCAGACTTACATCGGAAATTTCTCCCGAAAATTCCTGGATGTAACGGGTGTTCAATAAAAAATGAGAATGATTTCAGTGCCGTCAGGCTCTTGTGAGAGCATCGCGACTAAGTTGCGTCGTACGGCTGACCAGGGCCCCTTCTCCAATATTCATTGACGTTTTTTGAAGAACAAACATTATTTTTTTTTATATTAATTTATTTGTACAGGCTCAATCGAATAAACTTTACAGAGCCGAGTTATCATTTAAGGAATTGAACCGATTACTCGCGGTCGTCTCGAGGTTAGTGGAGATTAACAATTTTTTGGATGGGGAAAGGGAGAAGGAGGTTTGAAATATAATTTATTATACAAATATTTAATTAATCCTAAAACATGAACTTATTTCTATTCATCTTGAAAACAGACATTAAAAAAAAACTACACGCACAATACACAAACTAAACACAAGGTTAATCAAACTTATAATCTAAGGTTAGCAAAATAATAAACATTATGTTTTTAATAAAAAATACTGAATTAGTTGAAATTTTTTTTTGCTAGCTATATGACTGAAAAAAATCTCTTTTTTTTATTGAACACCCGTTATCTTCCAACTTGCTCCGACCATGTCTGTCACTTTGCCTTGGAAGTTTCTTCCGATTTCATCTGGAAGCATATTTGACTTTCAATGAAATTTCCTTCTAACTTTCTTCGGAAATGTCTTCTATCTTTCCCCAGAAGTTTCGTTTTGCTTCTCCCTCTGAATGCGTCTTCCAACTTCCCCAATTTGTTTTCCAATTTTACTCAGATGTTTCATCAGAAGACTCTTCCGGCTTCTATTAAAAGTATCTTCCTACTTCCTCAAAAGTCCTTCTGGCGTCCTCTAGATGGGTCTTTCAATTTCCACGGGTCATAGTTCTTCCAGAAACTGGATATTTGAACTATTTAATATTTGTACAATAGGTTATTACTAGCATTTAACACTTTTTAAAATAACAAGAAAACCAGACTAAGCTTAATAAAGTCACAATCGTTTTAAAATTGTTTATCATCCACGTTTCAACAAAATGCAAAGATTTTGCAGTTCTTATTGGATGGAGTGAAAAGTTTCGGTTCTCTGGATGGCAGCCACCATGTTGCATCATTCGACAGGGGTATGCACATTTTTTGTTATCTCATTGTTCCGGATGGGGTGGTAGAAGTCCCAGAAAATCAACCCAGTGATCCAAAAACCTCAACTTAAAAAATTAACAATTGGCACAATGTATCATAGTCATGCTAAAACTAACTTCGAATCGACAACAGTCGGAATCGGTGACTTCGATATTTTTCACCACCAGCCGGGCTCTATGAGGCCAATATTGAAAACAGAGTCTATTTGGCACTTAACTAATTGAGTTCAGTTGTGTTTTGAAATGTTGACTGATTATTTTCCTGGCATCTGCTAAATATGATGGTTGACCATCACACGATATCACAGCCGCATATGCTACACTGTGCTATGATATAAGTGTATTTAGGTTCAGGATGATGCTTCTTTGAGATGTCTTATTGTACTGTTTAACGTTCATATTTGCTATTGTACGTGTGAGATCTTGGATGGAATGGAGTAAAAAAAAAAACAAAGTGATGTTTCTTAAAAAACATGACCTATGCCAAATACGCGATAGCAACATGGTTCATTACTACCAGCATGTTATTCCATTTGACTTTAGCTTGAGCTTTAAATCGTTTTGCATGAATGATCGTCAGTCGTTTTTTGTCATGTATCCCTGTGTTGTAGTGGCGACCGTTTTTGCTAACTGAGTAAAAGATATTGGAGTGAATCACAGGCTACTTTTTACATATAGATGTCTTTAACCTTACAAAGGACGAATTGTCAAATATTACAAAACGCCAAAGAGGGAATAGAAAGGCCGAATGGTAAAAAAGTCGATTGGAAAAAAGGTCAAGTAGAACAAAAATGCACATGCAAATGACAAAAGATTGAAGGACAAAAGGACCAATGATCGAATGAAAGTTAGGGAGACAGAAGTTAAAAAAAATAGATGGCGCGTGTGGTTGAGTGGTAACTGGTGACTGCTTTCTCACCCCAGTGTGTCTGGGGTCAATACCAGTAGAGGCCGTTGGGATTTTTCATAGGCAAACAAATCTCTGGTCACGTCTTCCTTCGGAAGGGAATTAAAGTCGTTGGTCCCAGCCCATGCATTGGTTGGTTCGATGTGTTCCAGGTAGGGAAATCGCCTCTCTGGCGTTCAATTGCAGTCAGTGATTAATCACTAATTGACAATTGACGCTCGTCGTTGATTGGCAATCGATTGTGGAATAGTTTTTGGGGCAGGAAAAGTTTCTAATGATGGTTTGAAACCCCTCCCCCTTCTGTAAGGGGAGGGGGCTCCCATACAAATGAAACAGAAATTTCTGCATAATTCGAGAACTAATCAAGCAAAAGAACCAAACTTGGCATGTGGAGGTATAAAGAGGAGATAATAGAAAGTAGCCCCTTAGATAAGAGGGAAGAGGGGATACGTACAATATTGTATGTTTTTTTTAATCGGCGCATAAACTCGAGCTAATATTGAATCGCGAGCAAGGCCGGGCACACTCAGCTAGTAAAGGATAAATAAGAAGGTTGAAATCGACAGTAGATCGAAAGAACATTTTGATAATCGAATAAAAGGTCGAACGGAAAAGATTATAAATGGAAAAAGGTCGAATGAAATTAAAAGGTACTAATGTTTGAATGGTTAAAATACCGAATGATTAAAGGTCAAATAGGAAAAATTGTGAAATTCTAAGTTACATTCAAACTTATGTCTATAGAACTTCAATTCATTTCGACCTTTAGACGGTTTTGAACATTTGATTATTCGATCTTTTTCCAATCGACCTATAGTTCATACAACATTCTGTTCATTCAACCTTGTATCAGCTCAAAATTTTGACCCTTTAAGGTTCATTCTTTCATTTTTTTCCCCTGAACCATTTGTCCATTCGACTTTTTGTTCTTCGACGTTTTGTGAAAGACCCGGATTTTTGAGCTGTCAACCTTAAAATAAACGTTGTGCACCTGATCAACATTGTCGAAAATAACTGATTGGACCATTTGTTGATACACTGTGAATAGATAGATTTTGAAATCAGTCAGTCAGTCAGGATGAACAATTATTAATTATTAATTATTAATTTATCGGTAGGCGATAGTGGTAACACTTTGGACACCTCTGTTTTGATTTTGTGGTTTTTGCACAGGCTCACAGTTTTGTAAGTTTATCAATACTCAGAAGGTTCCAAAATGTATAATTTCCCAAAACTACGTTTTTTTTTTCTCTAAGATGTCTAAAACCACATTTTGAAAATTGTTGGAGACTTGATCCCCTTTTGATGACACGTTGTTTGCGTAAGGCACGCTTCATATGTTTTATTTTATTTTGGCCAGCGCCGGTGGTGTAGTGGTAAGCATGACTACTTTCTCACCCTAATGGGTCTGGGTTCAATCCCAGCCGAGGTCGGTGGGATTTTTCTGAGGCATAAAAATCTCTGCTCACGTCTTCCTTCGGAAGGGAAGTATAGCCATTGGTCCCGGTCCATGTGTGTTGAATGAATGGGTGCGATATCCTACGCAGGTGTGGAAGCTGTCTTTCTTGTACATTCAATTGCCGTCAATGGGATGAAGGTTTTCATTCCGGACAGGCCAAAGCCCACATAGTGTGACCCCTCCGGCGAGTCATTGTTCGTCGAACAACACGTGACTACATAGCAAAAAATAAATTTAATATTACATCCAAGAGGATTTTGTTGTGTACGGCAGGCATGTCTAAACGCAACACTACACTGCGTACTGCCTCTTTTACACACCACGAAGAGCATTGAGTTGTACTAGGATTGGGCGATCTTGGATCGATCTTTGGAACATCGATATTTTTTATCCCGATTCCCGATTTTTCGGATCGATTCTTTCTCCACGAAAAGATCGATAAAATCGATATCTTGTTTCGATCTTAAAAAAAATTAATGATAAATTTTGGAAGTATATTTACATCGAAAAAACGGTCTCATTACAGACTACGTGGTAAATTTAACGAACATAACGTCATCATCAGCATCGCGCGTGCTTTAGCGGTGCCGGTGGTGTAGTGGTAAGCGTGAATACCTCTCACCCAGCAGGCCTAGGTTCAATCCCAGTCGGTGCCACCGGGATGTTCTGAGCAGAGCTTAAAATTATTGACTGCCTAGGCTGAGTGTGAAAGCACTGCACTATTCAATCCATTGCTATGTGCAGATCGTTTGTATCAAACGGTAAAGGGCGAGGCAATGAAAGAGCCAACAAAGACATTCAGTCACTCACGAGCAGGCGACGCACACCGCTTGCATTCACTCACACAGCATGTAATTGAGTCATTTTTCCATAGAAAATGCACGCTCAGTCATTCAAAACAAATATTGGGTACCATCACGGCAGAATAAAGGGTGATACGGTCAAAATTTGGTCAATATCAGCTTGACGTATTTCTTTCAATTTTGCATTTAAAAAACCTGAACACCCCTCATTTTGAAGGTGTGTGTGTGTAGAATGTTGCTCCTATTTTGATTTTGGAATTCACTCTTCAGTTGTCAAAATGCCGTCCAAGCAAGAAGAGCAGCGTATCAAAATTTTGCTCGCGCATCGCGAAAATCCGAGCTACTCGCACGCAAAGTTGGCAAAATCGCTAAAAGTTGCCAAATCAACCGTTACAAATGTAATTAAAGTGTTTGGGGAACGTTTGTCGACATCCAGGAAGTCTGGATCGGGGGGAAATCGAAAACCGGAAGCCGCTGAGACGACAAAGAGAGTTGCCGGTAGTTTCAAGCGAAACCCTAACCTCTCTCTCCGAGATGCCGCAAATAAGCTGGGTGTATCGTCTACAACCGTGCATCGAGCCAAAAAACGAGCCGGACTATCGACTTACAAGAAGGTAGTGACTCCAAATCGCGATGATAAACAAAATACGACGGCCAAAGCGCGAACCCGGAGGATGTACACGACGAAGCTGACGAAGTTTGACTGCGTGGTAATGGACGACGAAACCTACGTCAAAGCCGACTACAAGCAGCTTCCGGGACAGGAGTTTTATACGGCAAAAGGAAGGGGAAAGGTAGCAGATGTTTTCAAGCACATGAAACTGTCAAAGTTCGCAAAGAAATATCTGGTTTGGCAAGCCATCTGTATCTGTGGCTTGAAAAGCAGCATTTTCATAGCTTCCGGAACTGTCAACCAAGAAATTTACGTGAAAGAGTGTTTGAATAAACGTCTGCTGCCTTTCCTGAAGAAACACGGTTGTTCCGTACTGTTTTGGTCGGATTTGGCATCTTGCCATTACGGTAAAAAGGCCATGGAGTGGTACGCCGCCAACAACGTGCAGGTGGTTCCCAAGGACAAGAACCCTCCCAACACGTCAGAGCTCCGCCCAATTGAGAAATACTGGGCTATTGTCAAGCGGAACCTAAAGAAGACCAAAAAAACTGCTAAGGGCGAGCAGCAGTTCAAGGCAAACTGGCTTTCTGCGGCGAAGAAGGTGGACAAGGTGGCTGTACAAAATCTGATGGCAGGGGTCAAGCGTAAGGCCCGGCAATTCGGATTTGGAAAAGCGGAAGCCTAACTGAATATTTTTCCTGAATTTTATACTAATTGAACTTGAAAAAGAAATTTAATTTGATTTTTTAAATAAACGATTTCACCGATTTACACGCCTTTTTCCTTGACCAAATTTTGACCGTATCACCCTTTAAACGTGTTGACTGAGCTACTGACTGAGTGCTCGGCTGTCAGTGACTCGTTTACCTCTGAATCATTCAGACTCTCACGAGGCAGTGAATGATGAGGCAGATGGCAGTTCATATTCATATCACAATGAATCAATGAGTCTGACTGTTTTGCGCACTGGTTCTGAGACATAACATCTCTGATCACGCCTTGGGTTTATAGGTAGGGTTCAGGTGTGGAAGCTGCCTCCCTTGCGTCGGTAGCATTGGTGCCTACTATTTGCGTTTTCGTTATTTCCGAATGCAGCAACATTTGAAGGTTTGCGCTACCTCCCTCCTGTTGAATATTATAAAGGAAAAAAAATTCTTAGGGTACCAACGTAAACAAGCGTATTAAAATAAAGTTCAAAAGATCGATCTACCAAAGACCGATTCATTGGTAGCGATTTAATCAGTAGATCGATTCTAGAGCCAAATATAAGATCGATCCGTCAAGATTGATCTTTCTCTGAAGATCGCCCAATCCTAAGTTGTACGCTCCGTACAGCTCCGTACCAGTGCTCGATGGAAAACACCAAACGCAGCGAACAAGGCACCGGTACCGGTGCCTTGTTCGCTGCGTTTGGTGTTTTCCATCGAGCACTGGTACGACGCGTAAAACCCAATGCTCTTGGTGGTGTGTTTGTAGACAAAACTGCCACCCGTGCAAAAGGGTTCAGTGTTTTTACCATGGCTGGTGTACGGTCGCTAAGCTTCACCGCTGCAAACCGTGCAGTGTGAAGTGTGAAGGCACCGCTATCGACAATCGACGTCGTTGTTCATCGAACGGCCATCGACAGTAAGACAGCGCGCATTTCCGGCGATCGACTATTCGGTCGCGTTCCAGACACGCAGTGGCTCGGTCATTCGTCCGAACGTTACCTCGGCAGCAAGGCTACGGCCATTCTAATCGATCGGTCGCTTGATAGAACTCTAGTCGCGCAGTGGGCCCACTATCAATCGACCATCCGGCCGAAAGCACACGCGGCAGCAAGGCTGCGAGCGTCCCCGTTGATCGGTCGACCGAAACCAAGTTCATTGCCTCGTGGCCTTGCGAGGCGTCCACGCATCTCTGTGACACACGCGTCGTCGTAATCATCCAGAATGTGTTTGTTTTGTGGAGAACCGTTCCATGCAATAAATTCAAGGTCCATTCGGTCAACCCACACGTTGGGGAGGCAAACAGAAAGCGATTATGCGGTAATTGTCTGTCTTCTGGTCATTTTGCTGAAGGATGCTCCAAAGGTTCATGTAGTAAGTGTGGCAGGAAGCATCACACGATGCTTCATTTCCACAACGCGTCGATAAATTCCCGGTATTCAAGATCCTCCATTCCACAAACGCAAGATCGACCCCAAGCAGCCGGGCAGCAATCGCAATCAAGTCAAGTAACACCATAAAGTCAGACACAAACAGCATCCACTAAACCAACAAACCACAAATTCATATCCCGTGATCATGCTCTCACCACAATAACCTACAGTCCACTCATACGTCCGATCCAGAACACCTTGTTTACGATCTTTTGTTTTGAGATTTTCTGCGTATCAAATTGAATGTAGATAATATCGCTATTTTGGTTTTAGAATTACCGTTCTCGAAGCTCTGCTTACCACCCAAATTCAAATAATCAACCTGCACAGCAGGATCTCAATATGAACCCAAATAACTCATTTTGGTCCCGGTCACGACATCGTCCTCCGAGCCCACCTCAAGTAAATCAAACAAATACAAATGTATATCTTCCTAGGGACTGATTCCGCCCCAATTCAATCAAACCAATCCAATGGTAGAGATTAATAAAAATATGAATGTGCTTACGATAGATTTTGAAAAAAAAAAAACTTCATCAAAGAAGCTGTAAAAGTTAAGAACTACGTGGACGAGTACGCTGATTTCTTCACACTAAATTTTTCAAGTGGTTTACGAGATGCCCAGGAACAGCCTCAAACAAATAACATAGGAATTAATACTTCAGGTCTACATTTCAACGTCCTTCCAAGTGCATCTCAGCAAAATAATGTGCAGCACAACAATCAATATTGCCAAAAAATCCAGCATGTTTATCCAATATATTTAATGGAGAAGTTGGTCCTAAGTATCCATCAGTAACTGAATTTATCAGACAAGTTACTATTTTGGCGAAAGCTAATCACGTTAAGCTTGCCCAATGGTGAAGTTTAAACAAGTCTTCGATAACACCAAGTTGGCAGCAAAAAGTGCATTACAGTTTAACCGTCAAAATAAACTTTTAGATGGTGACTTTGCAGGACATCTAAAGATCCTTAAGGATTTCAAGTTCAGCTGTAAAAACAATAGAAGATTGGATGTTCCCTTCAAAGTGGTTAAAACAAGTCACCATACATGGGAGTCTGGTGGGCCAAACGTACGTCCAGGATCTAATGTATTTTACACCGAAGGCTCGAAGATGGGTGAAGATACTGGAGCTGGGGTCTTTGGCCTTGTAGACAGTAAAATTATACCAATGGGACATAGTCCCACAGTATTTCAAGCAGAAATTTAAGTAATCATAGAATGTGCAAACACCTGTCTAACGAGTAAATACAGGTTTGTAAAGATCTGTATATTCTCCGATATCCTAGCTGCTCTTAATGCGCTTAAGGCGTTCACATGTCGATCGAAGCTAGTGTGGGAATGTATGCTTTCCTTAAAACAATTGGCCGAAAGGAACGAAGTCATATTATACTGGGTGTCCGGTCATTGTGGCATTGAAGGAACTGAAAATACCGACAGTCTAGCAAGACGAGCTTCTGCATCGAACTTTCATCGGTCCGGAAACATTTTCTGGAGTCCCTGAGTGTATTATAAGGATGGAGCTAAAAAGTTGGGAAACGTCCATAGTAGAATCCAACTGGAACGCCACAGATGTATCGAGATAGGCGAAAAGATTTATAAGACCAAGTGCAGCAAAAGCCCGGATTTGGCTTAATCTTAGTAAAAGCGATCTTCGGGTAATAACTGGTCTGATGACTGGTCACTGCCCTAGCAGATATCTCTTATATAAAATAGGAAAAAAAATCGTCTAGCGAATGTCGGTGTTGTCAATTTGAAAACGAAACTGCTGACCATATACTCTGCAGCAATGGAGCACTGTCCAATCAAAGAATGTCAATATTTGGAAAAGGAATATTAGAACCCTTTGAAGTTTGGCAAAGCAATCACAAAATGGTATTAGACTTTATAAGACGAGTTGTTCCTGATTGGGGCAGTGTGCAATGTCAGCAAATGTCTATCACACCTTAATTGTGAGAGGATATGTGACAAGCACCAAAACAAAATGGGTCAGACAACAATTTTCCTAAGTAATGGACGCAGTTGTAAAAAGGCTCTACAGATTAAAATAACACCAAGTTGTCGTACCGAAGACGCTTGGCGCTTGTACCGGTCGCGTCTATTAACGAGTTAGCAGAATATTGCTATGTATCAATTTGATGCGCTAGAACCGAATTTTTATGCCAGCAGTGGAAACAGGGCGCATGCCAAGACGGTTCATCAGGTGAATCTAGAGGAGTTTGAAGAACTCAATCTGGAGGACTCCGACTCCGAAGAAGTTAATGGGATCAGCAGCGGCAACAAATCTGGAAGCAGAAATCGGTACACGAAAAAGGAACATAAGTCAAATTTGGCACCCATCATGACGCCAAAACCTGGACCAAATTCTGAGGACAACGAGGAGAACTTGGATCAATGCTGGAACTGTAAACGCACAGGTAATTTCGATAGATATTGTCAGCAATTACGACGGGTTTACTGCGGTGAACCTAAAGTTAAAAAGCTAATTGTCTCAAAAATCATTTTGAGCAATCCGATTCAAAAAACGATAATCAGGAAGAGCAATTGGGGACTCTCCTTCTCGTAATCAAACCCCCGATAAAATCCTCAGGTGTGACTTCTTTAACCAAGTGTAGTGACCAAATAGTAACTTGTCAATACGTAATAAGTAACCATTTATATGGTAACTTAGAAATTCAAATACGGTTTGATATTGAAATTAACTGTTTATGTCATAAAAATCAAATTTCATAAATTCCTCTAATTTAATAGAATCTCGCAACGGAATCTCTTGTGAAGTGCCTTTGAAGGTATTTGAATAATGTACTGTTGCTTACGTTATACATGATGCCTAACAAATAGTAATTCCCATTTTTTATGAGCTTGAATTTGATTCTGCGTTCGAAATGTTTAAAATTATGATATATCTAGGTAGATAACTTTGATAATTCGCTAAGAACTTTTAACAGAATTTCTTCAGAATGATCTCAAGAACCTTTTTTAGAATAATTCCTCTTCTCTTAAACTTAGAGCAAATAAGATTTTACAAAAATAATATTGCATTCTTGAAATTATTTGTAGAACAATCAACAAAATTCTTGGAAATAGATTATTTTCGTAGTTGGAAATGCGTAACATGATGAAAGTAAAGAGTTGATAGTTCCGTTATAGTAAGGTAGTGTGAAATTTGTGTATAGAAAGTAGAAAGCGACCAAAGGACAATTTTGAGGAAGGTACGAATCGAGTAGAGTATCTCCTTTGCCAAGCTCATCCGTTAATGAGGGATGGTGAGGGGTACTTCCCCCTGCCACCACTGGCAAAAGGGATGATCGCCAATTTGCTCATGTACCTCCGATGTGCGGAAACAGTTCTATCGATTGTTTCACACTCAAGTCGCCATCTGACGTAAACTACTACCCGATTCGTACCTTCCTCAAAATTACCCTTGCTCGCTTTCTACTTTGTATATACAATTTTCACACTGCCGTACTATAACGGAGATATCAACTCTGTAATTTAATATCCTCATCTATCGTATAAAATCTGCACTTAAAGCGTGATATTTGACGTTAAGCATCTCCGACTATTTAAATCGTTAAATTCACGCATGAAGTAATAACACATGATTAGTTTAAGTAGATTATTTTCGATTTTTTATTGATTCTTCTAGGAACTCGCTGAAGGACTCCTTCCATAAATCTTTTTTAAATTTATTTGAATTCTCCTTACAATTTCCATGCAATTTTTTTTATAAATTTCTGCTTAGAATAATCTTGGATTTCTTCCCTGCATTCAAATGGAATTTCAATTCGTATTCTCCTTAGAATTCCCAAAGTATTTCTTCAGAATTCTCAAAACAAAAATCAATCCCAGAATAACTTTGAAACTCTTCTCAGAATTCTTTAGAGATTGAACCCTCAAAATTCGATTCCATTCATCTCTTAAAATTTACTTTGGATTTTTTTATAGTTCTTAATCATCCTTGAAAGACTTTTGAAAATTTATCACAGATAAATAATGGCCATTTTGACTCTCGCCTAATTTCTCAAAATGGCCTTTTCGTTATTTTTCAGTAAATCATAGCATGAAAACGGCTCATTAAATCGAAATGGCGTATGGCATGACGTATGACGTATACAAAATTGTAGGAAACTTGATTGTCTTTTCAGAAAAAAAAATAAACACTGAAAAAAAATCACGTATTTCCGTTTTATGTAACACGTAAAATTTAATGAGAACGATAAATTAAGCTCATTTCTAGTCACATAAAGACCCAGGAACACAATGACCAGTACTTGGATATTTTCCGGATCCCACCTGGAAAGTGGCTCAAAATTGAATTTAGCTAGGAACCATCCATAAATGACGTAGCACATATTTTTGACTAATTTAAGACGCCCCCTTCTCCTTCGTAACGTATTTTGATTTATATTTTATACATGGCCGATTGCGCCCACAATGCTACATTATTTATAGATGTTCCCTAAGAAGGGTCAGATCTCATTATAGGTGAATGCATTCAGAATTTTCTTAAAAGTCAAGAATTAATCGTTTGGAGGTTTACTGAACTGTCATATTGGTGATATTTTCCACTAAGGAAGATTATAATATTAAAGAAAATACAGTGCCATCCGGATTTTGTCAGACCCTTCTCAAATTTTAGGCCGACAAACACGGGAAACTAACAAAATTGGCAACATACCAGACACTTCATTTAAAATATATTGAACAAAAACCAATAAATTTGGACATCTTTCAAAAATCATACCTACGTAATCGCCCTAAATCGCAACCCCAGAATTTTTGGGCTGATAGTTTTGTGGTAGTGGATAATTGTGTGATCCTCGATTTTATCCTTTGCATCCCCAAAGTATTAACTCTGTAAATTTTAAATTGCTCTTATTTCGTATTTTTTATCCATGTTTATGAAACAACTTCAAATCGGTTAGGAATTGATTTTTGCTTATGATTTTTTAACTGAATTGCGGGTTTTTTCGCATACCTTCTGAAATATATATATATATATATATAAGTTTGAATAGGGTTTTTGGTCTAATTTCCGTCCTACTAAGCACAACCCACGCTTTACCTCTCTTTCTTGAACGGGTTTTAACAATAAATTAAATGTTTCCATCAAAGATGACAGTTTGCCTCCACGTGGAAATCATTTTTCAATTATTATTTTGCTGAGATTTTTTTACTTCATCTAAACCCTAACCCCACCTTTGCTGCGCCAGTGGGTCTTGTCCATCTGAATAACTCTGCTTGCACTCGCGCGTTGTACAAAATACAACAGTATGTTATTTTCACCTTGAGGGCACTTCGTGAAACCTGATATTCTCCAAAATAAGTATTGGTCTATAGGCATGGGTATTACATATCATGAAACATGTTGAGTTTCAAGTTGAGTGAGGTCCATAGTCAGTAGGTTTTTTTTTTCGTTATGCACTTTGTAAATACAACGGCACGAGTACTGAAAGGTTTCTGGAAACAAATCTTCTTGCGGCCTTTCTCGTGAATCAAAGCTCATCTATGCAAGACCAGTATACACTCCGGTAGGGAAAAGCTCCCCTATCCGATAGTGTTGTTGGTATGCAATTCAAATTGAAAATGTCACTTTTGACTTGACCGTTTTGACACGTATTGAATAACTATTTTAAGACTAGTTCCACTCTTTATAATCATCATGCAAATGTATAAAAATAATGGGTAAGTTTTGAACAAGTTTTCGTTTATAACCTGGATATAAGCGGCGCCGGTGGTGTAGTGGTAAGCGTGATTGCCTCTCACCCCAGCAGGCCTGGGTTCAATCCCAGTCGGCGCCGCCGGGATGTTCTGAGGCATAACATCTCTGATCACGCCTTCCTTCGGATGGGAAGTAAAGCCGTTGGTCCCCGGTTCATGAGTTGATGGGTCGATAGGTAGGGTCCAGGTGTGGGAGCTGCCTTCCTGGCACGTCGGTAGCATTGGTGCTCAGCACGGAAAACAAGATCGACGGAAAATAAATCCAAGGAAAAAAAAACCTGGATATAAGGTGGCAATTTGTGAGAGAGGGTGAGTGGGGGTGAACAAACACACCAATGAGCCATTTATTGAATGTATAGCAATTTTGAGTATGGCAAAGTAATGACTTACTACACTACTCCAAAATACATTTATTTCCTCAAGAAGTTTTGTTTTGCCAGCTATGGAAACGTAATATTGAAAAGTTTAAATGCTCCTTTAATCTTTAAAAAATCCTTTTTTACTGCGTGTCTACTCAGATTTACTGTCTGTGTATTGCGTGCCCCTCTTGTCCCGAAGCTATCGAGATGATCTTGTTGAGTAGAAATTAGACATCACTGTATCAGAACTATCAACGTAGCAATAATTGCTCCTCATCACATGTGGCGAAACCCCATCGAAAGAAATTTCTATGTTACTTCTCATTTGGGGATGAACCTGGCGTAGAAGTTAGCATCAATGTCTTTCACAAAATTCACGAGATTGAATTTCATCTCCGAACAGACCATTGCTTCATCTTTTCAAGTGGATCACATATCCTCAACTTTGTGTTCATTGAGCGCTTCTACGGTGGCTATTTGTAGGACAAGTCAGTAAGGATCAAACACGTGTTAAAGTGACTATCATTAAACAAAATCTTCTCACTATAACTTCAGAGAACGAAAAATTTGCATCATGAAGTCTCTTGTAAGTATTGTTGTTCGATTTTCTCACTTGTGAATACATGTTTCAGGTACAAGCTTATCACAACACCTGTCGATCTGAGCTGCTAGTCTTACCCGTAAGTTTTCCGTATGATGTATTTACAAAGTTTCAGTGCTGTCCTCAATAACACACTTCCACCATGACGACCATTGATGGATTTGGCATCGACTGTCCAGTTTTTATTTTTGGAGAAAATCGAGAAAAAATCACATCCATTAACATTATCTTGAATCGCGAGCAGGCGGCATTTCAACCGAAAAAGGATTAAATTTCTTTTTCGACAGCGAAAGCCGAACTGGTTTTCAGGTTTGTTGAACTCAGCTGAAATGGATATCCTCCTCAAATGAAAGACTCGGTCAACAATTTGAAACTTACATGGCAATTTATCCGCCCGATTAGGACGCACACCATCAGGAACTGAACAAGTAGGTTCAAGTATCGCAACTTCATATTCTTCCGATATATCACTTCTCCGGTAATCACAATTGCTTCACCTCACTAGAAGCGTTCACAGGTGTGGACTGTTTAAGCGTTGGGTAGAAATTAAAGCTTGTCAATTACAATTTTATCACACAACACTTTCACTTGCGCGGACGTTCGATTGAGCCTAAGCTAATAGTGCATGATTGGTATTGCTGGCTGCACCTTGTGGGAATACTAATTCGCTGTAACCGTTGCAGCAGAGTGGGCGGAATAGCAGCTGATCGCAAAGGTTCTCGTTGGGCCAGGGCGCCAAACAGGACGCTAGGGCTCGTCGTCGTCTTCTTCTTCCGGTGGTGCCCTAAACACAATCGGTCTAATCTCGGCGCAAGGTTAACCAGTACTAAACCGCCACGGTTGATTCTGAACGTGCTGAACCGTGAACGGGTGACGATGACAATCGCGAACGACGCGATCATGGAAAGAAAGTACCTACAGAGCAGCAGCAGCAGTAGCGCATTGCGAATGCTCATCTGCTTTGCTCAAACTCATCGACTTTGGTTAAGCTGGTGTGGGTCATCCTTTTGCCGGGGGGAACTGGATGCCACACTGTTGTTCCTCTACTTTCCCATCACGAGCGAACTAATTCGAGACCGGGGGCGGCAGTGGCGGCTACATGGGATATCCACGAGCGACTCCCGTCCTCATCGTCTTTGCTTATGCTGGTGCTGCCAACTTGGTGCAGCGATCTGGTATTTTAGTATTAGGCTGGGAAAAGATGCGAAACTCGATGCCAAAGCCAACGATATTGATGACAATAGTACATGGTCTCGCTGGCTGGGGTGTTGCAAGATGGTCACCTATGTATGCGGGTTTCGGTTTCCGTCTCAAAAATATCCCAGATTGAACGGTTGCCAAGTGACTACCCTCCTGTTTACACTCCCCTCTATCAGTGTACACGCAAGCCAACATACACCATTTATTGTCCAGGTTGTTGAGTTCTAGCCCGGGATTTCAGTCACCAGTAGAATGCCCAAGTAATAATTCGGCAGCTACTTGGCATCCACTCTGATTTATGATGGTTTTATAACGGCAATGAACAATCCATTTGGTTTAAATGCAGCATTTCAAAGTGTAGAACATTGCTGGTTAGTAATTCAACTTATTGCTGTTTTGAAAACCTTTTATAGTCCGTTGAGAATGTCAAAAACAGAGTTGTTTAAAAAAAAATAAAGCAGCTCTCAATCCCTCCATAAAACTGTTCTGTAAATCAATCTGCATTAGCAATAGTTTATTAATGTTTTGCTAAAATACTCTATAAAGTTGTTCTATCATTATAAAAGCAACCATAAAACCATTCGGTTTTAAATGAGAGCAAAAGCATATATTGTTGTTGTTTAGACTTGTTAAAGCGTATCACAAAATCCCCAATTACTCTGTTTACAAATTGAACTTAAAAGTTGGATCCTCAAAGTGAATAAAAGCAAAATTTATGACAAGGAAATCTCGAAGGGTATACGAAGTAGGATGAAACATTAAAGCTATGTTAACGATCGAAGGGAAATGAATTTCAGCAACGACTGAGCATCTGACCGGTGTTGACCGTCTCCTATATGAAAGAGTCTAAAAACAGACCAGCCTTCTCCAGATCGGCCGATCGAAATAACTTGCATTTGTACCTGCAGCAAACCCCTGAAACTGTCAGTAAGCGGAGATTGGCTGTTTTCCGATTCATAGCAGTGAAAGCATATTCAGCGAAAGGTTCAAAATTTCATTCCAGCGTTCTTAATTTAAACTGCATGGTTTGATGGTGCACTTCGGGAACCATCCGGAAGAAGGGGATCTTTTACGGGAACGATTGAGCTTCCAGCTGTTCCATTATATATGCGAAATGTTGCAAAACAGTAACTTAGTAACTGCTTCAAATCCATTACAGCAAAACAACTTTTTCACAAACGGTCCATGAAAACCAACTTTTAAGCCACCGCCATGCGAGGGGGCGACAAATCTAAATCTCAGTTCTAGATGCTCAAAAAATCACACACTAGCGAATCAAACTTCGAAAAATCTTCTTTGATTTCTCGCATCCATTTGCATCGCGCATCATCTTTTTGCAGGAAATCTTCAAATTCGTCATCAATCTTCTTCATATCTACTCAGCGTGCGTGCAGCTAACCACAGCAAAACACAGTTTTTCCTGCATCGTCGCCCCCCTCGCCGCCATGTTACAATTATTTTGTTTGATTTTTACAATCTTCGTTTTCAATGTGTATTTCCATAGGTATAACTTTATTTTGGTCTATTTAGCAATGAGCAGATATTTGAAATACGATAATCATAAAAAAAAATATCTCGTCAGAGCTTAATGATCAATCTGAAGAATAATATTTTTTTCTCAATTAAAAATAAAAAGTTAAATCGACGTCTTCCGAGCGCGGACTTATTTTTTTCGACGTTTTAAATTACATTTCACATAAGATTTAAAATGGCACCTATAACTAGGCCACTTTATGAGAACAATTTGGATTATTTTGGAAATAGAATAGGATTTGTATATGATCAGTTTATATTTAAATTATTTTGTTAAGATCGGATGGAATTTATGAATCCTTTTCTATCTTGATTGATGAGTGGATTCTGCAAGTGATGGATCTAGTGGATTCTGCAAGTGACTTGGAAAAGGTTTTTATTGTTGCCAAATAGCTTTTATCGTAGCTTAAATACGGGTTTCAAATGGTTCTCAATGCGTTCGTCATACAACCTTTTTGCAGTAAATCAATTTTAAGGGCTTCGAAAATATACCCTGCAGAACCTTCTCCAGGATGGGCCAACTAGACAGATACTCGTCTTAAGGAGGTTTTGGTACTTTGCATCAATGGCAAAGTAGCTTTGACCAGGGTTTTATGGCTGTTGTTTTATAGTAGCTTTGTATTACTTAATAAAACTTAAACTGTTACTTGGGTGGTGATAGAGCCCCTTCACTCTTTGGAATTTATAGAGACAGATAACAGTGCCAAACGGTTTTTGGCGAGAGAACATTGAACTGCTGCGTTGGAAGAAAACACGCACACCAACATCTATACATGTACGAACCCGCACATCTGAGCGGACGGTACAGCGCAAATCAAAACACGAAGCGGTGTCATCACTCATCGTCATCATTCAGCTTCGGCTACTCCCGTTTGCGTTTGTTTTCACCGGTGTTGTCATATACTTCCTACGTTATAAAATAGGAAAGTAATGATTCTTGCAACGTAATTTGTAAATGAAATGCGTGCTGCGTTGGCCAAAGAAGACGGCATATTTTATTACGTTTAGCAATGATTTCGATACGTTGCATTTACAGTGGCTGGGGTGTTCGAATAATTCTTTAGAGAAAGGGGTTTTCCCATGTTTACTTCTATGCTTATTAAGATAATTTTGAACAACAGCTTCGCAAATCATCAATTACTATTAGAGATTTGCATCTTACTGATACCGGTGGTATATTGAAAACTCTTTCACTCGAAAGCAAAACATATTACAAGCACATCATGATGCGCGCTTGGATGTGTGATTGTCTTCTCAAGTGTTTCTGTTGCGCATAAAGTGGTAATGATTGAAAATCGAAGCAATCACAAACAAGTAAAAATCTTGCTATCGCAATATAATGATGATGACTTCGAGGATGATATCGTCCTCTTCCCTCGGCTGATCATCAACGTCCGCGTCATGATGACACCTGTCAGTTATTGAGCCCTGGTGGTAAAGTTGGCGGGGAACTCCCAACAGTTTCAATGTGCACTCAACAGACAGCACTGCGATCACATAAGGGTGGTAACTATATGCCTTGTATGAGGAATTGATTAGTGGGATATCTTGTTAATTAGATATCTTTGGTGGTGAGCTGGTACGAGGATTTTGCTCTATTTCAGCCATTCCATAGTAAAACGATATAGTGGTTGTCAGAATTTCGTAAAAATTGGTAGTTTTGTTCTTTATCGCAACATTTCATACCAAGATTTTTTATTTTGTCATTAGGGTTACCATCTCCATGTTAGGGTGGTCAAAAAATAGATTTTTTATTTCAAAAATTACTTGTTATTTATAATGATATTTAATTTTTATTCTTTATTAAAAAACATTGATTGTATTTGTTTCTATGGTTTTCACGGTTTGTAGGGCCCAATATATTTTTATATTTGGCCAAAAAAATCAGTGATGTGTTTTTTTTTATTTTGAGTTTTTTTTTGAAGTTTTCATGTTTTGGGTTTTCGATCAATATTCCTATGCGATTTGACTACCACGTGTCTTCATTCATACATAGTTAACATAGTCACATAATCTTTATGTATTATTGAATTGTATTGGAGTATTGAGCGAACACCCAAAACATGGCTGGTCACAACATATGAACCCACCCCTCCTTTCGCCCTCAAATACTATGTCAATTATGTATGTTTCCTGAGAGATTATTGAGAAATTGTGCAATAGTGAAACTCAGTAGGTCTGTTCTTGTACTTGCTTTTTTGATTTTGCTGCAAAATTTTAGCTTGAAATCCCTGCAATTAATTCTCGGTACAGCTTTTATCTACAGATTGAGTTGAAAATATTTACAATATTTACTAAACATTGCTTTTTATTAAAATTACGTGCGTTTTGTGAACGTACATTTATTATGTTGCATAAGAAAACGGGGCGTTTGTGGTGGAAAGGAAGTGATTTCTCTACGGCAGGAACGGCCTCTAATTTTCAGGATTTTTTTGCTGATGGGGGCGGGGCATAGCTCCCAGTAGGAGGGCTTACAATCAGAGCTGGTAAATATCACGACCGTCATTTGACGATGAAAAAACAGGTCCTCTCACAATCACGAGACGAAACTACCTATCATTAGCTCTCGTGTCATTTTTCAATGATCAAGCACTCATGAGAATAATTCTTATGTGGTTTTGACATCAACATTTCTAACTGATTTAGATGAATTTAAGCTAGCAACCATAGAGGTAATTCTAAGACTAGTAAGTCCCGAAGAAACGTGCTCAACTTTTTGGTTCAGCTCTGCTACTATCTTCGGTCCCAAGCTAATCGATGCACCCCTCGAAACATAGGAAAATCTATGAACCCCTCATTTTATCTGTCAAACTTTCATAGCGAATCAAAACAAACATAGTGTAGTACTAGAATTTCGACTACAATGGGGTATGTTAATCGATTTTCTTGGGACCAATAGGCTAGTCAAATAGTGAGCCAATTCAAAATCTTTAGTTTCCTCCGGTTGTAACAACCGTGTGTAATCGGTAGAGTGAATACATTATTAAGATTTCCTCGGTACAAGTAACTTTAATAACATTGCATGAGCTAGTAATTACGATGATCACAACACTGTCACGATCAAAAAAACTTGACGAGATTTTGAAGAAAATCTCTATATAAGGGAAAACAAAGCATTCCTCTGCGGAACATCCGTAAATGTAGAAAATTAGTAAAAAAGGATCTACTTGAATTTGGATTTGAAACCAGTATGTGCCATGGTGGCCATGAAACGGTCCTTCGAAAGATCCGGAACATCCGTAAAGGAGGCCAATTCGTAGAAAAGATCCTAGAGCTCCGTATTTGTTTTAAATCACTTATTATGCGAACTCTGCTGACCACAATCCGGTCTTTCGGGAGGTCCGGACTATGCATAAAAGTGATCAATTCATAAAGAAGATTCAAGAGCTTCACGATTCACTTATTCTACATGTATGAATTTGGATTTAGAACTAGCATATGCAATCAGGTAGCGGTGTGGTTCTCTGGAAGATTTTGAACATCCACAAAAGAAGACCATTCGCGTAAAATCCTAGTTTTATTTGGACTTCCGTGAAGTTTTGATTCTTTCCTGAAGTTCATTAACTTTTCTATTGTTCCGGAAATTTTAATCATATTTATAAAGTTTCCTGAAGACCTCGCATTGTTTCTGAAGCATCGCAAAATTCATGAAATACTTGAAATATCCCATAGTTCCTTTGAATTCCATGAAATCTCTAATCATCTACGAAGTTGCAAGGACTTCCCAAAATATAATGAAACTACAAAAAAATCTATGTATTTTTCTGAAGGTCTGTAGACGTTCTTGAAGATTTTTGAACATTTTAAAAGATCTCGCAATTTTCTTGAACATAATCTGATCGTCGCTGAAGTTCCTTCATGTTTTGCAGTTCTTTAAACTGCATTGAAAACCATGGAACTCCCTTAAAATGATCTCACATTTTCCTGATGCTCATGTAACATTTGTTATGTTTCTAAAATTTAAAAAAAGGTCTTGGTACTTTGATAATGTTTCGGAAATTCCCTGAGTTTCTCGGAACTTCTTAAACATTCTTCAATTTCCTTGAAATTAGTTGAACTGTTCTTAGTTTCTCTGATCAGTCCTTCTGCTCTCGAAGCATTCCTGAAGTACACTCAATTCTATTGAAGTTCTTGGTATTACCCTGAACTAAATAGAACTGTCAAACAATTATCGAAGTTTTTTTGAAGTTTATGGAACTGACCGGAATTTATCGGACCTTACCCATACAAATCTTCGGATTTCCCTGAAAGTCTGTAATTTTTTTGAATTTCACGAAGTTATGAAGTTATTGGAAGTTCCGTTAATATCTCTGAAATTTCCTCAAGCTCTCTAGTCGAACTTCTTTGAGGAACTTGGAAGTTCTTTAAAATGTCATTTTTTCTCAAGTTATCTTCACATCTCTGAAATTGTTTTGACTTCTCTAAAGTTCGTTGAATTTCTCAAATTTTCTTAAAAGTTCCTGCAGTTTCCTAAAGTTTTTAGGAGTTTACCTGAGGTTTATCAAAATTTCCAGAAGTTTTCGGAACTTCCCTCTTGTTCCCGCAGTTTGCCTATAAAACTTCCTGAAATTCTCAGTACTTCTTTTCATTCCTCAGACTCTCCTGAAGGTCTCTATTGTTTCCTGAAGTTTGTGGAACTTCCCTTATGTTCTCCTGATCATGTTCCTGGAATTGTTCAGAAATAAATGGAACTGCCCAGAAGATCTTTAAACTTCCCTTTTAACATAGATCTTTTGTGTAGCTTTCTTAATGTTTTTAAGTTCAGTCCCTTAGGTTTTTTTTACTATCCTTAAATTTTCGGAACTTCTTGATGGTTTCCTCTATTTCACTGAAATAAATGGAACTGCCATAAAGTTTTAGAAACGAACCTTAAGTTTTAGAAACGTCCCTCAATTTCTCACAGTTTTCCTGAAATTCATGGAACTGTCCTAACATTTTCAGAACTTGCCAGAAGTTGGCGTAACTTACTCATAGGTCATTAAGCTTAAATTTTTCTGAATTTAATGGAACTGCCCTGAAGCTCTTGATCTTCGCTGAAGTAAATTTTCCTGAAATCTATTAGATTGCCCTGGAGCTGTTGAAATTTACTCTTAAAGATCCTTTAATTTCCTCACATTTCTACCAATCAAAACTTCTTAAAGGTTTTATTTTTTTCTGATGTTAATAGATCTACCGTTTTAAATTCGACTAACCGAGCTTGATACATTCACAAGCGAAAATATTTAATCTAGTAATCCAGATGGGCATACGAAAATGCCTTTATGCATTTTGGTGCGAACGTTTATAAGATGAGCATACGAAGATCGATATTTCGATCATTTTTACGAATTGACCACTTTTATGGATCTTCCGGATCTCCCAGAGGACAGTTTCGTGACCACCAGTGTGTGCATGCTGTTCCCAGATTCAAATTCATTTGTGTAGCATCATAGCAAGTGATTACAAAAAATCGCTGGGCTATTCGGATCTTCCGAAGGATCGTTTCTTGAAATCTTAACCTTCAATCTTCAGTCTTCGTGGTTAGGTATATCAATATTGTCATTGTATATCAATCCACAATAGCAATGACCGGTGCGTAAACAAGTTGCTTAATAAAAAAGCAATGGCTAAAGTTGTCAAACTAGCAGCCCGAATAGCAACGCATTGGTGCGGTTGCTCTAATAAAACCCGAATCGTTACTTGGGATTATAAAGGTGTTCGTTGTGGTTGTATTGGTTTGTAGTCATATGAGGGACTCGTTGCCCTAGTGGTGACCGGTTTTGCTCAGGGACCTTCTATAAATGATATAGAGTTTTATTGAGGAGAGAGGTCTGCAAAGTTGTGACCGACCATACGTTACGAGGCATAGTGGGACAAAATCGACAAAAAAAAAAATGGGACATAGCTATTAGCGACAAAACTATTGAACGTAAGATTTTGATGTCTTCTAGAATGTATCATAATTTTTTAGTTTTTTTATTTGAGAAGTGAAATTTTTCGCTTTAGAAGAGTTAACTACCCCATTTCCGGCCTATTAAGCACAACCCGCACTTAGTATTTCTTAATCTAGCGTAGTTTAGCACCAAACGAAGTGTTATTATTACTAATGGCTTCCACATTTATTTACCTTTCCGTATGTACCGTAAGATTTTATAAATAGAAGCCAATCGTGGAGATATTGTCAAAAGTCTAACACTGCTTCTTGACGCCAAACTCGGCCTACGGATTCTAAACTCGGTCTAACGCATTGAAACGCCATTGAAACGCCAATGAATTCACTTTGGTCTATCGGATGAAGATAAAAATTGATTTGGTCGGAAGGCTTCTTTTGTTTTTGGGAATAATGAGTGCAAACCTTCATATCACGCGTTCTCATTGACTTCGTTCCATAGCTTATTAACTAAAGTATCGTACCAAACGCATAATTGACTTGTTAACTCTGAAATTGTGGATTTATTTGAAGTTTTTCTGCTCGATAGGCCCAAAATGGACGATTAGGCCGAAGTAGTTCTCTACCCTACTCAGATAGAACAAAAAAAAAATTTCTACCCTACTCAGATAGAACAAAAAAAAACCCCTGATCCCCACTGATTTTTTGATCTGTATTGCGGTCCCCAACAATTATGTCAAATTTGAACGAATTTAGTTGCGATCTGGATTTGCGGCAGAATTTTGAAGTTTGTATGAGAAACGGAACAAAACGGTTAAATATCTTTTCAAACTTTTTAAATTTTGACCAAACCTTGAACTTAGATTGGGAAAGCTTTGCAGAACATCTTTGACCATAAATCGATTGGACTTCTGTGGAAAAAGTTAGCAATTTTTGTGCTCTAAGCCAAGTACTCCACATATACCAGCAAGCTTATATCTCCGTCTGTAGGTATGTGCGGGGTACTTGGCCAACATGAAAAGCTTAATAAAACTTTTTGCGTAGAAGTCAGATGAACTTGCGATATTCGGTAAAGTTGTTCTGCATAGTACTGCCAATCCTAGTATCTAGACTGGTTAAAAATGAACATTTTTTAAATTGTTTACAAGTTACTCAACAGTCTTGTTCCGTTTCCTATAGCTACAAACATTAAAATGAACTAGCAATGCAAACGAATTCCATTTATGGCTTCATCCCACTCACATTCTCCCTCCCTATCGATATAAAAACAAACTGTCGCCAACGGGTTTCGCGATTTTTATGGGCGGACTTCTTTCACACTCTCGATATCGACCACGATGGGCTTCAGGTTGGAGCATCCGCACTTTCCAAGAAAGCAGATAATCTTGAACTTGCCACCATCACCCATGTGATGCGCGTTTTTTACGTGTTTGTCGTCGTCGCCATGATCGCCGTGAGGATTTTATTCGATCGGCATCTTGGTTATAAATTAGCTTGTTTTGCAGAAAAAGGAAAAAAGTACTTTTTTCTCTCTTTCTTCAAAGAATTGTTCCACATGGAGGACCATCAGAAGCAGCAGCAGTGGTGCTCTCATAAACCCGTAGTAGGTGGTTGGTACCGCTATGAAAATGAAATGAAATACGTGCATAAATTAGCGCATGGTTTGCTTTGGGCTACCCATTTGCTGGATCACCGTCTTTGCCACTATCATCATCATCATCATCATCACCATCACCATTGACTGATGATTGCTTCTGTTGCGTGACAAGCAAATTAGCGGATAGATGGAAGAACATTATCATCATCATCATCATCATCATCAAGTGATAGGTACTGCCAATTTGAATGACGATCGACGCCGGTCATTGTGTGACATTAAGGTACGCGCGTAATTTGGTGCAATCCCAGCGGTGCATTTCAGCTATTCCGATCACGGAACCGACGTGGGGGCTATTTTGATGGCAAAAGGCGGAAATGTGCGATCGTAAAATTGCCGTATGCCGTTCAGCCACATGGCCATTGAATAGAGTCTCGGACAAAAAAGTAGTTCAATTCGAGTACCGCCTGTCGCCGTTGGACCAGACCTGCATTTCAAGTTGACCTCAAATTAGAGGTGTATCGAGGTTGGTTGTTATGACATTTCTCTGGAATTTGGCTTTTTGCTTTTCTGTTTTTTTCACGTAATGTGAATCTCAAAATAGTTACTTGGTGCTAAATATAATTGAGTAAAAATAGTATACCGGTTACTGGAAACATAATAATTTGTAGTTTTTACACCGATACCAGGTAACGTCATTCTTTCATTTGAAATGTATTCACATCGAATGCTACATAGAAGACTATGGTGTGTATTCAATGGGAAAAGTAATTTGCGCTTGATAATTTAAAATAATAAGCAATTACGTTCGTAGAAGCAGCGGTCATCAACTTAGCGTTCAAAACTGCCAGTACAGTAAGGGTCCGATTTTGGCATCAAATCGTTATTCACTGTTAAACTTTCCGCTAATTTGCACAATTACAAACCTGATTATCTGACATCGTCCAAAGCTTCACAATTATTCGTAAATTCGAGGAAAATGGTTTCGAGATTTTTAAGTCCACATAATAAGTAAATTAAAGAAAATGGAAACGTGTTGACACAATCAGACACCAGGGTTGCTTCTACTCACTTGCTATAAAAAAATAATTTTCTGATTTTTGAAATCATTAGATGTTATAATGATATTTTGTACTTGTTAGATACAAAAAGATGTTGAAAGACAAGTATCTGACGCATAAAGCTTGTCAATTTCACTTCCAGAGTGTTACAATCAGCAAATTTTATGATTCGTGAGCGTTCACTCAGAGTGAGCGCTCGCGAGTCGTAAAACCGCTGATTGTGACTATCTGAAAGCGAATTTGACAGGTTTTATGTGTCAAACACTTGCCTTTCAACCTCTTATTGTATCTAACAAGTACAAAATATCATTATAACATCTAATGATTTCAAAATTCAGAAAATCATTTTTTTATAGCAAGTGAGTGGAAGCAAGCCTGTCAGACACAAACTGTAATACATGTGGTTATTGTGAGTCTTGGTGTTCTCCGGTGAATTTCAACTGACGGCGATGGTCCCTTCAATGTCGAATTGTCAAGAAACAACTGTTTATAGTTATAGGGATTTTTCATTGACTGTGTCCTCGAACAGCAAATTAAAATTTTAGTACAATTTATATATTTCCTTCGACAAGACTATAAATCTTTCGTAACATTTGAAATGAGCCTTCGTCGATTGAAACTCTTCATAGATTTTTGCGTTGGTTAATAATGTGACTATAAAAGCATTTCATGTTGAATATATTGCATGAGACATTGTTGCTACAGCTGAAAACTGGAAAAACCCACCAGCAAAAATCGATTTAATTCTCGTTGTATGCGTTATACTAGGTGGGGTGAAAAGTAACCTCCTTGGGAATGAAATTTTTAATGTTTTTTTTTTATTGTCGCTCTTATGTTAAATTCTCATTTGGTGACAGTCGATGCGCACTGCTCATGAGCGCGATGTAACCCCGCCCATAAGGATTATACACAGGTGTGTAACTTTGATAGTATTTTATGGCAGCGGCTTGAGTAGCGAATCCTGGATAATGAGCCGCCATATGTTAAATCAATGGGCGCAGTCATACGGCCATAAACAGAAAACAGATGGTATAATCCCTTTTTGAGAAATTATCCTGCCACACACAATATTCAATATAGTCCCCTTTTAGCTCGATACACTTATTCCAGCGATTTCCCAACTTCATGATCCCGTCCGAAAAGTGATTTTCCGGAAGGTCTGCAAAATACTCCTCTGCGGCGTCAGTGATTTCCTCACGTGAGTTGATTTTTTATTATTGATGAGTCATTTTTTGAGGTTTGGGAAGAGATAATAGTCTGAGGGAGCCAAGCGAATACGGTGACTGCGGAAGCAATTGGAGCCGTAAGTCGTTGATTTTAGCCGTGGTTGCGATGCTCTTGTACGCCGGCGCATTGTCTTGCAAAAACAATTTTTTTATCGCTTCATGTGAGGCCGTTTTGCAGCTATTTCGGCCTTTAATCGCTCCAATAAAGCACAGTAATACCAACAATCAATACGAAACTAACGATTTTAAATTGGCTCACTACTTGACTAGCCTATTGGTCCCAAGCAAACGATTAACGTGCCCCATTCTAGTCGAAGTTCTAGTACTACACTATGTTTGTTTTGATTAGCTATGAAAGTTTGACAGATAAAATTAGGGGTTCGTGTATTTTCCTATGTTTCGAGGGGCGCATCGATTAGCTTGGGACCGAAGATAGTACCAGAGCTGAGCTAAAAAGTTGAGCACGTGTCTTCGGGACCTTCTAGTGTTAGAGTTACCTCTATGATATTACTGTGCTTTATTGGAGCGATTGAAGGCCGAAATCGCTGCAAAACGGCCAAAACATGAAGCGATAAAAAATTTTGTTTTTGCAAGACAATGCGCCGGCGCACAAGAGCATCGCAACCACGGCTAAAATCAACGACTTACGGCTCCAATTGCTTCCGCATTCACCCTATTCGCTTGGCTCCCTCAGACAATTATCAACAATCAATACGAAACTAACGATTTTAAATTGGCTCACTACTTGACTAGCCTATTGGTCCCAAGCAAACGATAAACGTATCCCATTCTGGTCGAAATTATAGTACTACGCAATGTTTGTTTTGATTCGCTATGAAAGTTTGACAGATAAAATGAGGGGTTAGTGGATTTTTCTATGTTTCGAGGGGTGAATCGATTAGTTTGAGACCGAAGAGAGTACCAGAACTGAGCCAAAAAGTTGAGCACGTTATTTCGGGACCTTCTAGTCTTAGAGTTACCTCTATGGTAATACCAACAATCAATACGAAACTAACGATTTTAAATTGGCTCACCACTTCTAGTTGAAATTCTATTACTACACTATGTTTGTTTTGATTCGCTATGAAAGTTTGACAGATAACATCAGGGGTGTGTGGATTCATGCAGAACATGCAGGGGTGAGTGAAATAGCTTGGGACTGCTTGGGACCGTTGTTCTGGTACTGAGTGAGCCAAAAATAATAATGATTTTCTTCGGGACCCAGTGGTCTTAGAGTTACCTCTATGGTAATACCATAGAGGTCACTATAAGACTTTAAGGTCCCGAAGACACGTGCTCAATTTTTTAGCTCAGCTCTGGTACTATCTTCGGTCCCAAGCTTATCGATGAGCCCCTCGAAACATAGGAAAATACACGAACCCCTAATTTTATCTGTCAAACTTTCATAGCTAATCAAAACAAACGTAGTGTAGTACTAGAATTTCAACTAGAATGGGGTACGTTAATCGATTTGCTTGGGACCAATAGGCTAGTCAAGTAGTGAGCCAATTTAAAATCGTTAGTTTCCACCGGTTGGTAATACTCGCTGTTGATGGTTTTTCCTTTTTCGAGGTAGCCCACGAAGAGTATGCCACGATAATCCCAGAAAACCGACGCCATAACTGTCGGCTCCACTAGCCAACGTTACGATGGGACAGCGGGATACTGGATGCTCGATATCCACCAGCACCAATCTCGAACGGCTCAGAGAACCTTTCGAGGAATAATCTCTGGCGCTGAACTATTTATGCCCTTCAATCGTCTACTGTCCTGAAAAGAACTAACGCTAAACTCTTTCAAGGTGGAACAGTAGCTTTGCTTTGTAGCATGGCTGTTGAGTGACGCGATGCTAGGTGCTATGCGACGATGGTTAGGCCAAGAAAATTCGCTATCGCGAACAATAACCTTTCCGACCCATCGAGCCCCTCGGCCGCTTCGCAGCACTCGTGCCGGCTTCAGTCCATTGCCGGGCACTCATTCTGTTCTCTGGGGTGTAATAGTGGATCCAGGTTTCATCAACAGTTACCAATCAACGCCAAAAGTACGCCTGATTCCGCATCAGCAAGTCCAAGCACTCTTTCGAAGTGCTCTCGCATTCGTGTTTTGGTCAGGAGTGAGCTTGCGCGGCACCCAGCGGCAGGATAACTTTTATGGCGTGTGCGCTCAGTATTAATCTTTGCGGTATCTGCTAGCTCGCGCACCTTCACTTTCCGATCAGCCAACACCATTTCATGTATTTTTTACATTGTCCTCTGCTGCGTCGAGGGCCTGCCGCTGCGGACTTGATCGGTAGTGGAGTTGCGGCCACCACGAAACTCTCGAAACCAATATTTGACGGTATAATCTGACGGGGCATTAGCCCCATAATATTTATCCAACTATTCTTTTGTTTCCTTCGCCGTTTTGCCTCTCAAAAAATAATGTTTTATGAGAGAACGAAAATCGTTTTCATTCATACTCAACATGATGCCAAACACGTCAACAACAATCAGCTGTCAAAACAAAACAAAAGACAGTATCGCACTGAAATTTGACATGTCTGCTTCAATATGAACGGACTTCAAGGCACCATAACCTTTTTGCAGTAGCAGCGCATAATGGCGGTCAAGGAGGTTACTTTTCACCTCACCTACACTCAGAAAATATTAAAATCTTATTAGTATAAAAGCTACGTTAAATTGCAACTCTCCCGACTGCTCGGCATAAAGGGAGATGGGAGTGACCCCAGGGTAGTGGTTACCATCCATACCACTCACGCCAAAGTCACGAGTTCAAATCTCACCCCCGGACAAGTCACGAATGACCCAAGAGGAATAAAGTGACTATAATAATCATAATAATAATGAAAAAAAGGAGAAAATACATACTTAGTATAAAAGTTATGTTAATGTTAATATGATAATCCAAAATTTATTAAGTGGAATTAAATGGAAGATAAACTTTTTTTGCTGTTTTATTTAAAGCATTCCGCTAACAACCCAATTTCATTACTTCATGATAATCGATGTTATGACCACTTTGTTTGAATTTATGCTTGGGTTGCTTATTCTGGAAATATATGAAAGATGATACTGATTGTTTGTTTTCTTTTCCTGTTAAATAAATAAAATATTTCAATGCTACTCATTATTTTCATTTCTTGAGAAAATTACAATAGATGATTTTCCTGCAGGATGATGTCATAAAGCTGCTGGAATTTTTTGATCCTGGAGAAAGATGTTTTGTTCGCCCCCGAAGCTTGAACATCTCCTAGTTGATGTGTCTAATGCGGAAGTTTTAGTTTGTACTTTGATGCAAAATGTTGGCAGGTCACATTCGTTCATCCAGTTTTAATCGATGTTCTGCAGAAGGAAGCCGTTGCTTCACGGCAGGATGACGTCCTGGACACATTTTGTTCGTTTGACCATATAGCACATAAGGTGCGAAGCAATGTCTTCCAATCGGGAGCGCAGTTCGTAAAGGGGGTCGCAAGGCAGAGAAAATCTTAAAATTTCTGACATGGTACGCAGGATCTTCAACTCGTCGCGGGCCAGCCCTGGGAGACTGCAACAAGGGTTTCCTTAGTACGGCCTTCCGTTTTGACGTAGGTGCATTTTTTTCACGCTGTAGGTATCTTCTGGCAGGATGGCGTGGATCAGTTGCAAAACGACATCACCGTGGTGACCTTGGTAGACTACGAAGGAAGTTCACAATCTTAAACGGTTCAGCAGATCCTTAAGGGCAAACCAACACTACGGTATCGGCCAATCGTTCAGCAACTTATCCACCTTGCCATAGGGAGTACTAGATAAATCTTGGGCGATGGAAATCAGGGCTGATGTGTATTCTACTGCTTCTAGTTCACCACTCGGGTGGGTGGCGCAGCACCAAAAATGATTTTTCTGCCCAACCGGTGGATGCTGGTGTACTAACGGTACAAGCAGAATAACCGAGTTAATCACTTCTTCTCCGTAAAACGTCCCGCACATTATAACCACGACTGAAAAGGATTGCTTTAGTTGAAGGAATTAACTTCCGGGTGACGATGTTTCGCTACAACAAAACTTCCAAATTCTAAATCAGTGGTATACACTAAACGAATTTCATGCCAATATTCGAACTAAGTTTAATTTTAAAGAATTTTAATTTTAATCGTATCAATGTATAAACATTGCTTAACCATTAAATTATTAAATTTTAATCTATATATGTTTACTAATATTTTTGAGTGCACTCAAAAAATATTGAAAGCTAAATAGTATAAAAGTTACGCTAAATCGCAACTCTCCGTGTCGAAGAAGAAGTCGTCTCCACTCTACTCGATCCATGGCCACACTTTGCCAGCTTCGTAGTCTGCGAAGGGTCCGCAGGTCGCCTTCTACTTGGTCGATCCACCTTGCCTGCTGCGCGCCTCTTCTTCTTGTTCCTGTTGGGTCGCTTTCTAGAACCATTTTCACTGGGTCGCCGTGCGGCATTCTTACGACGTGCCCAGCCCACCGTAGTCGCCCAATTTTTGCAATGCGGACGATGGATGGTTCTCCCAGCAGCTGGTGCAATTCGTGGTTCATTCGTCTCCTCCACGTTCCGTCATCCATCTGCACTTCACCGTAGATGGTACGCAACACCTTCCGTTCGAAAACACCAAGGGCGCGTTGGTCCTCCACGAGCATAGTCCAGGTCTCGTGGCCGTAGAGGACCACCGGTCTAATCAGCGTCTTGTAGACAGTCAACTTCGTGCGGCGGTGAATTTTATTCGACCGGAGCGTCCTCCGGAGTCCAAAGTACCCTAATAAAAAATAACCATAAACGAACGATAACCAAAATCATTGAACTATTCCACAAATGGTTTGGATGATACCCAGAACACGTCGTTAAGCAAATTAACCATACAATTTTAATTAGGGTAGGCACGATGCGCTGCCATAATTCGTCTTTGAATTTCTCTGCTGGTATCATTTTCGGCGGTCACCAGTGAGCCCAAATACACAAACTCATCGACCACCTCGATTTCGTCACCGTCAATCTGAACTCGGGGTGGGAGGCTAACATTGTCTTCCCTAGAACCTCTTCCTTTCATGTATTTTGTCTTTGATGCGTTGATGGCAAGTCCAATCCGCCTAGCTTCAGCCTTTAGTCTGATGTACGTTTCCGCCACCGTCTCAAAGTTCCGTGCCGTGATGTCAATGTCATCGGAGAAGCCAAGAAGTTTTTTTTACCTCGTGTTTGCTACCGATATCAACAAACCCATTGTACTCAGCTGCCATAAACCAGAGTTTAACTGATTTGAGTACTTCTACAAATAACATTTGTCCAGATATCACTTCTAGGCTAACTGTGGATAAGACGAACAGTGGGGATTGCCGGTGCCGGTGGTGTAGTGGTAAGCGTGACTGCTTCTCACCCCAATAGGTCTGGGCTTAATCCCAGCCGAGGTCGGAGAAATTTTTCTGAGGCATACAAATGTCTGATCACGTCTTCCTTCAGAAGGTAAGTAAAGCCTTTGGTCCCAGCCCATTAGTATTGATGGGTACAATATCCTACGCAGCTGTGGAAGCTGCCTCCCTGCACCGATTGTCGGTAATCGATGTCCGTGGGTGAATGGGCCTAGATTGCGGAACAAAGGCCGACGTTAAAATAAAGGAATTAATAAGATGAAGAAGAAGAAGAAGAAGAAGAAGAATCACAGTGGGGATAAGATGGTTAGTTACTTATACAAGGTGTATGGATAAGAGGGGCATAGTGAACAGGTGGGGCATAGTGAGCATCCCGTGCACCAGCTTGGACTTACGGCCGTTCGGAACAAATTTATTGGTGGTAGGATCAATATCATAATGATATTGAACCTACTACCAGTTGATTTGTTTCACGCAGCTAGAGATCCAGGGCCAAACTGCGGGATGCTCGCTATGCCCCTCCTCCCCCTGTTAATAAAAAAATCAGTATCGCTAAAACACTCACCAAACGAAAGCTTATGCTCTTCCCTTTCAAATGAGACTAACCTCGAAATGTTCGATCGGGGGGTCTAGAACTTTTTTTTTTTATATTTTGGTGTGAATTACGGTTGAAAATCATTTTTAAAACTTGCCTTTCAAAGGATGGTTGGAGAAATTAAAAAAAAGTGGAACTTATGATTTGGATACAATTTAATCGTAGCAGCCCATGACTCTAAAATCCTATCTGTCATATGCATGCTGCGCACGTGGTATTGTGAACCAACTGGTATTTGTTTCTTGTGAAAAGGTGAACTTTTGTTGTTTTGTGTCATCGTTTTGATTTGCTGAAAAAAGGTATGGCTCTATTTTATTAAAAAATATTCAAACGTTTATCTATATACACATATAATTCTAACAACAAAACTTACACATGAAACCGAAAAGTCACGAAGAAAATCGTTCGGTGGTGTGCATACTGTGCTTGAAGAAGCTGCATCTTCAACCACTATCAATAAAGGTGGTTGATATTATATAACAACACTTTCTTCACGATGTTAGATCGATAGGTTGGTGTCCACCGTTTTCCTTACACATTACGCTTGGAATTATAAATGCAATCTACACTAAGGTGGAATCCATTGATTCAGACACTGCTATGAATTGGGCAAGTATCAGTAGCTGCCAACGTTACAGCAAGTACGGATTCGCCGGACGGAATTGCCACAAACTGCTGCATGCTAAATTATATTGCAGGCACTCGATCAATTTGATCTTGTCTACAAGGGTTGTTGTCAAGAAAATATATGTGAAGATTACGTAGAAAAGGTTGAGAACATTACTAGCAAGCTTACCCAATAGCTCTAAATTTCATATTTTGCGATACAATGTCCCTGAATTTTGTAAAATCACTGGAAGGGGTTTGAGAAAATATGGGGAGCAAGCCAGTGAGTCTGTACATTTCGATGTTCAAATTGTATGGATTCGTTTCAAGGCCCCAGAAACCTCTGAATTATATGATCGGCAGCTTCTTCGTGCTGTAGTGATGTACAATAGTGGACATTGTACATTTGTATTCTGTTAATTATTTTTAGTTATATTTTAAGCAAGTCTTGTTCACATTTGAATTCAATGAGTAAACATTAATATTAACTTAAAAATTTCTTTTATAATATCACAAATTTAAAAAAAAAAATCTAAATGTTTGTCATGGCTACCTAGATAACCGTAGAAATGACTAATGCGATATCCATAAGATTCAAATCACAAAGGATAAATTTTTAAATGTAATGTTTTGAAAAAACAAAAGTTCTAGACGATAGTACATTTCGAGGTTAGTCTCATTTGAAAGGGGATAGCATAAGCTTTCGTTTAGTGAGTGTTTTAGCGACACTGATTTTTTTTAATGTTGTTCTACCAGACACACCGTGACTGACTTGTTTGACATCATCTATTGAATTATTGGGTTTTTGTCACATTCATTCTTAGGCTGTGTTTCATTTGGTGATTTGTCAATTCATCTGATCTGTTGATGACAATTTTTCAAATTATCCTGATATTCTATCAGACTTATTTCTGACAAACAAGAAATCAATTTTGACAAACACCTTCTCAAAAATCAGACGATGAACAACAGAGGGATTTTCGAACAATAATAATTAATTTTTGAAGCGTTGAAAATCAATGAAAATTCACCAAATGGATACAGCCTTACACTGTGTTCCATTTGGTGAATTTCCACTTAAATTTCACATTTCGGAAATAAATGATAATGTTCGAAAATTCCTCTGTTGTTGATCATCCGAATTTCGAGAAGGTTTTTTTCAAAATTGATTCCTGGTCTGTCAGAAATAAGTCTGGTAAAATAGCAAGTTCATTTGAAAAATTTCCATCTGTCAAATTTCAGTGAAAATTCACCAAATGGAAAACAGTCTTAGTTTTCAGTATTTGTTGCATTTCAGAATACAGCACCTGGTACGGGTGCTGTAAAATGTGAAAATAAAAAACAAAAACAAAAAGTAAAAGGTTGTATTCAAGACACGACCGTAGATTTGACGTAGTAATGTTCGGCGACTGTATTAGGGAAACCAATTTTTCCCATCACAGTAACGCCTCCTTTTCTGATGACAAAATTTAGCATTTTCGTGCAAAAAACGCTGGGAATTTTTGGTTTATTCAATAGATAATAATAAAAAAAAAAGTTAATTGAAAATTGATTGGAGGAATTTATGGCTAAAATTTTCCAATCGCGAGATATTCATAATCAATCATATAAATTCGAGATATTTTAGCTTTTTTCTAGCGTCTCGTAGAAAACATTACCTTAATTCGAAGTCTTTCTGGTTACGTAACAAGGTCATGTAGTATTCGGTCATTGCGAAAATTTTATTTGAACTGGTACTGGTACCCATTAGACCACTGATAAGATGCTGGGTACGTTATCAAAGAGCGAACGTACAGTGAAAAATAACTCTTAAACAACAATAATTTATGGTAGTCCATAGATGGCCCACAGCGGCTTACGACGAGCAACACGTCTTGTTCATTGGAGATCCATATCAAATTCATCTCATGAGCAGTTGTTGTCGTCGTCGGTGAGGTCGTCACCTTGATCGAAGCATAGTAACAAAAAGTTGAACCGGTAATTGTTTTGTGAAATAAGCAGCTCAATGGCCTAGTGGCGACCGATTTTGCTTACAGAGCAGAAGACCGTGGGTTCAAATCCAAGCTCCTTCGCGCTATGGAATCGTTAGGACATCAATTCAGCATATCGTTTACCACAACGAACCCTGCTGCAATCCCAACCCTTATATCCAACATCCCAGAGATTTCTCGTGGAAGTGCAGAGGTGTTCTCGGCTTTGATTAAAGCGTGTATTACGTCTACATATTCCTAGCAATTCCTTTCTTGACCAGCATTTGGACGTGGCCGGGGCTGGTATTGCCTAACTTTAGATCACCAGTATTTACTTATTGAGGATGAATGCTAGTCTCAAGCAACGTCTATTGGCTCTATGTGTAATTACAGCTGATCTATCAATAACGGAGTTGCATCATCACGCGGTCAATCATGCTCACAGTGCACACTGGGACAGAAATGCAATCTAGCGGAGCAAAATTAATAACTCCTAAACGAAGCATTTTCGCGACTTGGCGTCTTGCGAAAAGTTTCTCATCATAATGAGCAAATTTTTTTTTTGTTGGGGGAGTTGAACCACTGCGTCCATTATTTGAACTTTTATGGTACCCTTGTTTACTGTTCGTATCATGCAAGCTGACCTTCATTTAATGAGTGGACAGCTAATTGCCTGGACACGTCCTTTCCCAGTCAGGTATGATATGGTTTATAAAACCAACTACCTTTCCAGGATTAGCAGACCAAATTCCACTAGGTTGTAAGATAACACTACGCAAAAAATTAAGATCTACGCCTGTGTAATGCACCGCAACTGCAGAGCAGATGTTCCGAGGTTTCACGTTCTATGCTACAGAAACGGCAGATATCGCTCTGAACCCGACCAATGTTCTTCAAATGATATCTACTGGGACAGTGCCCAGTTACTAGGCCAGTGTATATACTAAGATCCCGTTTATTGAGCTCCAAGAACTTTTTGGTATGTGTTACATTTGGAGTTATACATCTTTTCGACTGGTTGCACTTCGTGACGACAAGATAAACAACTTTGCCGAAGACATCAAGTTTCCAAAACGTCAGAGAAAGAAGTTAGATTGTGGCGTCATCTTTGCGGAAGAGTTTTGAACTATTTGTTTATGTCAATGGATGGTGCTTATTATGATGAGAAACTTTGCGCAAGACAGCAAGTCGCAAAAATGCTTCGTTTCGGAGTTATTAATTTTGCTCCGCTAGATTGCATTCCTGACCCAGTGTGCAGTGGCAGAAGAAAGTTTCTCCAAAACGAATTCCAAGCAGATTACTGAATCCAACCCGTATTACCTTGGGTAGGGTCCATGCGAGGATCGAAGAGAAATAAACATAAAACAATATTAAACAAATTTATAGGTAATATTTAGCACTGAAAAGTGCTGTTTCAATTTATTTTAGCTTTAGGTAGAAGTAACACTTCCTTCAGCAAAAAAAAAAAGATCCACATGGCAAGAGAGCATGATGCGGAGTGCGAATATTTAGTATTTTTTTTTCTGTTTACTCGCGGTTTCTACCTCTTAAGTGGACCCTACACGATTGCTTTTATTGACAATAATCGTATTGTCAATACATTCAATATTGACGTCAATACATCGGTATTGACAATATTTCTGTATTCACATCATCAATATTATTGTCAATACTTCCCCTTCGCGTCAATATATTGATACGTGTGGGGTTCGCTTTACAGAATATTCCAGATGAAGGTTGCAGCCGGGTTTGCAGTGAAAAAGCTGGGAATTTGAAAATCAGTTCGTTATTGTAGAAGAGCATTTTTGAATTTGTAAATTTTCAAGAGACTTTACAGTGATATTTATAGGTAGTTCTGAGGAAAACTCCACGACGATTGTTTGAGAGAGAAAGATAAATTATAGGTGCACTTCCAATCCAACACATTCTAAAAAAGTTAAGAAAGCGCTTTGAAAAGCGTACTTCTAAGGATTTCACGGAAAATTTGAAGATATTTATTTATGAGGGTTGTTCCAAAATATTTCTTGGGTAATTTCCATGCATATTTTGTGGATAATCACAAGTGAACTCCAATAAGAAATCAGAGGAAAATAAAAAAAGTATGGAAATTGAATTGTGACTTGTGAAGGTACAATTGTAAATAAATTCTAATAAGAGTTACAAGGGTATTCCGAGATGCATGCGCAAAATATTCTATGGGAATTATAAGTGAAATTTAAGATGAACTTCTTTGTAGAACTTCAAAATATTTCTGCATGGGAATTCTAACAAGCATTAAAACGAATTTAAAAATAATAATGTAAGGAAACTTTAGTGAATTCTTGGGAAAACCATTAAAAATTCCAAGAGAATCGTAGGATGAACTTTGACTATTGGAGTGTTATATTGAAAATTAAAAAAAATAGAAGGAATTTCTAGTTTATTTTAGGAAATCAAAGTTGGATAGCACCCTAGGATTTATTTATTTATTTAATAATTCAGCTGACAAAGTTGTCTTAATGAATAAACTATTCGTCATCTTAACTAAGGTTTGGTCTTCTTACTCTATTCACAAATTAAGGTGTGGACATACCAAAATCAAACGTGGACTCGACGGATACAAACAAACTAACCATTGCACAAATAGGCTGGTTGTAACCATAGAAAGTACGATGAAAGCTCGGTTGCATCAGGGATTGCTGACGTAACATCCTACCTGAAGCACGAAAATCAAGCAGTGACAGAAGATGAGAGCAATCGACGTCACCGTTGAGTAATTTAGCTATAAACGTACCCTGTTGTAGCTTACGTCTTCGATCAATCATTTCGAGGTCAAGCAGACGACATCTATCGGGATATGCTGGAAGGTTCATAGGATCACGCCACGGTAGGTTTCTGAGCGCAAGCCGTTTGAATCTTTTTTGCACAAGCTCGATTCTTAGGTTCCATGTTACGTCGTTTGGAGCCCGTACAACTGAAGCATTTTCTAGGATCGACCTTACGAGTGAACAATACAATAAAAGCAGTGACAGTGTGGATCCGTGAAATCTTTGGAAATCTTAGAGATGAAGCCAAGTTTAATCGTCGCATAATGGGAATAAAAGGAAAGCTTCGAGTCCAATACGACTTGATCCACTCTTCTAAGAACAGTATCATCGATGTGGTATTCATAAACTATCAGGTCTTTGGACCGATAGAAGGTCATGACATTTCGTGACGCTGATGACAAGCTTGTTCGAGCGGCACCAGTAAACGAACATGTTAAGCAATCGTTGCAGGAGAAACCAGTCCTCGTTACAGCGTCATTGAAAAATAACACAAACAGTAACGGTCCCAAATTACTTCCTTGCAGGACACCGGACTGGCTAGCAAATGGCAATGGAACATAAGATTCGTGTGTAAAGTACAGCGTTCTGCCAGTCAAGTACGATGGATGACAACCACGACACCAATCGTGGATAGAAGAAGTATGAAATTTGAAAGAGTGGAAGTACGAGAGAGAGATAGAGCAGTTCTATATAGACATATGTTGTAAGCAATCTTTTTGCCATGCTACTATGTCACATGCTGTCTGTGTCAAAGTATATGTTATAGATGTCACCTGTGCTTGAACCCAGTAGTAGCTTGAGAATAGGACAGTGAGACTTAAGCCACTGATCTATACCCGAACGGGCAAAAATAATGCTCTCAACATGAGCTCTTGAGCACACGGTCATTTAAATTGATAGTATTGAACACATTACTTACTATCACTCTATTGTCTTCTATATTGTATATTTTCGTTGCCTCTTTAGAGCTGCTACATGCGATCCTCAAAGCGCATTTTTTTTCTTGATTTGTTTTATGTCGATCTTGTTTTCCGTGGTGAGTACCAATGCTACCGACGCGACGCCAGGGAGACAGCTCCCACGCTGTACTCTAACCTCAACCCATCAACTCATGAACAGGGAACCAACAGTTTTCACTTCCCGGCGACGCCGACTGGGAGTGAACCCAGGCCTTTTGGGATGAGAGGTTATCACGCTTACCACTTAACCACCGGCACCACTTACGAAAGATATCTAAATTATAGAAACGGAAATAATGAATATTTCCTCCAACATTTGAGTAATTATCGTTTTTGGGAAAACTTTTGAATGTTTTTCCAATAAAAATTTCCCTGTTCGTTTCTGAACCAATTGGGTTTTTGGTCTAATTTCCGTCCTACTAAGCACACCCCGTGCTTCACCTCACTCTTCTGAACGAGTTTAAACAAAAAAAAATTGAATATTTCTGTCAAAAATGACTTCTAAATTTATTCACCTTTCCATACGTACCGTTGGATTTGATAAAGAGTCACCTATTGTTGAGATATTGATTAAAATCTAACATTGCTTCTTGATTCAAAATTCGTTCTACGAGTTTCAATTCCGTCCTAACGCATTGAAACACTTTTAGATTTTCTTCGTCCTACGGATAAACGTAGAAAAAGGGGATTCGCTAGGAGTGCTTCTTTTGTTTTGAGAACAATGAGCGTAAATATTCATACATTGCGCTCTAACAGGATTTATGTTGTAGCTAATGAACTAACGCATAGGAACAAACCTATTATTGATTTGTGCACGGTGAAATAATTGATATTATTGATCTTTTCTGATCGATAGAACGGAAATGTGCGATTACGACGAAGTAGCGCTCTACCTTAGTACTCACACTTACGACTTTGCTCGGGTTGCGAGAAGTATGTTGCATATTTCTAGATAGAGCTGGAATTAGGGCGTAGCAGTCTTTGTAAATAGTGACTTCTCTCGTTGATTTCTGGGAAATCAAGGCATGGTAATGTCGCTTTGCCAGCGAGAGTCATGACTTTCGAG
Organism: Ochlerotatus camptorhynchus; assembly: GCF_037179485.1. Lineage (NCBI taxonomy): Eukaryota > Metazoa > Arthropoda > Insecta > Diptera > Culicidae > Ochlerotatus > Ochlerotatus camptorhynchus. The sequence continues at coordinate 2,501,310 of NW_027040756.1, read as the reverse complement.
AAATCATCGAGAGAAGTCATTGTTTACAAAAGCGGTTGTGCCCTAATTCCAGCTCTATCTAGAATTATGCATATTTGTTTTCCTTTGCAACGGTATTTAACTAGTATTTAATAATGCTAATCACAATTCTCAAATCATGAGATATATTACATGCTTTAGCCTGTTTAGTATTCATATACACACTCATACCACAATCATAACAAAAGTCATGTAACAATGCTTTTCGAAACACCAAGTACTATCTAGTTAGATTTATTTTCCGCCCCGTGTTTTCGTAGCTAGAGGAGTGTAGCGACGGGCAAGCGTCTTGAAGAAGCTTCTTTTAGAAGTCACTTTAAAAACCTTTCTTCAGAAGTTCTGTTAGAGAGAAAACGGTACATGTGCGTTGCTACTCAGGTTTATTAATCTGTCCATTAGGATGGCATAAAATAGCGCGCAATTGATTTCATATTAAGTCCTGATAATTCTTTCAAATTTTGGATGCGAACTCACACTGCACTAGCTCTTTGAAGTTTATATGGGAACTACTATGCGAAATATAAGGAGTAGGCTGTGCGTGTGTTCCAACCTGACGTTTGTTTTTTTCAGTGGAGTTTTTTTAATCTTTAATCGGTTGCTGATTTGGCCATAACCAGGCCCAGGAGACAATTTCTAGTTCCTCATTGTAGATCCCTATTATTTGTCGCTGAGAAGCTGTTCCGAAGCAAAGTAGAACCTCCACGAGGCGTCCCATCATTCGTCCCATCATTAGTTCCATCATTCGTTGAGTCGCAGCGTTGAACCTGACTATTGGCCACGAAAAGGCTTGCCAATGCACATCAAAAATCGACTACATACATCCGAACATTTGTTTATCTCAAATCGAAGGAAGATATTCCGCGCAACTACCATAAACCGGACTAGTTCATGTTGATCTTCGTCAAGCTTCGTCTACAATTTGGACTTCTACATCAACACATGTCAGGCAGCCTTCAGGTTCAATTGGCTAAACTTGGTGGGTTCGTTTCATTTTGTAACTTTTATATATTTTCAAACCAGTAAAGTTGGGAGATCACCTTTTTGTGGTGCGTTACTGGTATAAGATCTACCACGGAACCCGGGCTTGGTCACTGATAATGACAATAAAATAAATAAACTTGAATAAGTAAGAAGGGTCTGATCACACCATAGGTGGATAAATTCGGGTTTTTTTTTATTTGATTTTACATTGTGATAATTGTTAGTTGGGTTGTCTTCTATATTGTATATTTTCGTTGCCTCTTTAGAGCTGCTACATGCGATCCTCAAAGCGCATTTTTTTTTCTTGATTTGTTTTATGTCGATCTTGTTTTCCGTGCTGAGTACCAATGCTACTGACGCGACGCCAGGGAGACAGCTCCCACTCTGTACTCTAACTATCAACCCATCAACTCATGAACAGGGAACCAACGGTTTTCACTTTCCGGCGACGCCGACTGGGAGTGAACCTGCATACATTTTCCATACAGAACGACGTAAAGCTGACGAGATTAGTTTCCACGGAGCGGCCAGGTAAGAAACCATGTTGACATGTACTTATGTAATGCTTGCAGGAAGCAAACAATCTCTCATTTATCAGCGACTCAAACACCCTAGATTCAACCCCAAGCGAGGTAATCCCACGGTAGTTTTCCACATTGCGTTTGTCTCCTTTCTTGAAAACAGGGAACATAGTAGACCGTTTCCATAGTGCGGAAAATTTCTGTTGACGAAGTGACAGGTTGAAGAGCAAGGACAACGGAGCAGCTAAGATATCGGAGCATTTTTTTAGGACTGCAGATGGAATAACACTCGGACCTGGGGAAAATGATGATTTGGTTTTTCTCATCACTGAGAGAACCATTTGTACATCTACGGCAAAAACATGCATGTTTACGACGTCGGTTGGCACATCACGGACGGCTCGCTTAATTTCTGCTTGCGATAAGGGAGTCATTCGAGAAGACGCTTAAGAAGTGCCTAGCAAATAGGCTGCATTTGTCCTCAGTTGTCAATGCTACGTCATTGCCGAGAAACATTTTTGACGGCAGTCCAGTTTCCTTCCTCTTAGTATTCACAAACGACCAGAATCCCTTGGGGTGGCATTGCAGATTATGTTGAGTACGAATTACATACCTCTTGTAAGGAAGCTTGATGTGATGCATCTTCGATGTGAAACATATATCAAATAGACAAGAAAAATGATGTAGGTATATATAATTTTCCAGGATGCTTTCAAGAACTGGCTGTGCTGGTGTTAGATTAGAATAGTACTCGCACTTACGACCCATTTCAATCCTCAACTATCGATTTGTTTACAAACATTGATGACAGAGCAGAATAGTTCTGCCAATATCGTCAATGTCATAACTGAAACACTAGCGCCTCTACATTCGACATTCCATGCTAATTAAAATCAACAGTTTCATTACTTTTCACAAGTTTTCATTTGAGCTTGGACATCTATTCTCTTTAGTTTTGATCAATTTAATAAGAATTCGTTTTATAATCGCGTGCTATAATGCATGAACATAATGAAACATTTTAAAGTCGGAAATATTTTGCCAGCAATTTACATTTCACAATGGTACTTGATCGATCTCTTTGGCTCATGAAATATCATAATCGAAAATCACATATTAATATAAAATGTCTGAGTCACGCAGCAAAAAAAGTGCACAATCAAAACCACGCTCATGGGTCCACATTTATCAAAGAAAGTGCGAATATTCGTTGAATGACAGTGACATAAATTATGAAAAGTAGGTAGACGCGGTGATAACCAAACTGTGAAATGTAAATACACGACTCACACGTCCAGCAGCTCATGGCTTCGGATGCATCTTCTTCTTTGCAAAATTACAGACTCTCGCTTCGAAAACTGGTTCATCAACTTTTCTTCGCTGTGTGCCAATCAATCCTATGACAACAAGCAATCCATCAGCTGATCGCAACAAGCCAACGTGAAGGCGCAGCTTGATTTAAGTAGTCGTTCACAATACTATTCGTACTTACTAAATTAAAGCAATGGTCACGGTTGCTAAAGAATTTACCATCACCAAAGAAATGCGAACCCGATTCGGTCTTTTAGGCAGTAGGGAACTGCATAGATCGGCTCCCCTCGGTGGGGTGGCTTCGACGTTGGCCATTGAATGACGTGGGCGATTGAAATCGAAAGTTGGAAGGATTGCCTGGCTACCGGATGATGGCGACGGCAACGGTGGCGGTACTTGGATCGGGTATTAGTCCGCACGGTAATAGCAGAGTTGCTCACGCCGACAGACACTGATGGATCAACCCACCGCAGACTTAATCAATGGCTATGGGCATGCATCCAGTATGTATAATACCTACCGCAACTCGTAAGTAATATTAGTGCAGATGATGGCGCGCCGGGTGATAGTGTGGGAGGATCGTCAGTAGGCAAATCGCACAGCGATGTACGCCGTCGCTGCGGTGGATGCCATGGGGTGGCGGGGAGAATCAGTTTACTTTTTCTTTCAATTATTTTTTTCATTTGTTGACTCAGTTACACAAAAAGATAAAGAGAAAAAAAATGTCCCGTGTGGAGCTGGTGTAGGTTCGCATAAGTGGACGTCGTCTCGGTTGCCGCAGTGAGTGCGAGGAAGCCAACACGAGGAAGTCGACCAAGCTTCGTTCCCGAAGGCGGTGTTCCGAGATTTTTCGAAACCAAGAGTATCATTGCAGCAGTAGATTCGGGTCGGCGGTGCAGTAGTCGTGCGAGTTAATCGAATTGTCGTCGTTGTTGGTCGCATCCAGATCGGAAGCGTCGGGCTTCGATCAAGAGCGATCTTGGTGCGCGACGTAGAATGAGGATATTCGTCATAGTCGTGTGTAAATTGGCCATTCTGACGTACTGTGGACGAACAACAGTGAGGAGTGAAAGTGATTCGGTGCAGACGACTCAGGTGGTGGATAGGTTGGAAAATTTGAACAGTCTGTATGGGGCGAAGCGAAACATCGACGAAGCGGAACGCAATAAGGTCAACTACGATGTTTACGTAACGCCGGTTATGTCCCGGTACGCGAAGTTGCGGTCCAGGAATCCGTTGCTGTCGTGGCTGGCGAATGTGCTGAACTTTGGCGGTGGCCAGTCGGAAACGGGCTCGGATGCGGCAGCCAAACCGGTGGAATGTCCAAAGTGCAGTAAATATGAGAATTATTTGAAATGATGGAATAATTATTGCATTTACAGTACATACATGATTAGTCATCAGACCAGATCTAATTAACCAGATTACACTGCTTCCGGCACGTAGATCACTCTCAGAGATAGTTCAAGTGATAAATTCAATACGTCGTTATCAAATTAGCTTAATTATGATGCCTTTCCTCGGCGAAGCATTCTTCTTATCTAGTTTTGATATGTAGCTGAGTTAGTAGTGGCAACAGATGCGCCCCCGGTATCTATTTGAGGCCCATTTACAATATTTGTTGTGACGTTTTCTAAAATTTTTAATCTAGGTACTTCAGCTACTTCAGTAACTTACCAGCCTTCATTGTTATGATATATATATTTAAGTGTTTTTGCTGTGTTCCTGCATTGGAAATTCAGTATTTTAAATAGGTTTTCTATACCTGAATGTCAGTATAACAATTGAAATCTTAAAAATAAAAACTTAAACTAAATCTTATCTAAGTATAATGGGAATTAATCATTGCAATCGAGGATTGCAACGATTTTTGCCTGGAATAATTTATTATTTTGTTGGGCATTTGTTCTAAAGTCTCTTCATTTGAAATTTTATAGAAGAGGGATGCAACTTCAAAATCCTTTGAAGTGTTTTTCCCTGGCAGTGCAACCAAATTGGCACAATATAAAGCATGGCTGGTCTAAAAACTTGTTTAAATATCAGAAATTTATTCGTCCGGCAAAGTTTGAATTTCCTGTTTATAAGAGGATACAAACAGTTTATATATTTAGTCCATTTGGCTTGAATACTCTCAATGTGATCTTTAAAAGTTAATCTTTTGTCAAATACTAATCCAAGATATTTCACATGACTTGACCAAGAAATTGGAACACCGTTCATAATCACTATGTGACTACTAGTCGGATTCAAAAAGGAAGTTCTAGTTTTATGTGAAAATAAAGCATGGTCCACTTAGTAAAAAAGTCCACTAGAAAAAAATACGAAACGAATTATTCGTTGCGGATTCGATGGGATTCTCGAACTTTTCCCTTAATACGACCCATCAAGTGATACACAACTAGAGCTTCCATTTCCCGGTGGTTTTCACCATCCTGGGATTCGGAAAATATTTATTTGATATCCCGGGAAATCCCGGGATCCCGGGAAGTCAATAAAGGCAGTAAATTGTTTTAATATTCGTATGTATCTTATTTCTTTTAGAAGAATGATTAAAAAAGGAGATTTCTTTAATACTAGGGACACCAGATTTAACAACATATCTTCATTTTGAAGACATTTAAAATTCTGTGAAGGCAGATATGCAGACATTTTGAAGACATTTCATGATATGTGAAGTTGTTCCAAGAAATGCGGAAGCTGAAGCAGACTTCCGATGTATTTTTTTTTATTTTAAGCTGGCATATGAAGATTTTTGTTAAATAAATGAAGTTTTTGATTTCATATTTTAAGCTTCTTCCTGAATATGTTGAATATGAACAATGTAACCAAAATCGGATGTTTCGAAATAAAACATGATCCAATTGAATATTCACAGGACTTTCACGGAATTATTCGATTAGCTGGAGATCTTTTGAATACTTCCTGATCAACGTTCAGTTTTAGGAGAATATCTTCAAAATAATACTTGATCAACCTGAAGCATTGAAAAATATCCAGAGGACTTTATTGAAATCTTCGATCAGCTGGAGATCTTTTAAGTACTTCCTAGCCGATCTGCCATCTTGAGAGAGTCAATTGAATGTTTGACCAGTTTAAGATCTTCAGATTTCCTGATCAACCTGAAATTACTAAATCTGACCAACCAGTTATCTTGAGAGACTATCTAGAGACGTTATTTGAATTTTACGAACAGTTGAATTATCTCAAGAATAATAATTGATCGACCTGAAGTCTTGAAAAATATCCAGAGGTCTTTACATCTCCGACCAGCTGTACATCCTTTAAATACTCTCTCATCAAACTTCCGTCTGGGAAGAATGTCAAGAAGACGTCTTTTGAATTTTTGAACACTTGCAAATTTCAGAACATTACTTGATTAACTTGGAAAGTCTTGAATAATATCCAGAGATATCATCACAAATCCGTGAATATCAGTTATACGAGGATTCGTGTACTTTCAAGAAGTTTCTTGAACTTAAACTCAGTTCCATGAACTCAAAGCCTATATAAAGTTTCCTGAATATGTAGAATATTCTATGAAATCCTGGGATTTTTCGTCAACTTATTCGAAGTTCCCAGTACTTCAAAGATTTTTCCATAGCTTACATCTTTTATTTTTTCGATGGGTACAACTGAATTTCTGCCCAGCTTGCTTAACTTGTACGAATTTCAAATAATTCAAGCGATGTTCCGTAATCATCGTCCACGAAGTTGTTTAACATTCTACGAAGTATCCTGAAGATCTATGATGTTCCCTGAACTTTTACAAAGCTCCACGAACTTCTATGAAGTTCTCTAAAATCAAATGAATGTCTCTTGACATCTAAGAAGTTCCCTAATGGGTCGTGATATTATGTTTGTCAGCCAAACTGCACAATAGTCTGTGCAGATCATGAAATGTCGCCGCCAAAAGCTACTTTCTTCTCCGGTTAGGGAGAGTCTTTCGCTTACTAGGTCAGACACTGTTTCTCGATTCTAGGAGCTACTTTTTTCTCCGGTTAAGGAGAGAAGTTTTCACTTCCAAGTCAAGAGTTCTTCTAGGAGCTACTTTTTTCTCCGGTTAAGGAGAGAAGTTTTCACTTCTAGGCCGAAAGTTCTTTCGGATTCAAAAAGAGAAGAATCTGGAGTAACCTACGAAACTTAATTTTATTCAACAAAATTGTACAAAGTGATCTTACGGCTACGTGTTGCATTAGCAACTTATAATTATGTAAAACTTTTACATGATTTGTCCAGGGTTTAACATATCCCTTTCAATACCGAACTTTAACCTAATTTGCCTATTCTAATTAGCTAGGATTCCGATCGCCCTTGAAAGGGTAAATTTGTGTTGTTCAGGCCTTATACAGTGGGGGAAATTCGTTTAAACGCAATGTCATTTTTGCGTTTATTTTCAACACAAAAGATCGAGACAAAAAATCAAATATAGTTTGTCATAGCCCATCAGAAGTCTCGTATTTGAGAACACAATTTGATTGGAAGTTCATAATGACTTTTGAAAAAATCCCAAAAAAGGTGATTTTGGGGGGAAATTCGTTTAAACGCACTTTTAGTTTTATTAATCAAATCGAGTTCACAGTTCAAAAATCAACAATAAACAATAGTTAATACTTCGTTTGCTTTCCGTTTTTCTGAATAGTTTCGAAAATTCTGTTCGGCATTGATTTCACCAGCTTCTGCAGAGTTGTATCAGGTATCAAGCTCCAGGCTTCTCTTACGGCTGACTCAAGTTCACGAACTGTTTTAAACTGCCTTCCGCCTTTGTAAACCTGTCGTGCCAGGATGCCCCACAAGTTCTCGATAGGATTTAGATCCGGACTACGAGCTGGCCAATCCAAAAGACTGATGTCTCGTTCAGAAAACCATTTCAAAGATTGCTTGCTGACATGAATTGCTGCATTATCCTGTTGAAATACGAAATTTTCCGGCATAACGTCTTCAGTAAACGGGATCAAAACATCTTCCAGAAGCTCCAAGTACTTTCCCGAATTCATCCTGGTTGAAATGGTGGCAATAGGGGTCTTTCCATGGATCGAAAAAGCGGCCCAACACATTAGAGTACCACCTCCAAAGTTCCTGCTCAACTTAACCTGCGGAGATTTCCTCAAATCGTGCCAATAATATGCGGTGCAGTCTGGGCCGTCCAAATTGAATTTCTTCTCGTCAGAAAAAATAACATTGTCCCATTCCGTAGTCCAAGACATGTATTTTTTAGCGAAATTCAATCTGGCGCTAATGTGGGCCGGTTGAAGATTGGTTTTTTTTTGCTTTTTTGGTGTACTTTAAGTGGCCACTTCCATGTAGAATCTGCCGTACCCGCCTCTTAGAAATGGAAAGCCCCATTTCTTGCTTGATTTGCGCAGCAGAGAAGTTTCCAGAGTCTCCCATTTGTATGATTTGGTTTTGGACACGGTTGGTGATCTTCGAATTTCCCTTTGTTTTCTTTTTTACGCCATACGTCTTGCCTTTTTTCAGCAGGTTCCTGATTGCTGCTTCCGATCTGTGGATCACACGTGCAATTTTGCGATTGCTCTCACCGCGACTTTTGAGTTCTCGAACCAGTATTTGCTCCGACTGGCTTAAATACTTTCCTTTACCCATTTTGCCGAAAACAAGCAACAACTACCGCGCAACGCAAATTTAAACTCGTGTTAATGGCGAACGAGGGCTATACAGTGTAAATATGACAGATGCGCAAGATAACAGGAGCATAGGTACGCTCAATGCGGCTTTACGTTAGTGTGCGTTTAAACGAATTTCCCCTCTAAAATCACCTTTATTGGATTTTTTCAGAGACCACAATGAACTTCCATTCAAATTGTGTTCTCAAATACGAGACTTCTGATGGGCTATGACAAACTATATTTGATTTTTTGTCTCGATCTTTTGTGTTGAAAATAAACGCAAAAATGACATTGCGTTTAAACGAATTTCCCCCACTGTATACTATGCCCTCTCAGATCTGGGATTTCTCAGATATCTTGTAAGTTTATTTATTTTCGTAACTCAGATCTGATATGGCTCTACAAATAAGAATGAGACATTTGTAACGTTTAAACATTATAATTATATCCTTCGTTAAGGATAAACAGAGAGGGAAAGCTAAACGTAACCTAGATGCGCAAGCATGTCATGCGTGGGCGTGTTTATCCTACTTGAACGCAAAAACGTTCCTAAGTAAATACTGCAGTTAGATTATGTAAAACGAGCTCTCGCTCCTTTTGCCCTACTTTTCATTTCATATTCTTGGCCTTGGTATCAACGTCAGCTAGGGCTATGCAAACGAGATGCAACTATGTGGTTATCTTATGGTTTTGGTGTTAAATTAATTGCCTCGCGGTAACATGATGATTATGGTGGATGATTTCTCTCATAAATGTATTTGTAAAAACTATTTTGCCGTGCTTTAGGATTACATAGATTACATACTAACGGGTAAAGGTAATGCATACCTTTCAACGTAACGACAAGATTCCGCTAGCTAATCTAAGGAAGGACTCTAAAAACTGCAAATACTGAGTCTTTTCATCAGTTGAAAATTGGGGAAATAAATTTTTATTAAACAATAACGGTGGAAAATTTACACCATTCTGTGGCCGCATTGCGTATCTCGAAACGAAAAACTTTTTCATACAAGCGTTCGTACTAAATGTTTGGTCAATTGAAATTTTCTTGTCTAAAACCACCTGGGGCAAGTTTTTATTGAAAATTTCTGGTGTAAGATTTGCTACAACCTGCTGCATGGAGGGGCAAACTGAATTGAAAATTCCTGAGGTAAAATTGCACAGTTCTGGTGAATGTAGGGGCCAGCTTTACTGAACATTTATGGTTAAAAAAAATACAACGTTTTGGTGAATGGACGGACAACTTAAACTTTACTTTCGAGAAGAGCCTCAAGGGTATTGAATTCTGAGGACTGTTCCAAAAGAAAAGATTTCTGGGGATGATTCCATGATTATTCTGTGAATAATTTCTAGTGAATTCTGCAGATAGTTCCAAGATAATTTCGAAAAGAATACCGGAGAATCAAATTTTGAATGAAATTTCAAAGGGATGGAGGAAAATTTCATGCTCATTCTGCGAAGAATTTCTGGAGAATACAGAGGAAATTCTTCTGAAACTTTAGGGAAATTTCAGTTCCAACGTGTTCTGAGAAAATTTAAATTATTCCGAGAAGAACCTCAAGGATAAAGGGCGAACACGAAATTATTACGACACCGAAAATGTCATGCCAATTTGCTTATAATGTTTAGAATCAAACCAAAATTTTAGGGTAGTTTTATACATATATTTACTTCAAAAATCAAAAGAAAAGTTAATCGATGGAGCCTTGAGTGTAAAATTGAACGCATTTTCGCTTGATGTCCTCCATCAAAGTCTTTACAGTGTCATCCGGTACCAGTTTCTCAGTTTTTTTTTTCCATTTTCTTAACATGTCCTTCTCGTCTTTGACTGTCTTCTTGCTCTTCCAGGTATTTGGAAAGAATTTGTTCTCTCAACTCGCGTTGGTTCACCTCCATTTTCGTTGAATCGAAAAACACGACTTCGAGTTTGACAGCATGTACACAATACACATCAATGAGAAAGTGTGCAAAATTTGGTTGATTTTTACCCAATGGTAAAAAAGTTATGCCCTGTTGAATGTGTCGCAATAATTTCGTGTTCGCCCTTTAGTCGTTCAGATTAGGAATTTTGATAGTTTAATAATTTTGAACTAATTCCATAGTTTAGAGTGAAAAATCAAACTTTTCCAATTAAGCAATCAAACTTTAATGCCAAACGTTGTCGAATGCTTTTTTCTGAGAATGTTATGAGAAGTTGAGTGCCCATGACGAAATCCAAACTGCTCATCTGCAAAAATCGAGTTCGTATTGATATAAAGCATCATTCTATTCCAAATAATTTTTTCAAAAAGTTTATTTATTGAAGAAAGTAAACTCATTGGACGGTAGCTAGTGGCTTCAGCTGGATTTTTGTCCGGCTCCAAAATTTGAACAACTTTTGATTTTTTTTTCCATTTATCAGGAAAGTATGCCAAATGACAATATCTGTTTAATAATTTTACCGAGGTTCTCTCTAGGAGTTTTTTTTATTAGGATATAAAAAATTGTGATGATGGAATTTTCATATTTTGAAGTTTTTTAAATTTTAATTCGTCCAAATCAGTCCCCTAGGAATCATCAAAAATATTTTCCAGAGAGAAAATAGTCAGATAATCCCGAGCAACCTGATTCTCAATAGGACTAGTGAGTATAAAACTGAAATTATGGGAACTGTCGAATTGCTTAGCAAGTTTCTAAGCTATTTCCGAATTTGTGATCAAATTTTTTTTTTTCAAAAATTTTGTAAGCTTCCAAAAGGGTTTGGAACTCGTGTCTGATTTCAAATCATTATTTTCAAAAGTTTTGTTCCTCAGGGCAGAGAATCGCTTTTTAATTTGTTTTTGCAAATCCCACCAGATAACTTTCATGGCAGGATCGCTTGTTCTTTGATATTGCCTTCTACGGACATTTTGCAGACGAATCAAGAGCTGCAGATCATCGTCTTTTATAATTGAATCGAACTTAGCCTCGCATTTTGGTACTGAGGCAGCTCTTGCTTCAACTATAGAAGTAGTCAGAGATTCAAGAACATAATTAATTTCATCTTTGGTTTGCAAAGGTATGTTTGGATCAAAGCTATTTTACATAAATTACCAATATTGCTCCCAATCAGCTCTAAGGTAAAGTAAAGAAGAGCTGTTGGGATTAGAAATTATTTCTTGGGATATTTCAAAAGTTACTGAAAGATGATCAGAATCGAAGTCAGCATGGGTAACCAATTGGCTACAAAGTTGACATGAATCAGTTATGACCAAATCAATAGTTGAGGGATTTCTTGCAGAAGAAAAGCATGTTGGGCTGTTTGGATATTGAATAGTGTAATAATCTGCAGAAAAATCATCAAACATAATATTACCACAGACAAACAGAGATAACACTCACAAGTTGTTCATCGAATAAGCATTTAACGGTCAATTTAAACGTATCTCAGATGGTAGTACTGCCCCCTGTGGCGCGCATAGTCAATTTCCTTGCGTTTGAAGTTTACACACTACCGACATCTGTTCAGCTTACTACCCACCACAGTGTACTCAACAGATGGCGGTAATGTCTTAGCGACGATGTTTTACAATGATAAATATTCAATGTGTTATGTCTGTTTGTCTGTGATATTACCATTGTAATTGCTTTGAGCATTATACCATGAGCGGTGTTTTGCATTGAAGTCACCAATAATGAAGAATTTAGACCTATGACAGGTAAGTTTCTGAAGGTCACTCTTGAGAAAATTCTTTTGCTGGCCTACGCATTGGAATGGCAAATTTGCAGCTTTAAACGTAAGTTGTCCAAATTTTGTTTCAACAGAAGCTCTCAAAGTTTCAAACACTTTGGTTTTCAACGAAGAAAGAATTTGATGTTTGATTCGTCTATGAACAATGTTGGCAACGCCACCACAGGGTTCATCAAGACGATCATTTCGATAAATGACATAATTTGCGTTTCTTCTAACCTTATGATCATGGCATCTAATTATTTCATAATTTAGAAAAACATTATTTTAGCTGAAAAGAGTCTTTGCAACCTTGGTTTAAGGAACGTTTCAGTTATAACGGTGATATGCACGTTATGAACTCTCAAAAAGTTAAATAGCTCGTCTTTATTATATTTAAGAGGTCGAGCATTCCATTTCAAAATATGTAATGATTTAAAATCCATTACTAAATTTCAAAGTCATGACGATATTGTTCGCAAATTTAACTCCAGCTTGAATATCGTCAAACATGGAGTAAGTTTTCAGCATAGCAGTAATCATGCCAATTAATGATTACTGTCAAAAATCTATTTTAGGAGCAGTTAGCTTTCTAAGTCAAAATTATCAAAATTTCCGTTTGAATTATGTTGGCCAGTATTTTGATTTCTACCCGCTGCAATGCTGAACATTGTTAGCAGCGAGGGGAGCAGGTATAGATGAAGAATTTGAAGCAGGGGTGATGTTTGTACCTAGGGGTACGAATTTAGAATTTGTTCATCGCTGAAAGTTGTTCACAGCAGAGGAATTTGTACCTGTTCGGGAACGTGAAGCGTTTCCTAAGTGTCACTTAGAAAGAAATTGTAGGATCGCTTTGGGAGTGTTACATTCCCAAAAATTTGAATGGTGGTTTTCACCACAATTTGATCATTTACATTTCTTAAGATCTTTTATATTTTAGGAAAATTATAGAATGCATCGTTTTGAAAACTTAGGTGAGGTACGTGATACTATATACACTCGTTCAGCAATCTGTTTGTAGGTGAGGAAGGCTATTTTTTCTGTAAGGCTCACGTGAGTTAATGAATTTTCTTATATTAGTTTACAAAAAGAGGTTGTAAAGTATGTGTTTTACAAATAAAACTTCACATAGACCTCCTCACCGAAACACTTCTCTGAATGGATTTAAATTATTCTTTAGTCTAACAGCTTCAATTTGATTGCTTTTTTATGTAACTGAGCAAACCTGTTATGCCAGGTTTCATTCCCATACAAGTTTAGAATTACATGTTGCTGATTTCAAAGCATTTAGTGCTGCTTGGCTATCAGACATAATGCAGATATTCGAATGTCTATAATTTCTACGAAAGCAAATTTTAGAACATTCAAGAACTGCTTGGACTTCTGCTAGTAGCCCATCACACGGTAGGCCAGTAGCCCAACGATATTGAGATATTTATTCCTGGACCTGTTATCCGTGCTCCTACACGATTATGCAATCTAGAACCGTCTGGATAAAAGACAATTGATCCTGGATGAATTTTTGGTCCCCCAATTGTCCCACAAATCGCGATCCGGATCTGCTACATTGTAAAGACGATCTAAGTGATATATTTCCTTAATCCAATCTTCATTTTATATCACAAGAGAATCAATATTGAACATTTTAGGATAGTCGTATGTCCTCTAAGATCACCTTCAAGGAAGTGCTGTGACCGTCGGATGCTTAATGCACTCCTTTCGGCTTCTACTTGAATAAATTGATGCAACGCAAGCAGATAAAGTAGAGCATCTAGTGCCATACATGGTGTGCTGCTCATTGCACCAGTTATTGAGAGAGTGGCTAGTCTTTGCAGCCTCCCCAGCTTCTTCTGAGATGATTTTTCATTGGTTTTAGGCCACCAAACCAATGATGCATAGGTTATTCTGGGTCTTACAATCGTCAAATAAATCCAGTGGATCATTTTAGGGTTTAGTCCCCATTTTCTACCAAAAGTTTTTTTTTACCTATCCAAAAAGCATTTGTTGCTTTGCTGATGACTTGCTCTAGATGCGAATTTCAATTTAGTTTGCTGTCTAGAGTAACTCCCAGATACTTAAATGTGTTTGAAAGTTCTAAAATTATTCCTTTCAGTTTAATATTACTTAAGGACATTTTTTTTTTCGTGTGAATGGTAACAACACTTGTTTTAGAAACGGAAAATTCATTATATTGAAATTGGGTTTGCTGTCTTCTCTTAATGCTATGATGACGTCACAACTATTTACAGGGAGTTCTTCGAGTTCTTTATGTACAGAAAAAGTGGTTCTGACCTTCATGCTTACGGTATTTCCCACGGTGGATGTCAGAAAGCAAGGCCACACAAACTTACAGTGGCACGGAAAGGGCCCAATTCGTTTCGTGAACCGTCCAAACAGTGATCAGGTCCCGTAGAGGGTTATAAACGGACCAATGATACTGGTTCAGCATCCAGCACGTGTTCAAGCAGTTGATGCGTAATAGCCGGGGCTCACGGCGGGTCGGATAAAGTATCGCGTTTGGCCGATGTCGACACAAGGAATTCGATCCGAACGAACGATGAGCTTCCGACGACTACGTTTGGCATAACAAGCTTTCGAGGCGGTTGACGGATGCCTCAAACGATAAACCAGGGAGAATATTGGTCGGGCGTCGTTGGGTGGCTGGGTCGTTGGTTTGGTCTCACGCCGATAAGAAAAGGTTCGTCCTGTGCAGTGTTGGGAAAATAGGGGAATTTACGTATTCTCGGCAACCTAAGCAGCGACCTTCTTTATATAGCCTTTTTCTCTATGGAACGCACACATATGCAGTATTGGTTTGTTTACAATCTTTTGCTGCCAGCTGCTCTAACAATTTCAGTCGAAAGAATTGTCAAAAACTGTTTTGAAACGCTTTTACAAAACTCCAATCTTCTCTAGTGAGAGCGAGTATTGTCGGCAACCAGTTTTTCTTCGGCAACCGTTCCATTTGAACTGCATGTAAATCTGCTGTTCTATTATCGGCAACTCGAAATCAGCTACAATTTGTAGTGCGTGTGTTTCATTTCAAGAAAACCCTGCTAGATTGCTTTTTCTCAGTGGTAAAAATATAGTCAAATTGAAGCTGAAAGCATAAAGAATCGTTTGCATGCATTCAGCGAAGTGTTTTCGTAAAAAAATCCAGTGAAAATAGTGTTTCAATTTGGGTTGCCGAAAATAGTCTGTCATGCCGAAGCCGTCATTTCCCCTATCAAAAAATCAAATCTAACCAACGCCCAAGATCATGCTTGATTTTCGAAGACAAAAATCAACAAGAAAACAACTACGATTGATTTTGCAAGCTGTGATATCGCAGCTCAACAAACTGTGGTGAGATTGAGTTTCATGATTTTTGCTTCACACTCAAAACCGAAATTTCCAAAACGGCTGGCAGGAATCACTTCGTGTTGCCAGCGGTGAATAGTAAAAAAGATATAGCAAACTAGACCTTCTCTTTCTAAGAAAACGATGTGCAACGGAATCATTTTTGTGTTGAGTCAACTCTCAGCTTGGTTTTTGCACGTTGTAATCTGGGTACTGCGGACTCACTCAATATGCTTGTCACTTGGTAGCCAGTCAGAACTGTCAAACGGGAGCCAAACATTCAGAAGCAACAAACTCAGTTACTGTTCTTACCTCTCGTCAAGCATTGCAATAAAAATGATTCAAACTTTTTCATAACACATTCTTAATTGTAAGCTCAAAGACAAAAACCAACAGGCTCAATGATAAAAGTATAAAAACCAGCAGGCTTGCTTCCACTCACTTGCTATAAAAAAATGTTTTTTGGAATTATGAAATTATTAGATATTATAATGATAGTTAGTAGTTGTAAGTCACAAGATAAGGTTGTAAACTAGGTGTTTGACACATATAACTTGTCATTTTTGCTTTCAGTGCGTCACAATCTGCGATGTTACGATTCGTGAGAGCTCACTCTGAGTGAACGCTCACGAATCATAAATTCGCTGATTGTGACGCTCTGAAAGCAAAATTGACAGGTTTTTTGTGTCAAATACATACCTTCCAACCTCTTCTTGTTTCTGACAAGTACAAACTTTCATAATAGCATCCATTGATTCCATAATTTCGAAAAACATTTTTTATAGTGAAGTGAGTGGAAGTAACCCTGAAAACCAGCATAGTTTTTAAGACTCAGCTGTGTTTTCAATATCAGTAAAACATACTTTGGCGAAACATGTATGTAAACAAACTTTGATAGAGTCATGGGGCTCGAGCACTCCTGGCTCAGAGCTTTTGGCGGGAATCAACTGAGAAAGAACAAAACAATTTTAAACTTGAACAAATTTTCAAGCAGTATTCCATTTGCTTGCAAACTGAAATCGATATACTCCGCAGTACTCAGGTTGTAAATAGTCTTGCAATATCAAAGGAGCTAGTAAAATTAATATCAAGCAAGATATTTTGATGCAATATCACGCGTTATATTAAGAGCGTATGAGAGTGGAAAATATCAATTGCTTGATGATTTTGCCAACACTGGTCCTTTGTTCGTAAGGCGGATATTCACCAGGTTCCGTCCAGCTCGCAGGCTCCCAAGCCTCAAACTCGCACCCACGTTGCACAGTGGGTTGAATCTGTTCAACATGCGTATACATTTAATTAATGAACCGTATTCACGTAACGCTTCTACGTTTAGAAATCTAACCCGACTTATTTCAGTAACAAAATTCACAATTAGGATAATCGCTTATTATTCCATTTGGTCTTGACCCTGCTATACAAATTTAACTTTAGTGGCACCAGTGCGGTAGTGGTAAGCGTGATTGCCTCTCACCCCAGCAGGCCTGGGTTCAATCCCAGTTTGCGCCGCTGTGATTTTCTGAGACTTAGCATCTATGATCACGCCTTCCTTCGAATGCGAAGTAAAGTCGTTGGTTCATGAGTTTGGGAGCTGTCTTCCTGGCGTCGGTAGCGTTGGTGCTCAGCACGGAAAACAAGATCGACGGAAAACAAAACAAGAGATAAAAAAACAAATTTAACTTTTTAGCTTCCTATTTGTCAATTGATTACACAAATTAAACTTCATCGAATTTCAATAATCTCTTATTTATGAACTAAATTCACTTTTTAAAGTTCACAAATTATTTTTCTGCCAAATCCTTATTTTAGACGCATTTATCAAAATCACGACTTTTCGGGATGACAATATCCACTTTAATAATACATATACTAAAACCAGCAACTCTTTCCCTCATTTTATCTATTGTTAATGTAAACTGAGGCTATGTGAAATATCCATGTGAGGAAATCGTGTATTTTATATATATTTTTAGTTTCCTCCGTTTAGCCCATATTGGATCAAATTCAAACAGCCACCCGATAACTTTATAAGAACTGAGTGGAGTTCACCAAAGAATTCCCGCGAGAGCTTTTCATCAATCTCTCAACCTGCCGAGAGATGACGAAAGTTGCTGCAGAAAAAGGTTAAAACTTTTCAATGAACGAGAAGCCTCATAGGTCAACAGGTTATAAGTTTTATGAAATACTACAAAGCAACTATAAAACAACATTCATAAAACCCTGATCAAGGCAATTTTGTCATTAATTCATCCACCAAAACCTCAATAAGACTAGAATATGTTTAGTTGGCCCACTCTGGAGAAGGTTCTGAAGGATGTATTCTCAAAGCTCTTCAAGATTGATTTACTGCAAAAGGTTGTATGAAGAAAACGCATTGAGAACCATTTGAAAACTACAATAAAAGCTATTTAGCAACAATAAAAACCCTTTCCGAGCAATTTCCCCTAGCCGCTTGCTAAATCCACTAGGAAAGCATCAATCGAGATAGAAAATAATTTATGAATCTGAGCTTATCAACATAATTAATATAGAAACTGATGGTACAAAAATCTTGTTGAATATCCAAATTTATTACAATAGTTCTCATTAAGAGGCCTAGTTTTAAGTGCCTTATTAAATGTTATGTGAAAACATCGAAAAAAATAAGTCCGCCCTCGTAAAACGTCGATTTGACTAATTACTTTTTTTTTCTTGATTTGTTTTCCGTCGATCTTGTTTTCCGTGCTGAGTACCAATGCTACCGACGCCAGGGAGGTAGCTCCCACAAGCTCCCACACCTGGACCCTACCTATCGACCCATCAACTAATGAATCGGAGACCAAAGGTTTTACTTCCCTGGTCCCCGAAGGAAGGCGTGATCATAGATGTTTTGCCTCAGAACATCCCGGCGGCACCGACTGGGATTGAACCCAGCCCTGCTGGGGTGAGAGGTAATCATGCTTACCACCACACCACTGGCGCCGCTGACTAATTAGTTTACATTGAAAAAAAAAGAAATTCTTCACATCGAGATTGGCCGAAATTTTTGTATGACCTTTGTATTTAAATGTTTGCTCATTGCTAAATTTACCAAAATATAGTTATATACAAGGCAATATAGATTGAATATCGAATAATATAAAAAAAAACAAGCAAACTAATTGTAACATGGCGGTGGCATTAAAGTTGACTTTCATAAGTCATTTGTGAAAAAGTTGTTTTGCTTTCAAGAAATCCCTAACAAATTCATAAGGTTTTAAAGTGGCTTTTATGAAGAAAACTTGCAGACTGAATTGTAATTATCTAAAGCCCTTTTGCTTGATCCTAACCCGCTCAGATTTATGGCAGCATTTATGGAGGTAAAGTTGCCTGCAAAAAGTTAAACGTCAAAGTTTGTTTATCTTTCGATAGTTGCCCTGTGGGATCTAGTGTTACTCAGATAGTTTGCTATACTGTTTTTACAACATTTCGCATTTCGAACAGCTGGAAGCGCAATCGTTCCCGAAAAAGATCCCCTTCTTGCGGATTGTTACAGAAGTGCACCATCCAACGATGCAGGGATGTACGCCTGAGTGAAATTTTCGAAGAGTTGATTCTTTCGCCGAATAAAATCGCTGCTATGGATCGGAAACCAGCTAATCTCCACTAACAGTTTCAGTGGTTTCCTGTAGGTTGTCATTTCGATTGTCATCTATTCGCAAGATCTGGAGAAGACTGGTATGTTTTTAAACTTTTGACAATGTTTTACGAATTCGAGGGCCAAGCTCGCTTAACTCTTCTCCACCAGATGGTCAGTCGTTGATGGTGTGCTGGTTCTTCTAAAGAAGTAAATTTTGCTGAAATCGACATGAATTTTTCATCCTACTTCGTCTATCCTTCGAGATTTCCTTGTCATAAAATTGGCTTTTATTAACTATGAGGAACCATATTTTAAGCTCAATTTTTAAACATAGTTATTGGGGAGTTTATGATGCAATTTAAAAAGCTTAAAAAGCAACAATAATGATTTTTGTTCTAATGCAAAACCTAATGGTTTTATGGTTGCTTCTATAATGATAGAACACTTTTGTAAAGTATTGTATCTAGACATCAATGAAAAATTACAAATGACGTTTATGCTTGAATTACAGAACAGTTTTAAGGAGGGATTGAGAACTGCTTCAAATTTATTTTTAAAACAAGACAGTTTTTGACTTTCTTGCCCGACTATAAAAGGTCTTTAAAACAGCAAAAAGCTGAATTACTAAGCAGGAATGTTTTACACTTTGAAATGCTGTATTTAAACTAAATGGATTGTTCATTGCCGTTATAAAACCATCATAAATCAGAGGGGATGCCAAATGGTTACTGAATTGTTACTTGAGTTGAAATCGATTGAGCTTGGTGGAGAAAAATCAACATTTTGAACTACTCTAAGGCATAGTCATGTAGTTCAGGTATCAGGCTACATCAAAAATTAAGTACCGTAAAACGGGGTATCTTTGATAATGCGGGTAGCTTTGATATTAGAAATTAATAAAATAACTTACCTTCTGCACTATTTTCCTATTGAAAACATTGGTTCCATTTTGTAGCTAAGGGTATAACCTTTGATAACGTATAGAGTTTTTATACTATCAACCAAATATCATAAAAGAAGTTTTCTTTTTTTCGCCTGTTTGAAAAAAGCACTCAAGCAATCACTTATCAAATGTATTTCTGATAGAGCTATCCCAAAATTAATGCTGTCTTCTTATTGCTTATGATGTTTCCGATTGAATACTTATTCAAAGTTTTAGATTTCTTGAACTAGATTGTGTGATTTTTTCAACATTAATTAAGTATTATCAAAGTAACCCCAATGCAAAAAACTGATGGTCGGTCACAAGACACAAAAAATAGGGCAAATGCAATAATTTCTGTTAAACATATTTCTAACGAATTGACTCTAGGATCCTCAGCACTTGTTTAAAAAAAAAATAAATTTGAAAAACATTCATTGTTGTAAAAAATATATAGAATACACTTAAAAAAATACTATCAAAGCGACCCCGTTCTACGGCAATATTTTTTACTCTCTGCTAATCCCACCGAGTTTAGCAGATCATCGCATATCATGAACATTTACTCGATACCTATACTCGATACCTGTTTCGTATTGATTGTGTAGATATGATTGTGTATGTATCTGTATATTTTAAATAAAAATAAATGTAGAGTTAACAAAGAAATGCTTCTCGTGATTTCCAAAAGTGGGATACGCTGAGCTTAATTGTATTGGGAAGCGATATAATCGGAAGAAACACACGCCAACCTCTTTTTATGACATTTTGGTGTGATCTCAATTTTCACTTAATGCAACTACACACTTAGAAAAAGCATGTAAATTGACATATACAAAATCTGAGAGTGACATATAGGAGCGTCAATTTGGACATAAGTTTAAGTCATATCAGACGCGAAACATAGCTCAATCAAACGTACTTGTCGTTGAACAACGAGCTTTTCAGTCTCGGAGTACTTAATATTACATGACATGTTTTTTTACGTTTCATATTTTATGTCAAAGATGGATTCCATCACGTGTAAACTTAGCAAGTGTGTAATTTAAAAAAATCACAAACAAATCAATGATTAATAAGGTGGATTAAAAATTCCGTGCCCGTTCAGTGTTTGTAGTACAAAGTCAATCAGAAAGCACCTAGAATAAATTCGGGCCTTTAATTAAAATTTGCCTGTTTTCAGCTTCAGCAAATCCTTTTTTGTCAGACTCCAAAAGATACACAATCTTCATTAAAGTTTCCCTTCTCTCTTCGCAGCATGTGGCGTCTCGCTGGTAACCTCCCGAATCATCGGCGGTGTCAAAGCGGACATCAGCGAGTTTCCCTGGATGGCAATGCTTCACTACCGGGGAACATTCTACTGCGGTGGTTCTCTCATCAGCGATCGTTACGTTCTGACGGCAGCGCACTGTGTCCTCAATTTCAAAGCGAATCAAATCACGGTCAAACTGTACGACACGAGCGTGGCCAGGATGGTTTCGAAGGCGGTGGAAAAGCTCTACGGGAACACTCGCTTCAATTTGGATAGCTTCAACAACGATATCGCACTGGTAAAGCTACAGAGCACGGTAAATGTGAAAGATGATTACGTGACGTTGTGCTTGCCGAGTCCGGGGAAAAGCTTTTCCGGAATGGACGGGACCGTTACCGGGTGGGGTAAGCTATCGAATGGGAGCCTATCGAATGCGCTGCAACAGGTGAAGGTGCCGATCATGACCAACCAGCAGTGCAAGAAGAGTGCCTACCGACCATCACGGATCACCGATAATATGATGTGTGCTGGCTTCCCGGAGGGTGGTCAAGATGCTTGTCAAGTAGGAGGTCACAATTATGGCGTGTTGTTGTAGATGAGTGACGGATTATTCAATTTATTTTTAGGGTGACAGTGGCGGACCGCTGCAGGTAGGAGATGCCAGTTTCCGAGAGATTGTTGGCATCGTTTCATGGGGAGAAGGTTGTGCCAAGCCCAACTATCCCGGAGTGTACACCCGGGTCAATCGATATCTGCAATGGATCAAGACTAATGCAAAAGATGCTTGCCTGTGTGAGCCACCGGCGTAATTACCTGGCTTTAGTAGCTTGCCAATGACGACATGGTCGTAGTTTTATTGTTACTGTTATTTAGTGCTATTGTTAGGGCAATATTGCGAAATGTAGAAGCTAAGTAATTTCCTAGAATGTCAATAAATTATCTTTATTGAATGCAGTCCGGTGGATGATGACTGGCGAGAGCCATATCGCGTGCAGTGAAATTATCGCTGGAATTTGTTGGCGACTCAAGGCCACAGCAGCAAAAAAAAAAAAAACTAAACGAAATGAAAACGGATGTATGTTAGTTTTTGCATCGCGCGACTCATAATGGTGCTGAATTTAGTTTGGTAAAAACCCAAACCGGACGAGCGAAGCGATCGTGGCGACCTACATGTGACCTGTTGGATTACATTCCGTCCGCTTGGCGAGGAGGCATAATTTTCTCCGGACGACCAAAAACACGACTCAATTAAGCCTTCCACTTCGTGCCGTATCATTGGGTGTTTCATCTTGCGTGCGTAAAACTAGTTTTTATGAGTCATTTGCATTCGGATGCACTTTTTCCTCTCGTCCACACGTTCAGTAGGGTAGCTCTGCGTAATGAAATATAAATATTTGCTATAATGGTAAATACGACAGTTAAAAGAACAACATTACCCGGAATGAACCATCTTCCGCACAGTTACCGCAATATGATGTAATGTTTTATGAAATGAAAATCTCTTTGAGGTGCCACGTTCCCGATATCAAAATTGATGCAATTCATTTACGTTCAATCCACATTAATCATTTCGTGGTGAACATTAAAGGGAGATATTTGAAATTCTTTGGAAACGTTCAAAATCAATATCATGACCTCACTTTCTTGTTAGCATTGATTGTTGTTTTTCCTTTTGTGTTTTATGCGTGCCATGAGGGCCATAATTCAGACATTTAGAATTATGGTCCTCAGGACACGCATAAAACTCAAATTGTTACTAGGGCTTCTTACCAATATCCATTTGCAAAACACTGTGAAACACTGTGAATTCAAAAAGCAGAACTTTTACTTGACTTCTAGACGATTGAATTTCAGGACGGGACTGATAGGGGAAATGGCTCTAATGTTGGCCTACCCAAGTAACATTGCAAGTTTTATTGAGGTTTTATAGCACTATACAAATATGAGTCATGGTCTACAGAACCCTCATAAAACCTAAATTGTTACTTGGGTATGGATCTAATATTGGGCCCATCGCTAAACATTTGCTATTTATCAATTTTATCTAAGGTCTGTACTCGAAAAAAAATGCACCAGACAAAAGTGTTCGCCAAAAATTTATTTTAAGTCGGATTTTCTTGAAACTTTCAGAAAATTAACTTATACATATGGATTATGTTTCGGCATAATTACTTTATTCAATTTCCTTTCCATCGCTAAAAGCCCCCACCTTTCCCTTAAGACCCCTCATTACATTTTGTGCAATGGTGGAGCCGACCTTTTTGGTCACTTTCATTCATTCTTTCTTCAACTCCAGCTCGTTCTTAAACACCTTGGACAATTTTCGAACTTTGGCCTTCATTATGGCCCAAAATCTTTCCACCGCACCGAATTTGGGGGGTTGGCGGTTTTTGGTACAAAAACAACGTTATTGTCTCGGTACCAATCCAACGTCGATCGCGCGTAATGGCATGATGCCAAGTCCGGCCAAAATAATGTCCCGCCTCCATGGGACCGCAGGAAGGGCAACAGACGCTTCTGGAGGCATTCGGTGCGGTAAATTTCGCTGTTGATGGTACCCATTGTGATGTACGGTTTACTCAGTTTACCGCATTGGCATATGGCCTGCCAGAGCAAGTATTTTTTGACGAATTTATCCACTTTCTTCTTCCTTATGTCTTTCGGAACATCAAACCGTGATTTGGCAACGTAGAACTCCAGCCCCGGTATCTGCTTTGCGTCTGCCTTGATGTAGGTTTCGTCATTAATAACCACACACATCGGTTCCGTTAACCAGTCTCAATACAGCTTCCTTGTGCGGGATTTGGCTGCCGTGTTTTGTTGATCACGCTGGTTCAGTGCCTTCCGGACCTTGAATACACGAAGCCCAGCTCGTTTCATGGTTTGCTGAATGAACCAGGCGGAACACTTTGCCTTCAGAGCCGCGTCGCGAATCGAAAGGTTCGGATTACGCTTGAAATAATCCAACACCTTCCGGGCCTTCACTGGGTCAGCTGTCTTCGATTTTCTTCCACTTCCAGCCCGCCGCTCGGTCGTCTGGGACCTCTTAATCGATTTCACCACCCGAGACACAGTTGTATGGGTGATTCCCAGTTGTCTTCTGATCCACCTCATGGTCGCAGTCGGATTTTCCATGACGGCGCGCAAAATTCTCCGGCGATTTTCTTCTTGTTTCGATGACATCTCAATAACCACTGTACCGATTGTTATGAAATTTTGCACATGTAAACAATTCACTCCAAACTAGTTATAGCCAGATTTTCATCAATTTTTACAAACGGTTAAAAAAGTTGTACATAGTAATAAGACTTTTACATTTAGTACGGGGGGCGAAGTTTACCAGACCTCAAGTCCGATACGTGTCTTCCGATAATAATGCGTCCCCGAATTTCTCTGCTGCGGATGCTATCCAATGTCACCAGCTATCCGAGGTAAAGCATGGCCCACAACATCATTTGGGTCTACTATATTTCAGATTTAAAAATGGTTTTCACTCAAGTACATACTATTCCTTATGTTTTAAGTATAAAATACGAAACGAATTATTCGTCGCGGTTTCGAAGGAAATCTCGAAATTCCTTTAATGCGACCCATCAAGCGGCGCACAACGGTCTCGTCCGCTGTTTTGGGGATTCTATCCCACCATTTTTTCAGCTGAGCTGTCGTTATGATGACTGTACCTTTAACTTTCAGTTTCCTCTTCATAATTGCCCAGTAGTTTTCAATGAACCTGAACTGGGAACAATTGCGCGGAATGAGGGTTTTCGGAACAAACTGATATCCGTTGTACCATTGCAGTGGCTGTATTGACAACTCGCAAGATCCGGTTAAAATGTCACCGGACTAAATTGAATTTCACGACTGCCAAACGGTTTCAGTTAACATGTTATACATATTCTCAAAGGAAAAACTCTGCTGAATCGATGGCGGTGGTCTAATTGGCCGGAGACTTTGCGTACCGAGATAGAGAACAGGGATCAACCCGAGTTTTCGGTAAAGTAGGAAATGCCACTATCTATCGACATAATTTTACACTTTACTTAACGTATATTGCTGGAAATGGATAGTACTATGTATATATGGTGTAAAGACACCATATACGCCCACATAGAAACTCTACTGGCCCAAAAGAGGATCCGGAATGACCGTTAAAGTGGTCATATTATAAAAAATGTCCTAGAACCTTGTGATTTTTTCTATGTCAGAATCCTGAGATCAAAGCGTATTTAATATGGAAACTATATTTTGGGGTATAGTGGCCATATTCTGGTTCTCCGGATAATCTGGATTGACCGATATGGTCATGTGATCCCAAACTATAAATTCCATATTAAATACACTTTCATCCCGTGATCCTAAACAAACAACAGTTCTATAGCAATTGTTATAATGTGGCAACTTTATCGGTCAATCCAGATTATCCGGAAAACCAGGATATGGCCATTTTACACCAAAATTGATATTCTTTATTAAATTCGCTTTGATCTCATGATTCTGAACAAACATAGAAAAAATCGTATGGTTTCAGGACCATTTTTATAATGTGGCCACTTTATCGGTCAATCCAGATTTTCCGGAGAACCAGAATATAGCCACTATACCCCAAAATATAGTTTCCATATTACATTCGCTTTGATCTCAGGATTCTGAACAACATAGAAAAAGTCACAAGGTTCTAGGACATTTTTTATAATATGACCACTTTAACGGTCGTTCCGGATCCTCCTTTAGGCCAGTAAAGTTTCCATGAGGGCGTATATGGTGTCTTTACTCCATATATACATAGTACTATCCATTTCCGGTAATATACGTTCAGTAAAGTGAAAAATTATGTCGATAGATAGTGGCATTTCCTACTTTACCGGGAACTCGGGTTGATCCCGGTCCTCTATCTCGGTACGCAAAAGTCTCCGGCCAATGAGACCACCACCAATAGATTTAGCAGAGTTTTTTCCTTTGAGAATATGTATAACATGTAGACTGAAACCGTTTGGCAGCCGTGAAATTCAATTTAGTCACGGTTTTGTCCATTTTTGCCCACTGTGCATTGTGTGACTGAATGAATGGCAGAATTTGCTTCTGGAGGCATTCGGTTTTAGAAACATCCGAGTTCATCATTTTCTCAGTGAGGAAAACCTTTGTCTTCTGGCCACAGCTGCAAATTCCCTGCCAGATCATATATTTGCGTGCGAAATTTATCTGCGAAAACAAATTTGAATCTGCCAGAGACACCTTCTCTAGCCTTCATCTTGTAAAATTTTGGTCCTGGAGGATGTCTGAAGTCAGCTTTTACAAAGGTTTCATCATTCATAAGTATGCACCCACCGGACTTGGTCAGCAGGTTGTGATACAGCATTCTAGCACGGGTTATAGTTACGGTATTCTGCTTGAGTGATCGATATGGTTGCCTACTGGTGCGGTATGCCTGTAAGCCGTCGGGGTAGCGAATTTGCTGCCCTGTACTACGGGCGGCATCATACTCAAATCGTGACCGGACATACCTGGGTTGCTTCTGATGGGCTTCACGAACTTTCCATGGAGCTGACGGTTGGCAGTTCCACTCCAGCGTTTACTTTGAGGCTTCCGATTCGTCGTCAAAGTTTCTCTGTACGTTTTGGGCATGTGTCATACGGTGTTTCTAAGAAAATTCAACACATTAGCCAGATTGGATGCGGACCACGATGAATTTTCGAGGTGACCGCACACGATTTTTTATCTACGCTCCTCTTGCATGGTGGCTGTCTCCAAAACAAGAGCGTTTTACGAACCGAAAAAATGCACTGTTATTGTTATTGTTGTTGTCAACAAATAGACGTCAAAAGCTTCCGAAAACGTTGACTACACTGAACCAAAACATCATCCTGGCATCGAATGTTTATTGCCTCACTCAAGCCCTATAACTATTATCAGATGGTTTTGACATGATCGTCATTCGATTTATCATCTGTTGGAATATGAACAAATCAAATGACAATCATCCTTATAATGAATGATTTTAGATCTATTTGCGAAAACCAAAGTAGACATAAATCAAACATAAAATCATAGGATAATCGTCTTCTTTTCCACTAATTATCACCTGAAACTATATGATCGAATTCTCGATCGAATTTCGGATGAAACTTAGGTGCACAACATCAAGTCATATTTTACAATTTATTTATAAATAGGGGAATTTACGTATTCTCGGCAACCTAAGCAGCGACCATCTTTCTATAGCCTTTTTCTTTCAGGAACGCACACATATGCAGTACTGGTTTGCTTACAATCTTTTGCTGTCAGCTGCTCTAACAATTTCAGTCGAAATAATTGTCAGAAACTGTTTTGAAACGCTTTTACAAAGCTCCAAACTTCTCTAGTGAGAGCGACTATTATAGGCAACATCTTTTTATTCGGCAACCTTTCTATTTGAGCTGCGTGTTAAACAGCTGTGCTTTCATCGGCAACTCGAAATCGTTAGCATTTTGTAGTGCGTGTGTTTCATTTCAAGAAAACTCTGTTAGATTGCTTTTTCTCAGTGGTAAAAATATAATCAAATTGAAGCTGAAATCCCACAGAATCGTTTGAATGCATTCAGCGAAGTGTTTTCATTAGAAAATTCAGTGAAATTAGCGATTCAATTTGGGTTGCCGAAAATATGTCATGCCGAAGCCGTCATTTTCCCTATATTATTTACAAGTTGAGATCTAAACTGTGCTGGGTCCTTGAGAAACGAATGATGATGGCGAGGTAGTGCCTACTGATGCGCAAAGATATTGTTATACAGCTGATATGTTGGCTTCGTACACCTCTCAGGAGTTGTCAGCGATGTCATTACAGGAGCGATTGGTCTGGCTCTTGGGAAACGTATCCGTAGGTTTCTATGCGGCCTGGGAAATAATTGGAAAACTTTATAATCTCATCGTATATGCGTATCTGGAAGGAAAGTTATCTTTTGGCCTCGTTAGTAAATTGGTCGACCACTGGGGGTGCGACACATCTAAATCTCAACTTGAGATGGTCGGAAAATCTCAGCGAATCAATCTACGAAAAATCTTGTTTCAACTCTTGCATCTAAATCGATCTATTTACATCGCTCTCCAACTAATTGAAGGAAATCTTAAAAATCTTTATCAATCTTCGTTCTATCACTAAGCTTGGGCGCAGTAAAGCGAAAATTTTCCTGCATCTTAGATAGAGCCGCACCCCTCGGTCAATCACGACTTTCTGGATGATCCAGTAGCGCAGACAGTTCTGAATGCTGAAATTCGTGAACATTAAATGTATGGGGGTTAGCATAATCATACGAATACTTACATCTGAGCATTTCAATTCTGTTAAGACCTTCGAAAATATATAACAACTTTGCACTCAAGCTTTCACATAACGTGTGTTGCCATTTCTCATCGGTTATATATCGGATTTTATAGTTGAAATCAAATGATTTTAGTTATGGGACTACCGCATATATTTATTGCTAACGAAATACATACAAACACATGTAAATACTCATTCACCAATCAAAAGAGCATCACATGTTTCCGAATAGCTTTTGTCATACGGTTTTCAGAAAATTGAAATTGGATGCAACTGAATGATGTTTCATCCTATAAATGGAGGGTGATTTGGTTCAGTGTAGGAGTGCTGCAATAAGCAAAATAGTTTGTTCCATCACTTAGTGGGCCATGGTTTACATTAGATTAGATTGCCGTCTAAAACTTCATCCGAGAACAACAGTAACTCTTTGTAGTTGAGTGGAAATATGTCTTGATTTTCTTTATATTCATGAAGTGTTTCCTGGAAAATCGAGAAACAAAATTACTCACTCACTGAGCAACACCCCCCCCTTTTTGCACTTTTGAGTCAAATTCAGCTTAGCCACTGAGTTAATCTCTGCCATGTATAATAATATCGATGCTTCATAATTTGTCGTAAAATATTAGAGTATGTAACTAAGTATTTAAGTAATAGATAACTGCATGCAAAAGAGAACCTCACATTTCACCGTCTTTTTACTCTCAGTTCTCAATAAGAGTACAGAGATAGCAACGAATGGGACATACTTCGATGAAGCAGACATTGTCCAATGTCTGGGTTGATCTTGCAGAACAGATATCTGGACTTTATGATGATTTGGAGGATTTATAGACCCATAGACCTATAATCCTGTTGCTTTCAAATGAGCCCGATTTTTCAAGAATCGGTCCCGAAATAAATTTTCGAGAGCCAGTAGAAAACTGGGTCAAATAGACCCGTTCACGCACGATGTATCACTTTTTGATTGAGACCTCCTAGAGGACGGCGAAAGTTGATTCCGATTGCAAAATGTTTGTTTTGAAAAGTAGGAAAGTCACCAATTTGTAAGTGCCGCTTGGGTAATATGGACCCTAATGCACTAGGAAGTACCTGTCCCGGCGGCGATCTTCGAAGTTCGGTCAACGAGCTTCACTCAGTCCCAGGATTTCGAGCTTCATTCTTGGCGGGTTGTGCCAGCTTACCCTGCTGATCTAACGTTTGTACATTCCCTGTTTCAATTGTTGTTCTTTGTTTTGCGCTAAAAGTCGTTGCCGTAAAATCAGTTCATAATCATTCTCTGTTGGTTTCTGTAACAATTTATAAATTTCCGATACAATAGGTGGTTGGCCTAAGGTCTCCTATCCCCGTGTTGGGGCTGCCATCTTAGGTGTAGCTTCCGGGGATGAGCATTTCTTATTCAGTCGCTGTTTGAGCCGCACCGTCTCCGTGGTGGACAGACGCTCGGATTGGCGAAACATTTCCTCCATTGCCGTGCTATGGTTACCACGCAAGTGCCCGCGTGGCGCCTCCTCACTTTGCTATTGTCAGATTGACAACATTGCCCCAAGCTACGCCACCCAGCTGTGTCCATGTTTCAGCTGGTAGTCGATTGCAATCATATGTGTCGTGGAGGAGTGAGGTGTCACGGTGTCATTTGGTATCACGCTCCTTCCAGATCAAACAAGTATTTTTTTTCTTTAAAATCTAGTGAAACCTAACCCTTTTTAATTTTTACAGATTCCTTAGGGTCAAATTTATAAAAGGAAAAAAAATAATGTAATGACTTGTGAAGTTTTATATTCTTAGCAAACATTTTTCCATCTCCGAACGTTCTCATTTTAGAGCAATTTTTCAATATTGAATTAGGGTGTACCTTAAAATTTAGTTTTGTAGAACTATCTTTTTCAACTCAAATTTATCATACTTTTTCAGCATCATGAGATGCATGTTTTCTTCACATAAACATTGTCTCTATATATTTTTATAAAGAAGTCAACCCAATTATATGTTTAAAAATGAACAAAGTCAAATTGATTCTAGAGACGTTAAAACGTAAATATTTCGAATTTCTCAGCAAAGCTGCCTTTAGAACTTTAGAAGACGTAATTTTTGCCACGCAGAACTTGATGATATCTTTTGACGCTACTCCGTTTGTCACCCCTCACCATCCCTCTCCGAAGGGGGAGTTTGGTAAAGAGAGATGATCAAACCGATTTGTGCCTTCCTTAAAAGTTGTCCTAGCTCGCTGTCTACTCTCAATATGCAAATGCCATACTCTAAATGGAACTATATATTCTATACTTTCATCTTCTCCTAATCTATCGTATAAAAATTACCACTTCAGTCTGTTATTTGAAATTAGCATCTTCAACTAGACATATTCAACTTGTAAAAATGTATTTCTGCAAGTGGCAAACAAATTTAAAAAAACTAGCAATTTCCGCGCAGTTTGTGAAGAAAACCAACTTCACATTTTACTTTGAAATTCAACTCCACAAAAAGTAAAACAATAAATAAAAATTAAACTGACATTACTCTCTTAGGAATTCAAACGAAAAGATATCATTTTTTGTCGTAGTAGGAAATTACGCGAGACATGTATCGGCCGCACACCTTGACCTTAACCCTAGCGACTGCTGGTGTATCTCCTTGATACAGCCGATGTTCTTCCAACCGATCTGAAAAGAAAATTCAGTTCAATAAAAAAGTCTCAACATTTATTATACAGTAATGACCAGATTTGATCAGCCCATCCGCGCATCAGATTTTTATCTTTCAATAATTGTACGCTACCTTAACTCCAAATATGTCTCATGCATCTTCAAGATGGATGTTCAATGTATTCTTTGGTGCAATAAGACCACTGAAAAAGCGTCTGGGCTTCGTAGAACATAAGACATGATTTTCAAAAAGGGGGCTGACTAAATCGAGTCATTACTGTATTCCTATATTACCTTCAACATACGAAACTTTTTCCGGTTCCAATGGAATCTTCGCTGATGGTTCATATGCTTGATCCGTTTGTCCTCCGACACATCCATGAGAGTTGTTGGAACTTCGACCGGTTACCGTTCGACGACGGAATCCGTCAGGCCACAGGTTATGCATTAATAATTTAACAAATACATCTTGTTGGCAGTATACCACTCCAGAACCACCTTGGAGTAGTGGAAACTGGCCAAATCGGGCCAAAAGATGAATTGGCCCCATTGTTGCGGATGAACCGCAATAGGGGGAATGGGGACCGAGATGGGGACAAGAAAACCATACGGAGCGAGATGAACCACCGTTCGTTTGGACATAATACCTATTAACTCAATCTATTTTTTTTTTACAAACTTGTTGAAAATGCTTCTAATATGCATCTCCATGAAAACCATATCAAAATTCAATTACATGTCTAAGATAATAATGGAAATGTAACATCAGCTCAAAATCTTTAGAATATTATGTGCAGTGAAGAAATGAATGTTTTTCATGTGTTATGATGTGCTTTTCTTAGGGGGACCATATTGCCCCTATCTACCCTGCACGCTTTTGCAGGCATTCTTCGATGTTAACTTGGGATGTCATCGTCGAGGATGTGACAAATAGTTCCGTTTTTAGGCCACAACTGCAAATCGCTTGCCAAATCATGGCCTTCTTCGCGAACTTGTCGGCAAACACGAACTTGAATCTTCCCAGCACATCCCCACATCCAGTCGCGATAAAAACTTTTGACCGGGAAGCTGCTTAAAATCGAGTTTGACGTATGTTTCGTCATCGATCAAAGTGCAACAAGGGCAAGTTTCGTGAAAACACGGTCGTACAATAGCCTTTTATATATTCACTAACTAATTATGTTGAGGCAAATAGTAC
The DNA here is from genome assembly GCF_037179485.1 of Ochlerotatus camptorhynchus. Lineage (NCBI taxonomy): Eukaryota > Metazoa > Arthropoda > Insecta > Diptera > Culicidae > Ochlerotatus > Ochlerotatus camptorhynchus. The sequence continues at coordinate 2,468,923 of NW_027040756.1, read as the reverse complement.
TGTGATTTAAAAGTATACTAGAATAAAAGAGTACTACACCGTTTGGAGTTCAGTATGATAGTGACGTTTCACATTTTATTTCGCTTTCTTTGCACCTATCGAACGGTGACAGATCACCCGATCAGACTCGAGTCCGCTTCGTTATTTTCCGTTAAACGTATTTTGCCCGCACGGTAATCGCGAATACTACAATCTCAACTACTTTCGATTGCATGGTTAATGCGGATACTATAGCTCTTCTCCCTTGGAAAGATTCAATACAATATAGTTAATCAAGTTATACAATTCAAAATCCTGTCATATTTCAAATCAAACCACTCAGAACGTAATACATATTACATTTCGTTAGTATTCAAAGTCATTGTCAATTCTTGTTTTTCTTAGCCTCTTAGAACGCCTTAGATCCTGTTTCCTTGAAACTTCATTTTCACTCGTCGAATTTTCGACATCGATTTTCCGTTTTCTTCCTCACTTAAGCTTATCCTCGGAAAAGCCCTTAAATTCCTCACTATTGGCTCTCCGTTCCGGTTGCAGCTGTTGCTGGTCCCACCTAATGATCGGGTTTTGGAACTGGTTCTGCTCCTTATTCAAGCGAAGTTGCCCTCGATGGGCCATGGTTTCCACGCCGTCCAATTCGAATCTGAAATGTGTTATGGGAAAACTTTTAAAATAAAAACTGTCTTAAGCCATCTAGCTGTAAAATGAGGATTATGCTTTTTATACCATAATTCGTCCCCCTCTATCAGGTTTTCGAAAGGGTTTGCATTTTCTGGGAGAATCCCTTGTCCTTCGAATTGACTTCATCATGTACAGGGACCAATTGTTCATTCATCTGACCCTCTTTCATAGTTTCCGAACTAAGATATTGTTTGTATTGTGTTTTAGGGTTTAACAAATCTACGATCGTTTTTGGTTTATAGGAAAAAATCAGTCCCCATCGATAGTCAAACAGTTGTTTCTATAGTTAATTAAAAATAAATTGATCTGGACATCGACACGTCGTCTCATATAGATTTGGAGGACCAGATAGATTTTATTAGATCGCGACGCACGCTTTTTGGTCACGGAATTCTGCTTTATATGCCGGTTCGGTGTTAGCCGTTTCTTATTTCAAGTTCCATTTGAAATGTAAACAAACCACTGTCAAATATTTTCGATTCCCAACACTAGAGACGTGCGAGGGGAGTACCATTTTACTTTTAGTCAGCTTTTAGTCACACTAATTTGAGAAGATTTGAGCTTTGTAAAAGTGTTTTAAAACAGTTTAGGACAATTCTATCGATTGGAATGGATAAAAAAGCAGACAGCAGCTGAATGTAAACAACCAAACACGGCAAATGGGTGTGTTAGTTAGAGAAAATGCCCATAGGAGCGTGGACGCTCCTTAGATTGCTGAGCATACGTAAATCCCCTTAGTCATTTTTACAAACACAAGGAAACATAAAGTCAGTAAGAGCCAAGCCTGCTTACTCGATCGGGATAGCGGCTCCCAATTTTACTCGCTAATTATGTTTCAACATGAATGAAAGTTTAACACATCAGATCTACCCAGCCACTCCATAATAGATCACGATTGATCTATGTCCTATGCCATGATTTGTGTGCTCAGTTCTAGGCGCCAGAAACACCAGTTTTGCCTGCTGAACATTACAACTGAATTATCGTAAGACATCAGTGACTTGATTAATTAATAACTTTTGTTCCTTACATTTAATCTAAAAGTAGTCTTCAACAAAGTGAAGCTGATAAATTTCATACCAGCACAGCTATCAACTTTAAAAGCAGAGTAAAATGGTGAATTTTTAGATAGATATGAACAAAATAGTTTGTTTTCCCATAGTAATTTCCATCTAAACTTCCTCAGGTTTTTGCCAAGTCAGTTTCTTAATAAATGAGATCAAATTTTAGGAGGTGAATCAGAACCCAATTTGGAACCGTTTGAGCACCGTGGAGTGAACATTTCAAATTTTGCATCAGTCCAATAAACATCATCAGACGAAATAAACTAGTTTAGAGAAGACATGTTCATTGGGGCTAAATAAGACCCACCCTGGCAGCAGCTCAAATGGCAGTCGTAAACACTGTAAAAAGCTTTTTTCTCTACCATTCGATCCAGTCCGATTGCAGCGTAAATGCGGTAGCCCTCCCAGCTAAACCACTTTGTCATCCGCACTTTCCTTTCGGAACTGCGGGGATGCTGCAACGGTTTTTACTCGCTCACCATCTTCGTCCGCTATCTCTTTCACACTCTGTCTATATATGTTTCGTTTTCTGTCGCGATCAAATGCTAATTACGATGATAAACGGATTGCTATTGGGTTCCAATGAGTGGCGCACGCTGTGTCATGCTCATGTTCATGGTGCTCATGTTCATATTATAATGCGCTTTGCCTTTTCTCGTGTTGACTTTAGGCGCCACAGAGTCATAAATAGAAAATAAAAGCTGCTGAGGAAGATGAAAGACTTGATCATGTGGATTGAATTGGACAGTGGGATTGAATGTGGCTATTAAACGACATTGAAATTTTTCCTCATCCTGAATTGAAAGACAGCATTTAGATTTTCTATTCATTTATTTCAATAACATATAGGGTAGAGAACTACTTCGGCCTAATCGCCCATTTTGGGCCTATCGAGCAGAAAACTTCAAATAAATCCATGATTCAGAGTTAACAAGTCGATTATGCGGTAGGTACAATACTTTAGTTAATAAGCTACGGAACGAAGTCATTGAGAACGCGTGATATGATGGTTTGCATCCATTATTCCCAAAAATAATAGAAGCGCTCCGACCTAATCAATTTTTATCTTCATCCGATACGGCGAAGTGAATTCATTGGCGTTTCAATTTCAATGCGTTATGCCGAGTTTAGAATCCGTAGGCGAAGTTTGGGAAGCAGTGTTAGACTTTTGACAATATCTAAACAATTCGTTTCTCTTTGTCAAATCTTAGGGTACATACGGAAAGGTAAATAAATTTGGAAGCCATCAGTAATAATATCATTCTGTTTGGTGCTAAACTGCGCTAGATTATGAAAGACTAAGTGCGGGTTGTTCTTAATAGGTCGGAAATGGGGTAGTTAACCCTACTGTCCTAAATTTGTGGCTTCCTGACACAACCATACGTATCGATATGATGCTTTCTCACGGTTCAACCATTCGTACAAACTCTTCTTCATATGCCCAAGCACCTCTCATAATCCCAGTGCTGATATTGCTAGCTTTCTGATCGTCTCTCCACTTATGGTGCAGTTCCGATAGAATTTGAGCGACTGCCCTGCTGACGGCATTCCAGGTGCCCTCCTTTCGATACACTTCATAGACGACATTATCTGCATTAAGGAGAGGCATCTCTCTTTGCACTGCTTCAAAACGAGGACAGTCGAAGACCACGTGCTCCGGTGTTCGCTCCACATTTCCACACTTCGGACAGAGGGGTGACCTTGCGTGTCCAAAATGATGTAGATACTTCCTGAAGCTACCATGGCCACATAGGAATTGCGTCAGGTGGAAATTTACCTCTACATTCTTCCTGTTCACCCAGATCAAGAGATTCGGTGTGAATCTAACTCTGGCATAGTCGACGTGGCTGTTGAAGTTTAGCCGGTCATCGATCATAACTCCCAGGTATTTCAGCACACTATTCGAGGCTATGCCGTGCTCCCCGACGGTGAACTCGCATACTACCTGGTCGCCAACATTTCCACCTCTTCCACCGTCTCACTTACTACCATTAAGACGACGTCGTCCGCAAAGCCAAGGATCTCGACTCCTTTGGGCAGCTTTACCACCAGCACACCGTTGTACATCCCATTCCAGAGCGTTGAACCAAGAATAGAGCCTTGTGCAACTGCCGTCGTGATCCTAATCGATATCTGTCTCATATCTGTCATGTAGATTAGGGTGTCCCAAAATTGCACTATGTCTGGAAATCTGGGAGCTTACCCTTCAAATGATAGCTAAGGGAGTTACAAACAAAATTTTGTATGGCGGCAACTCTGAGAAATGTTGTTTAGAGGTCGCCCCGACGAGATTTTTGAAAAAAAGTCCATTTTTCATAGCTATTATCAATTAAATATTTTTAGTTCTTTAAATTTCAGTGAAATCTTACCCTTTTATATTTTCACTCCGCTCCTCTTTTATGCTAAACCCTCTCTAGTCAGAACCCCCATTCTGCGCAGCACTTCAGCGATGGCATCCCAGCTGGCGCTATTGAATGCGTTCTTGACGTCTATTGTTATTACATCGCATTATCGATTTGTTTTACGCTTCTGTTTGGATGCCTTCTCGGCTCTCTCGACCACTGTTCGAATTGCATATACCGTTGACTTCCCTTTCCTGAACTCTGAACGCGTCTTCTGGCACTGAGATAGCAAGCACGGAGGGTGCTGAGTGCCTCGTTCCACCAGTAAGCCGGGTACCATCTGTTTCCTAGGCATGGTTGTGTCACATGCCTTAGAAACGCTTCTTTCAACTCGTCAGCGGTCACGGAGTGCTTCAGCGAAGAGATCCTTGTCGAATGCCCTCGTCTTCCACTTCCGCTCACAAGTTGTCGTCCACCGTAATGCAACAGGATTCCGATCACCTGATAGTCGCTATGAGTGTATCTCTCGCACACTCTTCAGCTCATGTTTGCTACAAGCGATGGACTGCAGAAAGTGACAACGATGATGGATTCACAGCTGTTTCCGCGAACTGACGGTGCCTTCGTTGGACAGCCTAACCATAGAGGGAACTCTAATACTAGTAGCTAATCGATGCACCCCTCGAAACATAGGAAAATCCACGAACCCCTCATTTAATCTGTCAAACTTTCATAGCGAATCAAAACAAACATAGTGTAGTGCTAGAATTTTGACTAGAATGTGGTACGTTAATCGATTTGCTTAGGACCAATAGGCTAGTCAAGTAGTCAGCCAATTTAAAATCGTTAGTTTCCACCGGTTGGCCTAACTATGTTGTTTGTGTAAGGCCACTATTTATCTTGCCTTGCCTTGAGTCACATTGTTGTACTCACCACAACGCAACACGTCATCCGCATATACGCGTTGCTGCCACAGCGATGACAGCTGTCAACGTAGATGATCAGGTTCTCGCGTCGCTTTTCAAAAGGTTCTAAGTAACAAATCGAGTTAAGCGATAGAAACTATTGCTCTTCTATAATTGTATGTGATGCAAAAATATCCATTCAAATTTCCTTTTATTTATTTGAGATAATCATAGGTCAAAAATTGTCCAATGCACAGTTTGAAATGATGGGTACATGATTGTTACTTTGGTCATTCGGACTGCCTAACATCATTGGTGCTCATTTTTCAAAGGCGGGGCTAATCTAAAGTTATATACTCTACTCTGAAATCTCTGAAAGGGAAACTAGTATCATGTAGAACAAAACGTCCAATATAACACTCATTGATTATGTCATTGAGAAAAATCGTCCAATGTAGTAATAGTATTAGTAAAATTACGTTTATTTTTGTTAATTATGATTTTACATTGTTTTAACATTTTAAAATTATGAGCCTATCAGGCTCTTCATCTTTGTTTCAATTGTTATTCTAATTTACGTATTAACGTTTTTCTAGTAGTCCACAGAATACCCCTTGGGGGGTTTGTTCTATTTGAATTGAAAAAAAGGTGATAAGAACTACGAGTATAACTTAGCCTAACGTGCTAGATCACGTATGATCTGATAAGTTGATCTCAGACAGGTGTCTCTGAAACTTTCCAGGATTAAAACTCTCCCTTCTTCTAATGTCTGAATTCCAGCCAGGTGGTGGATCTCAGAATTTCTAGCTCGAGGGGGGCTGTTTACCGACTTAGAAAAATTCATGTAAATTTAGGTGCTTTGAGAGTGACATATACGAGCGTCAATTTTGACATAAATTTGAGTCATAACAGACGTGAAATATAGCTCAATGAAAAGTACTTTTTGTCGAGCAACGAACTTTTCAGTCTCGTAGCACTTAATATTACATGACATGTTTGTTTACATTTAATATTTTATGTCAAAGATGGATTCCGTCACGTGTAAAATTAGTTATTTCTAAGTGTGTAGGATCATCCTGAGGATCTTGTTCTGGATCCTTTGGAGTTTAAGGTGATGGCATTTGGTGTAACTCTCCCAGATTGGCATACCGTACTCGATTACGGGAAGGATAATTTGTTTGTAGACATCAAGCTTATTTTTCAGGGACAGGGTAGACCTCCTGTTGATGAGTGGATACAGGGATCTTTTCGTTTGATCAACGTGCTCCCTGAACATCAGCTTGCTGTCTAGTGTTAATCCAAGGTAGGCTACCTCTTTCGACCATTCCACCGCTGTGCCGTTCAGGCAGATCTTATTATTCTTCGACGGAACAAGTCTGGGAGATTTAGAGTGTGGAAAAATGATGACCTAGGTCTTTGCCGCGTTGTTACGGATCTTCCAGCTGTTGAAATATTCAGACAGGACGTCCAGGCCTCTCTGAAGTTTGGCAGTCAGAGCTCCGATGACCCTACCCATGTAGACGATGGATGTGTCATCTGCAAACAGAGACAACGATCCACCATCAGGGCGAGCCGGCATATCGGAGGTGAAAGGTTGAATAGAATGGGGCCAAGGATGCTTCCTTGTGGAACCCCGGCACCGATGTTGAAATCATCCGATGTGATGGCATTCAGAGAGACTCGGAACGTCCTGTTCGATAGGTAGTTGTTTATTATCTTCACTATGAAGATTGGAAGACCGTACTGCTGCAATTTGTACACCAGACCATCATGCCAGACATTGTCGAATGCTTTTTCAACGTCCAACAACGCCATGGCAGATGTTTTCGAAACAGACTTGTTCCGTCTGAGAATGTTTGTTACTCGAGTCAGCTGGTGGACGGTCGAACGACCTTTCCGAAAACCAAACTGTTCCTCGAGTAACAAGTTGTTTTCTTCGGCACATGTTAGGAGCCGGTGATAGTTTGCTCTTTCGAACAGTTTTGATAACACTGAGAGAAGGCTGATTGGTCGATAACTTTAAGGAGACGACGGATCCTTCCCAAGTTTCCGGATGGGTATGACTTTAGCTGACTTCCAACACGAGGGAAGTAGCCAAGTCGGAGGCACAGATTAAAAATAAGTGCCAGATGGTTGTAGAAGGTGGAGCTTAAGTGTCTGAGCTCCAGATTCAGGATGTTGTCGAAACCTGGGGCCTACATGTTTTTAGATGATTTGATATAGGCCAACAGTTCGTCACCCGTAATCTTGGATTCCACGGGAAAAATATTAGGAATCTGCCTGCCTGAAACCTCAGCTTCGTGAGGGCTGACGATGTTTTGTACAAGATTATGGGAGCTGACGAAGTGTTGACCTATCGCGGCAGCCTTCTCTTCAGGAGTTATCAGATGAACCACTGGGCCGCCAGGAGTATCGAGTGGGGTCAGTGGTGGAATGGGTCTTGGCTTAATCGTCCAATGTAACATGTTCGATGTACAACTTTACTTGTTAAAACGTCCTATGTGTTTTTTTTTCTATATTGTAGCATGAAATGCAAAATAAAATTGTGATTTCACCGTTTCTACTGAATTGCCAACCTTATTATTCACTGCCTACAGTTGCAAAATGTATTGTTTCTAAACAGTTAAAATAATAATCTGTTGACCTTCAACTTAGATTTTCTCTAAACGGCGGATATGTTACATTGGTCTATTTGAAAAGTGACGCGAGAGTTCTGTTACTCTGTTATGTTATCAGGAGAACAGTTACTGTCAACGAAAGGAGGAGGAAAAAGGGAACGTAGAGAACGGGGGTAGCTCGAGAGGAAGGTTCTTCGTTTAGGAGATGGGCGAAGGTGAGTTCTAGGAAAAGTGCCAATTTCACGGAACCGTGCGGTTTCTAGTTCGATACCTTGGCGAGAAGATGGAAGACGGAGTGACTTTGTCGGTCGTCTAGTTCTTCAGTGTAAAAGAGATGTAACAATCTCATCACTCGATGGAGAAATTTAACGGCTCCTCTGCGAAGAAGATAGAACTTTCTCAGGAAGGACCTCCAACAAATCGGCGTCATCGGCATCGGAAGCAGGATCAATGGATTGGAGTGGTCGAAGGGACGTCAAGGTGTGTGTAAAATTAATATGAAGTTTGTAGGACAAGGAAAGAGTAGGAAAGGCACTTTATTTTCCATTTGCTTGGTAGCTCGTCTCCAACAGCTTGTTAGATGCTGCTGTCGAAAACCGTTTGCGTGCCACTGTACGCTTTACTCATCCGGATTGATGTCCATCTCCCAGATCACAGTGTACCAGCAATGCACTTCTCAGCTCCTCTTCTGTTGTGATATCGCCCAGATCTCTGTACTCAACCACTGCCTCCTGGGATAGAGCTCGTACATCCGCCTTCTTGTCAAGAGACTTTTCGACGAGCTATTTAAAGGCCGAGCTCTTGATCGAAGAGTTCGTCTTCAGCTCAAATAGTATCTCGCCTTTCGGGATACGTCTGGTTAGATGTTACATAATGTTACAGTTGCTATACATCAATAGAGACGGATGGTTGTCTACAAACTACGAAAAAGTCATGTAAATTTCCGTGCCTTGAGACCGACACATGCAAGCGGCCCAAATGACTTAAGAATTAGTTGAAAGAAACGAGAAAATCAATTCAATCAAGCGTACTTTTCGTCGAGTTGCGTATGCTTCGGCTTAGGAACACTTAATTTTACGTGACATGTTTGTTTACGTTCCATAATTTACGTCAAAGATGGATTACGACTCGTGTTAAAATAGTTAATTCTAAGTGTGTAGCCACATTGAAGTATTGAGCGAAAACCCAAAACTTGCCAAAATGCCCCTATTTTAGGCCCATACATAAATTCAGCAATCGACTAAATTTTCAATATCGACCAAAAATATCCATTAGTAACGTCCCAATGACGCGTTCATCTAGATAAAATTGATAAATAGCAGATTTTTAACGATGGGCCCAATTTTAGATCCATAGGCCAAATTTAGAGCCTTTTCCCCTATATAAAAAATATATGTTGAGTAAAAAAAGTCTCAATTTTAAAGGAAAAATATAAAAACATATTGTGCCCTCTGTCTACAAACCATTATAACCATAAAAATAAATACAATCAATGTTTATGAATACAACATCCCATTTTTTTCGATTTTATTCAGTATTTTTAATAACCTTTCATTTAACATTTTGATCTTTGGTTCAAAAGTTATAAATTTTTGAAAAAAATCATTTTTGGAAAAAAAAAAAAACATATTTTTTGGATCACCTTAACATGGAAATGGTCACCCTAATGACAACATAAAAAATATGGGTCTAATATTTTGCGATAAGGAGCAAAACTACATTTTTTTTTGAAAATCTAAGAACCACTAAATCGTTTTGCTATGGAATGGCTGACATTGTATATTTTGGTCATGCACATTTCTATTTGACTTCAACTCAATTTTACCCACAGTGCCAACGACTAGCACATGCTTCTCTCACCGCACCGGTGGGTTTCTGTTAACTCGTCGCTTCTTCACACCATCATCGATCCGTTGTAGATACCCCCCGACTTGGAACACTTACTTTCGTGGCGAGGAGCGGTGTGACTTTTTTTTTTCGTGCGGTATTGTTCGTTTTTGGGAGACAATCTTACTTTCGATGGCTGTGGCATCGAAAACGACTGAGGTAAAACACGTGGATAAGGTTTTGGTCAGTCGGTAGAGCCGTTTAGTTCAACTTCATTAGCTGCCCGAGCCGTGTGTGCGCATCGAATGGCATCGTGTGGGGAGCTGGTGGCGATTCTGTCGGTCCTGGTGGTTGGCATCCACTGGTTGGCGATACTTCCGGTGACTTCCGGGGGGCAGTTTCAAGCGGTTGGGGCGAAGTGGTCCAGTCGTTTCGGATTGGGAGCTCGAGAAAATGTAAATATGTTTGAATTAGTAACGAGGTGTTAATTGGTGGTTACGGGTCGAGTGTGGTACGATGGTGATGATTGATGGGTGAAATTGTATTTTTCTTTATTTTATAAACCGTTTGGCCACATTGAAGGAGGTAGCTGTGAGCGAAGGCAATCATTCGGATACAGGAGAACAGGAAAACGAAGACTTGAAGGCACCTACATCGAATTTAGGCTGGTTGACGTGGTTGACGAATGTATTTCGATTGCCAATTGTTAGTGTCTTTGCATATCGTGCAGAACCGACTAGCTGTCCGTTATGTGGTGAGTAGCGTTGTAACGGTAATTTAACCGATTGATTTTTCGCATTTCGATGAGCAATATGTTTATGTTTATGACTGCTTGTTTGCATCAATTGCCAGCCAGAATGCCTAGCCTACGAAATTCAAGCTGTAATGGCAATGTGGTAATCAATTTTCATGATTGTTCTTCTATTAGAAAGGTGTGAATCGCCTTAGACCTGATTGAAATCAATTAGGTTTACCGTGTAGCAACAATGACGTAGGGGCCTCATAGCCTAGTCAGTAAAGGCACGGTATTATCAAGCCGAAGGCGGCGGGTTCGATTCCCGGTCCGGTCGAGGGAATCTTTCGGGTTGGAAATTTTCTCGACTTCCCTGGGCATAGAGTGTCATTGTGCTTGCCACACAATATACAAATTCATGCGTTGGTAATTGGCATCGAAAGCTCTCAATTAATAACTGTGGAAGTGCATTTAGAACACTAAGTTGAGAGCACGCAATAAGCTAATATGCGCTAAGCAAATAAGCTTGAAATGCGAATAAGAAGAAGAAGAACAATGACGTATACACCAAAAGAAAAATTGATCAAGGAAACAACGTTGTTCAGGTATCCTATTTTCATTCAACTAAGCTGTCAATTTATTTCGGAAAAGTGAATATACGTGTTATTTTTATCATTATTGGGAAGTACAACGAAATACGATGGATATTTTACTTTAGAATTTCTCCTAAAGCCCACAGAGGCACTGCATAACAAATTTATTCCGTGATCTCTTGCAGATTTCTGTGTAAATTAACATTATTGGCATGTTAGTTGGTGTGGTTTTGGATGGTTCATATGGGGTTCTCATATGCTTCCTAGTATTGCTGTAGCTGAAGCTCCATGCTCCTGGATATATTCTCAAGCTCTGGTAGCTCTACAAACTACTAAATATTGAGTCGAGCAAGGGACTTCAGTGGAATAGCTCTATCTAAACGAGTCGTTAGATTGACTCCTTAGATGTTGGCAGCCCCCTTCAACAATCTAGAATGCAAGTTCAGAATTACTAAGATAGCAAAAACCAGCAAGCACAACTGAGTCGTGATGCTTTTTTCCCCTTTGTTCGGGACATAAAACCACTGCGACCAGTAATATGATCTAGTATAGTATATACCATGTCCTTAGTTAAGTTCATGTCGTATTACTCCATCACAGTTGTCATTCTTGCCTTCATAACAAGGAATCGATTCTTATTGAAAGGTCCCGCTCTTTATACCCTTCCAAGAGTGAGAACACCCTCCAAAGGCGCGCCCCTTTCTCAGTCAAATTGATATCTTTTGCAACAAAATTAAGCAATGACTCCAATAATGACATGCATCAGAACCCTAGTCTTAACCACTTTAAACTAGGGAACAACGAATAGAATATTAGGAATCACATAGATGAATGCAAACTAACTCGTGTTTTCCTTGTTTTAAGATCACTTCGATAGACAACAAGGCATAAAAATCAACAAGGACTAAGATGTGATCCTTTGATTACTGAAAAATTCTGTTCCCTCAGCATGCTTGGTATACACATTTGTACACACCAACTGCTCATTTGTTAATAACTTTTCACTCAGTTGTTGAAATTTGTTTTTCTTTAAGGTAATTGATAGATTAGGAAGCTTACTATAAATATGCAAAAAGTAGATAAATCTTAACATTTGAATCAACACCAATGAATTTTCACTCTTATAGTCCAAGATGTGTAGCGAGCATTTCTCACTTCATTTTCACAACGCAAAAACAAATACAGTTTATTACTAGAATTAAAATCTACTTTGTTTTATGTATCTATAACAAGCTTAAACTCTATTCTATCTACTGCTTCAAAAAGAACTATGTTTTGTCAACTCTGTGTCAAGTTATTTGCAAATGAGCAGTTCGTGACCAAAACTGTGTATGCCAAGCATGTCCCTCAGTTTGTAGTAGTCAGGACTAGGAATCGGTGGTAGATCTTACATTCCGTAACGTACCACGAAACGGTGATCTACCCACGTTATGGACTAGTCGAGAGGCTTAGGGGCTTCCACAATGCGACAGACCGGGCGTTCTGGTTTGGCTGGAAAATTAGATATGGACTTGAAAGTGATAACAGGTTGCATACCAATCACGTGTTTTGTGATGAACTGAAGTAGTTTTTTTGCCCGTTGGTCGAAGCCTCGAATTCCCGTTTGACCAAGAAACTGGAACTACGTTCATAGTGACTATGTGACTACTATTAGGTTTCAAAAAGAAAGCTCTAAGCTTATGTGGGCATATTATAAGTTGAGTTAGGGAAGCGTTGGGTGAAATCTTCCATTTTTATAATTAAGAAGTGAAAATATCTAAACTTTTCTGCAGTCTGCTGCAAATAAAACGAAAACTTTTTCCTTCAGCGGAAATGCTTGTGTCATCAATGAACAAAGATTTGTGGCAACCCTGGGTAAATCAGAGAGGTCCGAAGCAAAAATGTTATACAATATAGGTCTAATAATACTACCTCGAGGAACTCCCAATCTAACAGGTAGTCGATCAGATTTGGAATTAACCTGTAGAGTTCTTTAAGTTAAATATTTTTTGAATTAATTAAAATAAATTTTGAATTAATTTCATAATACAGAGTAGAAACTTAAACTTTTTCAAACTAGCAATCAATCCTTTATGCCAAATACTATCGAACACTATCGAAAGTTTTTTCTATATTCAGAAGAGCAACTCCAGTTGAGCAGCCTTCAGATTTGTTTGAACGAATCAAACTTGTAACTCTTAAGAGTTGATAAGAATGAGAATGAGCCTATGGCGAGATCCAAACTGCTCATCTGCAAAAATAGAGTTCGTATTGATGTGAAGCATCATTCTATTTAACATTATCTTTTCAAAAAGTTTACTTATTGAAGAAAGCAAACTTATTGGACGGTAGCTAGAAGCTTCAGTTGGATTTTTATCCGGCTTCAAAATTGGAACAACTTTTGTATTTTTCCATTTATCAGAATGGAAACATTATTAAAATAATTTTACAAAGAATAACAATAGACAATTTCATCATCGCCTGGAGCTTTCATATTATAAACTTAGATCTTATTTCGTCCAAATCAGTCCCCCAGGAATCATCAAAAATATTTTCCCGAGAGAAAATATTCAGATAATTCCGAGCAACTTGATTCTTAATAGGACTTGTAAGACCAAAATGAAATTATGGGAATTCTCGAATTGCTTAGCACGTTTCTGAGCTTTTTGTTTGGAGCTCGGATCTCAGGGCACATTATTCCTCAGGGCAGAGCATCACTTTTTAATTTGCTTTTGCAAATCTCGCTTGATAGTTTTCATGGCAGTATCACGTGTTCTTTGATACTGCCACCTACGGACATTTTTCAGGCGGATCAAGAGCTGAAGATCGTCGTCTATTATAATTGAATCGAATGTAACCTCACATTTTGATACTGAGGCAGCTCTCGCTTTAACTATAGAAGTAGTCAGAGGTTCGAGAGCATAATAAATTTCATCTTTGGTTTGCAAAGGAATATTTGGATCAAAGTTATATTCCATAAATGTTCGATATTACTACCAATCAGCTCTATGGTAATTGAAAGTAGAGCAGTTGGGATTAGAAATTAGGATTTATCAAAACTGGAAGGTGATCAAAACCGAAGTCAGCATGGGTAACCAGTTGGCTATAAAGTTGACTTGAGTTAATTAAGAATCAATGGTTGAGGTTTTCTTGCTGAAGAAAAACACGTTGGGCAGTTTGGATATTCCATAGGCAGAACAACCATCAAACAGAAAATTTTCATTGGAATTGATTTGAGCATGATTTCATGAGCGGTGTTTTGCATTGTAATCACCAATAATGAAGAATTTAGACCTATGACGGGTAAGTTTCTGAAGGTCACCCTTGAGAAAATTCGTTTATTTGCCTACGCATCGGAATGAAAAATAAAACGTAGGTAAGTTGTTCTAATTTTGATTCGACAGAACGCCTAAACAAATACTCAAATGAAGAAAGAATTTGATGTTTGATTCGTCTATGAACAATGATGGCAACACCACCACTGGCTCCACTAAGACGATCATTTCCTTACACGCTACAGTTTACTCACCGGGTGAGTCGATCGTACTCACTTTCGTCCGATGTATCGAGTTGTCAAAAGCTCAGTAAACAAGAAATGTCAGACTGAGTAAAATCCACTCAGTCAGCAAAATCCTGGACTTAGAAAAAATGTCAACCATGTTGGAGGAAACGTCCTAGAAAACGGGTGAATGTTTCACTCAAAACGGGCGAAAATTCCTTCAGGTAAGTAGAAATTGCCATTGTTGAACCATTTTCTGCTCCGGTAGAATGAGTCCGGAGCAGATAATTTTCATTTCCTTAAGTAAAATCAAAACAAAAACCCCCCCGCAACTGAAAATATCGCTGAGTGGATTTGAATCAGTCCACGTGAGAACGTCGTTTACTCAATAGTGAGTCAACATAAGGCTACTCAATTTTGAGTAGCCCTACTTGCCGCTGAGATGAGTACATTCGACTCAATTTTGAGTTGACCAGAATAAGCGTGTATGGTCAGATTTAGGCCGTTCGCAATGCTGTTATATTTTATATGGACTGTGTCAATTTGAATCTACGTAGAACAGAAAGGCACCCCTCGCAATGCTAAGTTGCAGTTTCATTATTCGAGTACTAATTTGCACTACATTTGCAGCTGCTCGAATATTCTGTTTTATTTATGAGCGGGTTAGAAACACGAATGGAATTCTGTTTCAAATTTCTATGGATGTGTGGAGCTTCTAATCTGACAGATGGCAGACGGCCTGGGAGGAAACGAGGTGACGAAACGAAATCTCATTCTGTTTTTGCTCGGAGCCGACAAATTTATCGAGCAAATTTGCTTTACATCATAGAAATTTCTCAGGAAAACAGATGACTCATAATTTTCCCTAAGGTCTTCAGATGATTAGAGATCTACAAAAACTTCCCTTGTTTTTCTTTCAATACTTCTGGTTCATCATGGTTGCTCAGAAATTATTCCAAAGGCCATCAGGTGATAAGAGAGCTTCATTAAATCCTCAGGATATGTGAACATGCCTTCAGGTTAAATATGTACTTTTCTGAAGCTATACTATACAACCATTCAAATTACTCTCAGATATTCTCTCATGATACCACGTGACTCAGAATTTATACCAAAGATCTTCAGGTAATCCGATCTGACCAGATCAATACTTCTGGATGATCAACTATTATTATGAAGATCTTAGACTGTACAACATTCAAATGTCATTCCTCGGAGATTCTTTCATGATACCAGGTGTCTCAGAATGTATTCCAAAGACCTTCGAGTGCTCATAGGTATTCAAACACGTCTCAGGATATTTTCTCAATACTTCAGGATCATTAAGTTTTATTCTGAACATTTTCAACTGTCCAACAATTCTAATAACACAGCGTTCACTTGGCTCTCGACAGAAGTAGGCCACGCTCGATGTGTGTCACACGATCGTCTGTTTTCTCGGCAGCAACCATTGTGTGGTCCTCCTCATTGTTCTTCATCAGCAGTTCTTTCGGTCGATGCGTCGTCGACTTTGGAAAGGAACCGTTTCGTGATGAGTGTGTGAGTGCTGACCACGTTTTGCGTCCATTGCTGCAATGGAAGCGCTCTGCCCCCCGTTGGCGGTACTGCCATATAATGAAACCACTAGAAGCGGATCCTGTTCTGAAGGAGGATGCTTTTTGGGTAGTGGTAGATAAGGTGTTTATTGTGTTGTACCTTTTGACTATAGTTTTAAGATGTTCTGTAAAGTGAACAAGAATCCTCGGCTCAGTGAAGTTAGTTCGATTGAGCCTTATCAAATAAATTAATGATAAAAAACAATTCAAATAACGTCTCTTCGGTATTATCTCGTGATACCAGGTGTCTCAAAAATTATTGCAAAAACCTTCAGGTGCCTACAGGTCTCCAAATCTTATCAGGATATTTTTTGAATACCTCAGGATGATCAAGTATTATTCTGAAGATCTTCTACTGTCCAACTACCGTCTCTCAGATATTCTCTCGTGATATAAGCTGTCTCAGAAATTATTGCAAAGATCTTCAGGTGCTAATAGTTCTCCATACACATCTCTGGATATTTTTTCCAAAACATCCTGGTTCACTGACCACCCTGCATGTTTTGATGGCAAAATAGTCCGGGATCTTTTCTTGGGGTTCGTACTCGTTACCTGATACTAGATTACGTTGTTGTAATCATTTTGTTCCAGGAAACATTTTTTAATCAGAATCACCGTTCGTACTAAAATCACCGAAGCAAACAAAATTTACACACACACACATAGGTACACAGCAAAAAAAATGTAATATGGATCAACGTTATTCAAGCTGATGTATGAAATAATGATGTAATAGCAAAAAGCAGATACAATATTACATCAATGGATGTAATTTTGTTCGCAAAATCGATGTACACCGTACAATGTGATATTACACAACCGATGGATTGACCTGGTTGCAGCAGTTTCGATGTAATATTCAACAACTTTTTTTGCTGTGTAGGTATGAATGCAAATGACCTTTTTAAACTATGCGTTGCGCTGATCGTATTGCAGTTTCATTTCTGACAGTTTCAAATTTTAGAACAGTCGAGTAATTAGAAACAATTTTGAAACTCAGCATTGCGAACGGCCTTAAGTAACGTTTCAACAATTAACAATTTGCACGTTATGAACTCTCAAAAAGTTAAATAGCTCGTCTTAATTATTTTAAGAGATGAAGTATTCCAATTGAAAATATGTAATGATTTCAAATCCATTACTAAATTTCAACGTCATGGCTATGTTATTAGCAAATTTAACTGCAGTTTGAATATAATGAAGTATTGAGTTAGTTTTCAGCATTTCAGTAATCATGTCGATTAATAATTTCTGTAAAATTCCATTTTATGAGCGGTAATGCTAACGAAGTCATAATTATGTTGACTAGAATTTTTATTTTTATTTCTACCAACTGCAAGGAGGATAGCAGTCTAGGTAGCTTCATTTGCTTGCTGATCATTGTTAGCATAACTTGTAGTTTATGAGCTATTTGTACCTACGGGTACGAATGTAGAATTTGTACCTGTTCAGGAACGTAGAGCGTTTCCTACCAATCGCTTCGAACGAGATTGTAGGTACGCTTTGCGAATCTTACATGTCAAAAAAGGGTTTGTGGTTTCCACCACAAATTGAACATTTAAATTTCTTAGGATGCTTCTTCACATGACAGACGTCCTTTGCGTGAGAGGAATCACCACAATTCATGCATTTAGCTGGCATGTAGCAATTGTTTGTTGCGTGGCCCCATCCTTCAGATTTCCTCCAGTCTTCCTGAAATGTTCCCAATTCACTCGGACATGGAGCATAAGGCTAACTTTTTCTATGGCTTTAAGATTGCTTAAGCTCAGTAGACCTGAAGTGAAATAAATAAAAATCATTAGATATGCGTGAATCACCAGGACGGGATTTCATTTTTTATTCCAATTACTTGGACTGGCACAACTCCAAGTTATTTTGTCAATTCATCTTTGATCTGATCCAGGGATTCACCACCGGTCAGATATATGATGGCAACCTTGAACGGATGTTCAGATTTAGCGTCGTAAGTAAAACAATTGTGTTGGAGACGTTTGAATCCGTCCAAGGTTTCAGCCAATACACGGCATTCACTACGATGACCAATTTGAAGTGAAAACTAGAATTTAACGAAGTTCTAAAGTTCCGGGCGAAGAGCATGGAAATCGGAAGTTGTTATCACAATAGGGGGAATCTTTTCCTTCTTGGCATTAAGCCGGCAAAATTTACTAGATTTTTTCCTGGATGATGGATCTTTCTTATCATCCGTCAGCAAATCAAATTGATTGCTTAAATTAATTTCATCACAAGGGGGATCTAGAGATCACCCTTTTCTTGTGCACTTAGGTGTCGTGGCGCACCAGTAACCTTTTATCCAAAGACTTCCAAGCAGATTATTTTAAGAATCGATCGAAGAGGAATTTTCCAAATCAATATCCAAGCATAATTACCTCGGGTAGGTTCCAAACAAGGTAGAAATTTTACAGGAATATTGAGCAATGAAAAGTGCTGTTTAAATTTGTTGTAGCTTTAGGTAGCAGTAACACTTCCTTCAGCTAAAAGCAAATAGATTGCGGACTGGAACAATTCACCTTGGTTTTAGTGACTGGTGACTGACCAAGCGATTCCAGCGTAGTGTTAAGAGTTGAAAATGATGATTCAAGGTTTGCGGTAGCTTCTACATCATCGTTGTGAATTTGAATCTATGTTTTAAACATAAACAACATGAAAACAGAATATGAGTTTCCTTGCTCAACAATTTATCTAGGACAGCTACTTTCGCAGCGTTTTCTCTAACTGCTCTATCACACTGAACGCAGATTTTGTGACCTTCAATCACGTACTTTATGTAATGATGTAAACCCTCGCGATATTTTGTCGAAATAGTCTTCCAATTTTTTCGCAGAATATTGGCATGCACATTCAAAGGATTGCAGCATTGCTTTTGCTTGGCTGCATAAAATCGACCCTACTGATTTGCATGGCGTTTGCACACAGTTTTCAAACAAAAAACGCCGGACCGAAGTTTGAACAGGTTCCATTCCCAGATAAGCACAACCCGCATAAATGTGAACCATTACTTGACCTTACCAAAAATCTTTAAAAATTGTTTATAATCCCTGTTAAACTTTTTCTGAAATGGTTATGGAACTTTACGTGAACGTTTGTGTGATAAAGTTTTAACCTTATGTATTGTGGTGTTTTGGAAGTGGACCTTACAAATAATGGGTTGTTAAGAACCATTACCATTCCAAATTCTTGTTTTCTCCATACATTTTATTAAAGGACTTATATTATAACCTTTTTGTTTATGATTTCAGAACTTTAATGGTAATGGTTATGGTAGTCAGTAAGGTCCATGGGTGCTTTTGTAACATTGATCAACTTTATGTGGAATATGTCACGAATTGGTTGCCTGTAAATTAAAGATTATCAATTCACCAATTGACCGATAATACAAAAGCAAATATTAGCAAATTTGTTGCAGTATAATTTGTATCTTTCAGATTAATGCCGATCGCGATGGAACCTTGAAGACACCTCAGCGGGAGTTCTGCCATGCCATCTATCGTACATTTCATCCATCATCTTCAATCTGCTAACTTTATTGCTTCCACTTGAAAAATGTTTTATTGTTGAAATTTGTAGCTGATTATGATTTAACTTGAAAAGACATAGAGGTTTTGTGCCTACGGGAGAAGAGGTAGTTAAATTATTTTCACTCCCGCGGGTTTTCCCCTCTATCAATAAAAAAAAAATATATTCAACACATCATAACTCCTTCCTATTATTCAGCTACGAATGTAACAACGATGGTGAGTTCACCATGTTATATCTTCATTTTATTCCAGCAGACAGCAATTTCAAATTTATAAAAAAAAAATCTACATATGCCAGCAACACTGACTGGGTGTATCCTATGGCTTACCTTCCCTACTAACATAATTCCTAAATTCCCGAGACATTTATGAGGGGTCGTAGAGTTCTCTGCATCTCTCTTAAGTAAATGTTGGACTAACATACCTTTCCTATCCCTACCAGTTGTAAGGACGTGGCCAGGACAATCCTTATCTGTTGGAGCGGGATGTTTCTTTATCTGGGAGATAGTATTTATTTCCTACTTACTATCTGTCCGGTTACAGAAATCCGTCTTGCTCTTATAGTTTTGAATTCGTACCACCTACGATATTGTGCAACTTGTTCGATGCTAATGCTAATGCTAATGCTAATTTTTGGTAAGGTCAATTTATCGTTTGCGTTTATGCGGGAATCCAATTGAACACATCCTTTTCTACTCAAAAGTAACAACTGCAAACCTAAAGGTCCCTTTAGACTATCTGATTTTGACCACCACCATACTAAAAAATCTGCTCGATTTTACTTTCGACACACTTTGTCGATCCCTCCTGTTTGCTGGTGTTCACACGGCTTGCACATGTTGAAAGAACTGTCAACTGTATCAGGAATCAACAGTAAATACTTCCATCATGAATTGAAAATTCTGTAAAGATTTCTGAAGTACTGTATTTCTGCTCTGAATATATATGAACTGCCCTGAAGTTCAATAAATTTCTCAGTAGATCTCCCAACATCTCTAAAGTTCTGTACATTTGTTGTGGATTCTTGGACTTCCATAAAGTTCTGCAGATTTATCTGAAATTCTTTGAAATTCCCCAAAGCTCTACAAATGACCTGAAAATATTTGAACTTCCCTGAAGTTTAAAAATTTTTTCTGAAGACATACGAATTTCTCTGAAGTTGTGTAAATACTTCCAAAGATCGGCGAACCTTCCCGAGGTTCTGTGAGTTTTGCTGAAGTTTTGCAATTTAGTCTAAAAATTTATGAACCTTGTACTTCATATCAACCCATTTCCAACTTCCATGGAGTTCTGCAAAATCTTGGACTTCTGTACTTCGCTGAGATTTGTTTTTGAAATTGAAGTACTTTTCTGAAATTTTACGAATTTTTCTGAAGATCTCACGTTTTTCTGAAACTGTGAAGCTTTCTGAACCTCTGAATGTCTCTGAAGATCTGCAAAATTCCTTGTAGCTCTGAAGATTTCTCCTAATATCTACTCTTCTGAAGTTCTGCAAATATCTTTAAAGTTCTGTAAAGTTAATGAAGCTCCGTAGTTCTATTCTCAATATCTACGAATTAACTTGAGGCTCAATAAATTTCTCAGTAGATCTGCCAACTTCTCTGCGGTTTTGTAAAATCCTCTGTAGGCTCTCGGGCTTCCCCGAAGATCTTCTAAATTACTTAAAATTCTCAAAATTTGTCTGAAAATATTTGAGCTTCCTTGAAGTTTTGAATGTTTCTCTCAAGATCTACAAATTTACCTTAAATCGTAGAAATATTTTTTTTTTAAATCGCCGTGCTTCCCAGAAGTTCTGCAAATTTGATTGAAGATCCATTAAATTTTCCGAGATTCTAAAAATGTATCCGAAAGCAAACTTTTTTGAAGGTCTTCAAATTTATCTGAAGGTCTATGACCATTCTTGTGATTTTACCAAAAGTTCTGTTTATTTTTTTTTTCAAAGTTTTTTTTTCCTTGATTTGTTTTCCATCGATCTTGTTTTCCGTACTGAGCACCAATGCTACCGATGCCAGGAAGGCAGCTCCCACACCTGGACCCTACTTATCGACCCATCAACACATGAACCGGGGACCAACGGCTTTACTTCCCTTCCGAAGGAAGGCGAGATCAGAGATGTTATGCCTCAGAACATCCCGGCGGCGCCGACTGGGATTGAACCCAGGCCTGCTGGGGTGAGAAGCAATCACGCTTACCACTGCACCACCGGCGCCGCTGTTTTTTCAAAGTTCTGTAGCTTTGTTCTGAAAATCTACGAACTTTTCTGATGTTCGATAATTTTTCAGTAGATCTCCAAACTTCTATGGATTTTTTTCAAATTTCACTGTTGATTCTTGGACTTGTCTGAAATTCTGCCAGTTTCCCTGAAAATTTGCAAAATTTCCCTTTTAGTTTTACAAATTGATCTGAAAACATTTTAGCTTGCTTAAAGTTTTGAAAATTTCCTTGCACATTTTTTGAAGATCTATGATCTCTCTTTCAATTTCTGTAATATATTCTGAAGTTTTGTGGTTCTTCAAGATCTACGAATTACCCTGAAGCTCAACAAATTTGTCAGTAGATTGCCGAACCTCTCTGAAGCTCTAAAATATTCTTAGAAGGCTCTCAGACTTTTCTGAAGGCCTGCAAATTTCTCTGAAGCTGTTTTAAATTCCCTAAAGGTCTAAAAATGTATTCCTAACTTATTTTAGATTCTTTGAAGTTATTAAGATTTCTCTGAAGTTTGACAAAGCTGTGTACATATATAAAAAAGGTGAATTTCTCGTAAGTTGTGAAAGTTTCTGTAAAAATCCACTAACATCCCTGAGATCCTGGAAATTTCTTTGAAAATGTGATATTTTTTCTGAAGTTCTGTTTATTTATTTAAAACTCTTACAGCTTTCTGAAGTTCAGTTCTACTTCCCTGAAGCTAAACAAATTTCTCAGTGAATCTCCAAACATCACTGAAGTTTTATTAATTTCTGTAAGCTGTGTAGCTTGGTCATTCTCTAAAACAGGCCTGATAGGACTGGGAACTTCAAATAATAATTAATCATTTCAAATGAACTAAATGTTGAGAAGACGCATCTGTGCACTTTAAAAATTCATACATGGAAACCACACAAATTCAAGAAATAAACATCATGTCAAGTAAAAAAAAATCCATGCCATGATCAAACCCTTACGGCACCTTTCGGCCAAAAACACTGGAAAATGAAAATCAGTCCAGTCATACACAGGACAATATTAAATTGTGCAATCGGTTTACCTTGCTGCTGCATGCCAACAATACACAATTCAAGTGCTCTTTTGCGGTTCAAATACATGAAATTTTAGAAGAAGAAAAATCAAGATTTTCACCTCACTTGCGGCTATTTTGCTGAATGAGTCAAATGAAAATTAAACACAAACCTATTTCGTTCGACAAATCAAACGACAAATCTAATCATTATGTCGAAAAAGTGTGAACCAATCAGACCAACAAATCAGATAGTCAAAACGTACCTTCAGCTGGGTTTATTCTGACGTATCTCAGGTTATTTTCGTAAACAAAGCTTATTGATATCAAGTTGGCCGTGACAAACTAACGGGTGATAACTAAAAATTCAGATTTTTAGTAAAAGACATGGGTAGAAACATGAAAACTGATGTACTCCATTTGACGGTAAACTACTCTTCATTAGGCCGGAACAAATATCAAGTTTTTCTTTTGTCACCCCCCCCCCCCTTCAAAATTTTGGAATATCACCAAGGGGGAAATAAAATAAAACTTTCAGTGTATATTTATTTTTCGCAAATTCATTTGGGTACGGATACTCGCTTTGCTAGATTTTACTATGTTCTTGTTGTTGTTGTTGTATCACCTAGTTCTTTTAAAGAATTTTCACATAAATTGGTGCTTGACCTGTACGGCATGACAGGTCTTTGAAATCGGATCAGTTTCAGTTGTTGGAAACGGATTTCATCGAACATCATTCCTAATCTTGTTTGGCAATTCACTAGGTAAGCCGTCTTCAATCTGATCGATCCCTCTTGTTCGTTGCGCACATCTTCGTCTTGTTCCAGTCGGATCACTACCAAGAACCATTTTCATTGGGTCGTTATCCGACATTATTACGATGTTCCCAGCCCACCGTAGTCACCAGATTTTTGCATTCGATCTAAATTTCTTAACTTACAAACCTTCTGCAATGATACTTAATGATTCACTTCTTTTCTACAGTGATTCAACAATTTCCGAGCTAAATCCAATCTTTTCAAAATTGGTTTAAAATTTTTAGAAGTGAGACCAAATCAGAAACGATTCAGGAATTCCTAACTGAGGTGACACTTTTCAAAGCAGATTCAAAACTGAGTCTGAACTTTTTTGAAACTTTCGAATAAGTCATCAATATTTTTCTAACTGAGCCTAAACTTTTCTGTTATGTTATTCAATCCTAAGTTGTCAAAGCTTTCCTGAAGTGATTCAACATATACCGAATCCAAGTTTTAAATAATTAGTTTTGCTTTTTCTGAAGTTAGGCAACATTAGCTGATTAATCCTTTTCCTAAATGAATCCAAGGTTTCCTGCATTGATTCAACTTTTTCCGAACTGAAACCAAACTTGTCAGAGTGGGTTTGACATTTTCCTAAGTGAGCTCCAGATTTTTGTTAACTGCTTTGGCATTTGGCAAGGACACATTCTTGCTTAGGTGAAAGTGTAGAAAGTTTTCCGAAGTGAACCGACAATTTTTTTTAACCTAAATGTTCCAAATGGTGTCCAACCTTTTCTCAAGTGGTTCAAAACCTTCCTTAGGGAGTCCAAACTTTTCTGTTGAGTGATTGAATTATATTGAGCTTTCCTGAAGTGATTTACCTAACTTTCAGCGTAGATTCCGTTCCCTTAGATCCCTTCCTCGGTCTTGGGAGATTCACATCCTTCGAAAAATAGGCTGAGATTTTAAAGAATGGACTTTCGTGGGTTCATACCTGATGGTAGATTTTTTTAAGTAAGCACAATTGTTGAGAAAACTGGGTTTACATTCACAAAAAGTACGTATTTTCATAGACATTTGGATTTGATCAGCCAAGTTGGATTTTGGCTCCGTCCTTTGAAAAACAGGCTTGGATGTTATAGAATAGACCTTTGTGAGTTCATGCGTGATGGTGGATTTTTTTTGAAGCCAGGTTGGATTTCGGTTCAATCTTTTGAAATTTGTGCTTGGATTTAATAAAATGGAACTTGCTGAATACCGAAAGGACGCACCTGGTTAATATTCACAAAGGAAGGTATTTTCATAGTAAATTAATTTTTCTGTTTCGCCGAACTGAATTTTGGCTTCTATCTTTAAAAAATAAGCTTGTATTTTAAAAGATGTTGCTGAATCCATACGTGAGGGTTGAATTTTTTCAAGTTTTGAGAATACCGAGCTTAAATTCACGAAAGTACGTACTTTCACAAAAACATTGATTTTCTGTTGCCTAAGGCTGAAAGCCTCCTAAATAAAGCTAAATTAATTAATTAATTGATTTTCTGTTCTGCCAAGTTGAATTTCGGCTCCGATCCTTGAAAATAGACTTGAATTTTATAGAACGAACTTTGCTGAATCAATACGTGATGGTAAATTTTTTGAAGCATGCACAATTTTTAGAAAACGTATTTTTATAGAAATTTAGGTTTCTTGTTTAGCCAAGTTGAATTTCGGAGTGGATTTTACCGAATTGCTGAATCCATACGTATTTTCATAGAAATTTGGTTTTTCGGTTCAGCCAAATTGCATTTTGGCTCATATCTTTGAAAAATATTGTATTATTTTGAATGGACCTTGCTGAATCCATACGTGAAGGTTGAACCGGGTTTGCAGACTTGGGAAAACACCCACCGGCACTGCGAGCCGTGCAAGAATATTGCTCCCCGTTCAAAGCTAACACGCACTCGGTTTCGGTACCTCTTGTCGGCTCGCCACCGATACGAACAAGAAACCTGAACGCGGAGCCGTTTTATTCGGCTTGGTGCCGTGCTATGGTTATTCGGTGCGCTCCGTGCGGCTCCGTGCCAGGGTCCGGTGCCAGACAGAATGCAGTGCTTCTTTTTTCCACTATAGCAGTCTGCTAATTTTTTTTCGTTCCTTTTCTGATTGACCTTTCCGGCGATACTGTACCTCTTTACTCCTATGAGAAAACCCCACAAACAACTGTCATTATGTGCGTGAAGCATGGCGGGCTGTTCCGTTCTCTGTCGCTCAAATGAAAAATCTCAAAGGGACTGTTCATTAACTACGTATACAGTTTTTTGGGAGTCTTGACCCCCTGAAATTTTAAAATTTCTATGGACCGTGGACAATTGCCAAATCCCCCCTCCCCATTGTCTACGTAGTTTATGAACAGCACCTAAGGAACTATAACTCTGTTAAGAGCCAATGCCGTCAATGCGATTTTAACCATGTAGCATTAATGCGGCAAATATTATTGCCTTAAAACCATAGTTTTTTTTCCCGCAAAGATCAATTAAAAGTTAATTTTGTTGTTCTTTTTTTCACTGCTGAATACAATTTGCTTCACTATAACGTTATTTAGAAAACTTTCTCTAGTTTACGCAGCGCGGCACAATATGTACCAAACATAATCGTAGACGAGAATTGGCGTTGACGGCGACTCTGTAGCTCTTTACTCCTATGAGAAAATCCATAAGCAAACATCAGACTGCGCGTGAAACATGGCGGACTTTGTACTATCCTTTCACTCCACCGAAAATTCCCATCAGAAAATGTCTATATTTGCCGAAAGAGAAAATTTTTCGACGGTGCCAACGAAAATGGCCAACACATCCGTATCCGAACGAACCCTGTTCCTGTCGAGAAATGACAGACGCAATTAAGAACGCGTTTTAAGTTTGCTTCGCACCATGGATTCTTATGTAAAGGGAAAACCTGCTTGCCCATTTTTCAAATTTCAGAACAAATTTCTTGAGTTCATCGAGTATAATGAAACTATGAGCTACTTGCTACCACTTCCATTGAAAAACTCAGTTTTGACAAAAACGCAAATGGGACCGAGTATAGCGCAACACCAACAACGAACGATACGAAATCATGAGCGGTTCGTTGGCTCCGTGCCGCACGGTGCCGAGCCGAAGCCCGTAGCACCGCGTTCGGGTTTCTCTTTTGGTTCGGTGGCGTGCCAACATGTTGCACCGACACCGGGTGCTTTATCGAAGAAACCCAGTGCTGTGCATACATGAGTAGGTTGCCACCGAGCCGCACCGAGCGGTGTTTTTACCAAGTCTGCGGGTTTGTAATTCGAAAAGATTTTTTTTTTGTTTTCCTTTTCTGCTAAGTTGGATTTTGATACTGTCCTTTGAAAGTTATGCTTAGATTTCATAGAATTGACCTTGCTGAATTCATATGTGATGATTATTTTTTTAAGCACATACAAAGCCAGGTTTATATTGACAAAACTACGTATTTTTTTAAAATTTGGTTTTTATGTTCAGCCAAGATGGATTTTGGCTCCTTCCTTTGAATATTACGCTTGGATTTTGTTGAATAGACGTTCCTGAATCCATACGTCTAATTAGATTTTTTGAAGCACGAACAATTGTTGAGAAAACTGAGTTATATTAGGGTAGGGAGGAAGTATCGAAAACAGAACGTTTTTTTTCATAACAACTGTTATGTTTGCGGTATTCCGCTTGATGGTTTATCCGGAATTTATCAATACCCAAAAATCAATTGCTTTGATCCTATTCATCTACATTATTGAAAGGATACAAAAACTTATGCGCGAAATGTCTTGTTGATAACTCGAGTGTTACACATAATAAAATTAACATTTGTGGCATTAGTGTAAACAATCACGGCTTCAAAGAAGTATTCACACTTAGAAATTATCGCCGACTTCGGTTATTTTTACCGAAATCTGAACAGCTGAACTGTCCGGTAAAATTTATGCAATTCAATTCAATTGCTTTTCAGCTACTTTGAAACTAAATCTCCACTAAAATGACAAGATTTGATCATTTAAAGAAGGTTGAACATCCCAACTAACAATTTTAGCTGCAGACTAGCTTATACAGCAAAAAATTGCCTTATGCAGCTAATTTTTGTCTTTATAAGCTGATTTGCAGCTAAAATTGTTTGTTGGGATGTTTTGAAATTATTTTCAAATTCAATAGCCTTTAAAATTAAAGTCAATGTTTTACCGAACGTTCAGCTGTTCTGATTTCGGTAAAATTTACCGAACACGATAACAAAATCTTAGTGTGTAAGGCTAAAGCGAATGCTAAGAAAAAATGTTAGCGTTTGAAATATACGGTTTAGATATAATGTAAAACGAATTTCAAATGTTTTATTTTTTTTTTGGTTTATTTTTTATCCCCCCCCCCCTCTCGACTGGTGCGAGCCTCGAGTGACAAAAGAAAAACTTGTGATTTGTTCCGGCCTTATAGAAAGAAAAAAATTAACATTTCAATACAGTCTGTCATCAGCGGTACGGCGTGGCTTTGTCATGATGTGTCAAAAAGAGCATTGTATAACTTTTGTATCGATTTGTCCAATACATCTCTTGATATTATCAGTTATTTGGATGCATTCAATAGCTCTCGAATGTATTGGATTACAAACAAGCTAAACATCTAAAATAAGAATCTATTGGATGACTTCAAGAAAATTTATTTTAATGTTATCAACTGCAAACAACGCACAGTATGCAACACTGGAGAACAAATGACATTTTTGCATTCGGTTTGATTGAAAGTTGAAAGGTTCAGATTTTTAGTTAAGCTACAGATTTTTTAAGGGCTTTCATGCAAAGACCAACTTTCTATATCGAAGTATTTCGGAGTATAAGAAAAAAATTAAAACATGTTATCTTTAAAATTCAATACCTCCTGAATGGAAATTTTGTTTTATATCGATAGAAGATAATTATGCAAAAAACTCCGGTGAACATTTTGTCGTCATCAGATTTTGAAAAAAAAGTGGGGACATTTTGAGATATTTGCATTTTATGTTTTCAACACTGGATAAAAATCTGATCATACCATTTGTACGTCCAAAACATTTACTTTAACGGTACCTAATTTAATGGTTGCAGAGATATATAACATTGAAAATAGGTGTTTTTTTAGAAATAGGCACAAAAAGGCGGGGGTCTACAGCGGCGAGGGGTAGGTCGATTGACTTAAGACTTTGGATTTTTCAATATTGGTCCATAGTTTCGTTCCAATCGTAGAGGACGAGCAATTTTGCAAATGTACTCGGTCACTTGAGATAGAATGTCCCATAGGATTGATTATATAAATAAGTGTGGTTTCATTCTTAAGGTTCCAATAAAGTTACATATGCTTTTATCCATTAAAACATTATCTATCCTATTAAAACTTTCGATTATTTCAGCTTGCGGTGCCAACAGCAACGTCTCTCGCATTGTCGGTGGCTCCGATGCCCAGGAAGGCAAATACCCCTGGATGGTCGCCCTCTACTACAACAACCGGTTTATCTGTGGAGGATCTCTCATAAACGATCGGTACGTCCTGACGGCGGCCCATTGCGTCCACAATACCGATCGAAGCTTGTTTTCGGTAAAGTTCCTTCTGTACGACCGCGGTAGTCCTGCACCGGAATCCTTTGAGCGAAGAGTTTCCTACATCATGACCAATTGGTTCGTGAATGCCGTCGTGTTCATTATGAATGATTTGGCTCTTCTTAAGCTCAATGAAACGGTGCCGATCAACGATAGATTGTACCCAGTTTGTTTGCCAAAGGAAGGAGAAACCTACGCAGGGTATGACGTGAGTAACTGGTCTGTAGGTTCTTATTTCCTCCACTAAACTAATCATTTTCACTTCTTATCAACTTGTAGGGCATCATTACCGGTTGGGGTAAACTGGGCAACTTCAGTTTTCCTAAAAAACTTCAAGAAGTCACCGTACCGATCCTGTCGAGCGAAGAGTGTCGCAACCAAAGTGACTACTTCAAGTTCCAAATCAACGATGGCGTCCTCTGTGCGGGAGTTCCCGAAGGTGGTAAAGACTCCTGCCAAGGTGATAGTGGTGGCCCCATGCATATCGTAGATCCGGACACTGATAAATACGTTCTGGCAGGTGTCGTATCGTACGGCTTTGGATGTGCTCGGCCCAAGTACCCCGGAATTTACGCAAGGGTAAGCAGATTTCTCTCGTGGATCAACTTCAACGCCCGAGATGCATGCTGGTGTAGTTGACCGATTGACATTTGAATAAATAAACAATTGCTGTACGAGTCACGAGTTGAATGCGCGAGGGGATGGCCTACAGACCTTCGCAAATTTCTTTGAACTCTCCCTGTTTGGTGTATGTGTCATATCGCGCGGTGTATCACATTATCCGCATAATAGCTCACCATCATCGTTCAAGTTCAATGTTATCTGTGTCGATGCGGTCGATGGGGTGTCTTCTTCCCGGGCTAGGAAGTGATTCATTTGTTTAACTGTTTTTCTTAGTAATCGAACCAAAGCAAACGGGGAAAAAGGTGAACGCTTCTTCCTGCTTTGGTCGATGGGTGAAAGTTCCAATTCGGGGACAAAGCCAATCATGATGTTTGAACTGGTTGAATTCATGTGCGATAGAGTTGAACGGCTTGTGTAGGTTTACGAAGCTCAATTTTTCGCAAGTTTTGAGAGAAGCGGTGATAAGATTGGCGAGAGAGAGAGAGAGAGAGAGAGTTGTGCAAAAATGCGATCAGAAATGCTGGTTGGTTTTCGGAATTTCTGCGGCGAACTGACTTGAACCGTTTTTTTTTGTGACCGAAACTGCCTTGCCTAGGTACGTTTCGAAATTTTCTGATGGTAGCTAATGGGTTCGGGGCGTGGTTACTGGAGTCGATTTCCTGGGAAAGAATGCAGTAAAGTTAAGTTATGCTGCACTTTTTCAGGGTGGTCTGCATAAATCAGATTTGCATAAAAGGGTAGCAGCTTGATGATTTATGTTA
The DNA here is from genome assembly GCF_037179485.1 of Ochlerotatus camptorhynchus. NCBI lineage: Eukaryota > Metazoa > Arthropoda > Insecta > Diptera > Culicidae > Ochlerotatus > Ochlerotatus camptorhynchus. Next base: position 2,438,631 of record NW_027040756.1, on the reverse strand, counting down.
CATAGAGTGACTAATAATATATTATTAATATAGTATTATGTACGGTGAAGATCACTGCTTCAGCAGTTTCATCCCTTTTACAAAGTTGGACTTACATACCGCATGGAAAACCAACGTTTGATCCGATGTTCGGAGACGAAAGACGATATAAAAAAATGTCTGTATGTGTGCGTCTTCTTTTAAAACTTGTAATTTTATTTGAATGGCAAAATTGCGTTAGCTTTACGGAACCGATAATTCATGTGTGTAACATTACAAATTCTACTTAAATCTACTTCTAGTATGTATGGGACCGATTACTCGCAGTTTAATCTTATCCAAAGCATACGCAAAACGATGAAAAGTGCGTTATGTCATTAGGGCCGCTTGCAAGTGTCGGTCTCAGGGTACAGAAAATTACATGACTTATTCGTAGTGTGAAGTTATTGTTAAGAACGTAGCCATAATTTATTTTTCGGGATCCTGGATTTGGATGAAAAGTAACGTTTTCAACTTGAAGAAATTTTCAAAAATTTCGAAAAATTGTTCAGGGCTGAAAATAATAAACTAAGCCTTGGAAAATTTAGCAAGGCTTTTAAATCGAACCAATTTTTCAGGATTCTGGCAATTTGAAGTAGTTGCGTGTGATGTTTGAGGATATTTCATAAGATTATTTGGTAATTCCTAGCATATTTGTAAGTACCTTGGCATTCTGAGTTACCTTAGCATTCTGATTTACGATGGAATTCTGAGTTGCCTTAGAATTCCTGAATTTTAAGGTACTTTTGATAAAAGTTGATAGTATGTGCAAGTATGAGGTGAATTCCTCCTGAATTCAAACGGGAATTTCACTTTCTCTTGTACTAATTTGCATTCACTATTAACTTTCACTATCACTTTAAACTATAACAGATGCGTATTTCGTTTACTACTTGAAAACTTCTTCAGTGTCTAGTCAGCTGAGGAGGCTGCAAAGACTAGCTACTCTCTCAATAACTGGTGCAATAAGCAGCACACCAAGTATGGCACCAGATGCTCTACTTTATCTGCTTCCGTTGCATCAATTTATTCAAGTAGAAGCCGAAAGGAGTGCATTGAGGATCCGACGGTCACAGCACTTCCTTGAAGATGATCTTAGAGAACATATGATATGCCCTACGACGCCTTCCGTGGCGAAATCCGTTAAACCTACCACAATATGGAGATCGATGCAGATTATTGGGACTGCAGACGCTTGAGCAGAGACGGAATGATGCCCAAGCGGTGTTTGTAGCTAAACTTCTCACAGGAGAAACTGACGCACCGGAGTTACTAGGTCAACTTAACCTTTACGTTCCTGAACGATTACTTCGCCACCGGAACTTTTTACTGCTTGAGCCCCGCAACTCCTTGTACGGCCTTCATGATCCTGTCCGCTTTATGTCGACTAGGTTCAACGAAGTCTACATCCTCTTCGACTTCAACTCTACTGTGGCAACATTTAAGCGTAGACTGACTGAATTGCATTAATGGATCGAGTGCGATTCGTTATTGTGAAAGGTGAGTAATATTCCATTGCTCCTAAATTGTAACGATTATGCTACCTGTATCCTTTTTTTCTGGTTTCACCACTGCCGACGAGGATTGCTTCGGATGATGGATGTCCAATGGAGCTGATAGAATTATATTTTTTTTTAAGTTTTTGACTACAATTGATATTTGAAGTCATGTTCACTTTATATTATGTTCACGGATGTGCTTATTTTGTAATTTTTGTACTGTATTGTGAAAAGATATGGGGTTTTTACGCCATTTAAATTGGCTTTTCCCCATCACATTCATTAAGACGACAAAAAGTCAGATGAATAAATAAATAAATAAATCCTAAAATGTTCAATATTGATTCCTTAGTTTAGTGCATGTTGTATTACTCCACCTCTATTGAGAAATGATGAAGTATTTGGGTTTTTTACAGTTGTCATTCTTGCATTTATCGCAAGGATCCGACTCTAATCGAAAGGTACCGCTGTTTATACCCTTCGGAGTGTTGAAACACCTTCCAAAGGCGCGCCCTTTTGTCAGTCAAAATTTGATTCCTTAGCAAAAAAATTAAGGAATGACAGCAATAATGACCACCCGAGCAGGAGAAAAAACTAATGAATACCCAATTCTGATCTGATACCAAAATTTAGTATTGACCAGCATGACATAAGAGGTAAAATACCAAAGAATAATACCAAAAAATTGCAAGAAAAATACTTTATTAATATTTGATACTAAAAGAATACCTGGGTTGTATTCTTTTGGTATTACATTATTATAATTTGGTATTGGAATGGTATTGTGGGCACATTTTTTTGGTATTTTACCTCTTATGTCAAGCTCATCCATACCAATTTAAGTTATCGAGATATTCGTTCCTGCTCGGGCATGCATCAGACCCCTAGTCTTAACCACTTCAAACTAGGGAACCACGAATAGAAGATTAGGAATCACATAGGCGAAGACTAACTAACTAATTTTTCCTTGTTTCAAGATCATACTCGGTAGACAAAGCCGAGTCTTGTCACATTCAACAAGGCATAAAAAGTAACAAGGACTAAGATGTGTTCCTTGGATTACTGAAAAATCCTGTTCCACTAGTTTGAAGTTGTTAGTACCAGGAATCGGTAGTAAATCTTACATCCCGTAACGTACCACAAAAAGGTGATCTATCCCCGTTACGGGGCAAAAAAGGCCAACGACACGCGACGTTCCCATCCTTCAATATGTATATGAATCGGAATGACGTCGAAATGCTGTTAAATTCCTTTCAATATTTATATTTTCGGAATCAAGGTAACGTCTGGAGACCGTAAATCGATGTCGTTTTCAGTTCCAGAAAAAGAGAGAAATACTGTCAAAAACACTTCAATATGAGCATTTTTGAGAATGGAATAACGTCTAGAGACCGGATATGGAAATCGGAATGACGTCTAGAAATAGAAAACAAATGTCTTGAAATCCAAGATGGCAGCTACAGGATACAGGAAAAGTTGGAAATACTGTCAAATACTCATCAATATAGGTATTTTCGGATTCGCGGTGATAGCTACGGACTAGCATTTACTGTCCGATGCCATATTGAATTCCAAGATGGCAGCTTCTGGTTACAGATAAACTGGATAGTACTGTTAAATACCCTCACAATATGGGTAAGTTCGGAATGGGGACGATATGTAGTGGCTCAAAATCGATGCCCGACGCAATTTTGGAATCTAAGATGGCAGTCCTCTATTTTTATAAAACTGTCAAATACCCTACAATAGACGTAAAATTGATGGCTGACTCCATTCCGGCATTCAAATTTTCGGCATCTACACGTTGTCCTTGTTTAGAAAATATCCATATTGTAGAGTATTTTACAGTTTTTCTTGAAACAATGGCTGCCACCTTGGATTACAAAATGGCTTCGGACATAGTTTTTCGGCATATACACGTCGTTCCGGTTCTGATAATACCCATATTGTAGGGTATATGATAGTTTTTTTTTAACCGAGAGCCACCATGTTGGATTCGATTTTCGACATGAAAATAACCATATTATAGGGTATTTGACAGTTTTTTCTAAATTCAATGGCAGGCATCTTGGATAAACAAAAAATTGCGTCAGACATTGATTTTCGGCATCTACACGTCAGCCCCGTTCTAAAAATACCCATATTATAGGGTTGTTGGGTCGATAGGTAGGGTTCAGGTGTGGGAGCTGCCTCTCTAACTGCTCAGCACGGAAAACAAGATCGTATCATATTATAGGGTATTTGAAAGTTTTTCTGAAGTCAATGACCGCCATCTTGGATTCAAAAATGGCGTCAGACCTCGATTTTCTGGATGTACGCGTCGTACTTGTTCCGAAAACAACCATATTTGATAGTTTTTCTGAATCTGAGTGCCGCTATATTGGATTCCAAAATGGTGTCAGACAAATATTTTCGGGATGTACACGTCGAACACGTCCCGAAAATAACTACATGTTAGAAGTTGCCTCCCTGGTACAGTACTACCGAAGTACATAGAATTTCGAATGTTGAGACTTTAGCACAAATGTCCAACAAAATAATTAATAATTTCAGGCAAAAATCGTTGCAATCCTCAATTGCAACGATTAATTCCCTTTATACTTAGATAAGATTTAGTTTTAGTGTTTAGTTTTAAGATATCAATTGTTATACTGACATGCAGGTTAAAAAACCTGTTTAAAATACTGAATTGCCAAGACATGAACAATGTAAAAACACTTAGATATATATCATAACAATTAAGGCTGGTAAGTTACTGCAGTAACTGGAGCACCTAGGTTAAAATGAAATGTAATTTATTTTGAATTTGGAACAAATAAAGAGTTAAAAAAAAAAAAAAAAAAAAAAAAAAAAAAAAAAAAAAAAAACTACATGTTAGGAAATTTGACAGTTTTTCAGAATCTGAGAGCTGCCATTTTGGATTACAAAATGGCATCAGAAATAGATTTTCGGCATTGGTAGAACAATGGCCGCTATCTTGATTCAAGCTACTTCGAGTCAGAGGTGAAATCCCGTCAAAACAACACAATTCCAGTTATTTCAATGTTGTTATGTCTCGTATGCAAAGTGACAAACATTTACTAGAAAACGACCAGCGGCAGTTTTGTCGCGACAGAATGGAAGAATGGCATGACAGACTTTTTTCGTCAATAAATGGTAATGACATGGGTCAACAGTTTCCGTCAATCTTGTCGTCCGACGTACATGAAACAACTAAGTCGTTCTGGAAAACGTCACGCAACAAATGTTTCGTGACCAAATTAGAGAAAGACAATAGAAAATGTTTCCCATTTTTCGAAGTTTAAAAAGAAGCATGGGTATTAGACTGATGCAAAATTTGACTTTTTCGCTCCACAGTGCTTAAATGGTTTCAAATTGGATCCTGATTAGCCTCCAAAAGTTACAACTCATTTGGTTTGAAACAGACTTCGCACAAACCATTTGAAGTTTACATGTAAATTACTATGGGAAATCTCAACTTTTTGTTCATTTCCTTCTAGTCTTTTTCCATATTGAGCTGCGAAACAGTTTGATAGCCATTCTTATAGAAAACTTTCTCAGCTACAACTTAGCTGCAGATCGTTTCTATGCAAAACGAGACAGGAAAAAGTTATTAATTATTTAAGAGATTGGTAAACTTATGACATGATCAAGCAGCTGCTCTGTAGGCAACACTGTATTTTGCAGTGTGACATAGTAGCCATGATTTTTGTGTCCTATTCAACGCCCCAGAAACACCAATGTTGCCTGCTGAGCAGTTGATTGAGCATGATCATAAGACATCAGCGCATTGAACCATTGATAACTTTCGATCCTTGCATTTAATCAAAAAATGGTCTTGAGCAAAGTTGTAGCTGGGAAAATTTCCTACAAGTACAAATAAAAGTTTATGAAGGAAACCGATATGGTGAATTATTAGATAGACATGAACAAAAATCTTGGTTTTCCCATAGTAATTCCCATACAAACTTCAAATGGTTTGTGCCATTTCAGTTTCTCACCAAATGGGTTCAAATTTTGAGAGGTTTGTCAGGATCAGATTTGGAATCGTTTAAGTATTGTGGAGCGAAAATTTCAAATTTTGCATCACTCTAATGGGTATGTCAATTCGATCAAACGCTTTGCTGAAATCTGTTTACAACACTTCTACATGGCTTCCGTTATCCATTGCATTCAAGGAATAGTTAATTAATTCGAGCAAATTCGTAGTTGTTGAACGGCCTTTAAAGAGGCCAAGTTGCATAGTAGTTATTCTGTTATTAATTTGAAGACAGAGTTACAATCGCCTCGAAAAGTTTTGGAATGCAAGAGATAATAGCTATACCACGATAGTTACGTATGTCAGATTTTTTGCCCGATTTAAAGATAGGCACTAAAAACGAGTTTTTCCATATTTTAGGGAAGTTTCCGGATTGCAGTGACAGATTGAAAATCCAAAATAATGGAGCAGTAAGTTCAGTTTGAAATGTAATATCTGACTGGGAAAATACTTTCGGTCAGGCTATGTCGGTTGTTTCACAAAATGGTAATACGACATGCTGGTAAAGCAATATTAAAACAGAGAATATACCACAATAGATATCTGGTCTCAGTGATTAAAAAAAGCAACTTGTGTTAACTTGTGTGCACGCTCGTACGTGGCTTCTAAAAGTTGAGTGAAAAACCACTCAATTTAATTAAAACCAGATCTACTCTAAATTGAGTAACATAGTCATAACTGACTAAAACGGCTAGGTATTTGTTGATGAGTTATTTCTACTGTCGTGTCCGCCCGCAACCAGCACGATGAAAAGGAAATTCTGTTTTCATAATGCGACTGTATTTGACCGATTAAAAATTTCCTAAAATATAAATTGCTTTAGTGTTTAGTTTTTTCTCTCCTCATAATTGATTTCAATCGTACATTTAGTGTTTCTTCCCAACTTCCTCACTTATTTCCAACGAATATCCTGGCAATTTTTTTAAGTGCTAGTCGATCCGTTTGTAGCCTATTTTAGTGGGTTAATTTCTAAGCCAAAAGTGCACATATTGAGATGGGCATGATAGATTAAGTTCGTCTCGGTTTAGTCTTTCCAGACCTTACTTTAATAATTTGAGCTAGCCCGATTAATAATCTCTAGTTAGTTTTAGGCAACATTTTGTCCTTAATTTACATTAATTTTTGTTTCTTACCGAATACGAAATTGGTAGGGAGATCCTTCGTTATTCTAACCTCTAACTGTAGTTGGTAGATTTCCCTGTTAAAATAATGTAATTATTTTTAGTTCTAGCTGTAAGTGCATGTTGAATTCAGTACAAACCTTAGTATAAGTTAACTTTAAGATTAATTTTAGGCTTTATAAATTTAGGATAATAATAAAAAAATCGCTTTAAATGTACTTAGGAAGTTTCTGAACATGATCATGACTTTTGCTTTCAGATGACTTTTTGACAATTCTGACAGTTCATCGTCCCTATCGGAAAGGCTAGACTCCTATTGACATTTATGCCTTCTATTTTTCCACGGGCCTAGCTCTCACGGCGGCGCACGCAACATCTACTCATTTCCATAAATCCAAAATGTAAGTTGCGGCTTACCTACCAGCCTATAGCTGGTCCAATTAACCCCGGCGGGGCGGCTACGAGCAGAGTACTTCCCCCAAAGACGTTCGGATTTTGGGCGTTAATGATAAAAAAAGAGAAAGAAGAAACGCAATTTAAGACGTCTTTTGACTAATCCGACCTTTCCCTTTTCTCCTCGTTGTCCTCGGTGTCACTCGGTGGGGCCCTTCGACGATAGCGGTGGCGGTTGTTGCTTGTTCACGTCGGCTTCAGACACGGTCTGTGCCGAGCGTCTCCTACTTCACTTTCAGCTGCCTAGTAGCGGTCCTTTGCTTTTAGCGGGGGGGGGGGGGATGAGCAAGGCTCCTTTATCGGAACCCCCCGGCGACGACGGTGACGAATCACCGGACCAACTACTCGCCGTAGATGGTCCCTGTAGTCACCGCAGTGCACTACCCAGGCGAACGCTCCTTCGGTTCGGCCTGCTTCGTCCCTCCTTGGCTTTTAACTGCGGTGGCGAGACTGGTGAGGTGAGGACGGTGGGTGTTCGGGGATCCTTGGGGGTTAGCCGGGAAGCGGAAAAATCCTTGAAATTTAGCTTCCCTTGGCGGCGATTCTACACCCTTCGCTTCGGCTCACGAACCACGGCACTTTTCGGGGAAACGACATCACTTCCACGCGACGATGCTGGGAATTATCCGTCCAGCGGACACACGCAACGAAAACGGCACTCCAACTTCTCGTTTTCACTTAAAACGGACGGGGAAAAAACGCGTCGATTTCCAACCGTGGCTCGTAGCTTTCTTTCGTTTTCCGTACTAGCTGATAATCACCGACAATACAATAACCGCCATCGTTCTCCTGCAACCGCGCTCGAATGTCTGCTTTTCGCCTTCTTTTGCAGCGGGAGGAGAAACAGGACCTAACTTTATACTACACGCGAGACAATTTTAAACGATAATTTTCTATATTCTAATCCTAAAAACATGCCTACACGAATAAAATCTACTAGGGTAGAGCGCTATTTCGTCGTAAAAGCCCATTTCCGTTCTATCGATCAGAAAAGATCAATAATATCAATGATTTCACCGTGCACAAATCAATAATAGGTTTGTTCCGATGCGTTAGTTCATTAGCTACAACGTAAACCCTGTTAGAGCGCATTGTATGAATATTTACGCTCATTGTTCTCAAAACAAAAGAAGCGCTCCTAGCGAATCCCCTTTTTCTACGTTTATCCGTAGGACGAAGAAAATCTAATGGCGTTTCAATGCGTTAGGACGGAATTGAAACTCGTAGAACGAATTTAGATTCAAGAAGCAGTGTTAGATTTTAGACAATATCTCAACAATTTGTGACTCTTTATCAAATCCAACGGTACGTATGGAAAGGTGAATAAATTTGCAAGTCATTTTTGATAGAAATATTCCATTCTTTGTTTAAACTCGTTCAGAAAAGAGAGGTAAAACGTGGGTCGTGCTTAGTAGGACGGAAATTAGATCAAAAACCCTATGAAAATAACAAATTAAAATATTTGCAAATAAAGCAGTGGTGAGTATGTTGCCGAGCGTGTGACCAAAACAAAAACAAATCATGACAAACAAGGCACACGCTCATGGCAAACACGTTAAAAGGGTGGGTTATTAATTGTCACTCTAGACGAGGGTTACAAAAAAAGCAGCAGAAATGCTCAAAGCTGACTCCATGCTATCCGCTCAAATGTTGCATAAACTATTCTGTAATATCTGGGACACCGCTACTTTTCCGTCCGACTGGATGCAGGGCGTCTTAGTGAAGGTTCCAAAGAAGGGGGATCTGACTGTGCGACAATTGGTGAGGCATGATGTTACTGTGTATTGTTCTCAAAGTCATCCTGAATCGGATACAGGAGAAGATCGACGCGACTCTCTGGCGGCAGCAGGCAGGATTCTGTGCCGGAAGATTTTGTGTGGACCATATTGTCATGCTCCGCATCATACTGGAGCAGGTTAATGAATTCCAAGAGTCCCTTTATTTGGTATTCATTGACTACGATAAAGCTTTCAACCGACTCAATCACGAAAATCTGTGAGGTACCCTGAGACGCAAGGAAGTCCCGGATAAAATCGTCAACCTCATCAAAGCGCAGTATCAGGCTTTCACGTGCAGAGTTCTGCATAACGGAGCCTTGTCTGACCCTATCCGGGTGGTCGCTGGTGTGAGACAAGGATGTATACTATCAGCGCTACTGTTCCTAATTGTAATCGACGAGATCATGGTGGGTGCAATTGACCGTGTACCGAACCGTGGGCTGCTTTGCAGCATATCATCATGGAGCATCTTAACGACTTTGATTTGGCTGATGATGTTGCTGTACTAGCACAATGGCGCTTTGATATGAAGAGTAAGCTAAATAACCTTGGTGAACGCTCCTCTGCGGCGGGTCTCACCATTAACGTCAACAAGATCAAATCGTTGGATGTCACATCGGGCAATCATTCCAACTTTACGGTAGCGGGGCAAACAGTGGAGAAGGTTGAAAGTTTCCATTATCTTGGCATCCAAATAGCGTCGGATGGCGGGACCAAGAACGACATAGGTGCACGAATCAAGAAGGCTAGGGCTGTCTTTGCGAGTTTACGAAACGTATGGAGAGCGAATCAGATCAGTCGACGAACCAAAATCCGAATTTTAATCTCGAACGTTAAATCTGTGTTGTTATACGCCAGCGAGACGTGGTGTGTATCAGCGGAGAACACTCAGAAGCTGCAGGTCTTCATCAACCGATGCCTGGGGTATATAATTTGTGTATGGTGGCATCACAACTGGATCTCGAATGCCGAGCTCCATCCTCGATGTCATCTGAAGCCGATAGCAACAGAAATTCGAGAGCGAAGGTGGAGGTGGGACGGCCACACACTTCAACGGGGTGGAAACGAAATATGAAAGCAAGCGCTGGGTTGGAATCCGGCAGGACATCGCAGCAGAGGCAGACCCAGGGGCTCATGGCGGCGGAACCTCAACAAGGAAATTAAGCAAGTCGATAGAATGACGATAGACGATAGACGATAGATGACGGTCGCATAAAATTGTACATACAGTATCGAAAATTGATACAGTTAAAGTCAACATCGCATTTAACAATGGCATACATTGCAGTACGTTTAAGTCACAAATTAAATCGGATCACACCTTAAATCTTTTTAAGTTGATTTTTTTTATTACTGATTAAATCGTATATCATACCAAATCAACTCGATTAAAAATGAAATTGAAATTTGCACGTGTTTGGCCTCCGCTTTTGTACGTTTAAGAATTTTTGTTTTTGCATTCTATAAGACTCGATATTCGATTGTATAAAACAGTAACTACTTTGAATAAACGTGCATTCTGGTCGTTTGGGAAGAAAAAATTTCCCTCTTTGAATATTTAATATAGAAATTCAGAGTAATAAATACTTTACGGGTAGTGAAATTTGGGGTAACGGGCTATTCGGGCAATGTAATTCGGGGTAATGTTATTTGGGATACCAGCATTCAGGGTAATGTCATAGAGTTCGAGTATCTTAGACCATATTGACCGTATCCAGCTATGTTCCGGGTACCCCGAAGAAGTGATCAGTTAATGACAGAGGTCAAAATTCAATATGTGATACATCATATGGCATGAGAATTCAAAAAACAGTTCAATGATAGTCATTTGGAGTTCCCATGACATAGGTCACATCAAACCATTTCCCGGATAATCCCGTGGATATGTCCAGTTCTGACTAGGGTCATAAACGATCAAGCAATGCCTCATATCACATGAGAATTCAATAACCAGCTAAATGGTAGTACTTTAAGTTCCCTGCACCATGCTGGTCCCATCCATCCATGTTAAAATCCATCAAGCGATACCTCAAATCACAATTCATCTATCACTTCACATCATATGAGCACTTTTGGCGGAATTTATATCGGTAAGAAGGGTCATACGTGGATTCATTCCGGTTTTTCTTCTCTATGGTAGAGTGGTAGCCTCTAGTGTATCACTATATATCCTCCGAACTATTGAGCTTGCAGCCAACTTGCTCATGTCTGAAAAGACCTGCGGTTTCAGCAACATAATAACATAGCAACGTTAATTGTAAATTATTCATCAATCTTGAATCAGGAACAATGACTTAATCTCGAACAGGAGCAACAATTTTAATATCCAACAAAAATGACACCGACTCAAGCAACCTTCGATTCAACTAAGTCGACATCAACTTTCAAACTAAACCAAGTTAATTTGCAAGATTTCAGAACAACCCCATTTATACCAACCAAATGATGCTAGCCTGCCCTTGCTACTCACACAATTGCAATACGCATTGCAAATCTATTCCCTTTCAAGCAGCACGTGCTTCGTGGTCAAGTCCACCTTACCACCCTCATCTTTTCAATTGTTTACATGTCTAAAAATAGCAGTCAATTACACGATGTTCTTGTTCTACTGCACTAAATGCTGCTGCCACCGAAACACCATATAATTAGCCAATCGAGTTCAAGTTCTCCGCCGAATCCATCCTTCCAAAAGACATCAACGACCGGTGACGTTGATAGATGACGAACCCACCAAAACTGACTATTCGGCATGGTACCAGTATCCCAGGACCGAACAATGATCTCTGAATCGGCATAGGTGCCTACATCTTCTCAGTACCGTTTCAAACTAAACGCTTCCGATCATGATCAAAGAAAGAGAGAGATGGAAAACAAGCAAGCAGGGGTGACAGTTTGCTCGATCATGACCGGGTGTGGCATTGATCGTTGTTGATAGAAATGATTCATTTCAGCGCTGTCAATTTTGTGCCGCCATGAACTTGAGAGCTTTCGGGGAAGTTTTATTGGTTTTTTCATTTATATATAAGTTAACAAACAGTTCACTATAGATTCAAGGTTCGATTTGTCCAGTTGGATTTCGTCTAGGTTGCTTTATCTTCTTTTCAAGTTCAGTTCGTTGCCATGAGAATTTGTCTTGAACTTGACAGTTCTCTACAGCTATTATAGCGGATTAATTTTTTTATATGATCAGACACGAAAGAAAAGCCGCCTGGGTTGTATTGAAATACATGGCATGCATACATCTCAGTTTTCATCCTATCATTCAATTAGATTGTACCCCTGAAGATACCGCTACCGTGTAATAAAGTGCCGTCAGTCTTGAAACCCTAATAACAACTATGCAAACAAATGTGCACCTAGTCGAAAAAAGCAAAAACTTCGCCTATGCAAGTCTTCCATACCATCCGAAACCATAACAAGCGCAGTTGTTTATATTGACAGCCTAAGCGGTTTGGCTTCCGACCCGCAGAATGCGATCTCGCGTTGTTGTCATTTCCCTAGCTGCGTAATACGGCGTGGCATAGCGCACCGTACCATCTCAGGGCCTAGGGCGCATGTAAACAAACCCGAAACGGCAACCGCAACTTACTTGTCTGTCTGTCTGTCTGTCTAGGCTAGTTGGAAGATGATGAACTGTCCCAATGCAACGCAATGAAGATAAGCTTCAATGCGGTTTTGAAATTAACGGGGTGGTTTTGAGAAACTACGCAGCAGCTTAGGTTGGCGGTGTAAAAGAAAACAAAACGTTTCATTAAATTTAATTGGTTCTGTGGATTTCAATGAACGAAGCTGCATTCTCAGTACAAGAGCCTAATAATAAAAAAAAATAAAAGATGCATATACAGGATCATCATTTTATTCGAATGTCACTCCTGGTTTAGCCAATATACCAAATTTAATAACTGAGTTTTTTTTTATAGGTTTTATTGGATATTTTCATAATTCTTAGACATGGAATAAATTTCCTGATTTTGGATCTTCGAAATTCTGGATTTCATTTTGGAAATTAAGAATAGTTTAATCCTTTGATAACAGATGTAAATTTCAATCTGAGTGAACTCTTTTTTTTTTATGAGCTCTCGAATTTCTGTTAATATCGACTACAACAAGCGATAGAGCTTAGTGTTGGAGATTCAGATAGTCACCAAGCATGAATGATTTAGATACTAGAGCAATCGGTTAGGGAGGACCTGCATAGTTTAATGATACTTCGTAAACAAAATTTCACGTTGCATTTGAAAATTCGGATTTTGATTCGATAATTTCAGGGATCAAGTCATTCCTAAAATTTGCTCACCAGGTGTCCCTCCCACCGTCCGCCACTGGTTGGTATTAAATTTGTTCTAAGCCCCGGCGTAGTGGTTCACATCGATACCAAATATCATCTCCGGCCAAGTCACGAATGAATCAAGAGTGTTAAAATTACTTATAATAAAAAAAAGATCAACGGAATAAAGGCTAACTAAAAGTAAATTGGTACGCACAAAAAGACCTTTGATTCTTAATTCAATAAGTTGAAAAAGTCCATTAATGGTTGCTTTACAGTACTTTTATTAAAACTTCATTGTTACAGTATTAGATGGTTACATTTCTCCAGTTTGAACGAAATCTCGAACCTTCCTCTTGATGGAGCTCATCAGCGCCCGCACAGTGGAAACGGACACGGAATCAGCGCATTTCTTCCATTTTTCCCGCATATGCTGGATGTCCTTGACTGCCCCGCCGCTTTGTTGAAGTTGCTGCTTTGAAATTACCCAGTATTTTTCAATTGGCTGAAATTCACACAATCGATCTTGTTGGCAGCATACCACTCCAGAACCACCTTGGAGTAGTGCCAGCTGGCCAAATTGGGCCAAAAGATGACTTTGCTTCTATGCTTGCGGATGAACGGCAATACACGCTTTTTCAGGCATTCTTCGATGTAAACTTGGGATGTCATAGTCGAGGATGTCACGAATGGTTTCGTTTTCAGGCCACAACTGGAAATCGCTTGCCAAATCATGGCCTTCTTCGCGAACTTGTCGACAAACATGAACTTGAATCTTTCCGGCACATCCCCACGTCCAGTCGCGATGTAAAACTTTTGACCGGGAAGCTGATTAAAATCGAGTTTGACGTATGTTTCGTCATCGATCAAAGTGCAGCCCTAGTGTTTCGTCAAAACACGGTCGTACAAGAGCCTTGCACGCTTTTTGGCCACGGAATTCTACTTCATGTGCCGGTTCGAATGTTTACTGGCTTTGTACGACTTGTATCTAGCAAGGATTTTCCGCACCGTTTGAAAGTTGGCATTGTACCTTCGGGCCACATCTCGGATCGAAAGACCGGGGTTGGCTTTAACGCACCTCAAGACCTTGCTGCGCAGGTTACGATCCCTGGTTCCAGTTTTTTTTTGTAGGTCCGCTGATTCCTTTCCACACGGTTTCTTTGTAGGTTTTGAGCACTCAACAAACTGTCGGTTTCCGCATCTTCAGCACTTTAGCCAGCTTGCAATCGGACCACTCCGGATTTTCCAGGTGTTTGTGCACAATTTTTCTTCTTCTTTCGAGTCCTGTTTATTATTTACGATCACCGCCTTCGACTAAGTCACACAGACTGAACTACTTAATACTGTTTTCTAGACTTAATTCTTAATCCTATGTGAAAATACAGTTTTGGGCATGTTAAAATCGAATTTGTCGTCAACTTCATTAAAAGCCCGGAGACACGAATCAAGTGGATTGTGATGCCCATAGTTCGTCCTGTGGTACGGAATTGCCAGTAGAGGTGAACTTCGGAAGCGACGTGGAAGAATGTTGATCGGTATCTGCTCAAGAAGTGCAGGACAGTCAATACCTCCTGTGATGACATCAAACACGAACATACGCTGCATTTTGATTCGCATCGATGACAGACTTTCTAAGTTGATCAATCGGCATCGGTCGGGGTAAGAAGGAAGATTTACTAAGTCATTCCAGGGAAGCTGGCGAAGAGCGAATCGTATGAATTTCTTCTGCACACGCTCAATTGCTAAGATCTGCGTCGCGTAGAATGGTGTCCATATAGGAGCAGCATACTCCAGGATACTTCGCACTAACGAACAATATAACGTTTTGATGGCGTACACATCAGTAAAATCTGAAGCATGTCGACGAATAAATCCGAGTGCAGAAAATGCTTTGGCGCTTATAATAGCTACATGTTCGTTAAACTTCAATTTTTAATCAATAGTACCGCCCAGATCACAAATCGATAGAACTCGCTCCAGTATGACGGATTCCATTTTGAATTGATGGACAATGGGCCTGGTGCGTCGCGTAAACGAAATAACTTTGCATTTGTCCCTGTTCACGCGCATTCCATTATCGCTACACCAAACGAGCATAAAGTTTATGTCCTCTTGCAACGCCATGCAGTCTTCTGAAGAAGTGATGACACGATAAATCTTCAAGTCGTCGGCAAAAGAAAGGTTAAGAGAAGAGAGCAGCATACACAAGTCATTTACGAAGATATTGAAGATCAGCGGCCCAAGAACGCTTCCTTGGGGTACACCGGACCTGATGTTGAACGGCTGGGATTGTGCCGCATTCACTACAACACAACCGGTTCTGTCCGACAGGTACGAGAACAACCACTGCGTTATCCATTCCGGAAACCCCATGTGTACCATTTTGTCTATGACCAAGATATGTGGTACAGTGTCGAAGGCCTTGGCGAAATCTATATAAATCGAATCAACTTGTTGTCCATGTTCAAATTCGCGAGACAAGGTGTTAACGTAACACATCAGATTTGTAGTCGTGGAGCGTTGTTTCATGAAACCATGTTGGCTGCCGGAGATCAATGAAGATACGGCGTTATACAGAACGTTATGCACCAGTTTTTCGAAAATTTTGCTCAAGCAACACAAGACAGAAACACCTCGATAGTTCGTGACTTGATTACAGTTGCCGGATTTGTAGATTGGAATGATAGAAACTGATTTCCAAGCCACTGGGAACATCCTGTCATACAGCGAACGGTTGAATAGAGATGTTATGGGAGATGCAAGTGCGGTGGAGCAATTCTTCAGCAGCAAGGGTGGTATACCGTCCGTTCCAGGTTTGCGAATGAAGGTTTCGGTTCGCGAGAAAATGGCCTTACAAGGTTTGTTTACAAAATGGAGTTAAGGCCATTTCAATTGTTAGTCTTGAGTTGTTCTCTGGGACGGGACTTGACAATCGGGTAGCGATTTCGAGCCAATTTACTGTCAAATCTGTGCCAGTTTATGATTGGTCATGGAATAAAAAGGAAACAGGGATTGCAAAAATCTGGCTGGCGTCAAGTCCCGTCCCGGGTTGTTCTCTATAGAAGTGTAAACAAACCACTGTCAAAGGTTTTCGATTCCCATCACTAGAGGCGCACTAGCGGCGTGTGAGGGCCGAACCAATTTACTTTTGGTCAGCCGTTATTATAAAAATTCTATTTGATTTCGTGGAATTTAGCCACTAAAATTACGTTCCGCTTTAGTGATGCTTTTGTTTTTAGGAAATTTAATTAAATGCATTTCGCATAATTTCGGTAAAAATTCAGTTTCAATTGATGAAACATTGATGAAACAACACTTACTAATACGAGACGAAGGGTGAGTTTTGTTCAAGTTTTGAATCGTTACAAGCTGTTAATTGAATTTGTTGCAGGAAAGCTATGGCGGTGAAGCGAGTGAAGCAAATGGAAGTAGTTCATGAACATATTCCGGTATTGGCCAGGGCGCTGCCATCGTTTATTCCCATTGTCACTCCAATGGATGTTACCGAGAGCGAGTATACACGGACGATGAGATCGATTCTAAATTGAGCTATATTCGACACAATTTAACAAATAGTGGATTTACTTACAAAGTTAGTTGAATTCTCTGAGGTTTTTCTCCAGAATCTTCTCGAATAGTGAAAACACTCTCTATATAACTTATGAGCAAATTCACTTTTCGAACAATTGAGTCGAATCCAACTCATTTTGTGTTGGTCTCATCTGTAGTTGATCATCATTTGCCTGTCTCGTTACTTTAGATATGAGTTTGAACTGTCGTCTGTTCGCCAAGAGCCAACTTTTGTCTGGCTTCTGATTGGTATTCCATGTGTTGATTATAATGTTATAATTATGCAAATCACAGTACATTTTTGTATTCAATTTTCTATCGCATTACATATTACAAAACATATCACAAGTCCAACGGCCTGAACAAAAGTCCAACACAACCAAAAGAAAGATAACATCACCTAATTTAAGAATGAATGTTAAGTTTTCTACGTTTTCTTGAATTTTCTTGTCTTTCTTATCTCTTCGTTTGATTTGATCACTAACTCTACTATTACTGTTTATTATTTGCAGTTTAGCTTTGATAAGCATATTAATATACTTATCTGCGATTAACTGAGCACAAGGAACGCATAAAACGTTGTACACTAGTTGTTCAAAACAATTTGATATGTACAACCAGAATAATAAACTGAGCAATCTTTTTTTCACTCCTAGAATTGATTGTTTCAAAAATCGATCAAAGTTTTTTTTTCAAATACGGAACCAATTTTTTTTACAAAACTTGAATATTTTCAGACCAGGTTTAATTTTTTTGAAATTCAACAAGACAGATGATTCACGCTGAACTTTCTGATCATCCGCTTGCATCCGTTCGATACATTCTGCATGTTTCAACTTTGTAGTAACCCATCCTGAAGTATAGTGCACATTGTTTGCCTGGCTTACATTCATTTTAACGTTTGTTTCATTAACCAGTACCTTCTTGGGTTTTGAATCCTCGATGATCTTTACTTTGGCCATTTCAGACGTACTTCAAAATATTTGTTAAGATCAGCCTCGACGTTATCAAGTTTTCTGGGTGCTATAAGCTGATTTACTACATTTGATTTGTAAGCAGAGGCAAACTTGCTGGGATCAGGATGGTTATTGTTACTGTTTTTCCACCTATTAAAGAAAAAAATGCTCTAGGCAATTCTGTGATAAGTTTCTTGTTCTTAGAAATGTTAGACCGTGGTTGATGTGAACCTCCTTCCATAACTCTTCTACAGCCGCTATATAGAGTAACCAACCATCTGCAAAATACGGTCGACGAGACTGTGCCGGAAGCTTTGTAAATTGTGTTTCCTATAGTTAAAAGGATGTTTGTAGAATAAAAAAAAATCATTTCAGGAGTAACATTTAAAAAGGGTTTGAAAAAAAATTGAAAACAAAGGTTGTATGTGTAAACCAACAACATCATCGGGTAGGAGAAATTCTCCCGTTTCCAATAGTGGTATTGTTTTGCGTGGGTGTACTTCGCTTCACGTATGAAGGGCCTTACAACTTTTG
Organism: Ochlerotatus camptorhynchus; assembly: GCF_037179485.1. NCBI lineage: Eukaryota > Metazoa > Arthropoda > Insecta > Diptera > Culicidae > Ochlerotatus > Ochlerotatus camptorhynchus. Next base: position 2,420,396 of record NW_027040756.1, on the reverse strand, counting down.
TTTACAAAAGCTGTTGTGCCATTTTAAAATATTACACCAGATTTGTTCTTTCGTACCTTTTTTTCAAATCGAAGCATTCCTTGGGTATAAACTTCAAATTCATCAATTTGTCCTTAATATCGTTCAGGAAAGGCCAATGAGCAGATTTTTCTTGAAGAGGCCTCTTAAGATCCTGTGAATTAGTTAAATAAAATATGGGATATGTATGAAATCAGTTTTTAAAGCATGTAATTGGTATCACCAGCATACCTTCGTTTCATTGAAAGTAGATGAGTCAGCACAATCAAATAGTTTATCGAATTGTTCGCAATAACTAGCTGTGTTCAAGCACTCTGAAAGTAGCGTTTTGGTATGGACGTATGTTTTCAATCCTGCGCTGACTGATTCACTCACAGTTTGTGTAGCTAGACTAAATCTCATTTCAGAATAAGGAGCTAGCTCTACGTGGCTGTACGTTAATCTTGGCACCGCTCGAGGAATATGTTTCACGTCTTCGTTGTAGAGATCGATTATGCGCTACAGAATGTTTCCATCAAATACGGCGTTGTGCTAAAGCAAATTATTTCGGCTAGATTTGGCTAAATGTGGCGCATCATATGCACAACATATGGTCGTTCCCTTAAACACAACCCAAGGTCGTTGTACTGTTACACCGTATGTTCGAAATAGTGATCGATTTGACGAATTTTGGTCGCATACGAGCAACTTAGGGATAAAACCTGTTTGTTTCACACGTTTTATTGCTTCTTCAACAATCGTCTGCAGCCGTGCAGTAGTGACAGAGCTAGTGTTGAAGAAGTATCCAATAGCCTGCTTGAAACCAGATTTTATGGATTTGATCATAACTACCAACGCTGAAGATGCTCTCTGTTTTACGTTAATTTCTTCTTTCCCAACTTTAGTCGCAAAGCCGGTAAAATAATCGATTTTGGCATTGGCACAATACGACAAACGTTGGGAGACACTCATCTCATCAATAAAAATTGTAACAAGTTTTTCGTCTTCTGGAAGCCCAGCAGCTTTAAACTTCAGCAGATTGAGGACCGTCGTGGAAAAGCCTTCTTTGACTGTGATTTTAGAGAGCCAACGTTTGATGGTTCCAATCGAAGGAAGCGTAAAATACTTCCGCATTTGGCGATATGCTTTCGACGAACAGTAGTGTAGAATAATGGACATATTCCGCATTTGCTCCGAACACCTAGCTCCTCTTAATTTTCGTTTTTTGTTACGCTGCAGTTCCAAAAGTATAAGGTCATACATTTCCGATGTTTGGCGTGTAAATAATGATTGCGATCTTTTCGCTTCCGTTTTTAGAAACCTGATTCGAGCTTTTAGCTTTGATGCGTGCTTCTGCTTGGTTTTAATTTTCTTTTTGAGTTCCATGTTTTCCTTCTCCACTTCAATACAATACTCCATAGTTTTAACACCCTTATCTGGATCCATACAATAGTCGTGATCATGTGCGATAAGGTAATTGATTTTCCTTGGATAACATCTGGATTTCGAACTACAGAGAACTTCCAAACATGCTGGCCATGCATCAATCACCACTTCACCGGCTACTTCTATTTCATCTGCCGAATAAAGAATGTCACCGCTGTTTGATTGAGGAACTACCGGTAGTCGTGCTGTATCGGCGTTGCCGAAGCATTGCATTTCTCCTTTTCCTTCGCCAAGTTCACCAAGATTTGCTATAGCAGGACATAGAGATGGACGGGCATGCAAGTACAATCTAGAATAGTAAAGTATCAACATCAATCGGAACAAAACTTCGTTATTCAAACAGACCCTTGGGACTTGTTTAAAGGATTGTAAAAATCGGAATCGCGAAAATGTTTTGAGCAAATCAAGCTATTTTTTGAAATCGACGGATTCCGGCAGAATTCAATCCAACTTTCGACGCCTCTGAAAATGTTAATTTTGGTTTTTTTGTCGTTATAAATATTCATATCAAGAATTTACCTGTCCCCAGAAAAAAATTTGAAGAATGTTGTTGATGAGACACCATACTTCGAACTGGAACATCCTGATACAGCGCATGCTAATCGTCCCATTTTTCCAATTTTGCACCGATTTTCACAAAAAATGAAAACCAAAATCCACAAGAAAATCAAGATTATCAGCAATTTGTGTTGGCTCGTGCCTTGTTGTGTTTGCTTTACTTATGAATGGTCATGTCATGTTGACAGATCGTGTGTTACTTTGCGTCGCGTAAATTAACAGTGTAGTAGTAGCCTTTTTCACCACGGAGACGCTGAAGGTGTTCGCCAGAAAAAAATGTAAAAAAAATGGTAAAATGTTTACTAGAAAATACTTAAATGTTTCATAAAAAACATGAAATGTTCCACTAACTTCAGCGATTTTTATGGACCATTTGATGTTGGCAGCGTCGATCTTGTTTTCCGTACTGAGTACCAATGCTACCGACGCCAGGAAGGCAGCTCCCACACCTGGACCCTACCTATCGACCCATCAACTCATGAATCGGGGACCAACGGCAGAGATTTTATGCCTCAGAAAATCTCGGCGATGCCGACTGGGCTTGACTTCCCATTACATATGGTTAAAATCACCCGTTATTACCTCCAGTATAGGTATCGTTGAATGGTTGTCTTTCAGACACGTTTTCCATCCCAGCAGGAGTTCCGCAAGGCAGTCTGCTGGGCCCTTTGCTTTATAGCATCTACACTTCCGACATTCCTCCCCTCGGAGACGGTTTCACGGCTCTGCTTCGGTGAAATGGTACCTTCGACAAAGAGAAAGGGTTGCCGAAATAACATATAACCCAAGCAACACACATGTTCTATAACAGTTTATATAAGCTTTGTATGACTGTTTTTGGTTATATAAAAGTTTACTCAATTTAATTCTATGCATTTGTGTTACGTGGGTAATCTGTAATTCTACTGATTTTTTAGAGTGAAAAGGGAGTATCAAAACTGTCAGAGACGTATTCTCTTTTGCTTCTTTCATGTTAATCTCTTTAATTTGTTTTCAGTTTTATGTTTGCCAGAAGTATAGTACAATATACAAACTCTCAATCACTATTATAAGAAAATATGTATTGGATTCAATTCATAAATTATTTATAAAAATATCATCATATAATTTCAGTACAAAAAACAAAAACTGAAAAGACTTTTTTGAGCAAACACACAGATTCAAATTTGATTACCCATAGTCTTACGTCAACAATTGCAAAACTGGACCATTAAATACATGTTGGGCCCAGAGACGTTAAATGTCAAACACTGAACCAAACGAGCAAAGTAAATAAACATTACTGTTCGCTCAATTCACCAGAAAGGAGTATTTTTCTCAATGATGATAACAGTGTTCAATTATTTTCATGAAATATTTGATATCTGATATTTATTTATTTATTGTTGATTTAATTAAACACAACATTAATTAGTGATAAACAAACATTTCGAATCGTAACGTTTTATTTAGTTTTATGGAAATAAAATTGATTGCGCTGCAAGCAAAACAGTAACACATGACATAAGTTATACTGTCATGGAGCGACTGCCATCTCTCGTTTTCGCTTTATTTTTGCAAAATGTTGCCGCGCACTTAATTTTTATTCATTTCCGGTCGAACGTTCGAATTTTTTAAACAGCATTGCGACACTGTATGAAAGTCACTTGAAGCCACTCGAAGAAACATGGTTGCCAGTGACATTGCCTAAAGATCCATCAAAAACCGTGCTGCTGTTTCGACAGAAATTTTCATTCAACGTCTCTATCAATGTCTCTGGTTGGGCCCTAAATGGAAAAAAACATCCGTTAGGAGAGTGAAATCAGTGCATACATTTTAGAAATGTGGAATGGCTTCAACATGTTTTAATTAACGAAACAAACATTGAAAAATATAATAAAAATAATCTACCACCTCGCTTGCTTCCGCCTTTTATCTTTCAATCTCCCTGTCAACGAACAATGCACCGTGAGTCACAACAACATTGTCTACCGGGAATCACTCTCACTTCCAATAAGCCTGAATGAGAGAGTGCTCTTCTGCCACTACTTAACCAATGAATGCGTATAATAGTGTGTTTACACTTACATAGCTGGGATGTGTGTTAGCAGAGCCAAGGACAACACCCGTATGCTCCCCCAAACCTCTCCCTGTGCCTTCATCACACTCCGAACTACAGTAGTAGATGTTACACTTGTTCTCTCTCTATCTCACATGAGTCCCAAAACCTTCAGGAAACTCTCATCAGCTCTCCAAAGCTCTCCAAAGAACTAGCAAAATACGAGAGTACATTAGTGTCTGAGCGACCTTTTCGGCTACCGCGAACTTCCACCCTCAACTTCCGTCGTCGTCGCGAATGCATCTCGTCGTTGTCCCGACAATGTGATCGCGCTGCGACATTAGCTAGCTATGGGTTCACACCACCCACCAACCCCCGGGTTATCAACCGACTATGCATGGTTGAAGGGTGCGATCTGCTACACTGCTACTGCTACGGCGAAACGTCCTCGAAGGTAGGCATGTATGTACGAGGAGCATGTAGCGCTGGTTGTTGGCACTATACTCACCACGCACATCGCCCGTGACAACACTTATCCAATATGTATATAAAAGACGATCGAATTATAATCCCCAGTCACAGAACAATACTGATGCACACAGTCTTGACTCGTCTTGTCAACTGACGAGTTCGATATTTGAGTACTGACACTGCGCCGTCATTACCGCCGCGTGTAAAATATTTCGCGAACGCCCGCCTGTCGGTGTTACAAGTGTTTGCGCGCGCTCGCGGTTTCCCCTCAATCGAACTGGGTGCAAAAGTTTAGAACGCAGTCTCCAGAATTATCCCAGGATGCAGCTTCCATTGGCGATCGGTTTGATCTGCTTGGTGCGGATCACGTTGGCAGTTCCGGCGGGCCGAAACAGCTCCAGTTGCAATTGCGGTAGGTGTAGCTCGCCGAGTGTTGAATGATGTCCTGTGTTGCGATCAAGTGTGGTGATTATCCTGAACTAGGATGTGTGTTGTTGATCCGGAGACCTACTTTGTGGGCTGGCAGAATAATACCGAAAACAAACAACGGGTGGTGCAGGCAAGGCACCTATTTGATGCAGTTGCAGTTTGCAGAAATCGAAAGTGAAAGGTTAACAATGTAAACAACAGCGCTCCGTGGAAGCCCATCGACGCGGCAGAAGCAGCAGCGTGGTGGGCTAGGAATGCAAACTGTTTTTTTGTTGTTGTTGTGGTCGGTGTTGGAGAACGTGAGCGTACGAAGTGATTCATCAATGGGGTGAAGGTCAAGATATGCTAAATAGCGGAAAATATTCTCGATGATGTTTGGCGAAATTCCGAAGTAAAAAACTTCCCTGGAAGGTTACCTTAGCTTCTTCAGGCAACTATTTGAACATTATTGGGAAGCAAAATGAACTTCACTAGCATGTTACCTTAACATTCTCAAGAAGGTTCATACGTTTTTCATAAAACATTCCTGGGATATTTTAAATGTCCCTAGGTTGTACCCAAGTAACCAATAAGCCCGCTTATCGCCCTTTTTGAAATTTACAGCTGATATACGGCTGATATAAAGTTTGGAAGTTCTATATTAACCTTATATTGCAAAAAGGGTGATTATCGTGCTATTTGGTTACGTGAGATTCCTGTACATTTACAGGAAATTCTTTGAAGATGCAGCGTATCAATTCTTCAACAGTCTTTGGAAGATTGTCAAACTTTCAGTAATATGTTCTCTGAACTGTTGTGAACCTCTTACTTTGAAGAAGATTGTTATTATGAAGTTCTTTGTAAGTACTATAAGCGCACATACCTATTAAGTTTACTTAGAAAATTAATGAACTATATATACATGAAAGTGTTGCCTGACCTCCTAAAAGAGGATGTCTCAACTTACTTGGGCTTCGCTAAGAAGTTATTAGAAATTCCAGTAGAAGATGTCTGCAAATCTTCTGAGGGATTCATAAGCGGCCTCCCGTAGCTCAGCCGCTAAAGGCACAACTACAAATCAAGATCATGGAGGTGGCTGGCTTCGATTCCCGGTCCGTTCTAGTTGGTAAATTTCTCGACTTCCCTGGGCATAGATAGAGTTTGATTGTACTTGCCGCACAATTATACTAATGCAAAAATAGTAAAGGCATCGAAAGCTCTCAATGGACTGTGGAAGTGCACCTAGAACAACACTAAGTTGAGAGCACGCAATAAGCTAATATGCGATAAGTAATAAGAATCACATGCAAATAAGATGTGAAAACTTCATATTTCTTGGAAAGTTCCACCTCTTCATCTTAGGACAGTTCCATAAACTTCAAGGAAAATACAAAAACATTAAAGAAGTTTGGAGAAATTTTGGGAAATTCGATTTCGAAAAAGGCTGGTCAATCATACACTATTCAAATTTTTTTTATATTTCTCAAATATCTGCGTGAACAACAGGAAATGAAAGAAACAAATTACTCAGTATACGAGTTATAATGTCTTCTTTTTGCTTCATAGTCGAGCAGATTTTGTTGTTGGAAAATCAAGGAAATCTACTCAGTGATCTACGATTTTTGAAAATTTAAGACAGAGACGCAATATTTTGAGTGCAACGAAAATTATGAGAGGTGTTAGTTAGTAAATTTAGTAAATCTACCAAAATGGATTGGATTGAAGGGAACCGAACTCTATGGTACATTAAAGTGACAATTGAGTTCAAACTTAAGCTTGATGGAAGCGTTGGTCTTGCAGGATTAGTTGATGTAGAATGAACTGGTAGCGATTCCAATTCTAGTATAGTTTTCAAATTCTGAAGTGGTTCAATCAACTGGATGACTAGAAAGCAGAAATTCGTAAGCTTTCAGTCAGTCAGTTTCCCGAGTCCAGCCTCTTCCAGCTACCTTGGTTGTTGAAACTAATGCACGGAATTGGCCATGCGGTCACTGACCCAGTGACGATTCACGATTGTTTGTGTCATGCTGGCATCTAAAACAGGGAGGCAACAGATCAAGACATCGATACTCGGTTCAACTTTAAGCGAGTATTGGTATAATAGAAGTTAAGTTCTGTTAGACGAAATCAATGATCCTTATAAGTTTATAAATCACCAATTTCTTCACAACAAGCAAAATATTTTCTTGGCAACAAGGCGTAATCATGGCAACCACATATAACATTTTGACAGCATTCTAACTATTGTAATTTCAGGGAAAAATTACGAAGCAACTGATAACCGTAGCATGCTACTAAAGCTGATAATCTGACGCTAAATGCTAATTTTTCTCTGAATTGGCAATACTTTAACCAAAGATAGAGCGATAGTAGTAAAATTTAATATTTCTCATTGTTATTCACCATAATCTCAATGCAATCTTTAAACCATTTACACAACCTCTAAAATTTCTACAAGTCAGCAATCATTTCCATTTGAAGCCTAGGCATATTTTGTGGCTATGAATTGAAATGGAGGGTGTTCTTAATCATTGGTGCCTCCTATAGCTCAGTCGGTAAAGGCGCAGCTACAAAGCCAGATCATGCTGGAGGTGGCTGGGTTCTATTCCAGGTCTGGTCTTGGTATTTTTTTCGGGTTGGGAAATTTCTCGACTTCCTTGGGCATAGAGTATAATTGTACTTGCCACACAATTATACTAATGCAAAAATGGCACAGGCATCGAAAGCTCTCAGTTAACAACTGTGAAAGTGCATCTAGAATACTAAGTTGAGAGCACGTAATATGCTAATATGCGATAACCAATAAACTTGAAATGAGAAGAAGAAGAATATGATTATTTTTGTATCTTTATTAAGGAGACTTCCAGCCCTGGGCTGGTTCGTCCCCGCTGGAATATGAAGAAGAAGATGGTCTGAATGATTTTGAATATATTTTATTCCAACTATAGTAAAGCACCCTAATGGGACAACAATACAGGCCTTTCCTCATGAATTGGAGCTCGTCTACGCATACCAACAAAACTATCGGATAGAGGAAGCTTTCCCTAATTGGTGGGGTACTGGGTTTGCATAGGTGAGCTTTTAATCACGCGAAAGACCACAAGATGCTGATGGGGTTAAAAGGCCTCGTTGATGATGATTTGAACATAAATCTCAGCCCTACACACTAACTTATTTTTACCGAACTCAGTACGAGACGAGATTAGAACAGCTGAGTGCTCGGCGATCGTTTCTTTAATTTCAACAAATGCTGAGCACTCGGTAGTCAAGCCAGACTTGCGAGCTGTCAAATAAAACTGAATAGACTGCATTAGCGTGCTGAAAACTCAGTACTCAGTATCTGAAGCTGAGTAGCTCAGTAGTTTTTTTCAGACGAAAGTCAGTAATTCGGAATGTTGTTTACTCCATAATTACTGAAAATCAGCTTTTTTCGGAAATTTCTGACCTACAACTAATTTAGGTGATTTTATGTTTATGATTAAAGTCAACTATTCATCTAAAAATTATCGGTTCTACTGGCATGAAAACAGCCAAGAAATCGCGGTAGGTGGACTTCACCACGCACTGCACTAGTCGGGGGATTCCTGTATAGAAATATCTGGAATAGAATAGACGTTCGCCTTGATGTAAGTCTCGCCGTTCATCACGACGCACCTCGGTTTCGTCAGCCACTCCCGGTACAGCTTCCTGGCACGGGGTTTAGCCACCGACGAACCGACATGCCACTGGAGCAATTTGTTTGTCCGCAATTCGATTTGCCAAATGAGCGATTTGATCTGTCCAACGGGGTGAGACGCAAACCCAGTCAATATAAATTTTACGTGTGTTCGTGTCCTTGCTCATGAATTGACGCGATCGGATGAGTAAATGGCGTAACGTATTTTAAATATGGTGTCTTCGGCAAGATTCTTTTTTTTTTTTCCTTTGGTTTGTTTTTTCCGTCGATCTTGTTTTCCGTGCTGAGCACCAATGCTACCGACGTGCCAGGAAGGCAGCTCCCACACCTGGACCCTACCTATCGACCCATCAACTCATGAACCGGGAACCAACGGCTTTACTTCCCATCCGAAGGAAGGCGTGATCAGAGATGTTATGCCTCAGAACATCCCAGCGGCGCCGACTGGGATTGAACCCAGACCTGCTGGGGTGAGAGGTAATCACGCTTACCACTACACCACGCAGTCGGATTTTTCACGACGACGCACAACATTTTTTGGCGGATCTACTCTTGCTCCGATGCTTTCTCTACATCCACTTGACAGATTGTGTTGAAATTCTGCCAGCGTAAACATTATACTCTTAGCTAGTTTCAGTTATAATTTCGTAAATTCAATACAAAACATATAAACAATACAAACTAATCAATATATCTCACTTTTATCGAACACAATTTTTAGTTCTTTAGCTTATACAAGTTCCTTAGTATAACAGTTAAGCAGAGCTTATAAGAATTTCCACACATTAAAGGTGTTTAAGTTATTTTAAATAAAAAGTGAGAAAGGGAAATCCGGATAAAACCGGAAACCTAACGATTTTCACAGGTGTTCATTGTTTTTACATTATGCATCGACCACAAACCTTTTTTAACTAGCTCGTTTATTTACTAGGCTCAGTCGTGTGTATCACTTTGCGGAGTCAAAAATCAGTAATGTTTGAATTTTCATTTTAAACAGCAGTAGTTCTAGGTTAGTATTGGGTATTGGGAAGGAGCTAGGTAGGAAACTGGTTTCTGAAGCCTCCTTCAGATACTACTCTTGGACGGTTGACCGAATCCTGGCTGGGCAGGGAACCTACAAACTTTACAGAACCTTACTTTGACTCTAGATGCACCGATCCACGGGATCTTACGATTACAGACTTTGAAAAAAAAACTTATTTTTTATAATTTTAATAAGAAAATTATGTGTACTCAGACGAAACAGTGTGTGGGTAAAACCGACTTATCGGGAACAAATCAAACACATATAAAATGACACGAGGCATCTACGAAAACCAAAATTGAAGAAACATCTATTTTGCATTAAACTTAAGGCATATCCTGTTTCTGAAGCTTATTGCAAATGTCGATTTTACCCCGAATGATCTATACATCTTTTAACAAACATTTTGAGAGTCAATAAACTAAAAAATCACCAACCTTCGTACAGGCCTTGGCCTTCATGACGCGCCATATTGAGTAATCCAGCGGGCTGGATGGCAGCCACATATCTTTCGCCCAGAACGGAAGATTTTCCTGCAACCACTTCTGAGTGCGGTTCGATGTGTGGCACGCAACCCCATCTTGTTGAAATACAACATTTGGCTTCAGACCATATTGTTCTTTGATCCACGGAAGAACATACTTACTTAAAATCTCGATGTAGACCTCCGTGTTGACCTTGTTGCCTTTTGGAATGAACACCGGGTCCATTTTTTTTTTGCCATTGGAAGCCACCAATCCAAACACCATAACGCTAGCAGGATGCTTGGTCAAATACACGTTCTTGTGCTCGTCGGCCACGTCTTTTACGGGAAGAGAACTAATATACCGGTCGGTTCTGGAATTTGATACGGGATCGACGGTAAACATGCTCTCGTCGGTGAACAGGATTACCGGATTTTTTCGCTTAAGGAAGTTCAAGATTTTCTTGCATCGTTTGACTCACGTTGGTAATCATGTGAGTTTTCTCCGTGCCCTCGACTTCGCCCCGCAATCTTCCTTTACGATCTTCCGTGCCGTAAAGTCACTGATCCCGTGTTCCTTTGCTATTTTCCTTATTGAACGCTTTGGATTCACCCGAATCTTCCTTTTGATAGGAGCGATAACCCTCGGAACCCGAGCTGACCTCGGACGACCTGTGGCCACCTTCGCGGATAGTTGTCCTTTCTTTTCTCGGTCTAAAACCATTTTGACGGTCCACCGGGATACTCCCACGGCGATTGAAATGCCTTTTTGCGATATTTGCGCGTGGGACAAATCACGAATACACTGCCACTTCGTCATGGTGCAACTGTCAAACTAAGTAAATCATTTGCTTTTAATACACAGCCTTTTACTGTATGAGCTATAGGTTACGTGCATGCAAAGAAAACCAAGGCATTGTATGCACAGGTGAAACGGGAACCTTATTTGTACCATGGTGCAAACATTATCACGCATACGGTATTTTTTGCCAAACATGTTTGCTGAAAACAGCCAAATAATTTATATGATACTCTTGAAATTCTTGAGTAGCGAACATCATCAAATAATCGTCGCTTGTTGTGATCGTACTTGACCTCTGGAATAGAGGATTTATGTGATATTACCAGGCATGGAAAATCATTTACATTCATTTCGTGCATTCATTTGCCTCTAACTTTTTTCATCAACAGAGATCCGTAAAATAATGCATGATGCTTTTTTAGGTCTTATGATTAGCTACAACTTTTGATAATAATTTAAATATGTATCTCTTATGCATGCTGAGCCAGAGCGAACAGAACCCACTATTGTTTTACAGTGAATGTAAATTACAAGACGACAAGGTCATGCATAAGAGGTACAGATTTGAGTTTTCGACAAAAGTTGTTGTTAATCATGAAACCTACAGAAGCTTCATGCATTATTCTTCGGAATTCTGTTGATGCAATATGGATATAACACATCAATACATATGGACTTATTATCTCCCGGACAAGTTCCTACAGAATCAGTTCTGGACACAGAACCTTGCTATTCCTGAGATGAAATATGATCGATCATAGTTCGGGTAGGTTTTGACGTAGAACTACGTCTGTGATTTTTATATGGGGGTACACTTTGTTAAAACCAAAAATGGAACATGTAACAGAGTTATGAAAGATTTTGAACGTTAATAACTCAGCTGCCCCTGGACCAATTTCAATAATTTTATCAGCAATCGATCAGAAATATTCCTGCGCTTTAAGACATTATCATTTTTCAAAATGTCACTTTTGAAAATTGCACGAATGTGCAAATGTTGCTATGATAGTAAAAATTGTCACCGTTTGCCTGCGGAAAGCGATTTCCCTAACACAGATTTCAAAGTTGAATTCCATCTTGTCTCCCCAAACGGTGTTTATTCAATCACTGCGTTGTGAGTGGTGGTGTTCTCCAGAACACAGCTACCTTAATTATTAAAGGCCATCAAAGTGGGAAATTATTGCAACATCGTACATGGAATTATTACAACATGTTTGCATGTTAATGGGTAGCAGAATCATGAAATTGAATCTTGACAACTACCAGGACTTTGACGTATGTTCTTGAGGTTTTTGAGGATTTAATTTAGGAATTAAATTTAAAATTAAAGGCAGTTTTTGAAGTACTTGTGAATATTGAGTTAGCAGTCTGAATTACTTTCGAATTCTGAATTGCCCTAGAATTTTATAATTTTAAGTATAGTATGAAGTAAATTCCTTGCAAAATCATAGGAGAATTTCAAGTTTATTCTGAGTAGAGTTCCATAATTCAGATGACAATTGCTTGGCGGCTTTGTGAAGAAATTAAATATAACTTGAAAGAGAAATCATAGAAAATTCTCAAGGAACATTGATGGCCAATTCGAAGAACTGCTGGGAGCATATGTAAGGAAATTTGGGAGGAATACAATGAGTATGCTGAAGCGAATCGTGAGAATAATTCCAATTTAATTAAATTTTAAGAAAGAGTGTGACGGTCATTCTGAAGAGTGAAATTTTTAACAATTTTCGAAGGGAATTTCATCGAGAAAATGGAGACAAAATAATGCGAATTGTTGGGAATTATAACCAGTTTGAGGGAATTAAGAAATTGTAGAATGATATCTAAGAGATACCAAGAGAGTTTTTCTTAAAACTCCTAGAATGCTGCTGAAAAAGTTTGGAAAAGAACTATGATGGAAATCTAGGATGACTCAAAGGGAACTCTGAAAAAATGTCGAAGATATCCTGTGAAAAGTTCCAAGTAAATTCAGACTAACAAAAAAATTCATGATCTAAGTCTCAGGAAAAATATAAATTCCAGAATAAAGAACCATTGCAAGATCCAGAGAGTTAAAAAATGACGCATTCAGACTTTCATTTGAGTTATATAATAATTTTTTTTTTGGCATACAATTATTCGTAATGGTCATGTGTGGAATTACCCGTAGTTAAGGGAAAATGTGCGCGAGTACCACCATGTAAGGTTTTGGTTCTCACTTCAGCCAGGTGAATTTTTCATATAATTAAAATTGCCTACTGGTCTACTAGGTGTTATGTGTTGTATGTTGTCAAGAACTAAATTGTAAGTCTGACCAGCCTCTGGGTAATATTAGAACTATTTAGAACTAATAAAATCTTTCAGACATATTCTGGTACTGCATCAAGTAGTACGGGTATATCGGATATTATTAAAAAAATATCCATTACATCAAAGTTGCTTAATTCTTTACTTCTCATACTTTAAAAAAAAGTTACATTTTTAACATATTTTCTGCAGTATTTTACCCAAAATTTAGCTCAAATTTGAAATTATGTGTAAAGGATATTTAAACTTTTTGGGCACATTTTACCAATACTTTCCTAACTTTTTGATGCTAACAAGTTATTTGCTTTATTTAATTTATTTAGATATGTAATTCATAAGCATTCTGGTACTTTAAATAAATTCCAGATGATAATACTGACCGATTTTTACGGGAGATTTGCACATCAATTTGATTTCAATAGCATTATGTTAAAAATAGGACTTTTTAGAGCATTCCAGATTTTTCCAGGTTTAATATTTTAACTGATCCTGATTTTTTCTGAAAATGACCTGGCAACGCTGATGACTATTAACTTACTGATGTTTAGTTTTAGTACTTGTCATGTACAGTTTAAGTTACATCATTGGGGCCAATGACGCCTGTTGATGTTTAGTTACCTACATATCGACCCATCAACTCATGAACCGGGGACCAACGGCTTTACTTCCCTTCCGAAGGAAGGCGTGATAAGAGATGTTATGCCTCAGAATATTCCGGTAGCAACTGGGATTTAACCCAGGCCTACTGGGGTGAGAGGCAGTCACACTTGCCACTACACCACCGTCACCGCTATTAAGCAAAGCTTAACGAGTAAAATATTTGTCGTGTGGGCAAACAGTGTGATCAGCTTTGGGAAAGATCGAAAAATGAACATGCGCTAACATGAATTTCTCGTACTGAAATATATGCTCATAAGGCAATTTTTCAACAAGGATAAATATTCATTCGTTCTTTTCAATGATCAAACTTAACTTTTTGAATAATATCATCAACCCAGAAGGTGAACATATGTAGCAGTTCTTTTATTGCTGATCATCATGATCGGTAATCTTCCATTAATTTTTTGTTCCGCATCTATCATCTGACCGGTGAATGGTCACCTTTCCAAGCACATGCTAAGACTTTCTTCTTATTTAGCTAGGACAGCACTTTACGTCAACTAAGTTTTCTTCGAGCACTTCCACAGTTGTTAACTGAGAGCTGAGGGCATAGAACCAGGGAAGTCGATAAATCTTTCAACCCGAAAAATTCCTTGACCGAACCGGTAGTAGTTTTTGAGGCGTAGTTAAATGTGGATAAATCGATTACCCACGCTAAGTGGTGTCCACATAAGTGCTAAGCAACTAAAACGGCATTCCGGGCAACCATACTACTGCAGTCCCCTTGCAACGATCTCTGCACGCCTGTGAACGATGACGGTGACGACGAGCCCGAATGACGGCGACGTCTGTTGTGCTAATTATGCAATAAACACCGTGTAGTAGTTTCAAGAGCCACACCTCCCGCTCCCGCTTGTATTTATATATGTACATTGTTATTGTTGTGGAGTACTATATCGTGATCGTGATGTGTCCGTTGCAGTCGTCTCCGTGCGATGCCTTCATATGTGTGCAGGCTTTAGGGAGCCATTCAAGAAGAGCACGTGCTTGTCTTCTTTTGGGTTGTGGTCGTACAGTAGCATAATCGCTACAATCCTCTGTATGCGCTGTTCACAGAGGCAATTATGCGGGAGGACCTCCGGTGGCCTCGCAGTGCTTTCATTTTCCATTGTTGTATTGCACATTGCGAAAAGAAGTGCGAAATCGCTAAGAAAAGTGCGCTTTTCCCTTAAATCATTTTGTCAATCAAAACAATACAACGTCAAAGCGCACTTTTATAAGTGTTTTTGAATAGTCCAGTTTAAATTGCAAAATACAACATCCAGCCAAATTTGGGTCGATGATTTTTACATACGCGGGTGAGACTCTCTTTGGCTCTCTTCCTCTCTCTCTATCAGCCGATTGTAACGCTGAGTGTAGTTGAACTGAAACTATCTACATTGACATCGCTGACGTCAAAGAGTTCGAACTTTCGTGTTTTGAGGAAGAATGTGCAATTTTGCTATTTTAAAGACCAGGAAACGTTACTTTCTCAACTATTGTCACAGCATAAAACGGTAGAAGTAAATGCGATTACTCGTAATTTTATTCTTCGCTTGACACACAATGAAATGTTAGTGCTGGATCAGCAAATCGATCGCAGTCCGAACGAATGGGACGGCCGCCTGTCAATCATATGACGAGAGTGGGCGTTTCATAATTTACCTTGGCGCGTTCGCGGGTGTCCATGGTAATGGTCAGTGACAAACGAGGCGTGATGATGAAACGATCATATCGAACAATGTGTTGCCAGTGAGCCAGTGAACCAAGGAAGAAGATGATGATTACATTTTCCGAAGAACTTTGTACAGTGTATGGTGACGATGGTTATAGTAATGGTTGTACAAAGGCCAAGTGTTGCCAAGATGGAGACGGACTTCCTTGGGTGTAGTTCAGATAACACCGTACTGAGTAGGTGGCGAAGGTGTGATTTGTTAGTTAAAAATGCCTGAGACAAATTGTATCGAATTAAATAAAAAAATGATGAATTTCTGTTAGAAAACGATTGTTCATTACTGTCGATTGTACAGACAAATAAAAATTTGATTATCGAACTGTCAGTGGCTATTCAACCTATACGTAGAGTGATTATCTGTCAACATTGGAACAGTTCGACAGTGAGCATGCATAAGGGCGTATACGCGATGATCGATTCTCTTCATCGTTTTTCTCTTTGCATTTCTACAGCTAAGCGAAACAATTTTGTATAATTTGTTCAATGTAGAGTTGTAATAAGTTGTATTGGCTTTCAAAAGCAACAACAAACGCACCGACAAACGTTAAATCTAGCGAGTTATTAAGAAAAGAGAAAATCGCGTATACGCCCTTATGAATGCTCACTGTCGAGTTGATTTTCTGTCAACGGGTTGGAAAACGTCATACCAATCAAGCAGAAGACCTGCCACACTGTACCAAAACATCATCCTCTGTTCTGATGAAACCTCAGACCATTCAAATTGAAACATCGAAAGCACTTTTTCGAATGATAGTTGCAACCGGATGACAGTTGTTTTTTAATCAGATAATGCTCCTCATGAATACACCATGAACATTGATACGGGAAGCGAACGGACGTAAGTTGAAATACGTAATGCTATTTGCAGAATGATTGTCATCTCAAATTGATTGGTTCAGCCCCATAATGCAAATCATCCAAAACGATGAATAATTCTATCAAACATCATTTGCTGATCTGATCTGAAAAACGAGAAGGAAACCTACTGTTTGCCATCAGAGGTACCCAGATAAAAATGCAGAATTTCAATTGGGATGTAAACATTCATTCACGTAGACTTGTATTTCATTTCACGCAACCGAGCAACTAGCAAACAATGTTGTTTACAAAGATGGGCTTTTGTATACAATATTTGCTACATTGTATGAAATGTGTCAGAACTTTACATGATATATAATGTAAACGTATATGATATGTGACGCTCCATTTATGTGCATCATATTGAACAGAAATTTACACTACTTTTTCGAACTGTGTAGTACAAACATTGGTAAAGCGTGGAAACCGAAGATGGTCTATTATTTGGTGGAGGAAGATTCCACTGCCAACAAACGAGTTTTGTGTCCATAGTGGAATGGCTGTTCATGCCTATCATGAAATGTAAACAATCCAATTTAAAACATAATTTAAAGGATTTACAATCCATCTTATTCTAAAATTGTTATTCTCTGAGCGCTGTCCGTTTTATAGAAAATTTTCAAATAAATATCCTTCATTTCGATGACAGTCATATGGATGCTCATAAGGTGATGACGAATTAAACCATACGACAATGATTCAAAATTCTGAAGCGTATTGTTAAAGGACTCGAAGTATTGCGGAAGTTTTCGTTCAGTGTAAATGGCTGAGATGGCTTATATCACGTAATATAGGATGTCTTGCAATGAGCACTCATACATCTAGTGTTCGCTGGAAATCCTATGTATGAGTGCTCATTGCAAGACAGCCTATATTACATGATATAAGCAATAGTCTGTACGGGGTATAAGCACAGAGAACAGACATCCCACTTCCACCAGAAACTTGTATAAAGATAAGTAGGAACGTCGCCGTTACGTAGCGCTAGTATCTCATTATTTCCTATATACATTTTCCACTTTTGACCAATTTGGCGCTAGCATCGATAAGTTTTCGGTTGAAAATTACCCCTCGGCACTACTGACACTTAGTTTCTAGTGTATGTTGTGCAACGCCAGCGCCATCATGTTGTCAAAGAGGTTTTTTAAGTTGGGAAGTCTTTCGGAGACGAGCCAGCCAACGGCTGAAAGTCTCCTTAATAAAGATATATAAAAAAAAGTTGGGAAGTCGCCGTTTCTGGCGCTTTAGACAAATAGGAATCTTTACACAGATTTTTACAGAAATTTAGTTTGAGCCTCAACTTCTGTTCTCTGTGGTATAAGACTGAACAGTTTCCACTCCATGTCAGAGAAAAACAAGTATGATATTGCCCATTAAATTAACCGATGCAAAGTTCTAGTTGGCAGCGCGGTATGCAGTGAATCCGGATTTGATCTGTTGAGGCATATCTGACAGTCAGACCACAGACAAAAAGACATAAAACTTGTAAGTTGTTCATCAAACACGCATTTAACGGTCAATTTAAATGTTTATTAGTTGGTAGTACCGCCACCAGTGGCGTGCACATTCCATTGACGTTTACTCTCTATCACCATCTATTGAGCGTACTGCATATCACAAAGCACTCAACAGGTGGCGGTAGTGTTTAGCGGGGAAGTTTTACAGTGAGAAATTTTCAATGAGCTAAGTCTGTTTGTTTGTAGTTAGACCATATATTTAGCTGCCACTTTGCCTCAACGTATCAAATTCGGATGCACTTTAATTAGCATTGCAGCTCACTCGCGACTTTAAATTAGTGGTCTGAGGGCAATATCTAGTTATTTATTTTTGCGATACCTCTGTCTCGTTTACACTACTCTCATGAAATGAGATGAGGCCCAAGTATCAATTAGTCTTGTAGACCTTTTCGACTTGAATAATACTTTAAAGCCTTGATAAACCTTGCAATGTAAGCTGAGACGGCTTTGTTTAATTAAAGAGCAAGGGGCTGCTTAATTATTTTGATAAAAGCACATTCAATCGGAAGAAAAAAGTAGCGAACTCTTAAAATAGTTTATGATAAGACAATTTTCAACCAAATAGCTCATGAATATCCAAAACTCCTTTATATACAACAGGGCAAATAAAGGTTTCGGCACGTATTTACCTATTATCGTCAGGGGGTACAAGAAGTCTTAGATGATGTGCCGCGTAATGGCGGGACACCTAATGGTTGTTGCGTATCTGATACCAAAATAACGAGGTCTACTGAATAGTATTTGCCATTAATATGATTCTTTGGAATCATTAGAATTCAAATCACTCAGTAAGTTCAAACAATGCGGCGTTTCGTGAACCTACAGGAGTGAAAGGATTCTTGGACATCGCGTAAAAAATAATTTTAATCATGTAAAAGTGAATGCAATTATATTATGTCATCTCAGATAACCAGAAGTTCTGTTATGACAATGCACAGATAGAATCGTAAAATTCCACAAACTAATTTCAAACCGGATTTAAGAGCGGCTTACATTTCATCGTAAATTTTACAAACTGTGAATTTTCAAGTTCTGTTCGATTTGACGTTGTCAACATGAAATTGTTGATTCAAATTAAATCATATATGATGCCAAATGGCCAAACTAAAAATACAGTTATTTAAAATTTGGACGAATATGGACTCCATTTTTGGTTTCCATGAACGAATTCCTGAAAATAAGCATTCTGCAATAGATGTTTGATTCTCGTAATGTTAAGTTCAGTTCCCCAAGTACTCATTCAAGCTGAACAGTAATAATAGAAGCTGATTAGTGGTTGATTTAAGGGGTACAAAGCTGATTAACACCAGGCTGAATATATAATTGATTAGTAGTGCATGAAGCTAATTGTATCCCACTTGATTGATCTGAAGATTGAACAAGTCTTATTGAAGCTTAAAACTAAACAAATCAGCAATGCGCTACAAAGATTTTGATAACCTGATAGAATAATAGGAATTTATGGCACAATTTTGTTAAATGTCGTAGCACTTCCGGCATTTTAGTTCTACTGAATTCACTGCCTACCTTTCTAATCCCAGGCAGCGCCAGCAGTAGCGACAAGGAAGAGGAACTTTTTAGGAATAGCTCCAGGGAGAAGTGGACTGTGACGACGTCGGAAGTATTACAATTTGTATTCCTGTGCTTTGACTTAAATTGCACTGAATTTTCAGACCGCATTCTCAAAATATAGCTCAATTATGGCACTTTAATAGCATCCAAATGATAATCGAAATAAATTGTTGCACTTATGTCCACATTGTGTTAACTGTACTTCAAAATGAGAGGAATGTTTTACTGCCACCGTTTTTTTAAATTCTTCCAGTAGCTATTATTCAACTTAAATGTGACGTTGAAGCAAGTTAATGATCATACCTTTTGACACACATATGCTTAAGTGGTCCAGTAAGTATGGTATGGTATGGTTGACGCCTGTGAATAAGCAACTGCCGGATCGAATCCTGGAATGTAGACTTATAATTACAATATAAATATATAAATACAATTAGTCAGCATACAAGATAAAGTAGTCCAATAAAAAATTTAAGATATGAAGTGGTCATCCATTAAATATTTTGAAATAAAACTAGAAGGCTGAAAAAGGGCTGGAAAAGACTGTTATGTAAAAGCTTATAATTGATATTACTGTTATGCTTTCAGATGGTTAAAATCACCAGATTTAGGTGTTTAAAAGCTGCGCAAAGGTCAACGGGATCTATGTACAAGCATTATTCAAACTAATGATGAATAAAAACCGTTGCAACAGTACTTGTTCAGCATCCCATTGCTACCTGTGTCTCTTGACCGATGCACAGTGGGGATTATAGGGACAAAAATGGTAACAATTATCTGCCGCTAAAGTCCCACTATGACATGTTTTTACCCTTCTTACAAAAAAGGGTATAGATATCACTTGAAAAACCGACTATCGATCCGAGACCCGGAGAGCCGAGTGTCATATACCATTCGACTCAGCTC